>NC_139159.1:74719360-75400610 GCF_964270905.1 Leucopleurus acutus
TCCTCCAGGTGGAAGTAAGCTGGAAGAAGGCTCATGTGAGAGCCATCATGATACAGATTCAAACTAGCTTCTTTTCTCTCTCCCCTGTGCTCTCCTCACTTTCTCAACCACGAGAAGATGATGATCCCAGGAATAACAACTGCAACAACTTTATTATAAAGTCCTGATCTCTATAGCTCTGTGTAGTTTATGAAGCACTTTCACATGAGTTAACTCACTGGATACACACAGTAGATTTGCAAGATAGATTTTATTATCTCCATTCAATTTGTTGAAGACACAAAGATTTTAGGAAGTCCTAAGGAATTACATTGAATTGTTTTCATGTTACCTGATTTGGGGGAACACAGAGAAAGGGAAAAGTTGAGTACTGTATTCAGGTGGCCCTAAGTATTTGTAAAATCATTATCTTCAAGAGCTGTGGCATCAGCTTACATTTATTGAGTATTTTAGGCTTTCATGTCCCTTTATACACATTGAACAGCCTCGACAAGCCATGAGGAAGAAAATATCTATTATAGACTGTGTCTTCTTCACTAATCCGTGAGCTCCTTTAAGTCAGGAAATGCATCTCATCTTTCTTGGACCTCTTCCTCCTAGCACAATCTCTAGATCTTAGTAGGCATTCATTAACTATTAAGTGAATCTAGGTAATTTGTAGTATAAGAAACAGAGACTTGGGACTTCCCTGGCGGTCCAGTGGTTAAGACTCTGTTCTTCCACCGCAGGGGGCATGGGTACGATCCCGGGTCATGGAACTAAGATCCTGCAGGCCATGTGGGAAAAAAAAAAAAAAAGAAACAGAGACCCCTAACAGCTAAGTGACTCATCCAGGCTCACACAATCAGTAGAGGAATAAATTAGAATTTGAAGTCAAGTCATCTAATTATAAGTCCTCTATACTCACTGCCTCCAAGGTATTGCTCAGGGGGGATTTTTGGCCACATCTTAATTGAACTGTATGCTGCCCTTCACCAAGGCCAAGATTAAAGCATCTGTCAAGCATTCAGGCCAGCTTGGGATGTGGGAGGGCTGGTCGCTCAGGCAGGATAATGATTGCCATGTTTAACAAGGCAGCTGGAAGCAAAGACATGCAGCAGAATCGTGCTTGGCCCCTTTCAGTCATGCACTGATGGATGGCTCCTGTTGAGAGGCAGCAGATGTGCTGAGATACTAGGACCACTGCCTTCATCTATCAACTGCCCAGCACTGCTGGGAAGCACTCCTCCTCCCGTCTTGTGTGTGCGTTTGTTACCCCCACGGAGCAGCTTTATCTGAACATAACTCAGGAACTAAGCTTCAGCTTAATGACCTATTTGATATAATCTCTTTCCTAGGAACGCTGATGATGAAAGTAGGATGACTGGCCTCAGAGATACCAGAGAATGAATCTCCTATTGATATTCCTGAACCCAAAACAATTTCTCAAGTGGTTTGTGGTATCAGGGTCATCTTATGAAGGTTCAAATGTACCACTTTCTTTGAAAAAGGTCCAAGACTTTTTATGAAAGGAATTCTCAGCTCTTGGGACTAAGCTAAGGTAAATTTGTTCTGAATCTATGAATTGTCTTATGCTGATTTATTTCACTGTCAGAGCTCAACATCTGATGACATAGCGTAGGAGATGAAATTCTCGTTTCTAACCTCAAGTGCATGACAGAAAGCAAAGGGTATCAAGTGCGGTTTGGTTTGGTTGCACATAAAAGAAAAGTCCAAAATAACAAAGGTTTAAACAAAAGAGTTTATGTTTCATATGAAAGTCCAGAGCTAACAGATTAGGGTCACTGGCACTGCTGCAAGATTCAGGCAGAACTCTCCACCTCAGTCTTCCCCAACACTCACAACTTTACCCTCACTATTAATCTGGAGACAATCAGAGTGAATCTCATTGTGCACTGCCCACCTCTTTCTATCAGCCCCACAAGAAGATAAGGCTGCCAGGATGGCTTCATCCCTTCATAGCAAGACTCCTTGGCTCTGTACGACTCTGTCTATTTCCTTTTTGCATCCCTCTTTCATCTCTCCTCCATCCCAGAAACGCTTCCATGAGCCCGCTGGAACTTACAGCCAGTCATCACACAAATTCCTCAGACCCTCACTCAATTTTATGAATGTTCCCTTTACCTCCTGGCTCTACAGAAATCTGTCTCTTCCCTGAAAACACTTTGGCCTCCAACACTATTAAGTATACAAATTTTTCTCCTTAGTACTTCTTGGCCTCAGGTCCTTCTTGATTCACAATGACGCTTTCAGACCATTCTCCTTCCTTCCTCCCCAGCCCTCTCATTTTTAATTCTCACCATCAGAGTATTTGATTCAGAGCATCTCTCTATGACAGTCAACTGCACACATAGAGACATTTGTCATCAAAAATTGGAATGATCAGCTTTTTAAGTTTACCCTTTATAGAGGGCATGTAGTGTTCTGTCATTTTAATTTGCATTTTCCTGTTGACTTTTGATATTGAATATCTTTTTGTTTTTTATTGACCATTTATACATCTTCTTTTTGAAGTGCCTGTTCAAATCTTCTGCCAATTTTTAAAATGTGATTCTTTAATCTTTGTAGAGCTGCCAGAGGCTGCCTGTATCCTGGACAAAATTCCTCTGTCAGATCTGTACATAGTGAATTTTTTTTTTCCATCTTGTAAATTTATATTGTATTTTCCTTGTTTTATCCTTATTATTTTCTCTCTTAAAAAAAAAAATTATTGGGGCTTCCCTAGTGGCACAGTGGTTGAGAATCCGCCTGCCAATGCAGGGGACACGGGTTTGAGCCCTGGTCCGGGAAGATCCCACATGCCGCGGAGCAACGAAGCCCGTTCGCCACAACTACTGAACCTGTGCTCTAGAGCCCACGAGCCACAACTACCGAGCCCGCTCACCGCAACTAGAGAAAGCCCGCGCGCAGCAACGAAAACCCAATGCACCCAAAAATAAAATAAATTAATTAAAAAAGAACACACACAAGAAAAGAATTCTTTAAAAAAATTTATTGAAGCATAACTGACATAAAATAATCTGTACATAATTAAAGTATACAATTTTAAATTTTGACTATGTATATACCCATGAAACCACCATCTTAATCAGAATGGTGAGTATATCCATCAATCCCTAAAGTTTCCTCTTGCACTGTTGTCACCGATCCCTGTCACTCCTTCCACTCCCCAGCCACCTCTCTACCACGTCACTGCAGCCGCACGGTAAAGCCTCGCCATTCTTCGAATGAGCAGGCACTTCCCCCTCAGAGTGCTTATCCTGTTAATCCCTCCATCATCTCTCACCAAGAAATGTCCTCTCCTCACCTCCTTCAAGTGTTTGTTTACTCCATTTTACTTGAAAGTAGGGCCTTCTATGGCCACCTCTCTCTGGGCTCGTATTCTCTAACACGCTTGACTGATTATTTTATTGATAATGCTTATCATCCACATAAATACATATTTTATTTGTTTATTGCTTATCTCTAGCCTTGGAAAGGTCCATGAAGTCAGTCAATGATTTTCTTTTTTTTAAATTCACTCTTATTTAGTAGTTAGAAAAATCCCTGGCACATAGAAAAATGAATACATATTTGTAAAGTATAAGATGGAAGAAGGAAGGAAGGAAGGAAGGAAAAAAGGGAGGGAAGGACTCCTTTGGTTTTGCTCCATAATGCTATTTAGAACATGGCTTCCACCCTTAGAATCACTTCATCACCTAAGATGCCTGCTGGGGTTCCTGCCATAATTTCCACTGGAGAAAGAAAGGCTGAAGGATATAAACGTGCATCTCCCAGATGAGGCAGTTCCCTTTAATCAGGATTTCAGGAAAACCTACATAATAATTATTCTTATATCTTTTTGTTCATAATGTCATCACATGAATAACTGCTAGAAAAGTTAAGAAAAGGTGGTCTTTTATCCCTACTGATGTGTCCAAATTAAAATTGGAGTTCCCTTACTAAAAACAAAGTTGTAATGGGAAACTAGCAATTCTCGCCACAAAAGACCCAAGGGCTTTTGGTGAATAAGGAAGGTTTTCCCAAATGGCATTCATCCTGGTATTTTTTTCTTTCTAAGTGTCAGGGAGATTTATAAGTCCTCTCAATATACAGTGTCAGTGTGTGTGTGTATGTGTATGCGTGCGTGCGCGTGTGTGTGTGTGTGTGTGTGTGTGTGTGAATTGCCAGAGAGCTATAGCAGGCATCTACACACCTGAGGAGCATCACAATTCCAATCTCTTTCCAAAAAAAGGTACAGCTTAGTAAAAATTGAAAGTTTATTTATTCTATTTAGAATTCAGAAAACTGTAGAGTGTTCCAAGCACCTCTATAGCAATAAAAAAATCCAACACTCTACAAATTAGATTTTTATAATCTATCATAGACCTGAAGTTACAGTGAAAATAACTGTGTTCAAATCTAATGAAAGACAGATGTCTCAAAAAAATAGAGTAGACATGGATAGATTAAAAGTGAAAGAATGGAGAAATGTATATCATACAAACTCTAATCAAAGCTGGTGTGGCTACATTAATCTCACACAAACTAGACCCCAGAACAAGGAATATCACAACAGATACGGAGGGACATTACATAATGATAAAGGGAACATTTCACCAAGTAGAAATAACAATTTAAAATGTCTTTGCAGTTAATATAAGTGCTTCAAAATAAAATTATGTGAAAATGATAATACTAAAAGGAAACATAGACTATTCACAATTATAATTAGAGACTTCAACACTCCAAGCTCAATCACCGACAAAACAGACAAACAATTACTAAGAATATAGAAGCCCTGGACAAGACTGTCAACCAACTTGACCCAATCGACAACTCCACCCAAGAAAAACAGAATACACATTCATTTCAAGTTCACGTGGAACGTTCACCAAGAAAAACCATGTTGTGAGACATAAAAAAAGTTACAAAATTTAAAAGGCTTAAAATCATATAAGTTGTACTAGAAATAAACAATGGAGAAATATCTAGAAATTCCTCAAATATTTGGAGATTAAACAACATACTTCTAGATAATATATATGTCAAAGAGGAAGTCAAAAGTAAAATTAGAAAATACTTTAACTGAATAAAAATAAAACACAGCTTACCAAAACTTGTGGAATGTAGCTAACACAGTGTTTAGAGGGAGATTTTTAGCATTAAATATTAGTGTTAAAAAAGAAGAAAGGTCTCAATCAAGGAGACCTAGCACTATATACAAATTAGATAATATACTTACATATAAAACTAAAACAATAAAACCTTTAGAAGAAAACACAGGAGAAAATAGTTTTCATCTTGGATTAAGCAAAAGTTCTTCAATATAATACCAAAAGTACAATCCATAATGAAAATATTAATGGATTGGACTTATTGAAAAATGCTATTAAGAGAATGAAAACATAAGTCACAAACTGTGAGGAAATATTTGCAAATATAAAGACTCTCAACACTCTATAATAAAGCAAATGATCCAATCTAATATATATATATGTATACATATATAATATAGGATATAAACAGACACTGTACATTAAAAGATGCTCATTATTAGTTATTAATGAAATGCAACTTAAGCCACAATAAGATTTTGCTACACACCTATTAGAGTGGCTAAAACAAAGTAACTGATAATACCGTATGCTGACGAAGACGCACAGCAACTGGAATTTTCATATAGCATTCATGGGAATGCAAAATTGTATGAATTCTTGGGAAAAGTTTAGCAGTGTCTTATAAAATATACATGGACCATACAACTTCATTCCACTCTGGAGTATTCACACAAAAACTTTTATGTCAGTATTGGTTATGGCTTTGTTATTAATAACCCCAAATTGGAAACACCCAAATGGCCTTCAACTGGTGCGTAAAGAAACTTTGGTACATCCATACAGTGGAATACTATTCACCAAACAGAAGGAAAGATCCACAAGCAATATAAGGTGCAGGATTCTTAAATGCATTGTGCTAAGTGAAAGAAACTGGACTCAGAAATCTATATACTGTATATTCTATTTATATGATCCCTGGGTTAGAGTGCAGGAATTGACTACAGAGGAGTGCTGAGGACATGTTTTTGGAGGTGATAGACATGTTTTATATTTTTATATCCTGATTTGTATGGTGCGTACAAGACTGTATGCATTTCTCAAAATTTGCCTAACACTGAAAAAGGGGAATTTTACTGCATGAAATTATACCTTAGTTTAAAAATGGGGTAAAACCTTATTAAACATCATTCCATAAGATTTTTATGGAATAAATCTTAATAAATGTGAGATTTATTAAATAAATAAATAAATGTGAATATACATAATCATGGCCTTTGAACTAGTAAAGAACTCAACTCTGTATGGATTTAGCAGTGTGTGGGTTGCAGACACTCATGTGAGCCCATCCTAACGGGTATGGAACAGTGAGGATGCATTGTTAATTAACACTAGAATCACATGGCCACTGTATTTCCAATGTTTTCGTTGTATGGCATTCATATACGTTCATGTAAAAAAATCTAAGGATGCTTTACCTCAGGGATATTTATTGTTATATAAATACCTCCCTTAGTAATTTATAAAAATCTTAAATTGAGGACTTTTTCAAATATTGCAAAGGTTAATAAGATAGCTAAATCAGCTGGACTGAACTTATATTTTTAGTCACCTCCTGTCTTCCAGAGTGATCCAACAGCGGTTCTGAGAAAACGAGGGCTGCACAGTGCTTATTTTTATAAGGGATGCAGGAACTTTGACAAAGAAAAGGTACAGCCTGAAGCTGTCTTCCTTTTATGCAGTCTATAGTGCCCAAAGCTAGCTCTGTCTTATCTGCTAAGAAATACGATTTTTTCCCATGGTCTTTGTTCTCTAGGAGAGCATCAGGACCGTTCCACCAGTGTGTATGTGAAATGTAGAACACTCGGGCTGAAAAATCTTCTTGTTATGAAACCATTTTCTCTAGAGGGACAGTTTAGCTACCTGGGACCCCATTGTGGGTGAGCTTGTTCTAGGTATTCTTCCACATAAAAATTTGGAAGAATTCTTTAATCGAAGGCATAATAATTCCAGCAAAGGATTTGTTGAGACTGAGTGAGGTCAAAATCTAAAAATAAATATATTAGCCAACTATATTAATTGTTTTTTGTTTTTTGTTTTTTTTTTTGCGGTACGCGGGCCTGTCAGTGTTGTGGCCTCTCCCGTTGCGGAGCACAGGCTCCGGACGCGCAGGCTCAGCGGCCAGGGCTCACGGGCCCAGCCTCTCTGCGGCATGTGGGATCTTCCCGGACCGGGGCACGAACCCACGTCCCCTGCAGTGGCAGGCGGACTCTCAACCACTGCGCCACCAGGGAAGCCCGAGACACAGCCATTTGTTGTCATGTAGGAGGTATCCAGTTTGGCTTTCTGGGAGAGGAATAGAATATTTGACATGTTGGCTTGTCTCCCATCCTCTCTTTCCAGTTGGTCAATTGCACTGAGTGAGACAATGACTCCACTGCACTTTTCTGCATTTTCATCACCTGGCTCTTTTGGGCAGCTGCTCAGAAAATCATATCTCATGCTCCGTGTTACGGCATTTCACACAAGATGAGAGGGGTAGAAGCACCCAGGGTCTCCACGGTCATATCCAAAGGACCCCAGTGCTATAGCTGCTATAACTCCAAACATGGTGTTTGTGATGAAGTCCATCCAGGAGGCCAGTGCTCATCCTGGGAGTGAAGCAGATCTAAGCTGATTGCCCCTTACTCATGGTTTTATTCCTAATGTTTTTCATGCCATTATTTTTCCATACAATCAATAAGTTCAAGGACAGAAGAAATAAAGAAGAAACTCAGTCATACAAGCTTCTAAAGGCTAAATCTGAAGAGGAAGAACAGATTTTGACTGAATAACAAGGTCAAGGCTGACCCTAGGCAAATCTCTGGTTTTGATTGGTGTTTAATAAAATTCTTATTCTAACAAGTGTCCTTTTAGTTATAGTCATATATTTCTTATTTAAGTGACAAATGTTTGAGACTGTTATTTGGTTTTTGCTAATCTATAGAAATGTGATGACATGAGCAGGTTAATTATTAAGACTTGTCCAAATTTCTTAGTAGCTAGGCAGGAGTTGGCAGAGAAAGTTCATGCTTTTGCATAGAGACCTAATTGTAAAAAGAAAACAGAGAGAAAAGAAGTAAGGCTTTATGGCATAATAATTTCATGTTCTGGATAATTAAATGTGAACCTCCATGTCTGTCTGTCTATCTATCTACCTATCTATCTATCTATCTGTATCTGTTTATCTAACTATCCATTTATCACTTATCTTTCTTTATACATATCAGTTTTTGTACACACACATACATACATATATACAGTCTTTCTTTTGGTTAACCTTTCATTTTCAAGGTCAAACACTCAGCTGGTGAACAGGGGGATTTACCTAATAGTGTTTAAGGCATCTAAAAGGAAGTACAGCTTTAGAATACAGGCAGTTAAACATTGTTAATCGAAAGACTGCCTTAAGGATTAGCATCTATTATTAAGTATGTTTGTGACACGTACAGAAAAACAACCTGCCACCATGAAGGCACTATGAAAATAACAGTAGATCAAAGTGACACACAGTATTCATTTTTTGACAAGCAACCAGGGTTTGGAAAGCACATTGGAGCACATATTAATATCTGCGTTGAAAAAGGAACCTGTGGCTGCATTCTAAGTGCTTTACAAAAGAAGAGTGGGGGAAATTCAATATTATAAACTAATAATATAAATCAAGCAGTTTGTATTTACCATATATCAGGCACCAGATTAAACGCTACATAGATGTTATCTCCTTTGATCTTTCACAACATCCTTAAGTGTAAGCATGATTATCTTACTAGATCAAGAAACTGAATCCCAGAGAGTTTTAAACATTAATCCAATGGACATAGTATTTGAATTCACGTATGTATGTGTGCTTAGAGTATGTGATTTTAAGCCACTGTATTGTGTGCCCCCTCACTAGCATTTATAGTGTTTCTCCAGTGTGCCAGGCATACATTCATGATCTCAGGAGTCTTCTCAGCCACACTGTGCTCAGTGAGGAGAATGCTGGGATTCAGTTAAGAAAAGAGGCTTTTTTCTAAACTGTGGAACTAGTCATTGATAGAGGCCAATACAGCCTCAAGCAATCTCATTCCAAATCCCTCATTCTTCCCAGTACTCTAAGTTGCCGCCTAGGCTGCCGAACAACGCAGCTAGTTCAGCCTTGTGAATTCAATCTATGGTTTCTTTCCATTCCATAATTTGTTTGATACAGAAACATACAGGTCCATGAATGATTATGATTACATCAGTTAATACTTATGTCTCACTAATAGTGATAATACTAATAGTCTCAATAATGACTCACAATCATTTAAGGACACCACACTTTTTCTCCAACTCTAAAACCATCACTATTATCCCCAGTTTACAGACAAGGAAGTTTTTAAATCTCACAAGCATTTCTGAATTCAAATGTACGAAATGGTACGAAGCCAAGATGTTATTTTGCTTTGGAACATCAACTTCAATGCTTAGAAAAAAAATCTGGCCCTCTGAAGACCCTAAGGCAGCAGTACAGAAGGCAAGCTGTTTTTCCTGATCCCTCCCAAGTGTTTGTCCCCAAATTTTAGCCCCCAGCGAAGTGAAGACTCAGAGGAGAAGGAAAGGGAAATGGATTTACCATTTGTGCTTGAATAGTTTTTTTTTAAAGATTTTTTTGATGTGGACCATTTTTAAAGTCTTTATTGAATTTGTTACAATATTGCTTCTGTTTTATGTTTTGGTTTTTTGGCCACGAGGTATATGGGATCTCAACTCCCCGACCAGGGATCGAACCAGTACCCCCTGCATTGGAAGGCAAAATTTTAACCACTGGACAGCCAGGGAAGTCCCTGTGCTTGAATTGTTTGATGCAACAGAGAGGACATCAAGGCATCGAGCTAGGTTGCAAGGAGAACTAACACAGATACTTATTTTTTTAACAATACCACCTAATACTGGTGATAATGTGGTGAAATGAGCTCTTTGATCAATTATTGATGGGTTGAACACTGGGGATGCCCTTTTGGAAATCCATTTGACAACACACACACAAAGAGTCTTCAAAATGGTTTCATCTGTTAGCGCAGAAATTCCTTTCAGAGATCCCTCTTAAGGAAATTAATTCCAAACAGCAAAAGCTGGATGTGCGGTTGTCACAGGTATTGGTACTGTGCTTGATGGACAGATGTTCACAGACAAGGACGAAGACTATGGATACTTTTAATGCAGGTAAGAGACACAGCTGATGACAACACTAGTGTGCAAAGCACAGGTGCAGCAGCTTCCAAACCAGAAGAGCCTTGCCAATGCCCCCCCAAAGCTGCTAACCCACAAACCATGGGTGAGAACAGTGGACGGCTCTTTGGAGTAATCCCTCTGCACTCCTCCAAAGACTAGGTGTGGAGGAGGAAGTATGATGCATTCCTACCAACCATCCTAGAGACTCTGGCTACAGGCTTTCTGTCCCCCAAGAGAAAGTGGCTGGTAACACCCCGGCACAGGCTTGTGATGTTTGTAGCAGAACTGAGTGAACTAAACACAGATATTCCCTCAAAACATCCACTACACCTAATTTATAAGCCTAAACAGGTTCTATAACATGGAACGGATAATTACAGATTGAAAGATATGACATTGCTAATACTGATTATTTTTTTAAAATATAGTTTATGTACAATATTAGGTTAGTTTCAGGTGGACTACATGATGATTAGACATTTGCATACATTATGAAATGATTACCACAGTAAGTCTAGTAACCATCTGTCCCCACATAGTTACTACAATATTATTAACCGTATTCCTTATACTGTATATTACATCCTAATGATTTATTTGATAACTGGAGGTTTACATTTCTTAATCCCCTTCTCCTATTTTGCCCAACGCCCTTCCATTCTGGCAACCACCTGCTTGTTTTCTGTATCTAGGAGTCTGTTCTCATTTTGTTTTGTTTGTTAGATTCCACATATAAGTGAGATCATGCAGTATCTGTCCTTCTCTGTCTGACTTATATCATTTAGCATAATACCCTCTAGATTCGTTCCATGTTGTTGCAAATGGCAAGGTTTTATTTTTTTAATGAATTTATTTATTTTTGACTGCATTGGGTCTTCTTTGCTGCACGTGGGCTTTCTCTAGTTGCGGCGAGCGGGGGCTACTCTTCACTGCAGTGCGCGGGCTTCTATTGCTGTGGCTTCTCTTGTTGTGGAGCACAGGCTCTAGGCACGTGAGCTTCAGTAGTTGTGGCATGTGGGTTCAGTAGTTGTGGCTCACGGGCTCTAGAGTGCAGGCTCAGTAGTTGTGGCACACAGGCTTAGTTGCTCCGCGGCACGTGGGATCTTCCGGGACCAGGGCTCGAATCCGTGTCCCCTGCTTTGGCAGGCAGATTCTTAACCACTGCACCACCAGGGAAGTCCCAAGGTTTTAATTTTTATGACTGAGTATTATTCCATTGTACGTACATCCAACATTCTTTATCTGTTTGTCTATTGATGGACAACTATGTAGCTTCCATATCTTGGCTATTTTAAATAATGCTGCAATGAACATTGGAGTACATATATATTTTCAAATTAGAGTTTTTGTTTTCTTCGGAAAAATACCCAGAAGTAGGGCTTGGACCTTTTGCTTCTTCGGGCGAATCTCTGCAATTGTGATTATCGTCCCATTTGTTGATCACCTACCCTGGGGGTGTAGGTCTTGACTATACCGTGTCTCCGCCCCTCCTACCCATCTCATTGTGGTTCCTTCTTTATATCTTAAGTTTTGGAAAATCTTTTCTGCTAGCCTTCAGGCTGTTATCATACATAAGTGCTCTGTAAATAGTGTAATTTTGCTGTGCCCTTGGCAGGAGGTGAGCTCAGGGTCTTCCCACTCCACCCTCTCAGCCACTATTGATCACTTTTAAGCTACAAAAATGGCAGTGCCGTATGGTTTAAGCGAGTATAGTGGCACATGCACTCAATAGAACAGTATATAGCTATTAAAAATGATGTGTACAAAGATTTTATAAGCAACATGAAAAGCGCTTTTATCATCACATTAAGTTAAAAAGTGGGCTGGAATATTACAAATAAAACATGGTCTCAGGTGTGTAAATAAGGCTGCAAGGGAATCACCCTGAAAAGAAATGTAACTTTTCAACCCTCTTTCTTGTCTCCCTTCTTTCATCGGCATCCTCGAAACTAAAAACACAGACAAATGAACAAACTGTAAAGTAGCCCACCTGGCTTTGAGTTTCAGCAGTGCTATCAACTATCTGGATCTATCTGGAAAGGGATCCTTTCAGACCTGTCCATGCTTGGGCTTAATGTCCCATCTGTCAAATAAGGAGACGGATTCTACATGACACCTGAGGGCCCCAGAGCAATATGATTTCATTTCAAAAATCGATGTAATCTGAACACGAGATCCCCTATTTTGGTAAACTATTACTTTTGGTAAACTATTACACAGAAAGACAAAAAGCAGGGTTTGTTAAACCTCAGAAAATCCATGGGAGATAAGAGACTGTCACACCATTATCTTCCCAACTCAATTTTGTAAACTATTCAGGTCTATCAGCCTATTTTGTTACTCAATTTTAAAATGTTCTTTAATTAAGTCATTTGAAATTGCTTAGTTTAATTGGATTCTTGATTCTTAGTGAGACAAAAAGCCAGTGGATTTTCTCGATGTCAAGGTACCAAGAGGTCTTTTTTTTCTTTCTTTCTTTCTTTCTTTTTTTTTTTTTTTTGGCATGAAAACTGAGATGTTGGTGTTACAAACAAGAGTTGAGATAATTGGATATATTCCAAACAGAGTTCAATACTTCTGTCTGGAAAAGGTCACCACAAATATGTCACATAATTTAAAGTAAACGCATTAGAGTTTTAAAATAACAATTTTGTTTAAATCGCAAAACATAACAGAAACAGAAAGGCTTTCTTAGGTATGGTTATTTCAAATGTTCGACTTGAAATACGTTTTAATATACAATTTTTCCTTGACATACTCAAATATCATGAAAATTTGTATTACCTTCCTTTCGAGTCTATACTCCAAAGATGGAGTGGAAATTGGCCAGTTTATTCTTTCCTATCTATCTTGCCTACAATGGAAGATATAAAATCAAACTACATCAATCCTGAAATACAGTGTTGACACTCAACCAGCATCAAAATCAATTCTTGCACATTTGAAAGAAAATTTAAAATCAGTTTATAGAGTTTTAAGGAATTAATTTTTTAACCAATATTTAAATAACATTTTCTATGTAGTGAACACTATGCTGGACACTGCATATTCAACAGTGAAACTCACAGTCTAACAGGCAAAATAGATGTTAATAATATAATTGTAAAAATGATCATCACAAAGTGTGTGCACAGTGTTACAATCATCTAAGTGGTCCAGAGGAGGAACATGGCTACTGGAAGCCTTCCCTGAAGATGTGCCTTTTCAGCTGAGAACAGAGGAATTAGCAGAAAGCACTTTGATCTTGTTCTCCCACTCAAGGACAATGAGACACAGACTTTTGGAGCTGGAAAGGAATTCAAGTTTCAATCAGCCTAACATTCTGATTCGATTCTTAAGGCTGTACAGCATAGTGAGTACTGCAGTCAAAGCAGCAGGGTTTTATACCCAGTCTCTACTACTTACTTAATCACCATGCAACAGAGATGATCAGTGAGACCATTCTGTAAATTTCTGGGTCTGTTCTAGTTATTTATTGCCAACAAACCATCTGAGATTAGCTGAAACCTTCCAGTTTTTAAGCACTGTAAGTCCCAAGTCCTACAAAAACCTTCAATTCCAGGCAAAAAGGAGCTGTTGGTTGCCTACTAACGGCTCGCCCCCAGAAGTAGTGGCTACAAATATTGATTTATTCTTATTACGTCTCACATTTCTGTGGGTTGTCTGGGCTTCGTTGGGATGGTTCTCGCTTGGGGTCTTTCATTCAGTTGTGTGTAAATGGTAGCTGCAGCTTAGCTGAGCTAACGCCTGTGCCATAAGGTTGTTGTGAAGTTTAATGAGTTAATAAGTGAACGTTGATTAGCACAGTGCCTGACACATGCAGAATATAAAACAAGTTGAGCTGGTAGTAATGGCAGAATGAAGGAAAGAGAAGGGGGAAGTGATGGCTGTAGGAAAGGGAGAGTATATCAGTGTTTTCGTGTCTATTCTGACAGCCATTATTCTAGATGTTTCACATACATGATCACAGTTAATCTTCCATTCATCTCCATGGAAGAGACACTGTAGTTACCCCTATTTTACAGAAAAGGAAACGGAGGCTCCAAAGTTGTAGTTACCTCCCCAAACCTCATAACGGTAGAACTAAAAGTTAAATGCAGATTTGTGTTTGCAAAGCCTGTGACTCTTCAACCTCTGTATCTGCTTTGTGGGAAACCATGAAACAGGCTTTCAAAAGATTTCTATAAAAATTTCACTCCCAGTCAAGATGATCTAACAAAGATGGGAATTACCCTTCTGCATGAAACAACCAAAAATATGGGCAAAAATGTATGGGAAACCCCCCCCCCCCCACCAGTTTTCAAGACATCTAACAGAAGGAAGTGATCCCTGAGAGAAGGCAGAGATGAATTAGGTCTATGAATGCCCCAGGTTACTATCTTGAGAGAGTTTCCAGTTCTTGGAAGAACAGAGGGAACGTAAGTTCATACAGGCTTCCTGGGTTGAGGAGGCAGAGCTGAGAGTCAGGAGAGATGAAGGTGGCTTGAATTTTCAGGAGAAAGTACCAGAAAGAAGAGAGGCTGACTAGAGAGAAAGCTCCAGAGATCTGCAGAGGATCCCCGTCAAGTATTCAGCTAGGTACTCGCCAGTGCATGTGTGGGAGGGAATTACTGGAGGCCAGCAAAAGAACCAGCTGAAAGGATTAAAGGTAACAGTGGCCACTGCCCACACAGGTCTGGGAATATTACACAGACTCCCCAGCCAGCCTGGAAAATCTCATGATTTAGGGGTATTGGTTAGAGTACACAGAAGGCTCTTGCCTGAGCCGTGGCGAGTAATTAGCACCTCTGATGCCACCTAACAAAACTTATAAGCAAGAAACAAAAGAATTAAACTGTTTCCAATATGTTTACTGTGTCCCAGAACACATATTATTTATAGGACTACAAAAAATGTGCTGGGTCAAACAAGGTAAAATTCTGAATGCCAGGGCTTTAATTAAACATTACCTACCATGCAAATAAATAAATAAGAAAATACAAGGCATAATGAAGAGAAAAATCACTCAATCTAAATTGATCTGGAATTAGTACAGATGTTATAGATAGCATACAAGGACATTAAAAATGTTATTATGACTATATTCTATATATTCAGAAAGTTAAGCAGAGATATAGAAGATCTTTTTAAATTCCAAATTTAACTACTAGAGGTAAAAGTTTCAATGAGTGAGAAGAAAACACATTGGATGGGATCAATGACAGATTGGACATTGCAGAGGGAAAGATTAGTAAACTTAAAGACAGGGCTGTAGACACTATTTTAAAATCTAACACAGACAGAAAAAGAGAAAAATAAATGAACAAAGCACCTCTGAGCAGTTGGACAACCGCAAGCGTCCTAATAAACATTTAGTTTGTATCCCTGAAGGAGAAAAGAAAGCAAGAGACAGAAAAAAAAAACCTTTATCAATCAGTGGTTGGAGTTTTTCCAAATTTGATGAAAACTCTAAACCCACAGATCCAAGAGTCTCAGTGAACCTTAAGCACAAGAAACGAAGAAAATTACACCACCATCATACCTCAGTAAAGTTTTTTTAAAAAGATTTTTGCGAGAATGTCTGTCAAGGACAGACAGTTTTTACACTTATAATGATGATCATTACATAATGCACGCAAATGTTAAATCACTATGTAGTACACCTGAAGCTAACATAATAATACATGTCAACTATATTTCAATTTAAGAAAAGGATGTCTTTGTTGGGACTCCCCAGAATCCCTCAATCCACTGCTTCTGAAAATTTACAAGGTGATGCTTGTATTAGTCATCTTTGAGGGGATGTTAATTGTGGTTGTTACCCTCAATCTCTGTGGAACTGCCAGAAGCAGACTGTAGCAACAAGTCTATCTCCATGTTGTGCAGAAAATACCAGAAATAAAGACTCATAGCTCTCTCCAGTCAATGCGGCTTCTTAGAAAAACCCAATGGTTAAGAAACCTCACCCGAAACTAACACAACATCAACTATATTAATCAACTAAATTCCAATATAAAATAATCAACTATATTCCAATACAAATCAACTATATTCCAATATAAAATAAAAACTTAAAAAAAAAATCCCTCAACCAATGTGGCAGAGTGTGTAAGGAATAAGCCAGTGGACCAAGTCCTTTCAGGTTTCAGATTATCCATGATAATGGTCACAGGGTCTAAATACCTTTCCAAATATCTGCTGGTCTTTTTGGATCCCTGGATAAAAGTTTCAGGATGATATTCTCTTCTCATCCCTGTATAGGCCTTACCTGTTGGTTACCTGTAGTCTTAATCTGTCCCTGTTGCAGAATCCATGAAAGCTCTATCCATAAACATTTGAACAACAGTACCCACTTCACTATATTTCCACTTATATGATTTTTAGTTTCTTATAACTACCACATGGAGTCTTGAGGATGACTAAATAACGGGTAATATTTATGAGCATTTCCTATGCTCTAGCTACCTTTCTAAGAACCTTACATAACTTACTTTATCTTATTTAACCTTTGAAAGAAACTTATGCGGTAAGTATAGTCTGTTCTTATTACTGATGGTAGTTAAGTTCTAGAAAAGTCGATTCTCATTAGGCAGTTTCTCAATAGGCAGTTGCTATTCCCTGATTCAGTGTATCCTCAACTGCTGTTTCTAGGGGAAATACAGGATCCAGTTCCTCTGAGTCTCTGGTTACATTTTTGTCATCTGATCAATACCTCACCTTGTTTTATGTGCGTTTCTGTTCACAGAGACCTCATTTAATGTATGCTGTTGGTTCATTGACACTGAACTCATGGTCAGTAGCCCTAGGACTTAAGCCTTGAATGAGGCTTATCTAACATACTTGATTTCCCCAGAAGACACATCACAGCATTCTTGAACTCAGAACAATAGCTGAGGTTGCAAGACTATACTCCAGGGGCCTTTTAAACTGTGCAATCACCAACAGAAAGCACGAAAATGTGAAAAAAAAAAGTGGCACAAAATAGACCACAAAATGACATTTGTTTAGAGTATAAGCGCTAAAACAAAAGAGGAAGCAATCCCTTGATCAACCTCAGCTGGGAACACGCACATCAGGGGACTCAAGTTTTTCACCACTCTGCACGTGTCTATGAATCCTGGCGAAAGCACCACAAGCATGGATTTGGAGGTTATAAATCAATTTGAGCGAGTAGGTGACTTTGCAAATGCAGAATATGAGGATCAATTGTGCAATAGTGCTCATCTCCACCTTTTCCAGGGAAAGAAACACTCAAAGAGCAGTCGACTAATTTTCTCAAGGTTGTATTGTTCATAAGTAAGAGTCAGAATCTAAACCCCAACATTCTGACTCCAGTGCCAAGCTCTTAACCACTGTGCTGTCTCTGCTGATACGGTACTTTTGATTGACTGGTACCCATATCAATCAACACTAATGAGGTGCAACAAAGGAACATAAAATCTCAGTGGCTTACAGCACTGAAAACTGATTTTTCTTGCCGCCAGATCTGTGGCTTGGCAGGGATTATGCTGTTCTCATTTAGGTTCAGCTTGGCTTGCACTGGACTGCAGTTTGGGTTGAGGTCACTTCGCTCTCCATTCTCCTCGAACAAGTGGCTACTTGGAGCTTTTTCTTAGCACAAATGGCAGAAACGCAATGAACCAAAGTGTTTAACACAATGTATTTAATACAAACACATTTAAGGTCTGATTCAAGGCAAGTCACATGGCCCAGCCTAGCATCCATGGTTTTATGTACTCTAGTCACAGATACTACAAGCTCACGTGGCACAGGTGCTGATATATAATTCTAATAAAGAGAGGAGTGAAGAATGAAAACCACGATACACACTTTGGCAATGCCTTAGGTGAGATTAAAAAGCATTGCAGGACTTCCCTGGCAGCACAGTGGTTAAGAATCTACCTGCCAACATAGGGGACAGGAGTTCGAGCCTTGGTCCAGGAAGATCCCACATGCTGCAGAGCAAAAAAGCCTGTGTGCCACAACTACTGAGCCCATGAGCCACAACTACGAAAGCCGTGTGCCTAGAGCCTGTGTTCCACAACAAGAGAAGCCACCACGATGAGAAGCCCGCGCACCGCAATGAAGAGTAGCTCCCACTCGCCACAACTAGAGAAAGCCCGAGCGCAGCAATGAAGACCCAATGCAGCCAAAAATAAAATAAATAAGTTAAAAAAAAAAAGAGTCCTGTACTTCTTCCAAGGCCCTCATTTTTCTTTTAAGGAGGCAAAACAAGTGTTCACCCCAAACCCCTTACCTCAAGCTGAAGAACCACATTCACTCTCCTGATTCATTTTGGTCCTGCTCTGGGATGAGGAACCTCTTGCCCTGAGGATGATCTAGACAGTGTTATCTTGAAGTTCAATAAAAAAGCCAAAGGCTCTGCGATTATGGTGGCAATTGTACAGGACTGGACAGAATTAGAATATCTAAGTAGGTGTCGAAGTTAAGAATAACAGGCTGTCCATATGAGACTGAAAATTCAAAAGTGAGAAGTGATGCCCCCCCCAAAAAATTTGTGAACTAACCAGCTCTAGTGGCAGTGGTTGTTTAGACAGTTTCTAGGGAATAGGTTTCTGTACGCGCATAGGCTTAAGGAAATTGGCCCAAAGCTGACCATTCAGGAACCCAGCCCTGTGCCAGCCAATTTCTCTCCCTTTCACCCTCTCTCGGCTTTCATCAGCCACCTTTATCAGCTCCCTTGCCATCCGCTGACACTTGCTTGACCAATGCTGTCAGGTACCCCTATTTCTGCATTCCACCCCCTCCATGGCATCAGATACCCCATCACTTTGTGATGTGATGCATTCTAGGTTGAATTTGAGTCTGCTTTTCTCCTTTAGGACTTGTTTTCTCCTCTTGGTGTGAGTCAAGGAAAACTCATCCCTATAGGTTTTTGTTAACTTTCAAATCCATCCCCGTATGAGTTGGTTAAAACTTGTTTTTTTTTCATTTGATTGGCACTCCTGATTTATCTTGCAACTGGCATCAGGCCAGAGAGGGCAAACTCCTAGATGCTGAGTTTACATCTCTTCCCCTACTCTTAAGCCCTCATCAAATCATTCCTCTGCAGCAGCATGATTAAGTGAAAATCCACCGGATGAGGAGTTCAGAGATCTGTGACCTCACTCATGCTTTGCCACTGACTCAATGAATGACTTTGAGAAAATTACTTCTTTTCTCTGCTCATCCGCAGATGGGCTGGGGCAACTCAGTCAGCAATTCTTAATGTTCTTTGGTTGCTGAACGCATTTTTAAAACTGAAGTCTAAAATGGAAAGTATAAAATGATAAAAGCTAAGCTGCTGTAATTTAACAGAGGGTGCCGGCAGGGGTGGGGGCAGGAGTAGGGGAGAATCTGCAAGAGTTCCAGCCACTTCACAGTCTCCCGTTCCTGCCTGTGGTCTCAGGCACCTTCTCAGCATGCTGAATGCTTTTTGGACTGTAACTCGTCAACCAGTAGATAAGACAGTGTCTTACATCTATTTTGGGTCTAAAGTCGCTTGAATCTTTGTTTTCTCTTAAATTACATATTAGGTCCCAACACTTGAAAAATCAAATAAAAATTCTAGGTATCATTTACTTGTATTTCAGCCCACCAACACAGAGCAATTAACTGAATCATTGGCTGGGTTTTAGCAAATGCTATGCCCCTCATTAGCTGGTGGGAATTTGGTCAAGTCAATCGTGCTCTGTGTTTTCATCTGTAAAATGAGGGTCTCAGGTTAGAGTATCTCTAAGTCCCCTGATACATTCCTTATTATAGAATTCAAGCCTTTCTAACCAATCCTCCCCCCCATCTATTAGCAGCTTATTTGACAACACTCTTAAGAAAGGACAGTTTTCTGGGACAAGTTACGTTGTAATGAGTAGGTGGGACGTGTGTGCCCTCACAGCCAGAACACGTACAATCCTGTTTGTAAACATGCAAACTCCACATTCATCTTTAGGACGCCCCATTTGTCTTTTAGCCTTTCTGATGAGTAAACTAACTCCAACCCAATTTGGAACAAGCAAAATACATTATCATGAGATATTTGTTTTCTCAAACGACTGTACTGACAAAGTCCCTCTCTGTCTCTCTTTCTCCCTGCCACTGTGTTTTGGTCTGTTGTTTCTGAATAATGACTAGAAAGCTGTAACTCAGGGCTAACACAGATTTCAAACTTATGGAGATAGAAAGTTGATGCATTGGACCAAATCAGAGAGGGAAAAGGAATCAAAGGAGGAAGAAATACAGGAGAAAGGCGAGAAAGGCAAGAAAGACAATGACCGACAGAAATTGAATTCCTCTTCCTTTTCCCCCTTGTTGAACTTTCAAGCCAAAAATATCTGCAGTACCAGATCCAGATGGAGAGAGAATGGTCTGTTTACCATCTGCAGAGACAAAACAGCACAGCGAAACTGCAATTTAAAGGCGAAAGTCATCAGGAATAGAGTTAAATAATGTATGTCAGAATTAAGGGATTTGGTACAAAACCCTTTGCTAAGATTCTGGGGTGCCTCTCTGTGGGTGTGTGTAGTTCAGAGAGTGAAAGTTAAATCCTTTGACAACCAGAAAATAAATGTGAGGGGCAGTAAATAGAAGGCTTTCAGGGGAGATCACACACGACTGAGGAGGAGATAGAGTGGAATCAACAACACTTGCCCTGAAGCATTTGGAGATTTTATGAGACTAAACATAGACAGCTTCCACTGAAGCCTAAAAGTCTCCATTCAGAGGATGCATGTGTTGCATAATTAAAGAAGATCAGGGCCAATTCAGAAAAGCCAACTGAGAAAAATGCTGCTGCACGATTGTTATTCTTCAGATTCTGTAATCAGGGTCGTCTTCCAGGGGGATGGACTGAGAAGCAAATGATCATGCATGATATCCCACTACCATGGTCCTGCTTAGGAAAGAACACGGACGTTGCAGTCAGAAGACCTGATTTTATAGGGCTTTGCCCCTCTTCCTTATCTGGGTTGCCTCGGGTAAGTTTCTCAACCCATTTTCTCTCAGGTATCCTCATCTATAAGATAATGATTGCAAAAAACACGTTGAGAGGGCTTCCACGTGCCAGGTACTGTTGCAAGTGATTCACAGACATTAACTCTTAATTCTTACAGCAGCCCTAGGAAGAAGGTATTTTAGCTCTGTTTTACAAATGAGGAAGTCGAGTCACAGAGGGATAAGTAACTCGCTCGTGATCATACAGTGGACCTTGACAAGCAGTGGAGCTGTGAGCTCTGTAAGTGGAGCTCTAGAGTACTAACCAAAGCACATGGCAGTTCTGATGCTGTAGGGGACCTTGGAAGGTACCCGACACACTGGTTCATACTAGAAACACAACCAGTATTGGCATGTTCGCTTTCTTCCTAATCAGTCATTTGTTTACTTGATAAACATTTACGAAAGTGCTACTATGGGCCTGAAATCATGCCAGATGATAACAGTTAATGGTTTTTTCTGTACTAACTCATTTCGTTCTTATAATTCACAGCACCCCTGACATCAGTGTTGATATTATTAGGGGTTTCTTTCCTTGCAATTCCCTTTGCTGGAAATGCTCTCCCCTCTCAGGTACCCATATGGCTCACTTCCATACGATTCAAGTCTCTGACAGGCTTTCTCCAAACACCATATCTGAAACAACAAACTCCATCATACCCTCTCTCCCCTTTTCCTGCTATAGTTTCCTTCAGAACATATAAAAACACCTGGAATTATTCTATCTGTTCCCCTCTTTTCTGCCTTTCTCAAAATAATGGAAGCTTCATTAACGCAGGAATTTTGCCTACCTTGCTGACCACTATTCCGTATCACCAGCCCCTGGCAGACACACACTTGTTAAATAAATGAATGAATTGTCTCCATTTTACAGTTGCATAAGTTAAGATGCAGAGACGTTCATGAAATACCTTAAGGTGCAAAGGTAGAAAGTGATAGAGCTGGAATCCAAAGGCAAGAGGAGTCATACCTGGAGCCTATCTTCTTAGCCACCATGCCACCTTGGAGGATACAGGGATACATAACCCAGCTCCTGCCCTCAAGGAGTCCACAGTGCAACAGTGGACAGTCTCATGCACAAGAACTCTGGTTCATTATGCATGTGTTCACTGCTCTCACATGCATAGAGCACTTGCCAGTTACATGGTACCAGGAGTATCACGTAGGGACACAAAACCATGTAAGACAGTCTCTGCATCCAAAGAATTGACAATTTAAACGGGTGAATAGGATATAAACAATTAGAAAATCATAGAGTAAGTTGAAAGGGTAAACATTAATTGAAGGCGAAAATTGTATGTTGTGAAATGCCTAAAAAGGAGAATTTTTCTTTAAGAATTGGGGGTCATGGAAGAGTCAACAATGAAGTCAGTATTTATTTAGGCTCTAACACGAAAAGAATCTTCATTCTGTGGGAAGAGGGGTAGGAGTAATAAGCAGGAAGTATAGCCAGAGTTGGGTGGGGGAGAGACTGAAGGATGTAAAGAAGAACAGTCATCATTTTAGAGTTTCATGGAAAGAAAAGATACATCAAAATAGTGGGTTGAGACAAGACCATGAAGGGTCTTGATCATCACGCTAAACAATTTGGACTTTACTCTGTAACTTATGTAAAGTTTGGGGAGGTTTTTATGGAAGGAGGGTCTTTGAGGGAGATAACTGGCAGACTATGGAGGGTGAATGAGAGGTGAAAGATGTAAGAGCAGGAGATGGTTACACGTATCTAGGAAATAGAGGATGAAGACTTGCACTAGGGAGGAGACGGTGAGGAAATATTGAGGAGGAAGTTGCATCACAGTTGAGGGTCCAACCCCTATGCCCTGGCTTTAGAGGCTGAGGGAGAGGAATGAATCCAAAAGTTTGAAATTTGAAAATCGGCTTTATAAGATGGTAACTTCCTGTAAGTGAAGTTGAAAACGTAGAAGGAAAGCAGGCCTTTGGAATGAGGGAAGAAGGAAGGGGTCTGAACTGAGAGTTGTAGGACAAGATAGCTAATCCACAGAGGACGGGCCGGGGCTTGGGCAGGAAGGCCAAGGCAGAGTGGTCAGCAGGAGTACAACCCACTGCTCACTGATTTCTTAAGTGATTCCTCCAGTTTTCCAATCTCTCTCACATGTGTGCAGAAAATGGTAACATCCGTGTGGCACACTGGGTGTGGTTCATGGCGCCCTGAGAACCTCCAGCTGGCAGACCCCACCCCCCCAGCTCTGCCCCTGCAGACTTGGCCACCTATCAACCATTCGTGCCACATACTTGGGCCATGGGACCCCAGTTGGGAAACACTGTCATACAGGATTTAGAGTCAAGGGAGGGTCATTTGGAAATAAGCAGGTAGTTTTTAATTTATAAGGAATAGCCGCCTGCCTTTACATAGACTGTCCATGTGGCTTTGCTTTTTCCTATCAGTATGTGGGTTGCTACATAGCACTTCTGAGGGAAAGGAAATCGTGCATTAAAAATGGCAGAATGATATGCTACTAAGGAGGCTGGGAATCAGTAAGAGGTGCCTGTTCCTGAAAACTGCATGACCACAGTGTCCCAGAGATCCTGGGTCAAATTCTCCAGGGTAGGTTTGGCCCATTGTTCTTAATTAAATCTCACTAAGCTCCACACAGATCTTCTCAAGAGAGAAGTTGTGATACTGTATTTCAACAAAGGATAAAATCATTGAACGTTTGACACATTGTGAGGGAAACATTTCCTCTCTCTGAAAGGTATATTTATTCCCTGTATGATGGACAAAAAGGGACTAAGTAATTGACCATGATCCAGCGAGGTCATGAACATATGTTTGGACATCACCTCAGCTCATCACGTGTGCCACAAGGAGATCATGAAAGGGATCAGAATACCTGTCCCTTTGAAACTCATGAGTTTCAGATGAACCTCAGCGTGCCTGCCCTAAGTCTGAGTCAGCTCTGTCAGCTTGAGGTCCACAACCAAATGGGAATACGAAAAACCTACCACCTTTGGTGGAAGGCTCAGAGCAGTGCAGATGGCTCCTGAATGCTGCTTTGCTTTGTCTTGGATAAGGAATGCATTATTGAGAGCATTAGTGCTCTCACCTAATGCCCTGAATTAAAGAAAAGCATTGCTGAGAAAGGGACACCAGCCCAAAGTTTTGGAAACTTCTAAAACATTTAAGGAAGTCACTGCACTCCTCCGAATTTCATCATCTTCATCAGAAAAACTGTGAGATTGGTCTAACCCACTGGTTTCCCAATGGGACCTCACTAGAGCTCCCCAGTGATACCTTAGTGGAGATTGGGGGTGGGAGGTGTACGGAGGCAGGGCCAAAAAGACGGAGGGGCTAAGGTCGTCTATCCCAACTTCAGCAAATACCTCCACTCTCCTTTGTGTTGTACTGTGGGGCTCCCAGTAAGATTTCACTTGAATAAAAGGACTGCCTGCTTTAAACATCTTTGGAAATGATCACACTCAACAGTCGCTAAGAGCCACGTTAATCTTCAGCAAAAGTGGCATCCTAATTTTAGGTTCTCCTAGGAGTCTGAGCTGAGTTCAACTTGTCAAAGTGTTCTAAACATCGTCACTGAAAATGTTGATGTTCTTTAAGGTTTCCACACAAAATTTCCAAATTGCTCTGAAATTTAGCCTCTCACGAGGTTCGTATTAACTGTTCTGGTGAACATGAAAGGTCCAATATATAGCCTAAGGAATTATACCTTTTGAGGTTATTCAAGTCCCCTGTTGAATTTCCCAGCAGAGAACCTTCTCGCACATTATAGATAAAAATCTAAAATTACCCTATGGCCTGGTAATTGTACTCTGGGATACCTCTTCTAGAGAAAAAAGAACATAGGGCTACTCCTGGTAACGTTGTTGATACTGAGGAAAAATTGGACTAAACCCTACATGTTTAACAAAAGAAAAGAGATTTAAAGTAATAGGTATATATGACGGTATAGAGGTTCAGATAAATGAAAGATCTTCAAATCGTACTTCAGTTTAAAAAAAAAACAACTGGCAGAATGCTACATGCATTACAAAGCGTATATGGGAACTGAAAAATTATACTACATATTTTCTTTTGTTATGTATGTATAGTATAGGAAAGACTGAAAGGAATCACTCAGACTCAAAATAGTGTTATCCCTCAAGGAGTACATGTGGGTTTGGGAGAAGCAGTGTATGGAGACAGAGGTCAACTGGGACTTCAAGCTCTAATAAAGATACTCCAGGGCTTCCCTGTGGCTCAGTGGCTGAGAGTCCGCCTGACGATACAGGGGATGCGTGTTCGTGCCCCGGTCCGGGAACAACCCACATGCCGCGGAGCGGCTGGTCCCGTGAGCCATGGCAGCTGAGCCTGCACGTCCGGAGCCTGTGCTCCACAACGGGAGAGGCCACAACAGTGAGAGGCCCGCGTACCGCAAGAAAAACAAAAAGATACTCCAAATGTTTTTGAAAAGGGTTAATACCACCTGCACCTGTATTAGTTGCATAATTTAAAAAGTAATTATAAGCATAGAAAAAAATGACTGGAAGCCAATGGGCCCAATGTGAATATTAGTTTACTCTGGCTGCTGAGAATATATATTATTGTGCTTCTACATCCTTTTCTATATTTTTAAAATTTCATGGACCAGCATCCAAGTCTATACACTTAAAAACTAAATATTCAATAAGGCAGGGCTTGTGGTATGTGGTACTTGATTTCAATCAACTCAGGCTCCACTGATCAGCTTCCAGCAGTGCACCCTGGAATCACTCGGCCCCTGGCCGGTGTTAGTGGTGTTTAGTGGCAAAGCATAAAATAATGTGACAAGACTGTGAAGCAGTCATGTGTGAACAAGGGCTTGGACTGTGTGGGTCTTAGAAACTCAATGGGCACATAGAATCTCTCTCCAGCAAAGGGGGAGCAAAAAAGAGGGGGCAGAGTAATAAACAGTTACATTTTCTCCCCTCTGGTCACACTGAAGAGCAACCCAGGAAGCAGAGCATGGAGACCAGCCCTGACTGATGGAGAAGAAAGAAGATATTTTGGTCGAAATGGAGTGGAAGAGAGAATTGCAGGTGATGTAAAATATTTTGTGCTTTGAGGGGAGTCCTGGGACTCTGCACACCAAGGCAACACAGCCCAAATATCTGGGACCACTAGGGAGGAAGGATAAAGCACAGATGTGCAGGCTGAAAGCACCCCCAAATTGTCAGTGTCTCCAGAGGATCTCAAGCAGTCTGCACGGTTAGTGCTTAATAGAGTAGCCCAAAGTATCTTCTGCTTGTTAAATTTCTCAAAATAACTTCATGGAGAAAGGACTTATCCTCGATTTCAGGGATTTGCAGGAGATCTGGGCAGGGAGACTATGCCGTCTGACAGTTTCCCTTGAAGACGACAGCCAGAGGGACTTTTTGAAAATCTGTACTATCTAGATGTTACATCTAGACACGTTTGGTGCAAAGTATGTCCCTCTTTGGAACAGCTTCTGTGGTGGACCTTATCGCACTGTTATAATTGCTTGGTTTCCCTGACGAGCTTGCCAACTGAGCCGTGAACTCCAGAACAGAACTCCAGCCATGACGGCCAAAACAGGATGTTATTCATCAGTGTTTCCACAGTACCTGGTACAGTGCTTGACACAGAATATTTATAATGTAGTTTTCACCGAGGAATGAATTATGGCATCTTTAATTGGAGTTGCATGCTTACATAGTCCAAGATCCATACTCCTTCAACGTTTTATGGCTTCTCACAAGCCTTACCTCCTCTTATCTACGTATTTGCAAAATGAGGGTAATGCACCGATCGTTTCTTGACATGAGTCATTTCAGCTGACACGTCTCAGACAGATCCATCTTCCAAATATGAGGTGTGGCTGGACAGCACTGGCTACGGTGATAACAGGTTTACTGGGAGCAGTGGTAGGGATGAGGGATGTCAAAACAGAGAGAGAGACTCAAACTAGCAAGGAGACCAAGCCTATTCTCTGATGTTTATTTAGCAGTTTCTCACCCAGACACTGTGCTAGGTACTTCAGATAGAGACATAAAAAGATGTGGCCCATGAGTTGAAGGCACACACAAGGGAAAGCCAGAGGAAGAAAACTAGGGGGTCATGAGAGATGCCAAGAATGGGGGTAATTCAGAGTCTTTCCAGGGTCCTGGAAAACTGAAAAGGCATCTGTTCAAAGCAGAGGGGGAGAAAATGTTTAAAGCCACAAATGTATGAACGTGTGTGACACATGTGGGGACAGCCAAGTAATCTGAGAAGAAGGTGGGCAGAGGAAATCGCAAGAACTGAAGCTGAGGTCACATGTGGACACCCTTGAATTCCAAATTAAGAGGTTTCCCATTTATCTGGGGAATTCTTGATGAGGGACCTAGGAAAGCTTTTAATCAAATAATGATGCTGTTTTAGAAGGAAGCGAACATTTTGAGAGCTAGAAATGGACATACAGAAGAAGAGACGGAAACACACATTTACTTCTCAAGAGAGCTGTTTGGTAAGTGGCAAAATCAGCTCGATCAATGTCCTAACCCCAAACACCTAAATGTCCAACGTGGGCCCTCTCATGACATTCCGAATTCTATGCTACTTCACTCTTATTCCCTGGAAGACTAGACACAAAGCGCCATTTGCTATCAATTTGGTGTCCAGATAGACCTGCCGCTGGACTGGCTTCTGGGAGGAAGAGCCTGACCTAACCAGATAGCAAACTACTGCCCAAACTTAAAAATCGGGACCCGACCCTCATGCTTGGCAGGAATCAGCTGCCAGTCTATCCAGCTGCCCATCTGACTGACACTTTCATTCATTTCTTTATTCTGGAGGCAGACTCAGATCAACTACAGGGCTTTCTAGTAGCAGAGAAACGTGAACTCTGCTTTGGAGCCCATAAAGCTCCAAGTTTCCCAAGTCTCCCAGGGCAGAGAGCCAGCAGGTTTTGGGAATTCACCCAACAACACAAGTACTTACTGAGAGGTCCCTGAGTTCGGAGGTAACTAGGCAAGCTGGGATCCAAGCCCCAGCTCCTCAGTTACTGGCTATGTGACCTTGATCAAGCTAACGTCTCTATATCTTATTTCTTCACTGATGAAATAAAGATGATAGTGCATGCCCTACATCATCATTAAGAAGACGAAATGAGATAATGAAGGTAAAACAGTTGACACAGTCCCTGGCACATAGTAAGTACTTAATAAATGTCGGCATCTGGTAAGAATTATTCTCAGTATTATTTGAGAATTATGGCCACACATTTATTTTTGTATCCCAGAACCTAGCATATCACCTGACACCTAGCTGGCACTTGACCTTTTGTTACCCAAAGCTTCTGACAGACAGCAGATTCCAGAAAAGATTTTAGTTTCTTGAAGTGTAAGATGGAGCTAACCACACTTACCTCAGATGCTATTGTGGGCAGGATACAGGACAATTTAAAAATAAAGACCCTAACTCAGTCATCATAAATGAGGCCAGTCACTAAAGATAGTACTGGTTGTTCTAGAACATTTAGATATTTTTGCGGTCTTCTAAAAAATGTGTGACCACCTGTGCATCAGGAATGTGTCTTAAGAGCCAGCATCACACTAGCCCCATCAGGCATCTTAGGTTCACTTATTGGTAAAGAAACTGAGTCTCGGGGCTTCCCTGGTGGCGCAGCGGTTGAGGGTCCGCCTGCTGATGCAGGGGACGCGGGTTCGTGCCCCGGTCAGGGAAGATCCCACATGCCGCGGAGCGACTGGGCCCGTGAGCCATGACCGCTGAGCCTGTGCGTAAGGAGCAGAACTAAGACTGGAAAACCCAGGTTTCCAAACTTCGAGTTTCATATTTTTGTTTTCTCCACTCAAGCATGATGTTTACAAAGAAGTAAAAGAGAAAGAACAAAAAGTTCCTACGGATTTCACAAATGTGCCCTGCTAAATAAAACAAGACGAATATCTTTAGAATACAAAAGTTCCAGGTACTGCTTGTTTTTACTTTTTATATTCCCTTTATATATATATTGTGGAGATTCATTGGGTGATGCATTTGAGCTGAGAGCAGACCCCATCCACTTAAAAGATATTTGCTTGTGAAAATGGACTTCAATGTTTTCTCAGAAAACCTCAATATTATGTCATGTTTGTAGAGCAAAGTGCAGACCAATTTCTAATGGTATATCTCAGACTTACGTGACATCTGCAAATAATATCCCGACAATCACCTCATCTCACCAGCTCTCCCACTACCACCTTAGTTGAAGCCCCCATCCTCCCTTCCCGAGATTACTACAAAGGTCTCCTCACTGGACACCCTGCTTACCCTCTTGCACCTAAATACAATAAGTCCCCTACATGCGAATGAGTTCTGTTCCGAGAGCATGTCTGTAAGTCCAGTGTGTTCATAAGTCCAACAAATTTAGCCTAGGTACCCAACTATACAGTCGGCTATATAGTACTGCACTGTAATAGGTTTTCACACAAATAATACATAAAAAAACAAACACAGAAAATAAAGAAAACATCTTTAATCTTACAGTACAGTACCTTGAAAAGTACAGTGGTACAGTGCAACAGCGTGAACAGGCAAGAAGAGTTACTGACTGGAGGAGGGAGAGGAGGTGGGAGATGGTAGAGCTGAAGGATTGACAGCAATAGGAGACGGAGGGCAAGCTGCAATTTCAATTTCACTCACGCCTGACGTTGACGGAACACACGTTCGCACCTTTGAAAGTTCGCAGCTTGAAGGTTCGTATGTAGGGGACCTACTGTAACCCATTCTTCACCTAATGTCATGGTGAGCTCTTACAACTGCAAAGCAGGTCACTGGCTTCTCATCCACACTCCTGAACACGACATTTAAAGCCCCACCTGATCATGACTCTGGCTACATTCATCTTCTTCCTTGTTCCTACTTGTACCCAGGCAGGCTGACCTTCTTCTTTTCCCCCAACAAGCCAAGTCTGTATCTTCCTCCCAGACTTGGTACATGATCTGCTCTCTGTCTGGAAAGCTCTCCCCCAGAACTTCAAAAGTCTCACTCCTTCTCATCACTCAGATCATGCTCAGATGTTATTTCCTCAGAAATGCCTTGCTTTTCTTGCTCCTCCCCCAATCACCCCATTTACATCAGCCCCTGTCATCAATCCTATCACCCTGTGAACTGGTCAGGGTTGGCCAGGTTATGCTGCAGACAAAAAACAACCTTCAAAAGCCAGGGGCTTATCTCATCCACGGGTTAGTTCTTGTTCCCGCTCGTATCCATCACAGGCTGTCGGTGGGCTCTGCTCCCTGCTCTCTCACTCTAGAAATCAGGCTGGCAGATTATCCACCATTTAAACATCACTAGTCACTGTGTCAGGGAGACACAGGAACATGGAAAAATCAAGCGTGGGCTCTTAAACTTCCACCCAGAAGCTATGCCTGTCATTTCTGTTCACACTTAATCAGTCAGAACGAATCATATATGCATATATGACATCAAGAGAGTATGAAGGTGCCATTCTAACTTACGCCCAGAGCGAAAACTGGAAGTATGTGATAAACAGCGTCAATAACTACTACAGTCTTCTTCAGTCTTCTTCACAGCACTTCCTACCACCTGCAATTATATTTATTTATCTTTAATGGCGCTTCAACTTTAGTAAGCACCATCTACCACGTGCGCCTATCCTTTGCGCAAACGTCTTCATTCAAATACTGACTTGGTACAGGGCAAACCTCTGAATGATGACTCACAGTGGCAGTTCAACCATGTTTGACTTTCACAGGTCATGAAGAACACAATATACTTCTCTTTTGTAAATTATATTTTGTTGTTTTTTCCAATAGAATAAAGTTTTCTAGAATATTATTCCCAAGAAGCCAAAAGATCGAATCATCAACTTGTCCCCAGTCACCTGCTTTAAGCACAGTTCTGCCCTGCTTCATGAGAACAGGTAATATTGTATTGTTTATTGATATTTCTTGTCTATTATTGACTGACTTGTAGATGAAAAACAGAATCCTACGTATGTCACCAGAAATCACCCAACTAAGCATTTACAAGAGAGCTGTGCATCCTTGACACACTGTTTTTTCCTCTCTTCTCTCCACACACACACACACACACACACACACACACACAATCATTAACTATATTTACTTTGGAAACCCCAAAGGACCTGATATTTCTATTTTAATTGAACCGAAACATTTTCCTATAGCCAAAAGAGTAACTTTCAGACAATATGCTATGCAAAATCCATCAGAATAAATTCTCAAAGCTCTCCCAGTAAACCATATAGTCATTCCCAGACCACTTTAGAGTGTAGACCAGAAGTCAAGACTGTCCACCATAAGGTCTGTTTTATAATTATGCACACAGTAAATTTTTACCAACATTTGAAATGCTGGATAATTTACATAAAATCTAGATTTTGAAATTTCCTTGGCAAATCAGAAGATATGGTTACAATGGGCATATATTTTTGCAATGTAACAATTGCCTCTATTAAATAGAGGGGGTGGGTTTTCCCATTTGTTTCCTCAAATCCTTGTTGTGTTCTGTTGACTCTGAGCCAGTTGCCATTTTCCACCTTTCATCTGGCTGGATTCATTCAATCCTTTCTTTGGTCTTTTAGACATTTGAGATGTGGCCATCACTTTGGAAAATCACAGGATGTCACGCAAGATTTTAGGTAATAAAATATCTTCACATCTGGATTTTTCCATATTTCCGTGTACTTTTTCTTAGACAAAGTGTTTATTCTTTTTATTTGAAAATTTCTAGATTTATTTACATTCTTTCCCTTTTGTTTGAACTTACATTTTGGGGAGCTTTCTTTGAATACTTCAACTTTTAAATTATAGACTCCATGTACCCATCAACCAGCTTTAATAATTATCCAGGGGCTTCGCTGGTGGTGCAGTGGTTGAGGGTCCGCCTGCCGATGCAGGGGACACGGGTTCGTGCCCCGGTCAGGGAAGATCCCACATGTCGTGGAGCGGCTGGGCCCGTGAGCCATGGCTGCTGAGCCTGCGCGTCCGGAGCCTGTGCTCCGCAATAGGAGAGGTCACAACAGTGAGAGGCCCGCATACCGCAAAAAGAAAAAAAATTAACCAGATATAGCTAGACTTGTTTATTAATAATTAACTTCTTATTCCCCAATCATTACCTCTCCATCTTTTTTCTCATATTTATTCATTTTACTTATTTATATTAATAAGTATAATATTTGTTCATCTTTAACGAGGTTATTCTCTAATTCCCTGCTAGAACCTAAATGTCAGGCAGGCAAGGACCCAATCTTTCAAATTCACTGCTGTATCCTTAGCATCTTCAACAGTACTTGGAACAGACAAGATTAAAAAGCTTTTGAAAATAACAAAACAGTTCCCATTGAAAAAATCAAGCCTGAGTATAGGGAAGATATTGAATGATCTCTTGGGAATCTTTGTAGACTGTAATGCCACAAAGTCTTTAACCATTTATTCATTAAATTCATTCATTCATCCATTCAGTCATTACTCAGCAAACATAACCAACTATCTGTTATCTGACAGGCACTGTGCTTAGTGATGTGAATGGCATGATGAATAAGACATAGTTCTTGACCTCAAGGCACTAATAGTCTAGTTAGGAAGATAGACAAGTAAACAAATACATGTAATACAAAGTGATCAACACCAAAGGAGGAATGACAGATTCTCTTCAAGTTATTGAAGAGACGCTTTGCCCCACTGGTTCCCCATCCTGTCCCCTCCCAGCACTGTATAATAAAAGTGCAGGGTTTCCCTGGTGGCGCAGTGGTTGAGAATCTGCCTGCCAATGCAGGGGACATGGGTTCGAGCCCTGGTCTGGGAGGATCCTACATGCCGCGGAGCAACTGGGCCCGTGAGCCACAACTACTGAGCCTGCGCGTCTGGAGCCCGTGCTCCGCAACAAGAGAGGCCACGACAGCGAGAGGCCCGCGCACCGTGATGAAGAGTGGCCCCCGTTTGCCACCACTAGAGAAAGCCCTCGCACAGAAACGAAGACCCAACACAGCCAAAAATAAATAAATTTTTTTTTAAAAAGTGCAGATTTAGACCAACTAAATTAGCCCATCAGTCTGGATGTTTCTCCCAGGGCTTCAATTCTAACAGTGTTGCCCGAATTGTCCATCAAGAGAAAATTGAAAAAAGAGAAACTTTTCCAAATATGAGCTTACACATAGAGTTTCACTGGGGGAAGGGGATCAGGCACTGGAAAGAATGGGGAAGTGAACAAATTCTTATACTGCATGAAGCAGAGATTTTTTTTTTTAAATCCAACATCTGAAGCTTATCACTGGCTAAAAATAAGTGTTGTTAAGCAGTATGCCAGATGTTCCTCCTCACTGGAACCACTACGTAAAACATACAGTATGGTCGAGGCAGAGAACAGAAGCAATGAGTGAGAAAAACAGCTCACCCTTAGAGCAACCAAGCCTTAACTGGAGTCCCACACCATTCAAGCTGGGAGGCGTGTAAGAGATTATACACACTCCTACTTTTTCTTCTTATTGACAAGGACACGAAGACTCAGAAAGGTTTAGAGGTCCAGGGCAAGATGTCACTTTGTGATAGAACAATTTATTCACTTCGTTTTCTCAGCCTGAATAAGCTGTAATTTTTCTCTCTTCCTTTAATCAAGAGCAGTCACTTTCCCCTCCAGTTTCTGAAAGAAGCATCATCAGCTATAAGAACAGCAGGTCAATCCTCTGTATCTCATCTTACAGATATTGCCAGCATCCGTTAAGGCGACATAGGGACACAGCCCAGTCCTGGGCATTGCTGTCGGCAAAGAAATATTGTCAAGTGAGGTAAGTGAGATAAGAAATATTGTCAAGTAAGATAAAATACATCAAGAAAGAGAGAAAACAAAGTGATTCTTCTTGTCTTTATTAGTCAGAGACTAATAAAAACCCTAAAGGCTGAATAGATTACAGGATCCACCCCAACTTTATATAAATTTTTAAAGCTATTATTCTGTCGAATAAACGTAAGAAAGACAAAAGTGTCCCTGATTTTTATGGCAATTATTGCAATTTTACATAACAAATAAAATATCTCATTTTTTAAATTATTGTGTCAAGTGGTCATGAACATATGCCTCTCAGATGTCCTGCTACAGGAAGCAAATATCGCTGATGATCCCAGCTGTTTTCCCCACTGTGTCTATATTAATTAATTAGTATAGATCCACCACTCTATCTGTATTAAAACCAAGTTTAGCCAATGACTGAAAATAAAAGAGATACTAACCTAGGCCCATTAGGACTCCTAGTGGGTGACCTGAGGTTTGGTCTGAGGACTCACAGCAATCTGACAGAACACTTCTTGGAACTGCGCTGTTGACTGGGATTCCTCTTTACCCCTTCCTTCACCGCTCCTTCTAAGCTATCAGACCTGCATTCCAGTCTGAATCCTCTCCCACCTTCTCCACTTCTCTCCTCTTTAGCCGTCACTGCTCTTTTCCCCAATAAATTTCTTTTGCATCTAATCACACCTGTTCCCAAAGGACCCAGATTAATACATGCATATGTATGTGTGTGTGTGTGCCCTGAGCACTTATTTTGTTTGTCTTTGTAGGTAACCAGGTAATATGATAGAAAGTAAAAATAGTCACCTCTAGTCATACCTAACTTTGAATCCTGGATGCATGAGCTCGAGTGTAATCGAATCCCTACAGGTAGCCCAGAAAAAAATAAAATTTAGTTATTGAAAAAATATCTCTATAGCTTTTATCTTCCCATCTGTAAAGATATTCATCCGTGGGGATGTTAATAAGATATGCTACAAGAATTGTCACACATAAGCACATTACATTATAAGACAGAGATTGATAAATTGCAAAATATAAATATTTTTCTTTAAATTTTTTGTGCTATTAGGCTAAGGGTATATTCGTGGTCATCTTTTAAAAAGTATAGACTTCTAGTTCAATATGCAAGATTAACCATATCAATACATCCATTACCACTTCTCCTCGAAGCTCCTTAAATGTAAGTATTTTTTTTAATGTAAAGTACCAAAAAGACAGAGAAGATGGGGAATAGTAGAAGAGAAACCTGTATATTTAAGAAAATAGTGATTAGAGAAGCAGTGACTGCAGGAGCCGAGGAGTACAAACTCTACCAGTGGCTCCTCAATGGGGTACTAAGTAAGGATACCCCGTCTCACCTCCAAAAGCCTCATAAGGATGAGAATCTGACAGTACAAATCACACCCAAAGGCAGAGGTATGGGACCCGATGAAAGGAACTTGAATGTATATACAAAGCCAGTCATATCCTACACCCACTGGCCCTGAAGGAGACTGCAGATTTGTTTTCTGGAGAAACTGGACATGAGAAGTTTGAGTTTCAGTGAGATCAGGCAAAGGGGGAAGAGGAGGCACAGGACTGAAAAAAGTGAGATTTGGGAAAAGTCTGCCCCTGCCACCAAAATGGTGACAATACAGTTTTTCTTCTCTTACTCCTCTAAGGTAAGTAATATCAGTGGATTACTTTATAGAGAAAAAAAAAAGCTAGAGGTTACTATAAGTGGGGACAGTCTCAGTGATTTTGGCACCAAAAAGAGGGAATTTGCTGTAACAAATACTCAAAAATGTAGAAGATGGGACGTAGAGAATGGACTTGAGGACATGGGGAGGGGGAAGGGTAAGCTGGGACGAAGCGAGAGAGTGGCGTGGACATATATACACTACCAAACGTAAAATAGATAGCTAGTGCGAAGCAGCCGCATAACACAGGGAGATCAGCTCCTGTGCTTTGTGACCACCTAGAGGGGTGGGATAGGGAGGATGGGAGGGAGGGAGATGCAAGAGGGAAGAGAGATGGGAACATATATATATGTATAACTGATTCACTTTCTTATAAAGCAGCAACTAACACACCGTTGTAAAGCAATTATACTCCAATAAAGATGTTAAAAAAAAAAAAGATGCTTTGGCATTGTTGCAGGTGCAGCCTGGTTTCTCTGTGCTGCTTATAGTAAAACGTGAGAGGAACGGGATAAACTACAGAAGAAACTGTTAAGCAAAAAGGAACCAGCGCTTGATGATTTGAGAGGCTCCCTTCCCATTTAAATGACAAAGGATGCTAAAATTAGGAAATTCACTGTTGGAAAAGAATACCCTGGAGAAATGACCAGTGTGGCTAGGGAATCTCTTCCCAAAGAGATTAGGTATGTGAATGATGAATCCAATAAATCTTCCCAGCAGAAGCCAGGAACAGAGATGAATAAGAATAGGGATCATTCAGGAAGGATCTGTGGAGGACCCTCTTATCTAATGGTGTGAATCTGGGTGACATACACAGGAGATCCATACGGCTTTTGAGAATGTTGTGTGAGCAGAAATGCTGCCAGCCTGGACTCAAAGGGACAGAGACTAGACAAAATGAAAGTTTGTCAGACTCCTGAAATTCTATAGGCAGAAAACTGATACTGATTTTGATCACTATATAGTGAAGCCTAACAGTAGACCAGCCCATCTTATAAACACAGAGATTCTAATCAGCTTTTCAAAATCTCCAACATATGCCAAAGACCAAAATAATCAAACAAAAAGGAAACTGAAAGAAATGGAAATCATATCCTAGGAAAAAGTAAACTACCCCTCTACACACACAATACCCCCAACTAGAATCAATAACCTGAGAGCTAAAAGATGATGTTGCTTCATGAAAAAAGAACAGAATGTTAGGGAAAAAAAGAAACAATCAAATACTTTTTTAAAAGCACTGGAGATATAAAAATCCAATAGCCAAAATTAAAATATCACTAGAAACATTGAAAAATAAGATTGAGAAAATTTCCCAGAAAATAAGCCAAGGGATAAGACACAGGAAGTACATGAAAATCAGAGCATCATTCTCAGAGCGTCATTCCATGAGGTACAGCATTCAATGAATAAGAGTTGAAAAAGACAAATGAGTGAGACAGCAAACTGAGAAAACAGGAAAGAGAAAATTAACAACAATAACCAAAAAAATACATTTTAATTTCCCAGTTTTGAACACACAAGTCTCTGGTACAGTGTGTGACTAGCACTGAATGGGAAAAAAAGAAGCAAACATCAAGCGTATCATTAAAGCTTTTCAGAATAGCAAAGATAAAGAGATACTTAAATCTCCCGAACAAGTAAGACAAGTCACATATAAAGGGTCAACAATTCACAAAGCAGCCATCTTCCTGCCAATAATACTGTAAGTTAGGAAGAGAATAGCAATGTTTTCAATATTTTGAATAAAAATAAGTTCAGTCTAGGATTCTCTACACAGTCATCCTAACAATCAAATGTGAAAGAAGCAAAAAGAAAATTTCAAGCGTGCAAAGATATAAAAATTTATTTCCTATAACCTGTCTGTAGGAATATATTAGAGAAAATAATCAGCAATCTAAGGAAGTACACAAAGAAAGAAAAAGGCATATGATTTTGGCTCTAGGCTAGAAGGCAGTGTAGGGAAGTCCAATGATGACGGTCCAGAGAAATTGACAGATGACACAAGGCAGCAGAGTAATTAGACCCTATGGTAAATGATGGCTTTGAGATTGTTCTGAGGGCAAGAGAGGGCTAATGTTTTAGCCTGTGGAAATTATTAATATTTCCTGTGGAATATCACTAGGTGCGTAGAAGACGTGATGGAGCATTAGCTCCCAGGTCAAAGAAGGGTTGTCAAGAGAGGAGATATAATCATATGGCATTACTCAGCTCAGCAAAGAATAACATTTGTTCAGTCATTATTATGTAAATTCTGAAGGTTAAGTTAACGACTAATTGTGATATAGCTATCTACCGGGAGGTATCGGCGAGGGGAAATAAGAGGTTGTATCTATAGAAAAGCTTAGTTTTCCTTTCTCATAGCAGAGAGCCAAGAACTATTTTCTAAAAGAAATTTCAGCATATTATTTAGAAGTATATAGATAAATACTAGGGAACACACTAATGGTTGAAGACGTAGTGTTGAAGGAGATAAACCAGGATTGACAGATTAACAGGGAAATTTTAGGACTGCTTGCTTATTTAAACCAGGGACAAGTGTGATCTCTTTATAAATTCATTAAAACAAAACACCTTGCCCAAATATAAAATATTTCCCCTAATATGGACACAAAAGGCCAGGCCACAATTATATCTTTTAATATCTGGCATATTTGGAAACTAGAGCTGACTAATTGTAGGTATTTTAAGTAAAACCAATTGAGTGACACTGAATTCTATCGATAAATAACTAGTTTTGTGTGTACATTTATATATGTGTAATATTTCACAAATCAAGCTGCAATATGTTTAGATTCTTCCTTAACAGTCAAGAAGAAGCAAAACTCCCTAGTCTTGCCCCTGGTACAGGATAGTAAACCAACATTTTGCATTTGAGGGATAAACTTTTATTACTACTGATTCCAGCTACGAAGAAAATCATAAACATCAATATGGTAGATTCACTCCTCCCTCAGACTTGACACGATGGTTGAACTAATTCTGTTATTTAAATCAAAATTTAATCATAATGGTGTGCTCTGCAAAGCAAATCCAATAAAAGCAAAAATGGATTAAAAGAAAAGTAAATTGCAGGAAAAAAAATGCTAGGTAGCATTTTCCAATGCTTAATTTTTCTCTACAAATATTAACTCTCAGTTTTGAAAATTCAATCCATTCTGGAAATAATTATATTCATTTAACTGGATAATTTTAAAATTTGCATAATCCAGAGAAGACTTAGGCTTTACATTTTTTTCCCAATTGATGGGCTAGAAATAGTTGTGTACATTGTCTATTGTTTAACAAAAACTGATGAGCATTAAAAATTTCAAACGAGTTCTTCTTTGGTAACAGATCTGGGTTCCTGATAAAGGAGTGTAAATTTATTCAGCACACATTTATCATGTATCTCCTGCGTGTCAGGCATGGTCCTATGTACTGGGGACACACATGTTTACTATGGATGCCCAGCTGTTATTGTCCAAAGTCTTCTGCAAAATTTCCCTTGTTACAGCTTGTCAGTTATTGAATTTTGCTAATTTCACAAAGCTGTGGATTAAGTGGAATAATAATTCAGGGTTTACCGGTAACATCTAACATCACATGAGCACAACCAGCAGAATGGGACTTGCCTCTACAGCACACTGAGCAGTGAAAACAACCAGTAAGTGTGCACACTGGGTCAGGCTCGGTGATCAGCAAATTCATATTATTTTTAATCCTAACAGGTCCTTCTGGGATAGCTTCCATTAGCTCCATTTTATAGACATAAAAACTGAGGTTACAGAGTTTAACTCTCTTTGTGGACCCAGGATTTACATTTTTCCATTTCTCAGTCCCAGTCTGGCTCACTTCTACTTCTCCTTCAGGTTTCATTTCAGTTCTCATTTCCTTGGGTATCTCTGCACTCTCTAAAAATTCATTATCACAGCATACACGGCCTTTATGACAATTGCAGGTTTAATTGTCTCACTACCTGTCTGTGCTTTCTTGAAGGCAGGAACTATAAACATTTCGTTCACTCCTGCAATTCTTGTGCCTGGCAAATGGCATTGAACAACAAATACTGAATGAACAAAGAAGTGTGCAAATAGAGTCATATCTATGCAATTCCAAAATCGGTGCTTTAACTAGCAAACCCACTCGAATACCATTCTACTTTTAGTGAGGATTACAGATGGCGTGAACTGTTTGCTTGAGAGGTAAACGTACGTTTGTTCATTTTCCCGTGTGAGTGTGTGCGTGTGCGAGTGTGTGTGTGTGTGTGTGTGTGTGTGTGTGTGAAGGTGTATATTTGTATGTAGATAATTCTGAGTGTTATTATTGGGGCCAAATCTCTGCAGTTTAGTATCACAGAGGTGAAACTGTGGTGGAAGCCAAGAAGAAACCATTTTCCCACCTAATTAGTCGCTTTACTCTAATAGCCTAAAGAATATAACTAATGTGTCTTTGCAGTAATTTAGAACAATGACTATAGCAATTCGTATTTATCTATAGTTATTTACTGAAAAACAAATGTCTACAAACTTTTCCACTTCCCCTTCCTTTAACCCTTTCTTTCTCCATTCTTTTCTGACCCACTCTTTTCTTTTGTTTGTTTTTTTTTTCTAGAGGAGTTGTATGGCTTTGGAGAAGGTCACCTTTTTGAGGTCTCTTCATCTATAAAATGGGGATAATGCCATCCAGCCCAAGAGGTAAGCGTTAAATAACCGAATGTATGCCAAGCACTTAGCTTGTGGTATCTTAAGTCATCTTCCTCATCCATCACCAAATGTTGATTGTGGATTTATATGTATTTATATGTATAAAACATGTATATTATATGTATATTATATGTATTTATATGTATTTATATGTATTTGTATTCAGCTGGTTTCCCACAGATGAATATAAGGCATACTTTTGTCCCTGAGAATAGCAAATAATCCTTGGACAGAGATATGGTGAGTTTTCATTTGTCTTGTTTTGTTGTTTGTTTTCTTTTTCTTTTCTTTGGACTTATCTGGAAAACCAGAATCAAATAGCAATTATGACTATAGATAAGTAGGAGTCTCTAAAAGAGTGATCTAGTTTTTAGCATCAAGATGTTTCTTGAGGTAAATTCTCTTCTCTGTGCAGAACAGCATGAATTCCTTTTCTCTTAGTTACAGGCAAAACCTTTCTATTGCCATGATGGGGTGCTTGTTCATGGTGGGGGGAGGAAGCAAATAGAGATGCCCCATGAAACTTAGGATGGAAACCTTTCAGTGGCACCTCAGCACTTTTAGAGGCCAAGGCCAAAGTTCAGCCAAGAAGAACACTACAGACAAAGTGGTAAACCTGCTGTGCTTAACAAACTCACCTGTTGATTCCAGCGTGTAGCACCGCATGACATAGGTTAAATGGATATCCTAAAAACAAAACACATAGTAACTTAGAAATCAAAGACTGGACTATAAATTTATTGGCTTACATTGCTAAGTTTTTGTATATAAATACAATGTGATGAGTCATTTTATTCTGCCAGAGAAATTATTCTCTCCCTGAAAATGTAGAAGAAATAGGTATTGGGTTGGCCAAAAAGTTCATTCCGTTTCTTCTGTAAGATGGCTCTAGTAGCACTTAGCTGTCTTTAACTTCATTGGAAACAATTTTGTTAGATTGCATGTGAGAGCTGTCATGTCAGCATGCATTTAAAAAAAAAGACATCAAAATAGGTGAATTTTTGTGTGGCCATTTTAATATTGAAGATGGAAGAAAAAAGCAACATTTTCGGCATATTATGCTTTATTATTTCAAGAAAGGTAAAAATGCACCTGAAACACAAAAAAAGATTTGTGTGGTGTATGGAGAAGGTGCTGCGACTAATCGAACGTGTCAAAAGTGGTTTGCGAAGTTTTGTGCTGGAGATTTCTCGCTGGACGATGCTCCACGGTGGGGTAGACAAGTTGAAGTTGATAGCGATTAAATCGAGACATTATAAGAACGATCAACATTATACAACATGGGAGATAGATGACATACTCAAAATATCCAAATCAAGAGTTGAAAATATCCGCACCAGCTTGGTTATGTGAATCGCTTTGATGTTTGGGTTCCACATAAGTTAAGCGGAAAAAGCCTTCTTGACCGCATTTCTGCGTGTGATTCTCTACTTAAACGTAATGAAAACGTTCCGTTTTTAAAACAAATTGTGATGGGTGATGAAAAGTTGATACTGTACCATAATGTGGAACGGGAAAGATCGTGGGGCAAGCTAAATGAACCACCACCAACCACATCAAAGTCCAGTCTTCATCCAAAGAAGGTGATGTTGTGTATATGGTGGGATTGGAGGGGAGTCCTCTATTATGAGCTGTTTCCGGAAAACCAAACGATTAATTCCAACTAGTACTGCTCCCAATTAGACCAGCTGAAAGCAGCACTTGACGAAAAGCATCCAGAATTAGTCAACAGGAAATGTACAACCTTCCATCAGGATAACTCAAGACCGCATGTTTCATTGATGACTAGGCAAAAACTGTTACAGCTTGGCTGGGAAGCTCTGACTCATCCACCGTATTTCCATTTATTTTGGTCTTTACAAAATTTAATGGAAAAAATTTTAATTCCCTGGAAAACTGTAAAAGGCACCTGGAACAGTTCTTTGCTCAAAAAGACAAAAAGTTTGGGGAAGATGGCATTATGAAGTTGCCTGGAAAATGGCAGAAGGTAGTGGAACAAAAGGGGGGATACGTTGTGCAATAATGTTCTTGGTGAAAAATGAAAAATGTATCTTTTGTTTTCACTTAAAAACGAAAAGCACTTTTTAGCCAACCCCTTGCTGTCAGTCAATTGAGGTTGAAAACCTTAGATCAGTTACTTCCTAGCCAGGAGAATGAAGCTAAGTTTTAGGCTAGTAAGTCTGTGGTTTTCTTTTCACCTGGGAGTGCTGTTAATAATATAGGCTCCAAAGTAAGATTGCATGAGTTTGAATATTAAATCTGTCAGTTATTAACTAGGCAACTATGTCAAGCTATTTAATATTTTTTATTTTCTTCACCTTTAAAAATGAGAATATTAACAATGCTTAACTCAGAGAATTGCTGTGAAGGTAAGTTGATTCACATAGAGTCACTAGGAAAGAGCCCTGCACATAGGAAACACCCAATAATGTGAACTGTTATAATTGCCAGTAAAATGGAAATAATAATACAGCTTCACAGTATTTTCACTAGGATCGAGCAAAGTTGTGAATACTGAATTCCTTTTTAAACTTTAAGGTGCTAAGTGAATTTCAAGTGTTATCACTTCCCTTATTATTATTTTTATACATTTAAGTGATTAGAGTATCTCAACAGCTATTATTTTCATTACTGATAATTTCTATAAAATGAGGGGGTTGTCCCACATGATTTCTAATTACCATTTTAGTTTTGACATTCCCTCATATTTCAGTAGTCAAACAGCAGCTGATTTAAAGAGCACATTTTAAGCATACTCTGAGATATGGCCTATGATTTCCTTTTCGGAGTTTTCAAAAAATCTACCCATCTAAACTACTGCCACTATTTGGGGGGAAAATGTTAAGGTTTAATTAGCCAGCAGCATCAGAAAAAGTAGCACTTATGCTGAGAACATAAGCAGTGCAATAAATCATTCACTTCATCAGTTCTTCATCCTTTAATTTCACTGAGTAAGTCGTACAGAAAAATCTATATGTGTATCATGTCTTGACCAAACAGAGGTATCAGAGAAAGAAAGACAGGACATCAACAAGAGATGGAAAAAGTAACTATCTTAATACTATACATACAAAAAATATTTATATTGTACTTTTAAGTGTTCTCTTCTGCACTTCTAATTTCCTTAGGCTTGTTCTGTTTCCCTTTGCAATGCTTTCCAATGGTATTCCAATATGAAATCTGTGAGAAATATTAGAAGATTTATAAAGAGAGAATATTCTAACTTCCTCTACAATTATAGAAAAACAAAAGACATTACTCTGCACTAGTTGTGAAAAAGTGGTGGTTTGAAATATTTGCAACATGTAAGTATTGCACTTCAGTCCGTTGTGGAGACTTACATGTAAAATCTTGTTCTCTCTGGTACTAAAAATGACCTTAGCAACACAGCATTGGCAAAAGGATAGGAAAATGAATAAAATGTAGATTCCAGGCGTAGGCCCATGCATATATGGTCAGTTGATTGTTGACAGATTTTCCATGGTAAATCTTTGGAGAGAGGATATTCAATTTAATAAATGTTGCTAGTATGCCTGAATATCCATTTGCCAAAACAAACTGAACCCTGAGCTTACCTCATGCCATATGCAAAAATTAATTCACAATAGATCCAGAGATCTAGATGTAAGAGCTAACACTATATAAGTTCTAGAAGAAAACACAGGAGAAAATCTTTGTAACCCTCCATTAGGCAAACACTTCTTAGTCAGGATAGGAAAAGCATGGGCCATAAAAGAAAAATTTGATAAATTAGACTTCATAAAAATGAAGCACTTTTGGACTTCCCTGGTGGCTCAGTGTTAAGAATCTGCCTGCCAATTCAGGGTACATGGGTTCAAGCCCTGGTCCAGGAAGATCCCACATGCTGCGGAGCAACTAAACCCGTGTGCCACAACTACTGAGCCTGTGCTCTAGCCCGTGAGCCACAACTACTGAGCTCACAAGCCACAACTACTGAAGTCCACATGCCTAGAGCCTGTGCTCCATAACAAGAGAAGCCACCACAATGAGAAGCCCACGCACCGCAATGAAGAGTAGCCTCCACTCACCGCAACTAGAGAAAGCCCACGTGCAGCAACGAAGACCCAACGCAGCCAAAAATAAATAAATAAATAAATAAATAAATTTATTTTTTAAAAAAATGAAGCACTTTTGCTCTTCAGAAGAAACTGGTAAAATAATGAAAATATCAGACTGGGAGAACATACTTGCCAAACATATATCTGGCAAAGGACTTGTTTCCAGAATATACAAAGATCTCACAAAACTCAACAATAAGAAAACAAATGAACCAATAAAGATATATGGATGACAAATAAGCACATGAAAAAATGGTCAATATTATCCATCCTTAAGACGTGCAAATTAAAACTATAGTGAAATACCACTACCTACCCAACTGAATGGCTAGAATTTAAAAAAAGAACAGTAACAATAATCAAGCGTTGGTGAAGATGTGGAGTATTTGGAACTTTCATACGTTGCTAGTGAAAGTGCAAAAGTGTGCAGTCACTTTGGAAAACAGGCCGGCAATTTCCTATAAAGTTAAGCATATATTTATCATAAAACCTGGCGATCCCATGACTAATTTATTTCCCCAGAGAAATGAAAACAAATTCACATAGAGATTTTTACTCAAATGCTCATAGTAACTTTATTCAAAACAGTGAAAAACTGGAAACAGCACAAATGACTATCAGGTAGTGACCAGATAAGCAAAATGCAGTATATCGTAAAATGGAATACTACTCAACAACATAAAGTAACAAATTACTAATATACTTCACAGCATGAATTAATCCCAAAGTATTATGCTAAGTGACTGTAGCCAGACACGAAGTATTATGTGTTACATATTCCATTTATATGAAATTCTAGAAAAAGTAAAACTATACTCGTAGAAAGCAGATTAGTACTTGCCAGGGGTCAAGTGTAAAGAAGGGGAATTCATTGGAAAAGAGCATGAAAATTTGGGAGGGGGGTAAAGAAAATATTCTATATCATAATTGTGGTGGCAGTTACACTCATATATATATATATTTGTCAAAACTCACCGATTAGAGCTTTTAAAATTGATGCATTTTATTGTACGTAAATTATGCCTCAATAAACTAATTAATTAAAAAAATCTGTCTTTGTAAGGGTCTCTTGTACAAAGAATTTGTGTAAGACTGCAGATTTCATAGTGTTATTTCCCATGAAATGTAACCTACAACCCATAAAAGTTTGAAATTTCAATTGGTTGTCTTAGCTCTTGCAGTAAGTAATAATATTTAAATTGGAATATTTGTTTTCTGAGAATAATAAGTACTTAAGCGATTACTTTGTTAAACTAGAGGTAGAGTTTAGTAATTCCTTCTTCTTTGTCTGGACTTGAGTGCACAGTCTTGGACTAATCATAATCCTCGGGTCATGGCATCCTCTCATTTTTGGTCCATGTGTACCATCTGGTCCTCTTTTATTTAGATATGTATTTGTTTAATTGTTTTACTATGGCCTACCATGGACACAGAAACTAGTACACTGATTAACATTGACATCTACTTATTTGATCCTCTCCCATTCTAAACCCCTGCATCAACTAATCCAATGCAAACACCGCTATTCAAAATCTTGTACTGATCATTCCCTTGTTTTTGAAAACAAAATTATCGTATTTATTTGTATTTCTAAAAATTTATTGCTTTGCTTTATTTGGTTCATGAGAAGAATATTACAGTGATTGCCATTTTTGCAGTTTATGCTGTACTCAATATTCTATTTCTAAGTATAATATGTTTTTACTCAATATTATACTAGGAATCATTCATATTATGTACCTCTGTAGTAGATTCATTTAGACTTCATAATATTTCATTTTGTTATTGAACCAAAATGGCCATGTAGAATATATCTTCTCGACCTTGTAAATGAGTCCTTATAAATAGTCCTGCAATATATGCATGAGTTCCTCATGGATGTGTACCTAGGAGGGTAATGTCTCAACCACAGAACACGTTTGTAGCTTACAAAATAATGTCATCTATTTTCAAAATGGATGAAGCAATTGACACTTTTTCTAGCATTCCTGTCACTGTACATCTTCTCTAACACTTGGTATTATCAGACTTCTTCATTTTTGCTTTCAGAGTAAGTGTTAAATATTATTATGTAATGGTCTTGATTGCAAAAAGATTGGAAATTATTAAACTGACTTTTTTTACAGATGATATGATTATCCACATTGAAACCACACAAGAATTTTACGATAAACAAATTATTAAAATAGTAACAGAGTTAAGCAAGGTGACTGGATTTGAGATCAATATATAGACACCAATTTCATATACAGTATAAACAAACATTAATTTCTAAAAGGCTTATGAATAGTTACACACAAAAATAGTTTCTGTTAAAAAAAACAGTTCTAAGGTCTAACATTTTGGCAAATGTTAACCACTCTCTTCATATTGGATCAAATATCTAAGTACTATTCTTCAGAACGAAGAGTAATAATGTACTCATTAACTGAGTTTCCAACCACCTGCTTCAATTACTACAGTTAAAGTGGTGCCAATTTAGTGGTGACTAGCAAATTTGTGCTTGCCCTTGGCAAGATTTAACCTGAGTCAGATCTCCTTATCTACGTATTCATATTGACTAGTTCAAGTCATAACTGGAGAGAATTAGATTTTATCACGATACATTTGGATGAATATGTAACATTAACTAGCAGAGTCTCTCTGTAACATGGAGTCCTGCTATATGTTGAAATATCATACCTGATAATTCAAGAATCTCACAATTAAGAATTTCTTTTATTCTCTACTATAATCTTCACTGGATTCAGTTTGCATTCATTAATTGTTTATTCATTAATTCAGCAAAGTTTTATTGCATATTATGGACAAGATATTGTGCTAAGCACTTTAATTCAGAAAAGTTAGAAGACAATACCTTCTTTACAACATAAAGGGAACGCTAGGTCCATAAACAGATGACTCAGCATATTTATAAAGTGACGACTTGGAGAGGTATGAGCCAATTGTGGGAGGAAAGTTCAGAAATCACTGCTTCCAGTTTATATAACTGAAGAAGGATTCCTGGAAAAGGTGACATTTACAGTGAATGCTGAAAAGATATCTAGAACTTCAAAAGCTTAAGAAGGAAGAAGAGTGAGGAAACATCATGAGTGGAGACAGGGAGGTGGGAACAATGTTTGTGAAATGACAAGGGAGACAACCACTGTTATTACTACCATGCCACCACTACTACTATTACAACTATTACTACCACTACTATTACTATCAATACTAATACTATGACTGACCACTACTGCTGCTGCTGCTACTACTGCATATGCCTTATTGAGATAGGAATCATCTCTTTTACAACTGCTGCTACTACTACTTCATACCATTCATTGAGAGTCAGGAAGTGTCCCCTTTAAAAGTACTAGGCTGCTCATAGGACTTTCTACTGCTAAAGTAAGCATACCACCTCAAAATCTCATGAGGACGCCCGTCATACTTTGTCTCTCCAGGGGCCCTTTCAGTCTTGTGTGGATCTTGTGTATGTGTATAAATCTCCAGGCCAGGTGGCATTAGGTTTTCTGGCCTTTTCTTCACAAAGGATCCAATCTCTTACATTTTTGTCTATGAATTGAATTAATCTTAGTCCAAATTGGAATGTCATTAAATGCTGACATCAGTAGATAAGTCATCTGGGATAGACATGAACAAACGAACAAATGAAAAAAGCAAGCATTTTCTTGTTGTATCTGCATAGTTGAGCATGAAGGGAAGTGATCAATCTGGATCCAGAGCAAAGGGAACCAATGAATATTATTTAAGCCCCAGAAGTAGCTCAGACCAATACATACACCAGTGGATGAGGTATGAGGCAGAGAGAGCTTCAGGTCCTGCATTCAGGTCCTAGGCCCTCCCTAAAGGGAAGAAAGAGAAAGCCTCATGACCTGATCTATCCATCAGAAAAAGCTGAATAATGATGGCCAATTCATCAAGCACAGATGTAGTCATTAGGCAACTCCACCAATCACCCCACTGGACCGAAAAAAAACTTTTTTAAATTAGCTAAAAAACTTTAGTCCCATTATCAAAATGAACACAAGAAATGGTAGAAAAGGTGAATCAACGCATCAGGCGTCCAGTCTCTAGGGTGCCCCTGCAGCTTTTCAGCAGTAAGTGTAAACTTTCATTTGGAACCAATTGTTTAGAAGTTAATAGGTCACACTGATGACTAACTCGTGTGAGTAGCTTAGTGACAAGCCCAGCTGCTCAAGATGGGGAGTTAATACTTCTGACTTAAAGGTTAATGCATTCAGCATCTGACTTTGAAGTTACAGACATGTAACCATAATTCCCTCATTTTTTTAACATCTTTATTGGAATATAATTGCATTACATTGTTGTGTTAGTTTGTGCGTATAACAAAGTGAAGCAGCTATACGTATACATACATCCCCATATCTCCTCCCTCTTGGGTCTCCCTCCCACTCTCCCTATCCCACCCCTCTAGGTGGTCACAAAGCACCAAGCTGGTCTCCCTGTGCTATGCAGCTGCTTCCCACTAGCTATTTTACATTTGGCAGTGTATATATGTCCATGCCACTCTCTCACTTCGTCCCAGCTTACCCTTCCCCCTCCCTGTGTCCTCAAATCCATTCTCTATGCCTGTGTCTTTATTCCTGTCCTGCCCCTAGGTTCTTCAAAACCTTTTTTTTTTCTTTTTAGATTCCATATATATGTGTTAGCATATGGTATTTGTTTTTCTCTCTCTGACTTACTTCACTCTGTATGACAGACTCTAGATCCATCCACCTCATTACAAATAACTCAATTTTGTTCCTTTTTATGGCTGAGTAATATTCCATTCTATATATGAGCCACATCTTCTTTATCCATTCATCTGTCCATGGACACTTAGGTTGCTTCCATATCCTGGTGATTGTAAATAGAGCTGCAATGAACATTGTGGTACATGACTCTTATTGAGTTATGGTTTTCTCAGGGTATATGCCCAGTAGTGGGATTGCTGGGTCATATGGTAGTTCTAGCTTTAGTTTTCTAAGGAACCTCCATACTGTTCTCCATAGTGGCTGTACCAATTTATATTCCCACCAACAGTGCAAGAGGGTTCCCTTTTCTCCACACCCTCTCCAGCATTTATTGTTTCTAGATTTTTTGAAGATGGCCATTCTAACTGGTGTGAGGTGATACCTCATTGTAGTTTTGATTTGCATTTCTCTAATAATTAGTGATGCTCAGCACCCTTTCATGTGTTTGTTGGAAATCTGTATATGTTCTTTGAAGAAATGTCTATTTAGGCCTTCTGCCCATTTTGGGATTGGGTGGGTTTTTTTTTGATATTGAGCTGCATGAGCTGATTGTAGATTTTGGAGATTAATCCTTTGTCAGTTGCTTCATTTGCAAATATTTTCTCCCATTCTGAGGGTTGTCTTTTGGTCTTGTTTATGGTTTCCTTTGCTGTGCAAAAACTTTTAAGTTTCGTTAGGCCCCATTTGTTTATTTTTGTTTTTATTTCCATTTCTCTAGGAGGTGGGTCAAAAAGGATCTTGCTGTGATTTATGTCATAGAGTGTTCTGCCTATGTTTTCCTCTAAGAGTTTTATAGTGTCTGGCCTTCCATTTAGGTCTTTAATCCATTTTGAGTTTATTTTTGTGTATGGTGTTAAGGAGTATTCTAATTTCATTCTTTTACATGTAGCTGTCCAGTTTTCCCAGCACCACTTATTGAAGAGGCTGTCTTTTCTCCATTGTATGTTCTTGTCTCCTTTATCAAAGATAAGGTGACCATGTGTGCATGGGTTTATCTCTGGGCTTTCTATCCTGTTCCATTGATCTATATTTCTGTTTTTGTGCCAGTACCATACTGTCTTGATTATTGTAGCTTTGTAGTAGAGTGTGAAGTCAGGGAGCCTGATTCCGCCAGCTCCGTTTTTCTTTCTCAAGATTACTTTGGCTATTCAGAGTCTCTTGTGTTTCCATGCAAATTGTGAAACTTTTTGTTCTAGTTCTGTGAAAAATGCCATTAGTAGTTTGATAGGGATTGCATTGAATCTGTAGATTGCTTTGGGTAGCATAGTCATTTTCACAGTATTGATTCTTCCAATCCAAGAACATGGTATATCTCTCCATCTGTTTGTATCATCTTTAATTTCTTTCAGCAGTGTCTCATAGTTTTCTGCATACAGGTCTTTTGTCTCCTTAGGTAGGTTTATTCCTAGGTATTTTATTCTTTTTGTTGCAATGGTAAATGGGAGTGTTTCATTCATTTCTCTTTCAGATTTTTCATCATTGGTGTATAGGAATGCAAGAGATTTCTGTGCATTAATTTTGTATCCTGCTACATTACCACATTCATTGATTAGCTCTAGTAGTTTCCTGGTAGCACCTTTAGGATTCTCTATGTATAGTATCATGTCATCTGCAAACAGTGACAGTTTTACTTCTTCTTTTCTGATTTGGATTCCTTTTATTTCTTTTTCTTCTCTGATTGCTGTTGCTAAAACTTCCAAAACTATGTTGAACAATAGTGGTGAGAGTGGGCAACCTTGTCATGTTCATGATCTTAATGGAACTGGTTTCAGCTTTTCACCATTGAGAATGATGTTGCCTGTGGATTTGTCATATATGACCTTCAGTATGTTGAGGTAAGTTCCCTCTATGTCTACTTTCTGGAAAGTTTTTATCATAAATGGGTGTTGAATTTTGTCAAAAGCTTTTTCTGCATCTATTGAGATTATATTATGGTTTTTCTCCTTCATTTTGTTAATATCGTGTATCCCATTGATTGATTTGCGTATATTGAAGAATCCTTCCATTCCTGGGATAAACCCCACTTGATCATGGTGTATGATCCGTTTAATGTGCTGCTGGATTCTGTTTGCTAGTATTTTGTTGAGGATTTTTGCATCTATGTTCATCAGTGATACTGGCCTGTAGTTTTCTTATTTTGTGACATCTTTGTCTGATTTTGGTATCAGGGTGATGGTGGCCTCATAGAATGAGTTTGGGAGTGTTCCTCCCTCTGCTATATTTGGAAGAGTTTGAAAAAGATAGGTGTTAGCTCTTCTCTAAATGTTTGATAGAATTCGCCTGTGAAGCCATCTGGTCCTGGGCTTTAGTTTGTTGAAAGATTTTTAATCACAGTTTCAATTTCAGTGCTTGTGATTGGTCTGTTTATATTTTCTATTTCTTCCTGGTTCAGTCTCATAATGTTGTGCTTTTCTAAGAATTTGTCCATTTCTTCCAGGTTGTCCATTTTATTGGCATATATTTGCTTGCAGTAATCTCTCATGCTCCTTTGTACTTCTGCAGTATCAGTTGTTACTTCTTTTTCATTTCTAATTCTATTGATTTGAGTCTTCTCCCTTTTATTCTTGATGAGTCTGGCTAATGGTTTATCAATTTTCTTTATCTTCTCTAAGAACCAGGTTCTAGTTTTATTGATCTTTGCCATTGCTTCCTTCATTTTTTTTTCATTTATTTCTGATCTGATCTTTATGCTTGCTTTCCTCCTGCTAACTTTAGGGGTTTTTTGTTCTTCTTTCTCTAATTGCTTTAGGTGTAAAGTTAGGTTGTTTATTTGAGATTTTTCTTGTTTCTTGAGATAGAATGGTATCGCTATAAACTTCTCTCTTAGAACTGCTTTTGCTGCATCCCATAGGTTTTGGGCCGTAGTGTTTTCATTCTCATTTGTTTCTAGGTATTTTCTGATTTCCTGTTTGATTTCTTTAGAGATCTCTTTGTTATTTAGTAGCACACTGTTTATCCTCCATGTGTTTGTATTTTTTACAGTTTTTTTCCTGTAATTGATATCTAGTCTCATAGCGTTGTGGTCAGGAAAGATACTTGATATGATTTCAATTTTCTTAAATTTACCAAGGCTTGATTTGTGACCCAAGATATGATCTATCCTGGAGAATATTCCATGAGCACTTGAGAAAAATGTGTATTCTGTTGTTTTTGGATGGAATGTCCTTTAAATATCAATTAAGTCCATTTTGTTTAATGTATCATTTAAAGCTTGTGTTTCCTTATTTATTTTCATTTTGGTTGATCTGTCCATTGGTGAAAGTGGGGTGTTAAAGTCCCCTACTCTTATGTGTTACTGTTGATTTCCCCTTTTATGGCTGTTAGCATTTGCCTTATGTATTGAGGTGCTCCTTTGTTGGGTGCATAAATATTTACAATTGTTATATCTTCTTGGATTGATCCCTTGATCATTATGCAGTGTCCTTCTTTGTCTCTTGTAATAGTCTTTATTTTAAAGTTGATTTTTTCTGATATGAGAATTGCTATTACAGCTTCCTTTTTTTTTTTTTTTTTTTTTTTTTGCAGTACGTGGGCCTCTCACCGCTGTGGCCTCTCCCACTGCGGAGCACAGGCTTCGGACGTGCAGGCCCAGCAGCCACGGCCCACGGGCCCAGCCACTCCACGGCATGCGGGATTCTCCCGGACGAGGGCACGAACCCGTGTCTCCTGCATTGGCAGGCGGACTCCCAACCTCTGCGCCACCAGGGAAGACCCCAGCTTTCTTTTGATTTCCATTTGCATGGAATATCTTTTTCCATCCGCTCACTTTCAGTCTGTATATGTCTCTAGGTCTGAAGTGGGTCTCTTGTAGACAGCATATATACAGGTCTTGTTTTTGTATCCATTCAGTCAGTCTATGTCTTTCGGTTGGAGCATTTAATCCATTTACATTTAAGGTAGTTATTGATATGTATGTTCCTATTACCATTTTCTTAACCGTTTCGGGTTTCTTATTGTAGGTCTTATCCTTCTCTTGTGTTTTCTACCTAGAGAAGTTCCTTTAGCATTTGTTGTAAAGCTGGTTTGGTGGTGCTGAATTCTCTTACCTTTTGCTTGTCTGTAAAGGTTTTAATTTCTCTATCGAATCTGAATGAGATCCTTGCTGGGTAGAGTAACCTTCATTGTAGGTTTTTCCCTTTCATCACTTTAAATATGTCCTGCCACTCCCTTCTGGCTTGCAGAGTTTCTGCTGAAAGATCAGCTGTTAACCTTATGGGGATTCCCTTGTATGTTATTTGTTGCTTTTCCCTTGCTGCTTTTAGTATTTTTTCTTTGCATATAATTGTCAACAGTTTGATTAATATGTGTCTTGGCTTCCTAGTTGTGGAAACTTTTCCTCCTTTACAGCTCCCTCCCCGAGGTGCAGGTCTCATCCCTATTCTTTTGTCTCTGTTTTTTCTTTTGCCCTACCCAGGTATGTGGGGAGTTTCTTGCCTTTTGCGAAGTCTGAGGTCTTCTGCTGGATTCAGTAGGTGTTCTGTAGGAGTTGTTCCACATGTAGATCTGTTTTTTATGTATATGTGGAGTGGAAGGTGATCTCCATGTGTTATTCCTCCGTCATGTTGAAGGTCCTCCAATTTCCTCATTTTTTAAATTACGGAGCATCACCAAAATACATGGACTACACTTGAAGATTCATTTGGGCAACATTACTAGAGCTAAAATAAACCAAAAACAATCACTATACCATAGAAGCAGCATGATGTGTGAGAGGTAGAATTTGAACTCAGGAGAATGCATGCTTAGCTGGGAATCTCTAATAACACACTTGTTGTGGGACCCTGGGCCGGTCACTCAGCCTCCTCTAAACCAAACCTTGATTTCATCATTTGCAAACATGACTATAATAATCATTGTCTTATGTGGTCAGCTGCAAAAATGACTGCAGTTTTCCACCTCTCTCTGTATGCATACTTTTTTTTTGCAGTGTGACTTTTCTAGCACTTCTAATTAAGAAGTGGAATCTATCTCTTTGGCTTTGGATTCAGAGTAGCCTTATGACTGGCTTTGGCCAACAGAACACAGGGAGATACACTTTGTGCCATTTCTAAGCCCAAACCTCAAGAGACCCTGCATATTTCTACTTACCCTCCTAGAACTCTGATGCCACTATGGGAACAAAGCTGGGCTACCCTGCTAGATGTTGAGAAGCAAGTGTCCCTGTCACCCTAGCAGTTGATGGTCACCCCCGTCATTCCACCAGCTGACAGCGAGATATCTCGCGGATTTATGGGTGAGTCCATATGTTTTCATTGTCTGTTGCTGCAAACAAACAACCCTAAAACTTAGTGACATTAAAAAAAAATTAATGATCTCTTACATGTCTGTGGGTTGATTGGGTTCAGCCGGGCTCTTCTTCTGTTCCCCATGATATTGACTGGAGCTTCAGTCATTTGGGAACTCTGCTGGATTGGAACACCCTAGATGGCCCTCTCACATGTCTGGATGTTAGCTGTCTCAATAAGGAAGACCAAAATGCTAGGAGAGATAAGTCCCCCTTCCGTCCCTTATCCTCCTCTCCCTTCCTCTCTTCTTCCTTCTCCTCTGTCCCCTTTCCTCTTCTTGCTGCTTTTCTTCTCCTTCCCCCTCTCCTTCTCCTTCTCTCTCTCCCTCCATCCCTCCTTCCCTCTCTCTCTGTTTCTTATCTCAAGGTCTCGCCAGATTACCTTTCTGTTGTACTCCATGTAATCTTTACTGCATGATAGCTGGATTTCTTACATAGCAGCTCAGGGCACTCAAAAGGGCAAAAGTATAAGCTTTCAGGCTTTCTTAAGGCTTAGATCTCAGATTAGCACTGTGTCACTTTCTCTGCATTCTGTTAGTAAAGTGAGTCACAAGATTAGCCCAGATTCAGTGTGAGAAGAGACTGTAGGAAGGCATGGATACCAGGAGACATAGTTCATCAGGCATCATCTTCACGACTAGCTGCCACATCGTTTCAGACTAATCAGCTCTACCCTACTCACCAGCTAACCTGAGACACGTGAGTCAATCCAACCAAGATCAGCCAAGACTGGCCCAGATTAGAAGAATTGTCCAGTTGAGCCCAGCCAAATATGCTGACCCCCAAAACTGTGGACTTCAAATTCTATTGAAGACCTACTCTGTACCTGACACTGTATCACTGGCTGTGAATATAGAGAGGAACAAAGAAATCATGGTCCTTTCCCCTTAAGAAGCTTTTAATTGAGCAGAGAAAGCAAATATAACAAAATGCAAAGCATCAAGAGTAATAATTAAGTTTATGACTATTACACAAAGTAAAAACTAGAGCTCTATGAGCTTATAATAGAGAAAATTGATCTGGGCTTTGAGGGTCAGAAACGCCTTTAAGCTGAGGTTAGCTGTTAACCAGGTAATGGTGGTGGGTAGAAATATTCCAACAAGAAAAAAAAGAATATGTGAAGGCCCAGAAATAAGAAAGAGTTGATAAGTTTGGGGAACTATTAGACCTTGGAGTTTCAATTTCTTTGTCTATGAAATGAGTTATCTAAGTTTCAGTTTCCTCATCTATAAACTGATTACGCTGGCATCACCTTTAATTGTTTTGGAAAGAATTGAGTGGAATAATGCATTATGTGAAAGGATCTAGCAGAGGGATTGTGTAGAATAGTTGCTGAGTAAACAACACTTTCCCCTAAAAGAAAGAGAATGTGCATATTACATCTTTCCAATCACACTGTGACTCCTCTAAGGATATGACTATGTCTTTTACTTAGGAAATCCAAACGCCCCAGGTTCCAGGAAACTTTGAAATTCAATACCATCACTTTATCATCTCTGATCAGATTACAATGGTTTTCAGTGCCACCAGCCTGACCATCTCTTCTCAAGATGGTCTTCACTTACTTCTGAAATTGCTTGAGTGCTTCAGGAGCTGTCAGCCCCTCAGTTCTCTGCCTCAGTCCCTGCTGAGGGCCCCACCACTGACACAGTGGTTAGTCACCAGAGCTGTTTAGAGATCCTACTTCTCTGAGCTCATGAGTCTTCTTGGTGACCATGGTGAGCCTTCATGGTGGTCAAGCTGAGCAGTGCTCTGGAGCAGGGAGTGTAACTCTCTCTCCCTGCTCAGGGCTACACTTAAACTCTCTGCTGCGAAGTACAACTGCTTGTGCCCTGAGTTTCACCAGACTTTGTAGATGCTCAGTTCTACCTGCTGCACAGGAGGAAGTTACCATGTCATTACATCCTATCTTTCTCTTTCCTGCCTTTCCCTGAAGCTCCTGGAATAAATATTCAAACAGTATTTTCAGACAATATTCTTTTACTACAACAACAGCAAGAGTATCCTATTGAATTTATGCTAAAAGAACCACACGGCTTCACCTCTACATTATCTCTGCAAACAGCCAAATTCAGAGACTCCTTTTGGACTTATTAGAACACCGCGTATACATGTGTAATTCCCAATGATTAGAAGCTGTGTTTCCAATAAGTACTGGATAATTGAATGAATGAGTAAGTAAAGCAAAACCTTGCACACACATAACAGAAGCTCAATAAATATTCATTAAAATACTAGCAGTAAGACTCAACAATCTTTAAGGTCATTTCTGGCATCAGACCTTTGTAAACTATGAGCTTTGCTCTCAGGAACACTTACAGTATAGTGCAGGGTTTCTCAAATTCTACTCTCCACATTTTTGGCTGTGGGTGGCTGCCTTGTGCTCTGTAGAATTTCAGCAGCATACCTGGCCTCTACCCACTAGATGCCAATAGCACCTCCCATCCAAGCTGTGACAACCAAAAATCCCTCCAGATAGTGACATATGTTTATGTTCTCTGAAATGAGGAGCTGGAAATCTAGATTAAAACTGTGCCTGAGGCACCAACCTTGGCGATTTGGGGGGAAGTCATTTTCCTTTTATGAAACGGGTGTTACAGAGTTGCTGCAAAGATGAAATAAAACACGATATGAAATTTTCTAGAACATAGTAAGTGGTAAATACATGTTAGTGTCCTTAACTTATAACTAATACAGATGGAATATTTAGAAAATAAGACATGATATAAATTTAAACTACCTAAGATGCAAGATGCTGTCCACCATCATTTTTTATGCTCAGAAGACCCCATATTGTATTTTCCACATAGCAGATACTCGACAAATACTGTTGAACTGAATAGAAAAGTTAGGCTTCATAACACAGTAGGATTTTGAAGGTACAGGAATGAATTAGTGAGTTATAAGAGATAACAAAAATGCTGAAACAAACTGTGTGTGAATAAAGAAAAGGTATGTTTATGAAAAGACCACAGGATTCACTCATTCAAACTGGTTTGAACCTTAGCTATGCCTCTCTGTAACAACTTCTGTTGAGTCTCAGTTTTGTTATCTGTAAGTGGGAATGATAGCTAGTATCTATTACGAAGTGTTATTGAGATGACTATATATACAGTGGTTTAAAAAAATTATAGTATAGGGCAGACATGCTATAAATAATAATGGCCACTACTATTAGTGTGTATTCCTGTTTAAAGATACTGTTGAATATTCATTATCCCCTGCATTCTGTTTTTCAGGGCACTTGAAAATTAGAACTCACTCAGGAAATCCACCCCCTGATTCTCATTTATGAAAGTTGCTGGCCACAGCTAATCAATTAGAACCTACCAAAACATGTGTAGCACTAGGATCCAGGCACAACCATCAAGTGAAAGGGCAGGGGGGTGACAAACTTTCAAGGAAGGCTGGTGAAAGATTTATGATTCATGGCAGCAACTTGCACAGCAGTCTCAGCAACAGGTACCCTGTATTAGGACATGGCCCTGCCTTCCAATAGGAGGTGGGATTTGCTTTCAGAGGTCAATACAGTTACCTTTTTAACCTCCCATGAAAAGAATGAAGGAGTTATTCCTATGGTTTCATCAGGACCAGCCTTCATCCATCAGATTATTTTAGTAGACCTGTGGGTGGACAGTCATGGCTAGAAATCTGAAGCCTTTTGGAAAATTAATAGCAAAAGGCCCCTTGAGGATGGATGAAGCTGGAATCTGAAGCTTTCCCTATTAACTTTCGGCTCTACCAAAGCTATGGACTACTGGGATTGTGGGGGAAGAGGTGTGAGCCCTGGATGGATTTCTCCCAGGTCTCAGAAGAGGGTAGATTTGTTATCTATGAGGAGCATAAAGAAATATCAGTCTTAGACATTTTAGTGGGACCCAATTCTCAAAGTTGTTACTTGGAGTGTGTGTGTGTGTGTGTGTGTGTGTGTGTGTGTGTGTATGAGAGAGAGAAAGAGAGAGAGAGAGAGATTGAGAGGGAGAAAGGAATGTCCTCCAAGCTCTAGCATTCCACATATAAAGGAGTACAGATGTGGCTGCCCGTAGGCTCCAAGACAGGTATGAGCACTGCAGAGAAGCCAGAGGCTTAGAGTCAAGTCAATCTAAATCAGAATCCCATTTCTATTGCTTACTAGCAGTGTGGCCTGAGGATGGGTAAGCTCTCTGAACTTACTTCATCAGGTATAAAATGAAGATAACAGAAACCGTCAAGAAGGGTTGCCTAGACTTGACCCTTGTACTGGTGAGGATGCTGATGAGACAGTACTCAAAAGGCAATAGTGGAAGAAGCTTCGAGCTGCTTCCTGGCCTAGAAGGGAAAGTGAGCCTGAAGCTTTAGCTATTACACCTCTTGTTTTAAACAAACGTAAGGTGAAATATCCCCATGGCCCTGGGGAAAGTATATAAGTGAATTATTTGTGCTTGACAACATCTGTGCCTTCCCAATGGCATTTTCACATTCTCAGCCATTCCCTGGAGTAAATGGGGGGGGGCCTAGGGATTAAAAAAAATATCCTGGAAGAAAGGAAATCGAGCATCTACCTCCATCCCCTTTTAAGAATCAACATGATAAGAATTTCTCTCTTGAATTGTAATGGTCCAAATGTGGTCTACCAGCAAGAAAGAACTCTATGGTCCCCACTGAGGCAGCATATCAACTGACCACACACACTCAACCCCAATGCAAGGAGCTTCACATCATGCAGGATGGGCTAGAAGCTTTTCCGGACCCTGTCTTGATGTAGTGCTCTGGGAGTACTCACTAAACAAGCAAGTGAGGATGCAAAGGGGTACAATCTGGCTCAACTGTGACACTCTATTGTGAGGATTAGAAGGAATGAAGTGAGCTCAGGTATCAATAGAGCCGCAGCCCAGACGAAGCAGGACCCATGTGGCCACAACCAAAGACAATGAGTGAGTTGTTCCATGATGACACTTTCTGGTTTTCTCCCTGCTTTGTGTTTGGAACAAATCTGGCATTTGGGGACTGAACAGGGTTCCAGGATAATTGGAAAATTCAGGGTGTGGAGGACAGTCAAGTAGTACAGACTAGATTTTCTGCTAATAAAAGTGGAGTTTCAAGTGCCTGACTAGAAAACCGAAGTAGATGACATTAATATTTATACTCCTAGTCATAAAATGTATCAACTAATTGCATGGGTATTGGGTATAAAGCATCTGGCACTTACATGTGTGAGATTAATCGTACACATCATTATCACTACTCCTACTCTTGTAATTATGGATACCCTTGAACATAATTTGATTCTCTATCTCAGTCGTAGAACAAGGCAAGAATAAAAGTGAGAGATTAAACAAGCAGAGATGCCAATATTTACTAAAGTTAATTGTTGAAGGTCAAGGACTCCAAGGATATTGAAATATCTTCTCTTTACTGTTGGACAGTGGCGAACATTAGAAGCAGCAATGAATGAGGGTGGATTTGTAGAGAGCAGAAAATGTTGACTTTGGACTAAAGTCAAAGCCACTAAGTCCCGATCTCCATCACAGTGTTGTGAGAGTGGTGGATAGGGCCAGTACTTCCTTCATGTGGGATCATTCACAACAGCACTATTCAGCTGTGGTGTAAAAGGAAATAATCATAATAAAAGCAGTTAATATTTAACTGCCATCCATGTGCTAGCCACTGTACTAAACATTTAAAATAGATTACTTTATTTAAATCATCACAAAATCTCATGAGACAGTCACCATTATTTTCTCCAGTTTCATGTAAGGAAAATACAGACTAAAGAGATTAAGATAAGAGATACCCCAGTTTACACAGATAGTGAGTGGTCAAGCCGAGATTTGGACCCACGGTATCTGACTGCATTGCCAAAGCTCTTAACCTATGTGATGCTGAAAGTACACTGGACTTGCTGTAAAAGTTCTAGGCTTGTATTTTAACCCAGAGCTCTTGGAACAAGTGAGTTAAAACTCCCTGAGCCTCAGTCTCATGTTTTACGGCTAGGGGATGAGAGATAGCATAAAATATGGCCTTAACCTCTCTGAGTCTCAAATTCTTTTTTAAAATATTTGTTATTGCCAAACTTGGATCCCTGACCTTGAGGAGCTTGCAGTTAAATACAGAAATAGGCTTGTATACGGATGGGACGATATAAAGGTTACAAAGAAGCAATGGCCAATCGTCCCTTGTTTGGGAAGGAAGTCATGGCTTTGAAGAAGAAAGGGTCATTCACACCCATTGACTTTTGACCCCAGATTGACCGGCTTTGACTTCCATACTCAACATTCTGATTTTAATCAATTTTCTATTTCTGTTGTAACGTGACCATAGGTACTCACCCCAATTTATCTAATGACTTGGTTGATAATAAAAAATGTATCAACAACATTTATGTTATTTAGTAAAAAGTTAGGCTTGGTAGGACGTAAGCAGAAAGAAACTGCATGCTTTCTTACTTCAACCCTTTAAAACTGCTCTGTTGAATTGTTCATCCCTGCCCTTCAATAAAATCTGAGAGAATCAAATAACATAATTTCCAATTACATTAAGCACTATGCCTTAGTGCTCTCAGCTTCAAGATAAGATTAATTTCTCCTGGATAATTTCCAAGTAATTCTTGGAAAGATACATAGGGTGATATACAGCATGAGCTCTGTTCCTTCTGAAAGAATGAATAGCATTCCAATTTTGACTGGTCAATACTTAGTTCCTGTATGTTATGGGTAGAGTGGGTACACTAGCAGAAACCACAGTCATTCTGTCTAACCAATGAAGTTTTCAACTCCCCATCAGTTCTTCTACTCTAGTGAACCCAGCTGGAACATCTACTACTTTCCCCTGAGACTTCTTTTGCCTTTGTCCCTGAAGAGTCTCCCCTTCCATGTTTCCATTGCACTGGCTCTTCCCTAGCCCCACCTGTTCACCTAAGCATAGGGCACATTTGAGTCAGGAGGCACCCCCATGGGTTATGCTACCATAGCTGACACAGGGGCAAGAGAGAAAAGTAAGCATATTTCACAAGAAGGAAAGGGAACATTGGTCCCCTTACCCCTTTGCATGGAAACTTTCACCTCCCCAAACTATGGGCTCCAATTATAATGGCGCCAAAATGATCTCAACATGGGCCCCATCTATGAGAGTCCCAGTGTCATCTTAAGGACTCTTTTTCTTGACCCACTCTTTTTTATGGTAGTATGTGAAAGAAGAATTCTTGTGCTCCCATGGAAATTAAAACAAAATCACCAATATGTAGGAGCTCTTGAGTTGTTATATAGAACTCAATCTATGGGCCAAATGATAGCATCAAGTCAATTCAAAACAAATCAGAAACTTAGATTAGGTTAAAAAAAATCCTCCATTTGTTTCAAGAAGAGTCATTGTGAGATGACAGTCCCTCTTGTTCTCACTTTGAAGCTTCTGTTTGTTTCTGTTAAGGAAGGTAATGTCACCTCTCAGAATTAAGTAAAACATCAAACCTATTCCTCACAACTTAATCCACTTAAGGTTTATTATCAGACATCTGGGGTCACAACTTTCTTCACAATTCCCTGTGTCATGGCTTGTAAAACTGGGAAGGCACATTAAACAAAGTGAGTCTCAATTACTTATTTCATAGGTAAGGAAAAAAGGACTCAAAGAAGAATTTGTATTACCTCCTCAGCCTCATTTCTTACCAGTCCTGCCTATTACAAAACACATGTTCTATCCATGTGAAATAATTTGTAGGTCTTTATTTTGGTATACTCTATCGTACTCTGTGCCTTTGCATATGCTATTCCCTCTGCCAGGAATGCTTGTCCCTACTCATACCTTCTCCTATCAACTCTGTAACTTGCATTCCTCTTTCAGGTCTCAGCTTAGATTTCACTTCTATGATAATCCTTGCATGACACCCTTCTCCACTTGCCTCACTTAGGTGCCCTCTTTTTTTGTTAGTTTTGTTTTGGCTACAATGAAGTGCTACTGCTTTATTGGAAAGTACAATCCCATAGCAAAAAGAGTGAGGCAAATAGGAAATGAGACAAGCAAGAATGAGAAGCAAATGCAAAATGATACATTGCCATGCCTGCCAACTTTTCCCCAACCCTCAGTGGAGACCTAGCCCATCATTCTGCCAGTGTCCCTCCTTACCCACATAGTCTGCCTTTTGTATGACAGAAAATCATGTTTGACACAGCCCAATGGAGAGAGGAAGAGAGAAGAATCTATCTGTTAGGTTCTTCTCATATTCTTTCTTCAATTCTTCAATCAAAATATGCCTCACAGGTAATTAACTTTCCTGCACCTCCTGGACTCTGTGAAAGCCACTATGAAGCTAGAAAGAATGAATGGGGTGTTTCAAGCAATAAGAAAAGTGTAGTTAGGATAATAATAATTTTTTTTAAGATTTTTTTTATTTGATGTGGACCATTTTTTAAAGTCTTTTTTGAATTTGTTACAACATTGCTTCTGTTTTATGTTTTGGTTTTTTGGCCACAGGGCATGTGGGATCTTAGCTCCCCGACCAGGGATCAAACCCGCACTCCCTGCATTGGAAGGCAAAATCTTAACCACTGGACCACCAGGGAAGTTTCAGGATAATAATAATTGAGTTATTTGTAGTGAGGTGGATGTACCTAGAGACTGTCATACAGAGTGAAGTAAGTCAGAAAGACAAAAACAAATACCGTATGCTAACACATATATATGGAATCTAAAAAAAAAAAAGGTTCTGAAGAACCTAGGGGCAGGACAGGAATAAAGATGCAGATGTATAGAATGGACTTGAGGACATGGGGAGGGGGAAGGTGAAGCTGGGACGAAGTGAAAGAGTGGCATGGACACATATACACTACCAAAGGTAAAATAGATAGCTAGTGGGAAGCAGCCGCATAGCACAGGGAGATCAGCTCGGTGCTTTGTGACCACCTAGGGGGGTGGGATAGGGAGGGTGGGAGGGAGACGCAAGAGGGAGGAGAGATGGGGATATAGGTATATGTATAGCTGATTCACTTTGTGATACAGCAGAAACTAACACACCATTGTAAAGCAATTATACTCCAATAACGACGTTTAAAAAAAATGTATTGGTTTGCAGGACATAGTTGGAGAGTGGTGAATATTACAGAATGTCTAGAGATAAAGCCGTATTGCTAGTCTAAGACCATAAAGGGATCTGATCAGCATAGAAACAAAGACACTGTCACATTGCCTCCAGCAATACCATAATAATGGGACTAACCCTCTATAGGTCTCATCATGTATCAGAAAGGAGGAGATTCCAGGTGTGACTGCAAGTAGATTGGTCCCAAAGGCATATGCTCAGTCCCTGTACTGAACTATTATCATCCACATCTTCCACTATATCATGCCAGTGTTGAAACCTGGCAAACCCTAGCTAACAGAAGGGTCAGAGGAGGGGCCTCTCAGAGCCGTTGTTTCAATATTTAATCTACTTGCCCAGAAGCCAGTGTTTTCTCCAGTAACTGCTGGGGAAAATGTTGCAGTCAAAGCTCGCCACCTGTTAATTACTGCACAAAAACAGCAGGGTCCAAAGACATTATTGTGTACCACGGATAATTACTGCCACACAGTTGTGAGGCGTCCTCTTGGCTCCCTTTCTACACGAATGTGAGGGCCTAGATCCTGAGCAGGTGATAACGATTTACAGGAATCATAGTAAATGCCAGTGGGAGCACAGGTAATTAAGAGATGTCAGCTGCAGACAATGTACTCTGTACAAGTCTGGAAACAGACCAGGAGGAATTATGGTAGCTTCCACCCAGTTTAGATTGCATCTGAAAAGACTGACCAGCACATCCAGTTAAGTTCAATTTCCTTAATACATAAAGAAGGAGGCAGATGTTCAGATCAGGATGGGTAAATTAATAAATGCCATTCCCGACATGGGAAGCAGGCTTCCTGTCCATCTCCGGCTGGGCATACAGACATGAAGTGAGCATGACTTGGAACAGGGGATTGAGGTGAATGTAACACCATAAACTGACAGCTGATAGGCATCATAAGGATGGCTAGAGACATCTGCCTTGCTGGAATGAAAAGGAAAAACCAAAATTAAAAAAGATTTCCAAATTTCATTGAGGAATTTGGCATGTTTGGTGATCTAGAAGGAATTTCGGGTCCAAATTCAGACCTGATTGCTGCCAATATTTTGGAGTTATGCATTTTTTCCTTTTTTTATTGAAGTATATTTGACTTATATTAACTTCAGGTGTATAACATAGTGATCTGATATTTTTATAGATTATACTCGTATAAACTTATCACAAAGTATTGGCTATATTCCCTGGGCTGTACATTACTTCCTTGTATCTTACTCATTTTATACCTAGTAGTTTGTACCTCTTAATCCTCCACTCCTCTCCCCACTGGTAACCACTAGTTTGCTCGCTGTATGTGTGAGTCTGTTTCTCTTTTGTTATATTCATTCATCTGTGTTTTTTTCAGATTCCACATATAAGTGAAACCATACGGTATTTGTCTTTCTCTGTCTGATTTATTTCACTAAGCATAATACCTTCCAAGTCCATCCATGTTGTTGCAAATGGCAAAAATTCATTTTTTTTATGGCTGATATTCCATTGTATATACATACCAGTTTGCTTTATCCATTCATCTGTCTATGGACACGGGTTTCTTTCACGTTTTGGCAATTGTGAATAATGTCACTGTGACATTGGGATGCATAGGTTCATTTCTTCTAGGTTGTCCTATTTGTTTGCATATACCTGTCCATAGCATTCGCTTATGATTGTATGTCTTTTGGGTTTATAGTGTAATTTGTCTTCTATTTTGTTGATCCTCTATTTAACAGTTATGGCCACTATTAAAAGTGGAATATTGATGACTCCAACTATTAATGAATTATCTATTTCTCTATTTCTGTCAGTTTTTACTTCATGTACATGGGCAAAAGTAACTAAGTATATTTTTATAAAATATTTTTAAATTTATAAAATATATATTTTATAAAGCTATTTCACCTGCATCTCCCATTTTAATCTTAGCAAAAAAGTTGTGCAGATATTTTCATCTCCATTTTATGGGTAAGAAAACGAGTGTGTCTGCAGGTCACACAAGTAATAAACAGCAGCAACGAGACTCAAACTCAGCCTTGGCCATTTTCCACTCATGTATCATCCTCTCAACATCATCCCAGCCAACACATTAACTGGCTGAAAATCTAAGAGTAAACTCAGCCAAATGTAGAACTGTCCAGCTGACACCAGCCCAGATTACTGACCCACAAAATTATAAACTAAATTAATGGTTGTTTAGTCACTGAGTCACTAATTTTGGGAATGGATTGGGACATAGCAACAGCTGATACAGTGCTCCAATTTATTGCCTATGCTCCCTGCACTCAAGTGTCAAATGCTGTTAATTTCTATACTTACATTATTTTTTTAGAGTACAGAACTATCTGTTAGTACTATAAGTCTACCAGAAGTCAACAGAGATGTGTTCCAGCTTTACTGAGATATCATTGACCTTACAATATCGTGTAAATTTAAGGAGTACAATGTGACGGTTTGATACATGTATATATTGTGAAATAATTACCACAGTAAGGTTAATTAACACATCCATCAATCTCACATAATTACCATTTGTGTGTGTGTGGTGAGAACATTTAAGATCTAGTCTCTTAAGAACTTTTAAGTATCTAATACAGTATTGTCAGCTATAGTCACCATGCTGTACAGTAGTTCCCAGGACTTGTTCATCTATGTACCCTTTGACCAATAGTGCTCCACTTCCCCTACCTTCCAGCCTTTGGGAAGTCACCAACATTCTACTCTCTTTTTCTATGAGTTTGGCTTTTTTAGATTTTACATTTTAGTGAGATCAGGCAGTGTTTGTCTTTCTCTGTCTAAGGTATTTCACTTACCCTAACACCCTCAAAGTCCATTCCTGCTGTTGCAACTAGCAGAATTTCTTTCTTTTCATGGCTGAACAGTATTGCTTTGAATGGACATATACTACACCTTCTTTAACCATTAATCTGTTGACAGATACTTGGTTGCATGCATGTCTTGGTTATTGTGAATAACGCTGCAATGTACATGGCAGTACAGATATCTCTTCAAGGTAGCAGTTTCATTTCCTTTGAATATGTACCCAGGAGTGGGACTGCTGGATCATAGGTAGTAAAAGTCGGGGATAATGTGATTAAAAAGAATGCAAGGATTTTCTTAATCCAGGGTCTCTTCACTCAATTACTTACTTTACTGCTTTGTCCCTCTTAGCCGGTCAGTTTGCAGCTCTGCTACTCACACAATTAACATACAGATGATTCATTTTGTTGCAGGTTTTAGAAACATTTATTTCTGACCAAGAGTGGCCATATGGTTTGAGTGTTTTCTCCTACCTTGCAGACATTCAAGGAACTATTGCTGCCTAGTAAGAAAAAGGAATTCAGGGATTATGTTGTTTCCATTTCTCTCCACAATTATTTTCTTCTTTGTTTCTTTTCTTTTCTTTTTTTTTTTTTGAGGAGTGGGGATAGAAACCAAACCTGAAGCAGCTAAGAATAGTTCGATTCAATATATTCCTGCAAAAAGCCTGTTGTTTATCTCTACACTGCAGGTGCCGAGCACAATTTTGTTTTTCCAAGAACTTCACAGAAGTAGCTTTCCCTGGCTAGCCAAGAAATTTTTAAAATAATAATTTAAAACAGGTTCAAATTTAATTTCATCCTTTGTAATGTAGATGACTAGGGGAAAGTAGAAAGTGGTCTCTAACAATTGGATTCATTGATTATATTTTTTTCTGTGTCTGGACTTCTGATTTCTAGCCAGGTCAGAGAGATTTCCGGGGAGCCTGATCTCAAACTCTTTGTCCCAAAATTTCCATCACACCAGTGAATGAACTAGCCTGTGATAAAAACAACAAAAGATAGAGAAGGAAAAGGAACTGACAAGATCATTTGGGGGTAACCACTTATTGTTCCCAAATTAAAACACTCAAGAAGTACAGTTTAATCCAATTTTAAAATTGTTTTCTAAAAGAAAGGATTTTTCTTTTCATTGTTAAACATTACCATTCTCTACAACTGAAGAAATAAGCGCACTTTCGTTTGGCAAAGTCCACATACTAATTATTTTAAACTAGGATATATATAGTGTGTAATTTGTGCTGACATATATGTATGAATTATTAATTATACATACTCTACTATATATATTAATATATTATAAACTACACACACACACACACACACACACACACACACAGAAAGAGAGAGAGAAATTCATGCTGACTAGTAGTTGGCTATATTATCTTCCAAGGTAAGCTGAAACTTTTAGAAAGAGCAGAAGCATGAAAACGACTCTCAGATCATCATATAAAGAATGTAAAAGAAGAACTAGGCCTTGGTGCCATTGTCAAGACCAGGATCCTTCTCAAACCGGCCAGAGTCCTTCTCAGGTTGGCCTCAGTAATGTGGACCCAGATACATTTGAAGGTGGATCCAATTACCATTCCTCCTTTGGTTAGGAAGGCCAGAAAGCATCACAGTGACGGGAAGGCCTATAAAATCTGTCTACTTTGGCTGGAATTGTGTTTCCCCGTTACACTCTAAGTGATCTTTGTACTCTGAGCCTCAGTTTCTTTGTCTGTGAAAAGAGAATAATAATTCCGCAACTTGGGAAGCATCTATCCAGGACACATAATGCCTGCGTTCTCCTTTCTTGCAAGGTACCCTCAATCACATTGAAAACTTTGGCACTTTGGGAAAGGGGTAGGTGCACCTAGGAAAGAAAAGGCCTCTGTCTATGAAAGCTGTATTTCTGGAAGGACAAACATTCTTGGTCTGGCTCTACCTGCCCGCTCCCTACTATACTACATACGCTGGGAAGGGTGTGGTTTATAATGGTGACCGCTGGTAGCCAGATTTTCCCCCCACCTCATCAGCATGGATGTGGCGTGCTTAGCAGCATTTTTCCTTAACTGGTAACCCTAGTCCACAATTCCCAGGGTAACAGAAAAAGCCCCAATCCACATCTATTTATACATTTATTTACGTTATTAAATTCTTTCAACAACTATGAGATAGGAGCCATAAATGCAGGTGGATAAATGGAGGACCCTGAGGATTAAGTAAAGGAACCTAGGCTTTGAAGTTCAGCACAACACTAGCCTAGGTCTGCCTGTGCTTATTCCCTGCATCACACAATATAGGAATATTACCATCAGCTCAACCCTGGGAGGCCTCTACTCTTTATCCTCTTCTCTCCTGGTTTATATCTGTTCCACTTCAACTTTTATTTCATCTCCTGACTTTCATCTTTCTTCATCTACCTTCCTACCCCTCCCCGAATATTTCTTTGATTTTCCTAAAACTTCTGTCATTCAACATGTTTTCCTCTTTCTACATCTGTATAGATTATATTACTCTTCAAATTTTTCAGACCCCTGCTCCCTGGGGATCATTAGACCTTCCACAGTGTTGAAGCCAGGAGTGACAAAGACACACTTTGGTCAATGAATCTCAAGAAAACTGATGTATTTCCAAGTTGTCTGGGCCTTTAAAAGCCATTAATTATTTAAAACATTTCTCCCCGCCCCCCATGAGACTGGCAATGTTCCAGAAGGTGATGCTCCATCAGCCTCAGTCTTGAAAGAAGGAACGTGGAGAGCAGAGCTGTAGGTGACCCACACGGACATGCAGCGAGAGATAAACCTTAGCTGCTATAGGCCCCTGAGGCTTTGGAGTGGTTTATTACCACGGCATAACCTAGCTAATCCTAACCAACATTCTATCCCTCCGTTTTTCCTCCCACTTCTTGTTTTCTTTGTCTCTTTTTCTTTTCATTCAACCTCTTCCAACTCATCGTTTCAGATCTTACTCAACTTTTTTCTTATCAAAGCCTACAAACTCTCTTATTTCTTCTTCTTTCTCTTGATTCTTCTTTTACTGATTTGGTCCTATCTTCCTCTCTCTATTCCCCCATTAGACCCAAAGGAAAAATAGAGAAAAAGAACTTTCAAAAATTAATGATGAACAGGTACCAAGAAAGGAGACTGGACATTATCCTAGTGGCCCCCAGAGACTCGCATTCCAGGCAGGGTAGTAAATGTCTCATTTTTCACCGAATGCCTAGTTTGGGCCAGGTACTTTGTTGAGAACTGAGGTTACAGAATTGAATAAGACATACTCTCAGATACCCAAGAGGAGATACTGAGAGGGAAAAGAGGTATAATCGGTCTTTTGTGTAAGTACTATAATATATTACACATTACATATATTATCGTACTTGTCACACTAAATTACATATATCATACATGTGCATAAGCACACAAAACAACAGCTTCTAAGCAATTTTGTGCTAGAAGCTCTGCATGGTACTGTACAGTCCTCTCCTTTAAAAGAGTAATCCCATGGTTTGGGCACACTCAGCCCCACTTGACAGCCAATAACACCGAGACTTAGGGAGTTTATGACAATGAAGCCACCCTCATACCTATTAAGTGATTAATCTGTGAATCAAACCCAGGTCAGCCTAATCCAAAACCTGAGCTCTTCACCAACACCCTGCACTACCTCCCTGAGACAGCTGTAGGGGAAGAGAGGAAGGAAGGCTTGTGAAAATAACGACTGGCTGATTGGAAAACAAAGGGGTGAAGAGAAGAATGAGTGGAATGCTATTTCAGGCAGGGGTACTCTCCTAAGTAAGATGCCCAGAGGCGAGGAAAATAATGGGATAGTCTTGTACTTTTTTTGGTTTTGTTTTGTTTGTGTGTTTTGCAGTCTCCGAAAGAAGTGGAGAAGCAGAAACCCCTGCTCTTGGGTAGTTACTTGAACCATCAAGCACAAGCATGTAGAGAAGAATAAAATCATTGACCAAGAAGGAAAACAAAATGCGCTGTGATTTTTCTCTTCACAGTCTATGAAGAAACAGTAACAGATACACCCATCTGATCTTTGATGCATTTAAAATCAAACATTTAAAAGCCTGCAAATATACTTTGTTTGCCCTGTACAGTTTTGCAAAAAACAAATTAGCTGCCAACATTGAAAAAGTGAGAGATGCTGCATAAGAAATTCAGACGTCTGGTTTCTCTTTTAGAAGTCCAATATCCCCTAAGTGCTGAGTACTAGTTATCCCTTCAGACGGGTCACACACTTTCCTGTTAACCACTGTCCCACTACCTTTTTAGTTCCTAGTGTTTTCTACAGCTGGCCTGCTTCACTCATTCATTCTAATTTCCTAGTCCTGAATGCACTCAGTGTTAAGAAGCCTTGATAACCATTAGCTACTCTTTGATTCTTTAATCATGTAAAACAAAACAAAATTTTAACATGCATTTTCCCAGATGCCATAGCTTCAACTGCCCACATGTGTGGGGTTAATGAATACCTGCCGGCTCATTATGCCAGTATTGCACCGTGTCAAGCCTGCTGTTGTATGGTGCTATTAACGCTGTCTGGAAAATGAGTGAGTGCAAGCAAATAAAATACCATCTGAGAGCTCTGGGGTTTCAAAATAACTTGTTAAGCCTCGCTGAGTATAAAAATGGATCATGATGAGATGCCACTGGGAGCAGAATATTCTGTACTTGTGGATGGTCAGGTGAAATTTAGAAATTGCGGCTCTGATCAGTGAATAAAAACATTACCATCATCCACTTCCCAGCAAATGTACCCTGACTTGTTAATTGCTCGGCCACTTATTAATAATTGAAGACTTGAATGCATTATTACTGTGTAATCCAATTCTACCCTTACACTTACCACTCAGGATAATATTAACCAGAGCACTTCTCCTGAGGAAATGCATTCGTGCACAACTCTGTGTTAAAAATAAAAGCAAAGCTTCCTGTAAGTGGAAAGAAGAAATCTGTATTGGATCCAGAGGATGAATCCAGATAATTGTAACAGGGAGTATGAAAAGGATGAATATAGGGGAAACAAAATACTTACTGTGATCCAGCCATATGCCGCATATTGTGTTGGATGTTTCACCTGAATTTATCTTATGTAAACTGTTAATTAAGTGCTATTCCTGGTTTAGACACAGAGTACTGAGGCTTAGAGGGGGTCAAGTAATCAAAGTAACAGAGTCAAGTTTCTAGCTCAGGTTGCTCTGGGAAGATTTAACAATGACCTAAATAAACAGAGACTTATTCTCTACTTAGGGACAGAGGTGGGAAGCGTGGAAATTTTGTAAATAAGGCTGTGATGGTTAATTTTATGTGTCAACTTGACTGGGTCACCAGGTGCCTAGATATCAGAAATATTATTTCTGAGTGTGTCTGTTAGGGTGTTTCCTGAAGAGATTAGCGCTTGAAACAGTAGGCTGAGTAAAGAAGGTTATCCTTCCCAATGTCAGTGGACATCATACAATCCATTAAGGGCCTGAAAAGAACAAAAATGCGGAGGCAGGGAGAATTCTCTCTCTCTGCCTGACTGTTGAGCTAGACTATCAGTCTTGGTCTTCTGCCCTGGAACTGGGACTTAAACCATCATTGCTCCTGGCTCTCAGGCCTCCAGACTCAGACTGAAACTACGCTACCAGCTTTCCTAAGTCTCACCCCAGCTTTTTCTCCAGCTTGTATATGGCAGATCATGGGATTCTCAGCCTCCATAATAACATGAGACAATTCTTCATAATAAATCTCTCTCTCTTTCCCTCTCTCCTTCTCTACACAGAACCTAAATCTATCTATCTATATCTATCTATCTATCATCTATTTATCTATCTACATCTATAGATAGATATAGATAGACATGTTCTTTTTGTCAGACTAATACAAAAGAGGAGGTGTCAAAAAAGGAATTCTCTGTACACACATGTAGCACTTCACCTTCTTTTTTTTTTTTTTTGCGGTATGCGGGCCTCTCACTGTTGTGGCCTCTCCCGTTGTGGAGCACAGGTTCCGGACGCGCAGGCTCAGCGGCCATGGCTCACGGGCCCAGCCGCTCCACGACATGTGGGATCTTCCCAGACCGGGGCATGAACCCGTGTCCCCTGCATCGGCAGGCGGACTCTCAACCACTGCACCACCAGGGAAGCCCGCACTTCACCTTCTTTAAATGTCTTTGCAAGTAAATATTTCCTCTTGATTTAGGTAGCCACAATAACTCTATCATGAAAAGCACTACTCCATTAACTTTACATACATTAAATGCTATCTGCAAAATGGTTATTGTGTCATATAATAGGTGCTCAATAAATGTAGCTATTAATATAATTGCCTCTGTATTTACTGATATATTGATTATGTCAGAGAAGAGTGGGTATGATTTGGACTATTAGATATATAAATCCAAGTGATAAAAACGTCTAACATATTGAGGTTCAACTATATCAAAGAAATGGAGGAAAGATGATATGATTGCTCATTCACCTAACAGTCATTGAGCACCCATCCTGCACCAGAATTATACTAGGTGCTGGGAATAGAATGATCAATATAATAAGGTGTGTGCCTGTGAGAAGCTCATAGTTGAGTTGAGATGTGAATGAGAAAACAAATGTTCACGATAGATTAAAAAAAAGTGGCCTGGAGCCATGTATGAACTCTGCAAGGAGCAAAAAATTCCTGCCTGAGGATTTGAGGCCTGAGCGGAGTGAAGTTTACTAGTTTAAAAGAGTTAGAGTTTATCAGCTGGATAAAGGGTAAAGAGGATAAAGGCATTCCCAGCAAAAGACTTGCATATGCAAAGCCCAGAGTTAAGAAAGAACATAAAAAACTCAAGAGAAAAAGTTGGAGGGTCTAAAGGATGAAGCTGAACAAATGGGAAGATGTCCAGTTTCGAAGGGGTAGACAGGCATGGGAGCTACAGAGCTTTTCCTGTACAGAACTTGCACTTAGAAGGGAATATGAATACATTAACCAACGACACATCTCTCTGGAGTATTTCTCCAGAGTCCGGCCCTGTGCCGGTTACTGGGTTGGATACAGAAGTTAATGTGCTACCGTAACTACAATCAAGAAGAGGTGGAGCTCAACTGATATTCACTGAGCACTTATTATGTGTTATATTCTGACCATCTGAAAAGGGGAAATGCTCATAACATCTTGAGACTAAGCTTTGTTTCTTACGCATTACTCACTCTTTCTAATAATCACCATGTACGGAGGATATTGAAAGCTTGGCCAAGTGTTAGCTAGAGGTTCCATTTGTAAGATGGCGTAAATTTGAAGCAATATGGTTATAGTAGAAAGAAAGTAAACAGGCTCGGGAGTTAGGCAGATCTAGGTTTGCATTCTATACTCATCATTTTCCACTGACATACCTTGGGCAAATATTAGCTTCAGTAACCTTCATTATAAAATCAGGATGTCAACTCCCAGCAGAAGAGGTTTCCTGATGCAATTAAATAAGATCACTTATGTAAAGATGCCCAGCACAGTACAGAGAAATAACAGGTGCTCGACATATGTTAATGAATTTATCCAAAAATTATTTGTGAGAATGATAATCAGACACACATATCTGCAAATCAGTCACACATATCTGCAAAATGATTACGGTATCTAGTATATGAACTCCTGGAATCCTTCTTCTGAATATTGATTTAAAATAAAAATAACTGGATCCAACTGCAATCTTAGATATAGCCAGGGGCAATAACTAGGCTGGGAAAAGTTATCTCAGTTACATTTTCCTGTCCTTATAGATAAAGATAAAAACTGAAACCAATGAATGGAACCAAGAATATGGAGGAAATAGGGAAAAGAGTGGAAAAGATGAAGACCTTAAAATTAGTAGAACAGATCTAATCACACCCAGGGGAGGAGCAGAGCCCAGGAAGGAGGAGCTGACATTAATTAATGAAGAGTTTAAAAAGGAACCAATGAAGGAATGACATCCCCTGGGAACAGTCACACTGGTGGAAATGGCAAATAACTTCTGAGTGTCTTGGGCTGTGGGCTGTGATTATTTTTCTCCTTTCAGAGATGATCAGCATATCCCTCAATGGAACTGTTAGCTAAAATGCAAACATTTCTTGGAGAAAAAAAAAACATTGTCTTCACTCATGTGATCAGAAAACAATCTTATTCAGAATTCTCCACTTGCTTCCAGAAAATATTCATTTCCCATCTTGGTGGTTTACTGTAATGATCAAATTTGAATTCATCTTCCAAAGATTCCTGAATCAAAGGAGTTAAATAACTGTATACAATGGGAATTCAATGAATCAACTTACAAAAGGCTGTAGACAGTAGGTGATACACTCTGAAAACAAACACTCCACAAAGGTGTGATTTATCGTCAAAACTGATCTCAGGATCTGCATTTTTTTGTAGTACAATTTTTGTCTCATATAAAATGAGAATTACAGTATCTACCACAAAGGATTTCAATGTCTATGAAATATGTTATTAAACACTGATAAATGCATCTGGTCTGAGCACATAATAACTGCTTAAAAAATGTTAGTTCCCTTCCTACCTTCCCTTTTCTCTTCCATCCTCTCAATTTCATTAAATTGGTTCATCCATCTGTGTCTAAATTGTCCCCTTTATTTGCTTTTCTTTTTTCTTCTCTCTCTCTCCCCTTACACATACATTTTTTTTTACCTTTGTTGAAAGCATGGGAAATAGTTTCAGACCATATTCCATGCCATTCCATTTCCATTGGGAAAATGTTTCTCTACATTAATACAGATTTAGAATTTACTAGTCTGAAATATTTTGGTTGTTCTTGGAAGCTGGGTATATCATTTACTCAAGGCACTGTCAGAACTTTTCCAGAAGAATGAAGATATTATTTTTTGCTTTGTACAAACTAAGAAGGCTTAGAGGACAGCTTACAATCTGGAGTGTCAGAGCCCAGCTTGGACTCTTCCACTGGACTTGAGCATCAAGTTACACATGGATCTGGACTCCTAAACCCCTCCTGCTGAGAAGTTAGACCCAATAACTCTGACATTGGGAAATGTGTGACTAGAAAATTACTGTGCTTTGCAAATTGCCTTACGGCTAAGAAAGAGATAGCACATAGGGTATGCTTAATGCGTCACATGTGTTTATGTGTGTGTCTGTGTGTATGTGTGCACCCATACATGTGTGCATGTATTTATGTGCATGTACGTAGATTCAAACTACAGGGGTGGAAGAGGAGCTCTTTCTATTGGAGGAGGGTGGGGGGGGGGGAGAAGAGGAGAGGGAAACCTCAGAGAGTAAGCGGAGGAGCTAAGATAATCCAAGAGAATACTCTTAGTAGTAAGGGTTTCTTTTCAGGTTTTTCCATAATCTTGAAGAATAGTTTGCAAGTTTCAAGTTGCCTTTAACCCCCTTTATTGTTATTCCCTATAGTTTGGGCCCACATTTCAATAAAGTCTGAAACAAAAGGTTTGGTGTCATTGGTAGTTAAACTGCATAAGGATGTTTTCAATTCCTCCTATCACTCCTCTGAGGAGGCCAAAGGGCAAGTGGCTGCACTTACTAAGGGAAACAGTGGCCCTGATGTGATAGCATCAAAGAGAATAGAGCTCCCAGGCAGGAGGAATGTGGGATGGAAAAATAATCTCAACTAGTTCAGTCCCAGGAACGAGTCTGAAGGTCACAGTATAATTGTGAAATATGATGCTTCAGGTGAATGTATCTTGATATTCAAGTTATATTATTATGAGAGATGTTCACTCTATGTTGAGCTTGAACTTGAATCACTCTCCAGTGAAGGCCAACCTTTTCTTTGTTTGATGTTAAAAAGTTAAGTTTCAAAACTATCTTCCAATTTTTTGGCTTATTGTATATATCCTCAATCCTACTTTGCTGCAAATAACCTCTCTTTGGGGTTTCTGATACTGGATGGAGAGCCGGGAAATTCAGAACATTAAAGAGATCAAGTGATCTTTCCCTTAAAAAGGACTCTTTTTCAAGTGGAAATGACCATTGATGTATAATTAAAGTAATGATTTGGGTGACCCCTAAGAAGTATGGAAAAGCTTACGCAGACAGAAAGGACTCCAAGAATAGAAAGCTATTCTAAGAAACACTTAACTCCACCCCAATACAGCCAGTATTTTAGAAAAAGCCAACAACCTTGAAAACCAGTCAAAGGAGAAAACAGAGTTGCAGTGCTCTGTATTCAAGTGTACAGTGTTTGGAATTTGAAGGTTCTAAGAATGAATTCTAGCTCTTTAATTTACCACATTTATTTATCTTTCTGATTATAATATCATACACATGTATACATATACATTACATTATATATACATATGCACTACCATATGTAATTTTTAAATTTATTGACATATAGTTTATTTACAGTGTTGTGTTAGTTTCAGGTGTACAGCAAGTGATATATATATATATATCCTTTTTAGATTCTTTTCCCTTATAGATTATTACAAAATATTGAGTATAACTCCCACCATATATGTCTATATGCAGGTACTTGATACGTATTAATTTGCTTCTCCTCCATTTTCCTTTCCTTTCATATCTTCAACTGTTGATTTCTACTTTGCCTTCTCTAAGCCAAATGAGCTGTGTCTGTCCCCCAAATGAAGATGGAAAATAAGTGATCAAACATAAATGAAAAGTAAGTTCACAAAGAAACAATATCACATAGAGTTTTAACCATATGTAGAATATAAATTGACAGAACAATAATGCAAACTGAGTGAGGGAATAAGTGAATTGAACTGTTCTGAGGCCCTTGTTTTATCAGGAAAGCAGTAAAATTATTCATTTGCATTATAGTCTAATAAGGCATTTGTGTTTTAGTCTCTAAGATAACCACTAAAATAAAAGTAAAATAATCTATAACTAGCTAAGGGATGTGGGTAAAATAAAAATAAATTACCGGACTAATACTAACTAAGTTAATAACCAAGTAAAAACAACCAAATAATGAAATAAGTGAATAGCATCAACGAAACTAATATTAAGAAATATTAAGAGAAACGAATTAGCTTAGAGTTTATAGAAAGTGATGGGTGTGAGCTTTTGTTTTTGAGTCATCAGGAGAGATCTTACAGTGAGATGACAGTTTTGCAGAGATTTGATTGGTAAGTAGAAGCCAGACCCGCAAAGACCTAGGGATAGAGCACTGTACACAGAAGGAAGAAAACTAAAATGGTAGAAGCATCTTGGCATCTTGAAGGAACAGAAAGTAAGCTGTAGTGAAGTAGGGCTGTACTATCTTATGCCGGCACTGAGTGCTGTACTGCACAGTATATTTGCAGCCTACGGTGTTGAATCAGAGCACTATGAGATATTTTCAGTCCTAACTTATAGAGGAGACTGACGTGCCAAGCAATTAAGTGAATTGGGTAGCATTATTGTGTATATTTTCTTCAAATATGTATTTTGGAGACAATCGTTTGAAACTAGTCTCAGCCACTTATGAGAGCAATTTGGGAAATTTGCTTCAGCTTCACCCTATGTACTTGTAAAATGGAATTACCAACAGCATAAAAAGCCAGGGTAAGGTGTGCTGAGGATTAAATCCTATTGTGTAAAGTGTTTACCAAAATGGGTGAAACATATTAGTAAGGGTTAACTCATAAAATTATTATCTTAGATACTCCATATGATAAGAAAAAGTGCTGGTATTCTAACCCAAAGTGTGTTTCACTACAGTCATTGCATCCTCCACCTTCACCTCACAGTCAAGTAAAATGATGACGTGGAAGACAGTAAGTGCTGTAAGAGAAGCTGGGGCAAATGGCTATGAACCACAGCAGAGGAGACAAATAAGTCCAGCCCTGGAGAATCAGACTTCACCAAAGACTTCTCAGAGGAGGGAATATTTGAACTAGAACTTGGAGGATGAAGAGCTTTGATATTCCCCCTTAGACATTTGCTCTCAGAGCCATCTGTTTAAAACTCAGTTATGTTCCTTCTTGCATGACAGCTAATATGGTTTCATCTTTGAAGGAATGCAACTGCTGTGTATTCTCAGATCATTGTTTTTTATGGTCATGGCTTATTCCACTTTTTAATCCCGTAAGAGCAGGAAGCTTTCTCAGAGATAGTTCATGTTTAGTTTTGTCACTACAGAGTGCCTGACACTAGGCTGATATGACATATGCAAAAGTCCTTCCCATGGCATTGGTGTATAGTAGGCACTCAATAAGGATAGCTGAGTTAAAGTGCATAGTTAACATTTTTATATACTTATTAAATTGATCTTGGATATGATAAACTCATGTTGGATGTATGATGTTGATCCTGGACATGATAAACTCATGTTGGATGTATGATGTTGATCCTGGACATGATAAACTCATGTTGGATGTATGATGTTGGTACTATATGGATGATGGATGGGTGGAGAGAGAGAGAGATGGCTATAGAGATCAGGTGGTTGAGTGGCTAGAAAATGGGGAAATGCCAGTGAATTATTGAGTTTTCCAATAATTTCCATTGATTGGGGAAACACTTTTGAGCTGCACTGATGTTTCCAAATTTCTAAAGGATGTGGAAAGAGGCTTACAAAATTCATTTATTTCAACTTTTCTCCTAACTGCTTTTGAAATGATGGATGCTTGTTCTGTTCTCTGAGACTTTTGTTTCAGTGCAACATCAATTAACTAGGATATCACATCATGTTTCATATATTTTTCAGTATCTTCAGCCTCCCCTGTCTTTCTTTTTTCCTGTCAGAGGAAACAATTCAGCATCTCATGGTATGAGTAAACAATCTCCCAAGAAGTAGTAGTAATAATAATAATACAGAAAATCTTTTACAAACAGAAGGTAAAGTTGATTGAAAACACACCTATCTTGAAGACAAACTTCAAACACTAAGAGAAGATATTTCGAAGCTAGGTGGCTACCTTGGGGCTACAGTTCAGCAGTAAGGGCACATAATTAGAGCTAGCAAGACCTTGGTTTAGATTTAAAGCTGCTACTTATTAGCTGTGGGATTTAGGGAAAGTTACTTAATACTTTTTAACTGTCTATACTTTGGGGATACCATTCCTACATTCCATGGTGATGAATAAATTAAATTAAACAAACTAATTTGTGCAAAGTAAACAATTTAGTGTTAGGTACACATTAAGTTTTGAATAGAGGGTAGGTGTTAATATCTTGATTCCTCTGTAAAATCCATTTAAGAAATGGAGTCATCTAAAGGCAACTCAGATATCTTACAGCATTTTACAAGTTTACAGGCAATATGCACATATATTATTTAATTTTTATTTATCATCTCTACCTCAGAGAGGTGAAGTGATTGACTCAAGTTCACACATCTGGAAGTAAAATGAGAAGCTAGCATCCTGGACACTGCATGTCGTGGTTTTTCTTCTGCAATACTTATTGGCACCATCTCTCACATTCCAGAATCTGTTATCAACAGGAGATACACCTACTGGACCAGAGCAGAGCTCACAAGACAGCCTGATAATTTAGATTTCAGTCTTATCCGGTTCTGAATCTTTAAATTCCTCCAACAGCAAGACTGCAAGCACTAGCTCAGGATGGTGGAAATGTAAGTTTGCTAGGTTTCAGTTATATCCAACAGACCATGGCATTTTATGACGGCAAGTGTGACAACTGTCTCCAATATATTGTTCCTGTGCTAAAGCACTTCCAAGAGCCTCCATATCTCACAGCAATGGTTCTCCAAATTAGTAGGCATTGAAATCCCCTAAGGAACGTCTCAATCCCCATCCTGAGAGAGTCTGTTCTGGGTTTAAATCTATTATAGTCTTATATAGCATTTGGGGGCCATATCAGGTGATTCTGATGCAGGAGATCCTAGGTGTCCTGTATGAAAACTGATTTGCATGATAAAGGTCAACGTGGCATTCATATCCTTCCATTCCTTTGTCCTTGACTATCTCTCCAGTCTCAAATCCCATCTCTTCCTACTTTGGCAATGATGGTCCACTGACGCCAAATTGTTTGTGGACCCTTAAAACACATCATGCTCTTCACCACCCATTCCTTTGCTCAGGCCAACGTCTTACCACCTCCTCCCAGACTTGCCTGAAATTCCCTTTCTCCTCTACACATACTCCCATGCATTCCTTAGGACTCAGCTCTGCCACACTTTCCAGATATACCTCTGTCACTGAACATTCACATTATTTTACAATAGTCTATGAATTATTCATCACCCCAACTAGATGACAGTTAGCCCATTAAAAATGCATGAAAAATGTGTGTACCCAAAGAGGAGGAGGGCAGAATTGCTTTCATACCCAACGCAAGAATTTCTCATGATGAATCCTAGCTGAAGAGCACTTGGAGATTCTGCTGTGTGCTTGGCTTTGCTATTAGGCAAATGACAAATAAAGACTGAGTATCACTAGAGGTTTTCCTTTAGGCTAAGAATCCTATTGCATGGCTTTCCAGCTCAGAAACCCTCCTACAGTCTTCAGTCAACCGAACACACCAGGGGTCCTGCAAGGTGCTGGGGAACCAGCTCCCACCCAAAGTCCATGCACAGAAGTGGGACCTGGGGAGGTCAAAACAGGGGAGTGAACTGGGCATGTGCAGGCCGCACATCTATGCCTTCTAGGAGGCCAATGCCCAGGGACAGCAACCTGGGCTTCTGGTGTGGATTCAGGGGCCCAAATTGGTCCTCTGCAAATATCTACAGCTACCTGATGGCGGCTTCCCATTCCCAGAGGCCAGGCCAGGTGTGGAGGGATTAGTTCTGGCCCAGAGCCCGTGCAGAAGCAGGACGACCCAAGGCCAGGATGGGAGCATGAATTGCACATGTATGTATGTATGCATAGCTGTATGTACATACAAATACATATATCTGCACACACATACACGAATAAATAAATATATATACACACACGTACACACATATGTGTGGTTTCCCTACTCCTTCCTAGGGTCCAACTTGAAGGAGACATCTAGAAAACGTTTCTATCCTCCCCAAGATAAAGTTACTAGAGTTTCTCCAGTCTCCAATGAACAAGCTTTGGGATCATGGCAGGCATAAGAAGAGGGTTTTTTTTTTTTTAATACTGTCCAGGGAAGGTGAGATGTGATTCTCTTAAAGGATAAATTTCATGGGTTGGATGGTGGGTACTTGAGACATCTAAGACAGCTGCTCTTATGACCTTAACTGGTTTTTATAATTTTTTTATATACCCAATTCAGTTCCTCTTCTTGGAAGTTCCCTGCCTCTTTTGAAGGAGTGGGCCTAGAACCATGTCCGTATCAGATTATGCCTCATATGTGACAAAAATAACTGGATGAATTACAGAATTGGAGCCCTACAGGTGAGCCTCACTCTTGAAAATTTGAACTGATAAACACTAAAACTTGGTGTTTGTGAAGCAACACGCTCAGGTCATGTAGGGCAGCTGAATTTGGGCTTGCTGTTGACACAGCATTAACCCAAAGCTGTGGAGAATCAGAACCAAATGCCTTATCAAGAAAACTGGTCTACAGGGAAAAAGGAATTAGATGAGAAAATGTACTGTCTCAGACAAAGACATTGAGCAGATGTCTAATGATTTTGTCGTCCTCCTGAAGCTGCTTAACTTCTTTCCTTCGAGTTCTGAATGAGCCCCCTATATCCTGACAAAATCTCTTTTCCTTAAATTTGAGAGGGGAGTGATCCTTGACTAAAACATCCTACAAATGACTGAGTCTCATGGGCTGGCAGGTGGATCTATGGGATAGAATGTGTGTAAGTTATGCAAAATGACCCACCGGTCTGTCAAACTGGAGCAATTTAGGATCCACGTTTCCAATATGTTACTCTGGACATTAAATGCTGCTCTGGCCCTACGGTACAATCCACTAAGGATCTTTAGCACAAGATTTTTTAGCCCAGTTAGTTAGCACATCTAACCTGCAGCTCCTCTACGACTAACCATCTGCCCACAACTACCATTTAGGTGGCTGATTACATCCAGGTATGATGCTGATTGGCTTGGATAAATTAACTGTTGCAATTGAAACTGAATGCAATCAATTATATGGTTTTGAATTGCTCAGAAACAGTTCCACTGGAGCATGAATAAAAGGACATGAGAAATATCTATTAACAATAGGAAAATAGGCACGAATAAAGCCTGTAAGTATTTTTGACTCATGTTTGAGTCATGGGTATTACCTGCATACCAAGAGAGGACCCTTTTGAGTCACCACTATTATCAACAAACACTTAATGAGGACCACATACACATATGGAATTACGATAATGGGACCCATGTAAGAGAAGACTTGGATGTCCACATTAGTCATAAATTGCTTTCATCTGAGGAGGTGGTTCAGGGTTCCTGGATGAAGACATTTGCTTCACACAGATCAAGCTTAGATTCTTGTTTATGCCTCGTCCAGTTTACGTCATCAGCTTTCTCTTTGGTTTCCCTGCTACAAGTCTTCACCACACCAATACCATACTCATGCAACTGTCAGAGCAATCTTTCTAAAACACAAATCAAACAAAGTTGCTTCTCTGCCTCTACTTTTTCAGTTATCACAGCATGGTTCTCAAACTTTCATGGGTATAGAAAGCTCCTGGAGAAATTGTTAGATACATACACATAAGTCCCACATTCAATGCTTCCAACATAGTGCATATTTGGTGGAGTGTAGAATTTATTTTATTTAATTAGCAGCCCAGGGGATTCTATTACAGTGGCCTAGATACTGTATGGTCTTGGATGCTGCAATAGCTTATAGCTTAAAGCCCCTAATTCCTTAGCATGGCGAGCGAGGACCCGCATGATTTAACCATGTGTGTAACCTGGCCTCATCTCCCACTTCTACATTACTTATCATGTATACCCCCAGACAAAACCCAATCTTTCCAGGTTCCTCAGTTCTCCCCAACCTCATTCATGCCTAAGTACTTTTTTTCCTCGTCTTCCCTCTCTCTGGAAAGCCCTTCACTCATATCTACCATGATTGGGTGCTGGGTCTTCCCTGTGCAAAGGTGACGACCGGCTGAGCGACCTCATCTGGGAGCTGAAACCCAGCCTGTGCCAGGGATGTGTGAACTTGGAGGCAAGGACACATTTATCTGATTGGATACTCAGAGGGTATCCACTTTGGGGCATTCATCTACTCAAGGAGAACAATTTTTCTAGTTCCCAAAGAGGGTTTGTAGTGGAGGAAGCCTTGTCCCTGTCCTCACTTGGATACAATTTTAGGCATTCTCCAACACTCAGCTGGTTGCCGCTGCTCTCTGGGTTGGGTGCCACTGCTCTCTCCCCCTGCAATACCTCTATTCCTCACTCACCCCACAGTGTTGTAATCACCGCATCTGTTTTTTCAGGCTGTGGTCACCTCAAATGCTTGGCTTATCGTAGTTTCACCATAAATATTGTCACTGTGAAGGTAGCTCAAAGGAAATTTCAGTCACTGGCTGACATTTCTGAGACTAACAAGAGCAAGTCTGGCTTCCAGCCACCTTTCAGTATCCTTCAACTCATTTTCTTGAGGGCCAATCCCATGCCTAATACTGTGTCTGCCTCTGGAGATGCTGAGGGGGATTCTTCACCATCCTGTTCTTAAAATCAGGGTTCCTTTAACTCCTCCCCTGAATCAGCTTCTTGGCCCCTTGGACACTCATCTTCAGTAACACTGGCTCCTTGTACACTGGCCTTTCCTACCAGATCCTAGAAGTATCACACACCCACTCCCCACTGGCGTCCCCTGTGATGTTCCCTCCATCTACTCCAATCTCCTTGTCCACTTTTTAAGATTTTTTTTTTGATGTGGACCATTTTTAAAGTCTTGATTGAATTTGTTACAATATTGCTTCTGCTTTGTTTTTGGCGTTTTGGGCCACAAGGCATGTGAGATCCTAGCTCCCCGACCAGAGATTGAACCCACGCCCCCTGCATTGGAAGGCGAAGTCTTAACCACTGGACCACCGGGGAAGTCCCTCCTTGTCTACTTTTTAAGCAAGCAATCAACCTTCAAGAACCAGCTCACAGGTCTTCCCTGGTGGCTCAGTGGTTAAGAATCTGCCTGCCAACGCAGGGTAAACGGGTTTGATCCCTGGTCTAGGAAGATCCCACATGCCGTGGAGCAACTAAGCCCGTGCGCCACAACTACTGAGCCCACACTCTAGAGCCTGCGAGCCACAGCTACTGAGCCCACGTGCCACAACTCCTGAAGCCCGTGTGCCTAGAGCCCGTGCTCCACAACAAGAGAAGCCACCACAATGCAAAGCACACACACCACAAGGAAGAGTAGCCCCCACTCACCGCAGCTAGAGAAAGCCCACGTGCAGCAACGAAGACCCAACGCAGTCAAATAAATAAATAAATACATGTGTATCTTTATTCCTGTCCTGCCTCGAGGACATGGGGAGGGGGAAGGGTAAGCTGGGACGAAGTGAGAGACTGGCATGGACATATATACCCTACCAAACGTAAAATAGACAGCTAGTGGGAAGCAGCCGCATAGCACAAGGAGATCAGCTCGGTGCTTTGTGTCCACCTGGAGGGGTGGGATAGGGAGGGTGGGAGGGAGACGCAAGAGGTACAGCTGATTCACCTTGTTATAAAGCAGAAACTAACACACCATTGTAAAGCAATTATACTCCAATCAAGATGTTAAAACAAATTAAAAATAAAATAAATAAATAAATCTTAAAAAAAAAAAAAAAAAGAACCAGCTCACAATACATCCTCCAGGAGCCTCTATTGATTTTCATTCTGCTCCAAACAACACTTCCCTTGAGCACTCAGGTTGGAGATACCCCATCGCTGACGGGTATGATGTTCCTGCTGTGCAAAAGGAGAGACTGTACCGAGTGCTTTCCACCCTAGCTTCTACCCTGGCATGGGCTTTCCTTTGCCCAAAGGGGCATGCTCACCACACCCTGTACTCACACGGTTTGTCTTCCCCGAAGGAGACCTTTTACCTAATTTAAACAAAGACTTAACAGCAGCAGCCCTTCCTTTTGATTCTATAGCATCTTGGGGTTATCCTTGATTTTAGCACATGGGACTCCGATTAGTATTTGTCTTCTGTTTCTGCAAGTACCCTGTGCGTTTGTCGAGGTCGGGGACTTTGCCTTACTAATCTCTGTGTCCTCTCAAGCAAAGTGCTTGGTTCAAAGGAGGCAAACAAAAGACACTGGTCAAACCAATGATATTGAAAACTAGAGAATCTCCAAAAGAAATGCAAGTGTCCAGCCCACTGACTCACTCGGTCACACATCCGTTCATTTATTTTTCATTCATGCATTTTCAATCATGTGAACCACTCTGGGCCTCAACTATAAAATGGGAATAATGATCTCTCCTCTCATTCTATCATTAGAAAGTTGAGAATCAGAAGAGATAATGTTATAAAGGCAGCTTTCAAAGAGTAAAATAGAAAAAAAAAAAGGCACTATGGTAAGAAAGGTCTCCAGATAGGTAGAGACATATTTCGGCATTGTTTTATCCATGGAATTTTGGCATACATGAAAATTAAAATTTAAAGCAGCCATATCCATGCGGATTTCACAAAGCTAGGTATTTTACAGAAACAGAATTCTGTGCTTAGTTAAATTTTGGAAAGAATGCATTTTTTAAAAGTAATCTTTTTAACTGCAAGATCTTCAGAGCCTTTAATATGGCAATGCCATTATCATACACCTCTGAGGGGTGATAGAGTGAGCAGATTCTCCAAACTTAATTGACCAGAGAACCTTACTGATCACGACTTAGCTAATAAACCAGCCCCACCCTCACCTCCAACATATTTTTGACAAAAAGTACAGGAAAGGATTCCATTCAGACACACTGTCCCCGGGAAATCTGGCAACAAATTCCATCCAGCAAAGGGAGCATCCTTCCAGGTTTTAACATCAAAGGATTTCCGAGAGCTAATGAAAATCTCAAGAGAGGCAGTGTAGTATATTAGATTATTTCCCTGAACCTCCATAAAGTCACAATATATTTTAAAACAAATTTATTTTTATAACTACAATTGTATTTTGAAATATTTGAGATCCAGCACAGCCATGGTTTTTCAGATCACCTTTGCCCTTCACTGTATTTCTCCATCTTTCTTGATGCTCAACCACTTAAAGATAAATTCTGTGCTGGGTGAAGCCCATCTAGAAAGTTATTGTAAATGGACTTAGTTCAACACTATTCACCTACAGGAATCATTGCTTCCTGTCAAGCCAATGTACTCAATGTTTTCCCCAGATATGGGTTAAGTCAGTTTCCATCCTTTTGCTCATGTCATCCCCTCAGTAGAAATGCTCCCTTCTTATGCTTCGTTCTTCTTTTCCTCCTTTCCATTCTCCCCCTTCCTTTTTCTGTACTTCTTTCCATCCACCTACTAACCCCCAAACATTTATCTGACACTGTTCGGAGTTAAGGGTACCAGTACCTAACAACTAAGATTTGTTCTTTGGTTTCAAAAAGTTTAAATAAACAAACATGTTGAGAGACTGAATATACAAATGAACAATGGCCAGACCATATGTTAAAACAGAATTCTGACCCACAGCCTGTAGCAACCTTCCCAGGAAGCCAACCTCTTTTCTACACTAAACAATGGAGAAAGCCAGTCTTTTGTAAATCAGATTGCTATCTCTAGTGATATCCCAGGAAGCTAAACAATAACTTCTATAATTGGCCCAAAATGGCCAAGACATGATTAACGACTGAAAGCTTTGCAAATTTTTGTCCCTGCTTCTAACTTAGGACCAAGCAGAGAAGGCCAAATATGTACCGCTTTCAAATCACATAGGATGCCCCATCCCTAATTAGCCCACCTACAGCTTCCTCATGCTAATAGCCTCGGCTCAGGACATACCTGAAGCCTTCCCTTTTCTCCACTGTAATGCTTTCCCACTCCTCTGCCGGCCTTTGAGTCTCTGCCAAAACAGAGTGATGGTGGCTGACCCCCTTGCTCAGAATAAATAGTCTTTGCTTCTCTCATTCGGTTGGTTTTCATTTCCACAATGTGAACAATGAAATTTACAATGCAATGTAATCAGTTTATAACAGAGGACTGTATAAGATACAATAGGTACACACACACACACACACACACACACACATTAAAGAGTTAATCTCAAGAAGATTGAAAGAGAAGATAAGATAGATCAAGGAAAGCTTCCCAGAAGCGTCAAACTGGAATAATGTTACCACACTGACAAAGCCAAAGGCCAAAGGAAATAGATGTGTAAAGGCACAAAGGCGGGAAGCAAAATATACTCATAGACGAGCGCTTGGAATGAGCGCTAATTTATTGGGTGCATACCGAGTTGCAGGCACTGCCCTAGTGACTTGTTCAATAACCCTTTGAATTACATTTTATTATTATGCCCATTACAGAGACAAGGAGATGGAAACCAAGGGTCACAGAGCCAGGAAGAGCTGGAGTTAGGATATGAACCTATAAATTTTGGGTTCAAAAGTCTAGACGTTGAATCACTATAGTATACCTAGAATACAGTAGGTGTGGGAAGTAGTAGAGTGAGATGAAGTCACATAAGGAAGGAGCTCACAGAGGACCTCTTATGTCCCTCTAATGTGTCTGGACATCCCTAGGTGCCTTCTCTGGCCACCTCAACTCATTATTATACTCGCCTCTTCTGTAGCAGGGTTAGGCATTTTCCTACACATTAGCTGCCCGTAGCCTTTGAACTCACCACAGCCCTTGAAATAAATAACTTGATTGGTTCATCTCTCATCTCCCAACTGGATGATGAGATCTCCAGTGATGGGCACTGCATCATCACCTTCTCCCCTTGATGTCTATCATAGGGCTCTTCACAAAAAAGGTATTTAATTGGAAAAAATAAGAAAGGAATAAGTCCTTGAATGAGCATTAAGAGTAGCAACTCAAGACTTCAACATGTGCGGAGCATTTTCACATACACAGTTGACTTTGTTTTTTTTTTTTTTTTTAATGTCTGTGAGGTAGTTACAATCTTAAGTTATATTTTAGATATAAAGAAACTGAGATTCGGGGTGTGTTTAATGACATTCAAAGTTAGAATGATAAAGCAAGTGATAGGTATTGAAGTTTAAGAGGTTCTAAATCCCTTAGTTTTCTATTTCTTCATTGCTAGTCATTTTCAAAACTGCTTTAACAGAAAGGGGACAGGCATTTGATGGAATAGAGTCTATATCTGATACATTTAATGCTCACTTCCTTTCTAAAAACTCTATTACCATCCCTGGGAACTAGCCCATGATCCAGGTTTCATTTACTGCAGCAAAAGTACAAATTGTGGAGGCAAAGACAGATAATGTTGTTTGAGTTGCTAAGAAACCCAGAACGTTGTTAGCTATCCCAGGTCACTATCCTACAGAGAGATCAGTAATATGTCATGTGTCTATAGTAACTTACTATGAACAGGATGTGAGTTGAAAATAGAGGAAACTATGACAATGGTAATCAGTAATAGTTAAACCAGAAGAATGCTGAGTAACAAATTGTTTGAGAACGTTAAAATCCTCAGAAAGAATTAGTAGGCAAAGCCTGAGCTTTAGAATCCAAGAGACTGGGTTGGAATCATAACCCTTCCATTGAAAGTTACAAGACTGGGGCAAAGCAGTCAAACTCTCTGAACTATATGTTCCCCAGCTGAGAAGTAAAAAATGTTAAGTCTTGCCCTACTTAATTCTCAGCGATGTTGTGAGTTAAGGGCTGCACAGATATAAAATACGTTTGAAGAATCATTAACATCCTTGTCTTTAAAAAGGCACATAGTCTTACATATCTGAGAAAGTAAATAAATAAAATTCCATCTTAATTTGTCACTGGCTTATATTATGCAGTAGAATTTTCTGTTTGCAATAGATGATTCTTCAGGTTTTGCAAGACTGAACTGATGTTAAATTAGTTCACTTTGGTTGGTGGCTGGAAAAAGCATGAATTTGGAGCTTTGAAACCTAGGTGTCAGCTCATTATTTCTCTAATTATTTATATGATTCTGAGCAAGTTGGTGGTCTTTTAAACCTCAGTTTCTTTATTTGTAAAGTAACAGTAGTAATATTAATATTAAGGTACCACCCTTAGACTCTGACGAGTGAGTCCCTGCCTGAACCCAGTGCCTCAGTGTGCTCAGGGCTTTGGAGTGTTTGCTCACAGTTTTCGAAGCCCTACCAGTGCCTGGAACCTGCTAAGGCCAGCAATGCCACACAGACAAAATGATGCTTAATCCCAGACCAGGACATGTGTGGACCTCAGTCAGCATTTCTCCCCTTCAGAGCACTGTCTGACCATCTTCTTTGTGTGGGGTCAACCAGATGTCCCAAGTTGCTCTGGGATTTGTACCCAAGAGGTCTTTGTAGCGCCTGCCTCAGTTCCAGGAGGACTGTCTGGTGAACAGATCATTCCCACTGGCCAGTGTAGTTTTTCTCTCATAGGATGGGGCAAGATTGAGCTTCAAGAATGATACTAATGTGCTGATTTGGTGTGACTCTCTCTCATGCTAAGCACAGGACAAGTTCAGGGCTCTAGGCTAACAAAAGGTTAACCACAAGGGTTCTCCCAATTCTTGGGCTTGAACTACATGTGTAAACCCGTGTATCAGCTCTCACCCATATATGTATCAACCATAGTACCACCTCCTGTCTACAGCATCTAAGGGTGGCCGGAGTAGAGGTATATATTTTTTACCCAATACACCCTCTACCACTGACACCCAGGGTGGTCACCCATCCCCCTCACAGGCTCTGTGTCATGTGTTAGGTATCAACGTGCTTATGTCCTGCAAGGTCTTTGGAGATCATTGCTCTGCAACATCAAGGAGCCCTTCCAACTGTTACATCTTTTGTCTCCAATCTGTGCGCTGCTCTTCCCAGGGTTGGTCTTAAGTCATTCTGGATAAAAGACAAACACTTATTGCACAAATTGGACTGCTCCTCTTGCCCCACCCGCATTCTTCCTTGCTCGTTGCCATATATGGGAGGCAGGAGTGAGCTCAGCCTTGAAAGATAGCACCTTCTAGGAATGTAGTGATTATGGCCTTAAGAGTTCAAGAGAAGGCATGGTTGGAAGATGTACGGTTCTACCTTTATGCTATAAAATTCTAAGCAGTTAATATAACATGATCACAAACTAAATTATCATTCAAACTTTCCTTCATACTCTCAGTAAGATGAACATGTATGATCATCATGAACAAAGTACAGCAACAACCATAGGATTCACTGGAATCCAGGATCCATGAGTGCCTTGGAGGATGATGTTGTATCATGAGTAGTGTTACAACTGGTAACTGGTTGTAAATTACATTAGGGAGTTGCAGATGCAAGAGGATCTGTATGTTCCAACACAAACAGGTTCCAAAGAGCCATGTCATTATGAGTATGCTACATTTTACTTGCAGTGGGTAATATGAAATTTGACAATAATGGCACATTTGAGAATAAAGAATGCAAAGGGATGGCTTCTGAATATCAACATAAAGAGACGGTGCCCAGCTACTCTGAAGAATCTTTATGTGCAAGGATTAAACAGTAAACAAATACATAAGTACCACTTCTCTGTCCATTATTCCAAACCTTCATTGATAAAACACTGTGCTTCACATGGGCCCATTCATTTTATATTATATGTTTTAATCAAATTGCATGTCTGGACAAATATCCCACCAAAAATATTCACACAGGTTCTCATACATCATAGGGTGACCCCAATACTGACTATGTTTTTGCCAAAGGATAATAAAAGTATTACTACTAATAAAACAAGTTAATAAGTTGTTCCTGACACATGCATATCTCCCCTCATACCTGAGGAAAAATATGGCCCTTCCCTCATTTATGCCACCTTTCTTCCTATTCACAGTGCCAGGAACACAACACTACCTCTGCTTCCTGACATACGTCTATCATTCTCAGGCAGTATGAACGTCAGGACAGTGGCACATACGGTTCTTTTCTGAACCTCCAGTACTTATCATAAAACCCGGTGCTGCCTAAGCAGTCAATAAATGTTTGATGAATGAATAATAAAAAATGAATTAATTTATAAATTATAAAGTGAGATAGAAACGGCAACATTTTTACAGTAATATTATCATTTCTTGGCAGAATTATCCTTTAGGGCAGGATGAGAAGAAAATGCTGAACTGCTGAAAGGATGCAAAGATACAGAATTCATTTTCCAAGTAAAAAAGAATACTTTTTTAAAATATTCAATAGCAGGTACTTTAAACCAAATGTTCCTGTGAATCTTATCATCTCTTCACCAACCTTAGAATCAGCTAGAGTGTCCCATAATCATACAGATTCTTGGACCCCACACCAATTATACTGAATCAGAATCTCTGGTCTTGGGCTTGGGGATGAGGGGCAGGAATAGGCACACTTAAAATGTTTTTCAGTTGATATTTGAGACTTATTTCTGTTGACTGATATTTTCAACATGAGATTTGCCCTTCAGCTTCTGAATCAAGTGACTTCTTGAACCTTTAATTAGAAAGAAAATAGGATTAAATATTTGGAACCTCCATGAGTCATAAATTGGTATATGTCTCTCTTTGCCCACAGTAGACTTTTTAGAGGCTACTATGGCATCTTGTTGCTTTGATATAATAGGATTTCTTATATTTTATAGTTATTGCATACGATAATGTTTTTCTTCATGTCTATAGTGTAAGCTCTGGAGAAAATGGACCATAGATATTTTGTTTATCACTGTGTTCCCAGCTGCTAGCACAGTACCTAGCCTTTGTAAATGCATGCATGAATCCATGGGTTAGTAAGAATGAATGAATGAGTCAACAATGAATGAAGAAAATACCTTCATCTGATGCTAATTTTACTACATTCAATTCATTATTACCTTTTGTTCAATGAAGATATTTCTCCTGCTGAGTGATGTTTTTCTTCTCAATTGTTCCCTGAGAAAGGAAAAGTCCTTTCCTGTAACTATGTAAATTAATAATAACCTATTTAGGGGGGAAAAAGAAAGAAAAGGGAAAGGAAGACAGAACATGATCATCAAATAATACCCTTTTTCCCTCTGTGTTTTCCACTTATAAGGTTTTGGAACCTGAGTGTATCTTATACAAGAACAGGAACAAGGACAGTAAATGTCAAATGTGAACTACACATCTAGCAAACAAGATGGCGAGATGATTTCCTCCATCATCAGGGCTAGCAGAAGTGTGATGGGTGCAGAGCAATCAATTCCAAACTCACGCAGTCCTGAGATTAAATTAACTCTAACAGATATCTCCTCTAGACGTCTTAGTGGTTAGAGTTCCAGAGAATGTACCTTTGGTGTCCTTGAAGGGAGAGGAACAGGGTAGCTGGTCTTAATCCTCAAATCTATTGGTCCAGCATCTCACTAAGAAAGGTCCCATTCCCTCTTGAGTGTACCAGAGTTCCACAAGATGAGCTTCTGCCTTAATCCCATATCTAGGTCTCTGCTGTATGTATCAATCCTTCTTCCACGAGAAGTTGGGGCACTGCAGGCCAAGCAAGTAGTGTTCCAGGGGGCTAGGCTGGACAGGAATTGAACTTCTTGTAACTTTATTTGAGGGTGGCTTGGGAGCTAAGCTTACAACAGTCCAAAGCTAAATTATCAGATCCCCTATGGACAATAAGTGCTCTGGGAAAGAAGGATATTTGCATATAAGGAAGAGAACACCTGGAGAAATTTCTTATACTAGGTTCCAACATTTGAGCAAATTTATGTTTTGTTTAAGAGGTAGGCTATAGAATCACATAATTGAGGGTCTGAATCATGGTTCTACCACTTAGTAGCAATGTAAGATTCAGAAGATTCCTTCAAATCTTTGAGCTTCACTTTTCTAATCTGAAAATAGGGTTAATAATAGCATTTACATCATAGGCTGTTATGCAGACAGAGGAAGATATGCATATAAAGTATTTGAGGCAGGCTTCCCTGGTGGCGCAGTGGTTAAGAATCTGCCTGCCAATGCAGGGGACACGGGTTCGAGCCCTGGTCTGGGAAGATCCCACATGCCGCGGAGCAACTGGGCCCGTGAGCCACAACTACTGAGCCTGCGCGTCTGGAGCCTGTGCTCCGCAACAAGAGAGGCCAAGATAGTGAGAGGCCCGCGCACCGCGATGAAGAGTGGCCCCCGCTTGCCGCAACTAGAGAAAGCCCTCGCACAGAAACGAAGACCCAACACAGCCAAAAATAAATAAATTAATTAATTAATTAAAAAACAAAGTATTTGAGGCAATGTAAGTATTTGAGATACTGAACGTGTTCAGTAAATATATACTCCAATTATTATTCATTTTAGGATTTTTAATATTGTGTACAACTTCTAACAAATGTAAGTCAGGAAAAACCACTGATAACCCGTGGGTACCTACATTGCATCCCTGTTCTTCCAGGAGGGGACCCAGTCTTGATATTACACAATCTGATGTGATATATATATCTACATGCCTGTTCAGATTCTCTCACCCTCAGCTATCTGCTAGACCTACGCCAGCCAGCTCTCGCTCAGCTGCCAACATGGCCCACCGACTCCATGTTTTTAGCAGATCCATGACCCAAGGTTGACCAGTTGCATGCTTGGAGTCTCTTTTCCTGCCTCTTCTGTTTCAGATGAAAAACCACACTGTAAGTCACGCAACACAGATTCCCCAGCAGCTGTCAAAGGGGCCAACCTGAATGTAGAGGGGAATTAACTTCCTGTGGGGCAGAATTTGAACTGTGGGGCAGGCCAAAGTAGGGAGCCCACAGTCAATTTTCTTTTACTCCTTCCAATAGAATGTTTCCATGCACTTTACTGTATAGCCAGAGATGTACAAAAATGCCCACATGACTAAATAGAGACAACTTCATAGTGACAAACATGAAGAAGCATTGTCTAGTGTGATTAATGCATTATTTTGCATTGCTTCCTACATCTCCCTGCCTCACTTCACTTTTCCCTCGCTCTCCCCACCCTAGGAATGTACTTCCCAAATAAAGCATCAAGACTAAATTTCTCCCTCAGTTTCTGCATCTAGGAGACACTGACTTAGATTATCGATAACAAGAGTGGTTCTGCAAAGAAGACTGTCAGACAGGAACTGGCTTTCTCACTGGTCTGAAGGCAATAAAATCTCTATTACCAGGAGTAAGTGGGATGCAGTGACGTCATGAGTACTGGGACTTTCATCTGTAGTTAATGGGATAAGGACAAGGCTATGGGATTTTGAATCGTTGTGATGCTTAATCAGTTTGAAAGCAAAGAAAGTATAAAAATGTGAGTAGAGTGGCTTTGGGGGGAAAGTGGGCACAAGAGACCTTGCAACAACAAAAAAAAAGTCCAAGGCTTCTAACTGCCAACTCAAAGCATGATCTAAAATCTAGAATCCTTTATGATGCATTAAAAGAGACATTCATCCCTTGAAGCTAGAAGACAAGACATGCAGTGAATCCAATTTTAGGGGTAATAACTGCAAAGAAGATTAAATAAACAGTCTCAGCAAGTATCTTATGTCAAAATCAGGGCCCTAATGGAGAAAGAATGGACAATTTAGACCTGGAATAGGAATATTTCTATAGGCAAGCCTCAAAATCTTTGAACTCCCTAATCCTCTGAAATCTTCTCACGGCAAGCTTTTTAATCTTTCCAACTGAGAACTTTTTTCTCTTGCAATGGATTCATTTGAAACTGGTTGCAAGAGGATGTTTGATCTCCTATCACACTCATTGCTTCTAGTCTAATAACTAGAGTCAAGTCCAGTGGAGCCCTAACAGGAAAAGGCTACACACTAAAGGACCCGCAGAATCTAGCTAATATGTCCTAGAGAAACTGGAGGAACACAGATGGGACTGGGTCTTGCAGATGATAAACCAGGTAAAAAGAATGTAACACTGGATAGGGGAGAATTCACTGGCATGTGGGCACTCACACAATACTTGAAATTCAATACCTTGACTACTGCAGATAGTTTTCTTATATGAATGTCTCCTCAATGCCTGGATTTAAGGATGATTCACAGTAAAAAAAAAAAAAAGTGGATGTGCTAACATTTCTTTGACATAATATCAAATGAGGCATTTCTATTGGATTTGACTTTTCCACTACCCCAGACCAACACACTTGCTGCCCTCCTGGTCAAAGAGGTCCTAGCAATGGTTTGCTATGCTCCCATGGACGCAATTCAGCTTGCTGTAACTGCCACAGTGAACACTACAAGGAACCACACATGTAGCATCACCTGGAAAAGAGAGACTGGCACACCAGCATAATGGCTGGACTATACCCACAGGGTCTCCAGTCTATCTTGCCAAAGTACAGCATTTTCCATTTGCCTGGAATCATTCAATGACCTTGCCAAAAAATGCCTCACAAGATGGCATATTGTTTTTTCTTTAAGATTTTTTTCCCATTACTCGTCCTTGCATCCAAACCATTAATAAGGTTCAGGCCTCAGCCCCCTCTAAGTGAAGAAACACAATCCCTACTCTGGGGCAAATAACCTCTACCAAAATAATTGTAGTACTCGACTAATATGTACCACAGGAACTGGGGAAACGTTACTACAGAATTCATTGAGTTGGAAGACTCATCCATAACTCAGGAATTATGGTCTGGGAAGACGAGGACAGTAATTTGCTTGGTTGGCTCCTTCAACCTTGTTGAATTCAACAGTGATGACTTACATTAAATGAGGTGAAGATGTCATAGTACTGATGAAAAAAAATCAGAATGATCAAGGAAGTGGGGATATTACAATAGATTCACAACCTGCAACCACATAGCAGCATTCCTTAGAAAAGCCCAAGGATGCTTCTTTCACCAAGGCGATAAAGAACATAATGAGGGGGAAATGGCATCTTTACGGGTTCAGCACAGACCATTCTCCATAGACTGGTATCTGGGGCCAACTTCCAGCTTGGAATTGCCTCCTAGGGAAAATCACTGATTTACTCTTCCCTGGCTACTCTTGCATAGGTGCTGGTAGCTAAATAGATGCTCAACAAATTCCTCCAGATTTCATATATTTAAGCCAGGATACTAGAAAGTGTCTGAGCTATGGAGCTGAACTTAGATGAACTCTAAGCTCTGTATTGTCTTTCTTCTAGGTCTACCACTTACATTTTTAATTCATTTCTCCCCAAGAAACTTTTATTTCCAGAAAAATCTCCTTAAAATAATGTTCCCTACATGACCTCACGGCTGCCTATATGTCACTGCAATACTCTGTTTTCTCCCCTTTGGCTCTGAACAGGAAACAAAATAGAAACTTTGAGCTCTTTGGTCCATTAAAAGCAAAAACAAGAGGCCACTGGAGTTCTTTAGATTCTCTTCACTGTAATGGATGAAGCTTTCTAAATCAGGGGCAAGTCATTTTAAGCAAGGCACTACAAAATGGTATATTTCTATGAAGCTGCACTATTTTGAAGGATGTCCAGGAGCTTTTTTTATTCCCGCAATAAAATCTCTTCCTACTTATTTTCTATTTATAACGGCTCCCTCTATTCCCTCACCAAATGTTTGAGTTTCAACCCATCTCAATACCTGAAAGCCCAGCTGTCTTTTGAGACAGAGAAAACCAGCCTCTTGTAGAATCTGAAATGTCTGCTCCCAGGACAGAGGAGAATTCAGGCCTGCTTGGCTCCCAGTGGCCAAAGAATGAGGAACTTCTCAAGGTGGAATGTGAGTCTCTTACCTATGCCTAACCCTGGGCCAGCACTGGACCAGCAACACAGGAAGCATTCAGCAAGTCTTGGCTTGACTATCCTTTGTGACATAGACTTGTTCTAAACGTGTAAAATCAGCAGCATGTCGTAAATAAGCATAATCAACTTTTTTGAGTGCTTCCTGTATGTTAGCCACTGTTCTAGGGGCTTTATGCATATTCCTTCATTTGACTCTCATAACTTACTATTATTCCCAGTTTCTAGATGAAAAAGGAGAGGGACATTGTGGTTGAATGACCAGCCCATTACATGTAATGAAGGCTCCAGCTTTCTAAATCTCAGGCTAATGAATGTGGACTAAATTCTTCATTCAGTGAATTATTCTTGACACTATATCATGTGCCCAGAACTGTGCTCTGTGGTCAGAAACAGTTACCCAAGACAGACCTGATCCTTGACTTCGTAGAGATTGCAGCCAAAGAATCAGTGATTATCAGTGCCCATCACAGTCAGAGGAGCTGTCCAACAGCTAGTAAAACTAACACCACCACTACTAGTCACAACAACATCATGTATTTGTGTAACCCTTTGAAATTTGCAAGTGTTTCTGTGGGAATTAGTGCATTTGTCCTGATGCAGGACAGACTTTCTCCTTTTTACCTTAGAGATGTGAAAACTGAGGCTAGCACAGGTTGCAGGACTTGCTTGAGGATCACAGAATTGGTCAAGGGAAGAACCATGACTGGAATTAGGGAGATAACTGTGTAGACCAGATGCAAAGAGTTAAACGTCTCTATTGGTGCACAAATAAAAGAGGGCATTGATTCACAGATAGCTTGCAGCTTGTGGTGTATCAGAAAGAACACTGAATTTAAAGTCCTACTAGATTAATGGCCTTATGATCTTGGAAAAGTCACTCTTTTTCTTTGCCTTTCCGTTTCCAGGGTTGTAATATGAAAACTGACCTAAGCCAATTAGTGTATTCCTTCCCTCTGACCACTTAGATGAACTAGAGAACAATATGTGACCTAATCCAGTTCAATCACAGTAAATCTTAGAGAATATTACAAATGTTGAAACAAAGATGCTCTCTTTCCTGCTGGATATAAAAATGAAGGCATACAGTGCTAAGAAATTATTGGCAACAATTTGGACTATAAGGAAAATCAAATTCAGGTTGAAAGCAGCCCACATGAAGGCAGGCCAAGGAAATAAGGCGCATGTAGAGCTTGGTGACATTTATTTGTGTCTGTATCAAGCTGTGCCTGAAGCTGGAATTACCAAAAGACTTTTCGGTAACACAAGCAATTAGGTTCCCTTTACTTTTTAAGTTGATCTGAGTCGGATTTTTCGTTATCACAACCAAAGCTGCCATACAATTAGGAAAGCCAGTACTTAATGGTGAACTCATGAAGTTCAAGAAGAAGATAGAAACAGAAAACTCTTGGGATAAAGGATAAAGGCACAATAAACAAGATTAATCTCCTACTAATGTTGCTTCCATCTCATTTCCCTCTTTAATCCCTGTTCCAGTGGGGACATTGATGGAGCAGTGAAGGGCAACAAAGTGGTGACAGATGACAGGATATGGAAGCATTGAGTCATCAGGTTTGGGAGGTTGTGGTGTTGAGGCATAAAATACACTCCCAGATTGCTCTGCTTTCTTTGACTATCAAATTAGTCTACACCCTTGTCATAATAAGCATTTACGCCAGTTTTCCCAGTGACACCAGTAAGTTTTGTTTTATTCAAATACTATATTGCAAAAGAATGCCTCCAATGTAGAGTCCGATAGAACAACAGGTTCAACATTTATCGATCACCTAGTTTTTACCTATACCAAGTTTTACCTATATTAACTATTGCAATTTTTACAATTCTATAAGATACTTATCTTTCTTTACAGATGATGTAGATGATGAAACTGAGATTCAGAGGGGTAATGTCACCGGCCAAGATCAAGCAGCAATTAATTCACTGCTGAGTTTTGAACACAGACATGTTCATTTATTAATTACGTACTGAACAACCACTATGTGCCAATCACTTGGCTAAATTCTGGAGACACAAGGGCCCTCTCCCCGAAACTTGCAGAATTTACAGTCGGTGGAAAAAGAAACAACCCTAAAAGGTGATGATTCTTATGGTGGGGAAGTACATGGGGTTTATTCACTGTATTAATCTGGGTTCTCCAAAGAAACAGAATCAACTGGAGATAGATAGAGGATAGATAAAGGATTGGCAGCTAGATACTTAGATGGATAGACAGATAGACACACAGACAGACAAAGGGATAGAGACTTATTTTAAGGAATTGGCTCATGTGGTTACAGAGTCTGAGAAGTCCCAAGCTCAGCAGCAGGCAAGCTGGAGACCCACGAGAGACAATGGCTTAGTTCTAGTCTGAGTCCAAAGACCTGAGAATCAAAAGAGCTTATGTGTAGTTCCAGCCTGAGTCTGAAGGTTGGAGAATACGAGGGTTCCAGTTGGAAGACAGACAGACAGAGCAAATCCTCCCTTACTCAAAATTATTCTATTCAGACCTTGAATGGATTGCATGAGGCCCGTCGATATTAGGGAAGGCAGTCTGCTTTACTCCATCTCCTGCTGCAAATGTTAGTCTCATCCAGAAACACCCTCACGGATATGCCCAGAAATAATGTTCAACCAAGTATCAGAGCACCCATGGCCCAGACACACAAAATTAGCCACCACTTACACTTGCCTAATCACCTTTTCAAGGAAAAAAAGTCTTATATTTCTTATTTACTAGTTTATAAAGCTTAAAACTCTTTCTCTGTACCATACTCCAGAGATATATGTCATGATTCAGTGGCTTTCAATGCCCAGTGGAACAACTTGGTCTTCCAAAAGTTGAAGGAGATACAGAGCAGCAACTGATTCAGGTCACAGCATTTAGTCCCTCCACACGTAAATATCAATAACCAAGCTCTCTTCCTAGCACTGAGGATCTTTGGGCAAGAGCCTAAGCCGTCTCAAGAATTAAACCTTAAATACAGCGAGAGGTTCAGCCTTACAAGATACAATAAAACGAGCTGCTTTATCAGCAATCATATTTTACAGAAAACAAGGAAGTTTACAGAAATACTATGTCAATAAAATGGAATTGCTAATCTTAATTTGGCCTATGATAATTCGTTGAAATCTGAAGTATTGAGTTCAGTTCTGGATTCCAGATTTTAAGAACACTGACAAACTGAAGTCAGAGAAAGAATGGCAAGAGACTTAATTCCTCCCCTTTGAAGAATTGTTAAAGCAATTAGGGACGTTTAACCAGGAGAGAGGAGGAATTTAAAGGGGAATATGTGATTCTTGCAGTGTCTGAAGGGCCATCATTAAGAAGAAGTAGTAAGGGGGTAACCAATTACTGAGCACCTGCAGAGTGCACCCCCTAAACTACATCATCTAATCCTCATTTAAACACTGCCCAGTGGACATTTCCATTCCCATTCTTAGATAAGGAAACCTAGACTCAGGGACTTCAATGTCCTGCTCAAACTCACACAGTTTGTAAGTGTCAGAACCAGCTTAAGCTTGCACAGTTTCTTCTGACTCCACTGTTTATATTTTTGCCGTTATATAAAGACAAAGAATTAAGAGTTAAGGCTGGGCGGGAACCAATGGAATCAAGTTACAGGGATAACATTGGTTTAATAAAAGACAAACACAGTAGAAATTAAAACAGTCCAGCAATGGACATGGCTGCTTTTGAAGTGGAAGTGTTTGTCAAAGGAGTTCTAGTAAGAATGGTGACCACTTGCCCAAGGCAGCATAGAGTGGGTTTCTACACTGGGAATAGGGATTATATGCTCTCTAATGTCGACTCCAAGTCTTGGATTGTAGGATTCTAAATCCCATTTCCCTTCCTTGTTTCCTTGTCATTGGGGCAGGAAGGGAAACAAACTTGTGGACTCTTGGCAAGTGGGTAAATGGCTAGGACAATGCCTGGCATACAGTGGTGCTAAATAATAGTTTTTGAATTAATGAGTAAATGTAAATAGTGACTCAAGTCATTAAAAAAAAGTATGAGCAAGGGAAGATACATTTTCAAATCTCTGCAAGAAAAGAGAATGATCCTTCTTAATCTAGGTATGTAGATTTCAGGAAGGGAAGAAATATATTCTAATGAAGTATCAAAATTCTCATTCAGCTTTATCAGCCAATATCTTATCCAGTTTAGTCATTCTTGGGAATTTCTTTAAGTGGCTTTTCTCTCTTCTCTTAGCTTTACATGTTCCCCAGAAACCCAGCAAGTTTTTCCAGGCACCGCATTTTCTGAAAACCATTTATTGAGCTCTTTCTCTTTGTTGAGCACTGAGCTAAGAGCTACCTGTGCATTATCTTACTAAATCCCCTCAATTGTTCTACAAGTGTTAGGTATTTTTAATCCTCATTTTACAAATTTGAAAACTGAGGTTCTGAGGAGTAAGTTATTGCACAAACATCCCACAGCCAGTAACTGGTGTTGCGGGACTTTAAACCAAGGTCTGCATGATTGCAAAGCTGCTACACTGTAATGTCAAGAGGTTCATAGCATCGTGTTCATGGACCACATTTCACAGATGATAAAATCAGTTTTATCATGTGGTAAGCTTCCTGTTGCCCTGCATAAAGGACGGCCAATTCTGTTAATTGTGCAAAACAAGAAAAGCAGGGAAGGACTTTTTGACTCTGCATTCTGCCCAAGGCAAGGGCTATGGTCTACCATCAAATGGTTGCTCTGGTAGATTTAACAAACGCTATCACTGCAGGTTTGGGGCTGAGGATATCACGTATATCTTAGAGGAGGTTAAAGGGTGAGTGGAGAGATGAAGTAGAACTGTTTTAACTTTAAGAGTACTCTGTAATTACTCCATGATTTCTTCTTCCCTTTGTGGCTCTATCAATCTACATTTTGGAGTAATGGGGAAAGTTGGCCCAGGATCCACTGCCATACAGTGCCCATGTGACTGTGGACAAATCGCTTCACATTTCTGGCATCATTTTCCTCATCAACTGCAAAGTGACACCTTGGGAATAAATAATCCCTAAGGGCCCATCCAGCTCCCACCAACTGAAGCTCAGATTTTCTGACCTATGCCCAAAGGCCACAATTTATGACTGCTCCAAGACTCAGAACTTCCACGTCTGAAAAGATGCACCCAACTGCTTAATCCATTAAATAACTGAGGAAACCCACCACCCAGAGCAGGTTGCTTATCTTGCACACTTACTGTATGAATGAAGCAAAAGCTGCAAAGAGAGGTGTCCCAATTTGTTATTCAGTCCACCTGACTCCTGGATTGATGAAAATCCAACATATTGACCTGGATAAACTATTCACATTTGACATGAACTTAGTGCTTGCAAAAAGCTGTCAGATTGAAGCTGCGGGAGGCTAGAGCCAGCTTCTCCAAAGAGAGACTGCCACAGCAGAGCAAAGGGCTGAATGGCTCTGAGGTCCTTTAAGGGCGTGGGATGCGAGAAAGAGGCTCTGGAGGTGGAGGCATGGCAGGGACCTCAGCCAATGGAAATAATGCCATCTTTAGAACCTCAATTTTGGAACAGACCTTGGGGTCATCTAAGAAGTCAGCAATACTGTATGTTAGTTGTGTTCAGGGTTTGGGAGTCACACAGCCTTGTTGTGAATCCCAACTCTGCCACTTACTAGTGGGTGATCTTAGGTACGGTGGTGACTTTCTACCCAGTACCTACAGTCTAGATCTCTCTTATACCCCAGACTTGTGTATCCCACTGGAATGCCTCACAGACAGCTCAAATTGAATATGACCAAAATGGAACTGATCATCTTCTTCCCTTCCCAAATCTGCAGTTCTGGCCACTGCACATTACTCTATATAACAGGCCTGACGGAGCATTTTGTGCAGCCTCTCGAGTTCAAGCCTTTCCTGACTATGATGTCTTGTTGGTCTGTGATACAAATAAGAAGTCACTTTTCTTAATGAATCCCTAAATTTACAAAACCCAAGTGTGTATGAAGAAGACAAGGATGAAGAACAGGAGAAAGGTAATAGACGACGCAAGAAGAGATGAAGAAAGACAACGGAGAGAGCGACAGGCACAAAGGGTGAGAAGATGGGAACAGAATGTGTGCCGCCTGGTAACTTACTTTCGTGCATTTACATTTCAGGTCCTGAAAATAGACTCTGGGTGCCCTGAATTATTATATTAATATTAAATATTAATATTTAACAATAAAATATTTAATATTATAATATATTTAATATATTTATTTAATATTAAAATAATAAATATTATTATTTTCCTTTGATATTCTTTACCCATTTTATTATTTTTAAATATTTTGTTGCTATTTCTGGCAGCACATTACAAATTAGGAAATTATAAATGCAAACCTCAGCCCTAGAGGGCCAGTGCAAATGAGGGAACAGTTCATAAACTCCCAATGCTGATCTCCCTACTAGCCTGTGGGAAAACAGAGGCTGGAGGCTCATGGGGGAATTCGAGCTACAGCAAGAAGCCTACCAAAAGCCAAAAGAGGAGGCTAAGACAAGGCATATTCCTCTTGAGATCAAGAAAGAACACAATGCTCTGCAAATAAGCAGAGCAACTAGGGAGAATAGAAACTCCTTTACCATTCCTAGAGCACAAGGTTGGAATAACAATGATGAGCCTGGAAAGAAAATAAATTTTTTCAGAGTTATATAGAGAGAATGATATGGTGAGTTTTAGAGATTTAAAAAAAACAAAGCAAAAAAAAAAAAAGAAAATAAATTACCATTATGATGACAAAATTATATTTTGGGGTACATAAATAAGAAATAAAATTCTCCCTTAATCTGTGCTTTTCGGTACTAAGGTTTGAGATACTGTAAATAGTCTTCAGCAGCCTCATTATTCTCTACAGTGGGTATCTTTCCATTTCGGTACTTCCTTATTAGCCCTATTCATTATTTTTCATGGATGTAGATCAGCTCACAATGCTATATTTAATTTAAATGATCCCCACTCCACTGGCAGTCCTTTAAGTTGTTTCCACTCTTCTTGTTATTAGACATATGGCTGCAATAAAAATTACACATATATATATCTTAAGACACTCTATAAAGTTAATTTCTAGAGTATAACATCATTTAAGTGGAATTGCAAGGACACAGGTTATGTACATTTTTTATTTTGCTAAAAATTGCAAAATACCCTCTCAAAATTACTGTAGCAATTTAAACTTCCAACAGCATATATGAGTGCCCATTTCCATAGTCTCTTGTCTACCCAGGATGTTTTCAATCTCTTAAATTCTAGTCATACGTGTAAAAACTATTTCTTAGTTTCAATTTTTATTACAAAAATATTAGTGAGGTGAAGCTTGTTTTTACATTTAAAAGGATTTGTATTTTTGGAGTATTTCCTTTGATATTCTTTACCCATTTTATTATTTTTTAAATTTTTCATTGATTTGTAGGATACGTTTATATTTTATAGCTATTAACTTTGGATCTCAAATATATTTCAAATATATCATAAACATTATTATGGTATATTATACCAAACAGAAGTTTTAAATTTTTAAGTGGCTATATCTCTTCATCCTTTATCCATGGCTTCTGGAGTTTTTATATCGAAAGCCTTCCCCAAATCTATGATATATGAATATACTACTTATATTTCCTTAAAATTTTTATAGTGTTTTTCAACATTTTTATCACGGTAAAATACACAAAAACATAAAATGTACCATTTTAATCATTTTAAAGTGTACAATTCAATGGCATTTAGTACATTCACAATGTTTTGCTTCCTACAAGCCCCCAAAGACCACTTCAGCATCAGGGTACATTGTTAGGAAAGTTACATCTTTTATTACTGAAGGCAAATAATATTATCCAAAAAATTTTTTTAAATTTTATTTATTTTGGCTGCATTGGGTCTTCGTTGCGGTGCTCGGGCTTCTCGTTGCAGTGGCTTCTCTTGTTGCAGAGCACACGCTCTAGGCGCGAGGGCTTCAGTAGTTGTGGCTCACAGGCTCAGTCATTGTGGCTCTCGTGCTCTAGAGCTCAGGCTCAGTAGCTGTGGTGCACAGGCTTAGTTGCTCCACGGCATGTGGGATCTTCCCTGACCAGGGCTTGAACCCATGTCCCTTGCATCGGCAGGCAGATTCTTAACCACTGCGCCACCAGGGAAGTTCTATTATCAAAATTTAAATCTGTTTTCAGAACCTTCTACCCTATTGCCAAGATGCTGCACAAGTGCCATGATCAGAGGCAGGGAAACAAAAATGCTGATGGAACACCAAAGAAGCCCAGTCTTGGAAGCAATCCATGAAGCCTTAGCTCTGGGCATCAAGTGTTTGAAGAAATTGTAAGCTATATCCTATGAGAGTATTGCAGATGTGCACTATTTCCTGGAGCAGATATTTTCATGATGCAGAGATTTTCACAGGACCACTTACAGCAGGCATCATCTGGGTCTAATCTGAGTAAAACATGTCTTTATTTCTCAGCTGAGTCAAATGACTCAACTTCTCCAGCAGTTGAAGCTACTCAGGAAAAAAATCAAAGAGATCCCTTCCATGAGCCATGGAGCAGCAGAGACCCCATGTGTAAATCCTGAACTTCAGTTTTACAGACTAGGAAGCAAGGGGTGGGTACCCCTCTGCACGCTTCTCAAGAGCTAGCTTCCAAGACAAGGTGACCCAGCATCCCACAAAGCAGGTGATCCTAGCATCCTTGATCTGCTATCTGGGAAGCAGCCTGAGACAAATGCAAAAGCGTTGTGATAAGAAAGAGAACTCAGCCCTAATATCTCAAAGGTTGAGAGTCTCTAAGCAAAGGACTAGAGATGGCATCCCGCCAGGAGAGATTCATGGCACGCTATCTCACCATCTCCTATTCACCTATGTCTGGGTGGGTCCCAGGAGTTGTCAGTGAGGACTGGAGCAGCTTGAAAAATAAAATCTGCCCATGTTTTAGGCTTGTTATTATTAGCTACAATTCCCCAGTGGGTATTTGTTTGGAATCAAAGAAAAAGCATTTACTGACTAGCTACCAGATTCAGGAAGCATATAGAGGATGGAGGCATTTATTGTGATAAACTCCTACTTTTAAGATGCTAGCGCAGTACAGTCAGCGGCATCGGGGCTCAGAGGACCCAGAGGTTGTACTCATTTTGTCCTATGTGCAGAAGCTGAAACCGAGCAGGATCCTGCGGGCTTCCTGGGCACGGAGGCCTTTCTGTGTCCCCTGTTTCTTGTAGGGAACAGGCTCCAGCCTCTATGACCTTCCTTGAGTTCCAAAGGGCAGATTCAAACCATTGCTAATCAGGGAAGGGAGGGGATACACAGACAAGGGAGGAGCTGCCAAAACACAATAATGCAGCCTTGGGGCAGGGCCCCGGTTCCGCCTCAAGGGATACACATAACAATGTCTTTGAGTTCTTTGTAGAAGTAAAACCCCCAATAAATGGAAGATGAAGCAATCCTCATTCCAGAGAGAAGGTCACGGTTTGAGAACTACAGAAGTTTATCCAGAGACCACCTGAGGCCAGATTAAAGGAGTGCAGGCCCTGTGTACACTCTAATCTTATCAGCAACCCTGCCCTTAAACCGACTGCTATAAAACTCCTCACCAAATTGATGAGAGAGCCAAGATTCTGGAGGGCAGCCTTTGTACAACAGTTATTTTTAAATACCTCTGGCTAAAAGGAAGCGGAGGAAAATAGTATTTTACATCCCACAGGAGGTATATCACTTTGAAGCAATGTCCCGAAGTTTCTCAAGGTTTCCTGCCATCTTTCGGCAATTAATAGCAAAAATGGTTGAAACACAAACTATTTGGAAGCATTACCTTGTCTTTGGAGAATATGAAGAGGTAGTTCTTGGGAAAATCAAGTCTGAATGTACCTTCTGATTAATGTCAGTTTTAATTGTATGTTAGGGACATGGTAAACAAATGCGGGGGGGTGGTGAGCAAGGATATTTGCACTGTTGAGTTGGCCTCCTTCTGGAAATAGGGTGGGTACTACGTAAAGTTTGTAAAGCTTATTCCAAGGTATCCAAGCTATTAATGATTTAACTGTGCATTATGAGATTAATATCAGGGTGCCTTTAACCAAGCAGAGGAAGAGTCAAAAGCAATAGGAAGCAAAGCCTTCACAACATATCCTGCTCCATCAGTCCAAGTTCTTCAACCTTTAAAGAAATTGTTGTTGGGACAGCCATTGACTGGGTGATCATTACCCTGGTAGACCTTATAATGTAACCCCATGTCTTAGCCTTAACTGACCTAGTGAGTGGGAAATAATTGGGAAATAATTGGGAAAATTGAAGTTAAGAGAAAGTTGCTTGACCAATAGTAACAATACAATCAGTGTCACAACTTATTTGAGTTTCTATGTGAGATATTCTGAGTCCTCAACTACTTTCCCACTAGGAATGGAGGGGAACAAAATTTGATGCGGGCAGGAAGGTAGTCAACATATATGAAACTTTGGTAGGGGGGAGAAGGGGCAGGGGTGAAGAGCCACCTGTAAGCCTAATACGTAGCACCCAAGAAGATCCTGTGATCCAAGGTTTTCTATAAGTCGATGTCAATTTCTAATGGAGTGAGGAGGTTACCAGTTGTACAAATCTTTGTTATCAGCAAGACGTGCCCAGAGAACACGGCCATAACGAGTAGGATTAGATCCAACTGCTCGGAGGTGTGAAAATGGCCCAGCAACAAATTCACGTGCTATCAGGGGCCTGGCAGGAAACACATATAAGTGAAGTTGTCATATGTTAGTAACAGGGTATAACGGTGCAATGACAAACCAATGAGCTGCATTCTTTTGAAGAGTCTAGTTAATAACAACTGAGTAGGGTGAAGCTGTAGTTTGACATGCACTTGAATTCGTCACAGGTTCCTTGGATATCAAGCTTTCAGGAACAATACTTGTTCCAGACGACCCAGCAATCCCACTACTGGGCATATACCCTGAGAAAACCATAATTCAAAAAGAGTCATGTACCAAAATGTTCATTGCAGCTCTATTTACAATAGCCCGGAGATGGAAACAACCTAAGTGTCCATCATCGGATGAATGGATAAAGAAGATGTGGCACATATATACAACGGAATATTACTCAGCCATAAAAAGAAACGAAATTGAGCTATTTGTAATGAGGTGGATGGACCTAGAGTCTGTCATACAGAGTGAAGTAAGTCAGAAAGAGAAAGACAAATACCATATGCTAACACATATATATGGCATTTAAGAAAAAAAATGTCATGAAGAACCTAGGGATAAGACAGGAATAAAGACACAGACCTACTAGAGAATGGACTTGAGGATATGGGGAGGGGGAAGGGTAAGCTGTGACGGGGTGAGGGAGAGGCATGGACATATATACACTACCAAATGTAAAATAGCTAGCTAGTGGGAAGCAGCCGCATAGCACAGGGAGATCAGCTCGGTGCTTTGTGACCGCCTGGAGGGGTGGGATAGGGAGGGTGGGAGGGAGGGAGATGCAAGAGGGAAGAGATATGGGAACATATGTATATGTATAACTGATTCACTTTGTTATAAAGCAGAAACTAACACACCATTGTAAAGCAATTATACTCCAATAAAGATGTAAAAAAAAAATGTTAAAAAAAAAAAAACCATCAATGGACTAAACATAATGTACTGCTGTCCTGGTGAGAACTGGCTAGAAATTAGTTGGAAGAAAACATGGGGAAGGAAAAAATTATTTATCCTAGTTGAAAGGGGCCGGAGATGACAAGGCTGACAGCTGATGCCTGCTTCCTCATCGCCAGAGCCACGTCCAATCTGGCAGGTTGGCAGCCAAGTGAATCAGCCCAAGGTTGGGCCTTCAAATCAGAGACCAGCTGTGTTGTTGCTGAGGCTTGCCAGAGAAGCCAGAGCTGGTCCTAACCAGAGCGGCAAAAACAAAGAGGTCAGTAAAAGAAGAATAGCCTTTGTTTTCAGATCCAAAAGACTTTTTAAGCCCACAGTCATAGGTTCAGGCAAGAAGTAAAGAACAGCAGAAAATTGTAAGAAAAGTAATCCAAGGTAGGACATAGCAGGGGAGTTCAGGGTAAAATCTGATCTGAATTGTCCTAAATTGGTGACATTTTTATTTTTCATTAGATGCTAGCTACATGATAACCAGATTATTTTATTCCACAAACATGCATTCAGTGATCACTATGTACTAGGCACTGGGCTAACTTCAAGGGATATAACTGTAAATGAGACAGAGCCCTTCCTTCACGCATTCTCAAATTTATTCAAAGAAACAGGAAAGAAATCTGCAATCACAATGCTGTGTGACATTATAGCGAAGGTACACGGTGTTGTGGGAAGCCTGGAGAAGGTTCCAAAACATTTCTTGGGTGATCAAGGAAAGCTTCTCAGTGAAACTAATCTCTTAGTTGAGAGCAAAACAACAAATGGGAGTCAGTTTGGTGGAATGGGGTTGGAAGAGCTCTTCAGGCAAAACATAAAGCCTATGGAAGAGAAATCAGGCACGTTCCAGGAAATGCATGGCATTCAACGTGATCACAGACCAGTATTTCTGTGTGTGCTCATGACGTGTGCATGAGAGTGAGTTGTGTGTGTGCACATGTGGGGATATAAGGAGTAAGCAGTGAGAGATGAGGGTGGGGAGGTATTCAGGGACCAGATCCCACATGGCCCTGTATATGCAGTAGTTTGTCCTTGTCCCAAGAACCATGAAGACTCTGTGGGTTTCTGACGTGTTTCTTCCTAAGGTTCTTTTTTTTTCAAGGGACGGTAACCCAACTCAGAGTGGTTAGTAGAAGTGACTGGTGCACATAACTGCGAGGGCAGCCGGATAGAGAGGCTTAACGGAGATCAGAATCATGAAGTGACTATGAAGCCCTGCTTACTTCCTCTCATCTTTTTGCCTGTTGGTTTTCTTCTCTTCCTTGGTAGACACATTTCATCACATGGTGGAGACACGCTCACTTGAAGCCCCACCCTCACAGCTATAAAAAGCTGTACAATGAAGGAGATTATGGTAGGCAGAATTCAAACATTCCATAAGGTCATGTTAGCACAGTTGATCTTAAGATAGGGAGATATACAAGTGGGCCTGACCTAATTACATGAGCTCTTTAAAAGCAGAAAATTTTCCCCAGCTGTGGACAGAAGAGAAAGTCAGAGATTCAAAGCATGAGAAGGGTTTAGTATGCTGTTGCTGTTTTGCAGGTGGAGGGGGCCACAGGCCAAGGAAAGCAAGCAGCCTCTAGGAGCTCAGAGCAGCCCCTAGGTGACAACCAGCACGGAAACTCGGACCTCAGTCCTACAACTGTAAGGGACTAGGTTCTGCCGACAAGAATGTACTTGGAAGTGGACTTTCCCTGGAGCCTTCAGATAAGAACTCAGCCCAGCAAACAGCTTTATTTCAGCCTTGTGATTTCAGCCTTACTCAGCCCGAGCAGAGAAATCAGCCATACCACGCCAGACTTCTCACCTACACAAGTGCAAGCTAATAAATCATTGTCGTTTAAGCCACTAAGTTTGTGGTAATTTGTTATACACCAATAGAAGATTCACACCAAGAGCCTCTGCCCCTTGAATCCTGCCTCTGCCCTAGCTCTAGGTATGTCTCAGAAAATTGCTCTGATTGGCTCAGCTTGTGGCATATGCCTAAATCTGAACCAATCACTATGACCAGGGAGTCTGATTGGCCCAGACAGGTGATAAGACCACCCCTTGACCAGTCAATTGAGTCACAGCAGGAAGGCTAACTTATAAATAGTAACTCTCAAGTGGAACATTGTCAAAAATGTTGATGAGGCAGAAGATGAGCAGGTGGGTGGATGCTGTTTACAGAAGATGAAAGGAGTGTACGTTACAAAGTGGGATAAACATCTTCAGCATCACAATTTAGAATCAGCATCCTGGCTGAAGAGTGGAGAAAGGATTAGACATGGACAAGACTTGAGACGGGAGGATCAACTTGAAGACTCTTGTGATAATCCCATAGAGAAATGACTGTTACCTGAACATGTATAGCGACAGTAGGGGTAACACACCACTTAGCCTAGAGGCTCACACAAACTAGGCACTGAATAATTTGTTGAATAAATAAATTAATAAATGAATGGATAAATGAGCATGGATGGGAATGGGAATGGCTTCTAGAGGTATTAAAGAGATTTAACCAAAATTGGCTCAGAGCACTAAGAAAATTCATTCAAAAATGACTGGAATTGACATATATACACTATTGGTACTATGTATAAAATAGATAACTAATGAGAACCTACTCTATAGCACAGGGAACTCTACTCAATGCTCTGTGGTGACCTAAATGGGAAGGAAATGCAAAAAAGAGGGGATATATATATATACATATAGGTGATTCACTTTGCTGTGCAGTAGAAACTAACACAACATTGTAAAGCAACTATACTCCAATAAAAATTAAAAATAAATAAATAAATGTTTCTTTAGCTGTGTTAACTGTATCTCCAGGGCCACTGAACCCTGGGCTTCTTAGACAGAGCAGGCATGTCAGACCATGCACATTAGAATGCTCAATGCCTTCACACATCACTGGGGCATGATTACATAACACTCCGGATGCCTTCAATCTGCGTTTGCAGACCCCTTGCTGTTAGTTATGAATCACTGCAAGCTGACATAACTTTGCATTTCCTCCTTTGCCATATGTTTCCAGTCCCTTGTCATCTTTGCTCATCACCGAGGTAACCCATCTTGCTTCCTTTTCATTAATTTGCATGACTAAGATGTCCTCCTGATCAAAAGAGGCCCCTTGTCCTCCGGTGCCTGCTGTAGCGGCCTCTCCTGGGCTGTGACCTTGTTCCACTTTGATATTTTCCACTTTATTAACTCTGTAAATGTCCTCAGATGGGCAGAGTCATTTCTCTCCATTAACTATCAGCAATATGGCCACATGTTCAGATGGAGACTCTGTGAAGTAGCCAGCACTGGAAGTGGAGAGCTGGACCGTTGGATGAGAGGGCATCAATTACTCTAGGTTAATGATTTAGCTTCTGCTGCTCAAGATAACTAGTATTTGGCTGGGGGCTGTCTCCTCTACCTATCCTGAGGTTGCAGCACCTTTACTGTATCAATGTTTCCTGTGGTCCTACTCACAGGACTGTAAAGCTTGAATATCAATTCAATAGAGCTTGAATATCAAGCTTAAATATCAACAAATATTTGAGGGGCTTCCATGCATCTGGTCCCATGCCAAGGGCTGGGCATATAATCATTTGGAAAATAGGCATGATGCCAGCATTTATGGGGCTGAAAATTGAGTAAGGAGATGAACATCAGACATGTAATCAGGCAAAGATAATAACTGACTATAGGGATGCTCTTTTAAAATACAGCAGTGGGCTTCCCTGGTGGCACAGTGGTTAAGAGTCCACCTGCCGATGCAGGGGACACGGGTTTGAGCCCTGGTCCGGGAAGATCCCAAATGCCACCGAGGAACTAAGCCCATGCGCCACAACTACTGAGCCTGTGCTCTAGAGCCCGGGCTCTGCAACAAGAGAAGCCACCGCATTGAGAAGCCTGTGCACCACAACGAAGACCCAACGCAGCACAAAAAAAAAACTAAAACAAAAAATACAGTAGTAAAGAAAGTCCTGCTGGAAAGAAATTACATTTAAATTATGATCTGAAGGATAATCAGAGGTTAAGTGGCTGAAAGGAGAACAGGGGGTGAGTGATCTTTGTTCTGCCTTCTAAAGCGATTTTAAATAAATCTGTCCTCCCTGCCACGTGAAAGTCCTTGAAAAACATCTACATTTATCAGACCCACGTATGTTTGTTTGTCTTCTCTTTAACAAAATGAAGAAAGCATGCTAAGTCCGGGCCCCTTTCTGATCACTTCCATTTTCTTATCTGGGTTACTCCTAATTTTCTTTGCTGATGTTCTGACTGAATTTGCTCAGTGTCAATTTGAGAATGAGGTTAACGTAGAGAAGAAAATTCACATTTCTTGACCACTAATATGTCAGGCACCATGTTAGGTACTTTACATATGTTCCTATTTAATCTTCAAGTGAGTGAACAGTCATCAATCAGACTATTTTATAGATGGTTAAACGGAGGCTGCAGAATGCATCCAACCACACAGCGATAGGTGGTGGAACCAGGTCTTTCTGACTCCTAAGACTTTGTTACTTTCTTTCCATCATACAGAATCCATGAATTTGACCACGATCTATCTTTGTAGCCTGAGATGGCATTAGCTCTTTCAAGCACCACGTCACACATTTGACTCCTTATGGACAAATAAAATGTCAGGTCTTTCTGCATGTGTGCACATGCATGTTTGTACGTACACATACATACCGAGACTCCGCTACAGTTGTTGCTGCAATTGACTGCTAAGATTCTAATTCAGAGAGACTTTTTGTTGATCCCTATTAGAGTTCATCTTGCAGAGCATGAAAAATCTTTCCAGTCTGTTGAGAGGTTTCTAGTATTGATTCCCTTAGCATGTTCCTTCCAGCTTTAGGTAACGTAGTAGGTATGCTTTCTATGTTCTCCTTTAAATCCCCATTGTTAAAAGTGAGCCAATGAGATTATATCACATATTGAGAATCAGAAATCCTGTATTTTCTAGTACTTAACTCTCAACCTCTTTTCCTGGCTCTCTGTCCTTAAAAATCCAAATCTAAAGCCTCACTGAACTAACTGAAGTTCTCCCAAATCCTCGGTGCTCTCTTAGAATATGACTTCCGGACATACATCTTAGTGTACGTCCTCTTCTTCCTTTGAAGTCTCACTCATTAATCAAGAAAGATACTTTCCCAAAGACCCCTACCCTCAAGGTGAATTAACTGTCCCCGCTGTATGTTTTCTAAGCCCAGGATTATCCCTATCATGACACTTTTATACTGTATAGTAACCTGATTTTTTTTTTCCTGGCAAGACTGAGAATAGTATTACCTGTCCTATTCATGAAACCCAGCCCAATACACAGCATGTTTGAAGAGCTCAATGTATGTGTGAAATTAAAATGCCTTAAACTCAATCAGGCTGGGTTGTATTGGGCTCCACTGTGCCTTCTGCATAATGATATAAAACAGGAAACAGGAAGTCAGTGTCCTACAGACCGTCCTATCCTTTGACAGCAGGTCAACAAGGGCAATACTGCTCTTTTCTAATTTGCTGTGCGACAGTTTCTGAAGAAGTCTGCCCTTCACACTTTCTAAGGCCTCCTCTCAATCCATATTTAATGTCTCAGGGAATAGTGACGCTAAAACTAGCTGCTCAGCTCTGCCACTCCACCTGCAAGCACAGAGTAGCACAGGAAGCAAGGACGTGATTTCCCAGTCTTGAACAGGCACTGACCTGGCCTCCTTCGCTGCCAGCCAACTCTGAAACTGAGCAAAGCCCTGAGTGACATCAGGAGAACAGAAAATATGAGTCTGGAAGATGACGTGGCCACTGATTCCTAGATCCTCCAAACACTATGACCGTGATCAGATTATATTCTCCAAAATAGCTTGAGCATCTAAGCCAGATTCTTTCCCTTACTCAATCTCACATAACCCTTATATCCTATTACAGACCAATAGTACTATGCAAATTTCAAGGATGGAATACTTAAGTTTCAGAAAGAAAGTCACTTCCAGGCAAACAACAAGGCACCTATGAAACACGTAAGTTCTCTGGAGTCACCTCACTCTCACCTTGGGGACATTTCAAGAGACCCATTGAGAGACTTCCTTTGCCTTGCTTGCCAGAGCACCTCTTTTCTGTCTGCATCCAGGTCTTGGTAATGACTTTCCTTCTACCTGGAATGGGTCACCTGATCTATACCTGTACTTACAGATACATCTTTAGCTGTAATTCATTGATCATTTTTGCCAGTCACTCTACATACTTCATTTTAATTTATCTTTATACATCCCTGCAAAGTATGTATCATTAGCCCTATTTTCTAGTTGAGGAAACTGAGACTTGCAAAGATATAACATGACCAAAAATACGGCTAATAAAGAGCAGAGGCAGGTTTTAAATTTAGGCTGTGCAAGCCAGAGACACTGCTTTTAATCGCCGAGCGATACTGTTTTACTAGCTGAGCTGCTGTTCATCCACGAAGCCTTCCTTGACCTACCCATCAACAGAACTTTCCCCTTTGAAAAAGGGTCTTTTGTGAAGAGTGGAAGCTCTGGAGTCAGAGTGCTGAGATTTAATCTCCAGCTCTGTCAGTTACTAATTGCGTGATCTCTAGCAAGTTACTTACCTTTTTTCTTTTTCCATCTGTGTAAAATTGAAATGTTCACAGTACCTATGGAAAGAGATGATTGTGACATGAGTTAATTCAAGTAAAGCATTTAGAAGAATGCCCAGTACATGGTAAGCACATTACTATGTCCACTAATGGCGTATTCCACTCTACCGTGTAGTCTGTTTTCCCTATCACAACGTGACGTAGCTGAGAGCAGAGATCTTATTTTATTCATTTTTACATTCCCATACATGAAGGCACAGAGTAGAAATTCAGTAGATATTGGCTGTACGATTGATAGAACAGATTCACTTCTGCCCCTCACCCAAACTTGCTTGGCCCTCCATCAGATTTCTAGATAATTTGCCCTAAAATTTAGCAATCTGATCAAGCAATTTATGTTAAAAAAAAAAAAAACGCTGATAACAATTAACTATTAAGCCTCCAAGGTGGCTCCCACCTCACCCCTCATGTTGTAGGAACAAAGATGTAAAAGTTGCTAAGTCTCCTGTGAAGACGTGGAGGAAGGTTAAGGAAGGATAGGAAGGAAGGATGGAGGAAAGAGGGAGAGAAGGGGAGGGGAGGAGAGAAAAGGCAGGGAAGGGCAGGGAAGGGAAAGGAACATAGAGGAAGGAAATCCGTTGACTCCATTAGGATCTACAACTCACGTTGTTGCCATTTTCTTGCTGCCTTTTACTCCTACCCCCATCCTCACTTCCTTCTGTTTCAGCTTAAATTCCTGGTCCATCATGAACATCACTATTAGCACATTCTCAGCTCCTTTGCTTCTTGGCTCTTTTACAAAACTCACCTGGAAAAACACCACCCCACCTTTGTTAAATGACTCCCCAATTGTCTGGTTCCTGATCCAGCTAAGCTGATTATGATAAGAAAAACATATAAATATGTAGATTTAAAAATCACTTTATAAATTCTAAGGTCACTCCCCTCAAGTGGGCTCATAAGTCCTAACAGGGATCCTATTACATCTCCCTATAGGTGCTTCATTTCCTATTTATCTTTATAACTATTTCACACCTTCTCTATCTTCTGATCTGCAAGATCTCCTCCTCCCGCACAAGGACTCTCACCTGATGGCCTTGCTTCCTATTTCCCTGAGAAAATGAAAACAAGCAGAAACTAATCTCTTCACTCTACCATCACTTTATATACAACCTGGCTGCATTTGTACCCATATACTCTGCCTTCCCTTCAGTTATTATAAATGTACTGCGTGTGCTTCTATCTTAAATCAACCATCTACTTATGAACTAGGTAGCTGCCTCTGTCATCCATTCTAAGGATATATTTCCAGCAATTGCCCCCTTCCCTGTACCGTCAATGTTCTTGTTCTATTGGAGCACCCCCATAGCCATAAAAATACACTTTCACAGTGTCAATCACTAAACATTTTAGAAACCTATTCTTGACCTACATATGCCTCCAGCCATCACTTCCTTTCTCTGCTCCCCTCTAGCTGGCTTCTGAAATGCCTTCTGTCTTGCATCTTTTTCTGGATTATTCATAGCTCCTTCTCGGTCTCCTTTGCTGGCTCTTCCTCCCCTCCCAAAGCCTTAACCTTTGAAGTGTCCCAGAGTTTAGACTTCAGAACATTGCCCTTCTCTGTCTACACTCATCCCCTTAGGGATCTCAGCCAGTGCCAAGGCTTTCAATGCCTCTTGCCTTGACAGATGTCAAATTGTTATCTGTAGCTGAACCTCTCCCCTGGGCTCTGAAGCCCTATAACTAACTGCCCCCTCAAAGCAAACTCCTCTGATTCCTCCAAAATCTGCTCCCCCATCATCTTTCCTACCTCAGTTAAAAGACAACTCAGTTTTCCCCTTGTTCAGTCCAAACACCTTGGTTTTGGCCTTGGCATTTCACTTTCTTTAAAACACCACATCCAATCCAAAGGCAAATCCTTCAGTTCTACCTTCAGAAACATGCCCTCTAACTCCTTCTTGCCACCACACATGCTTTGCTAAGAGCCACATCACCTCTCATCTGGATTATCGCAGTACCTTCCTCCCTGATCGCCTTGTGTCTTTTCCATCCTCTCATGTCTTTTCTCCAGGACAGCAGCCAGAGTCTTCTGTGTCATTCCTCTGCTCAAAACCCTCCCAGGCCCCGAACTTACTCAAAGCCAAAGTCCTCACCATGGTCTACAAGATGCTCGTGAGGAGGAGCTGGGGGCCAGATCAGGCACATCCTTCTTTCTACTTTATATTTAACCTTTGAATCCCTCTCTCAATTTTGCATAATTAAGAAACAAAAATGTATATTCATACAAAAACCTATACATGAATGTTCAGGTCTTAAGATCATATCCGGGGCTTCCCTGGTGGCACAGTGGTTGAGAGTCTGCCTGCCGGTGCGGCGGACATGGGTTCGTGCCCCGGTCCGGCAAGATCCCACATGCCGCGGAGCGGCTGGGCCCGTGAGCCATGGCCGCTGAGCCTCCGCGTCCGGAGCCTGTGCTCCGCAACGGGAGAGGCCCCGACAGTGAGAGGCCCGCGTACCGCAAAAAAAAAAAAAAAAAAAAAAAAAGATCATATCTGGCAAAATGAAAACTTCCTCAAAAGATCAGTGGAAGAAAATATGAGTAGTTAAAGAGGAAGGAAGGTGATACTTGTAAATTAATAATTTACAAGTAATTCTCTTTCCATAAAATAGCATTTGACATCTCCTTACTGCTCTGCACATGTTTCTTCTACATGTGGCTCTTCCCTCCAAGCAGATTATAAACTCTGGGTGAGCATGGTCCATATTTTATGTATCTTTCAAATCTCCTCTTAGGCCAAGCACAGGGTGGCTAGGTGCTAAATAAATACACCCAAAATTCTGTATCCCTCATGCCCTTTCTATCTGGTTTCGCTTCTTTGCTTAGTGACATTGGCTAATGCTTTAATGTGATAAAATTCCTACTTTGTATTAATAAGCTAAAAGGTTCTCCTTTCTGGGCAAAATGGAGTCATAGAACGTTAAATTGAAGGTTCCTTAAATGGCCCCTAGTTTTATCCACCAGCAAACTCCCTCTAAGGCACTCCCCACCCCTCCTGTTTCTTCTTGCATACAAACAGGGCCAAGGAACTGACCACCATACAGAATGTTCTCTGAAATTATTTGATGGTTCTGAATTTAGGCACATAATTCTTTACATTAAACTGAAATCGTCTATCTTTATCTTTTATCTATTATGTTTTAATGCCAGCATTTGGGTCTCACTGAGACATTCAAATTCTCTTATTACAAGGGACAGCTCCTCAGAAGGTAGAAGACACCTTTAAGATATCTCCAAGTAATAAGCACCAAGGCCAGTAGAGGCCAACCAAATGTAAGAAATAATACAGAGATTCCCCTATATCCTTTACCCAGTTGCCTGCAATGTTAACATAGCTATCGTACAAAATTATAACTGTGATCTCACATTTATATAAACCACCAATCTTATTCAGATTTAGCCAGTTTTACATGCATTCATTTGTTTATGTGCATGTTGTGTATTTAGCTATATGCAATTTTATCCATGTGTAGCGGTGTATGACCACCACCATAATCAAGATACAGAATAGTTCTATCACAAGAATCCCTCACACTACTATTTTATAGACGCAATTACTTCTCTCCATCCCTAAACCCTTGGAAACCACTAATTTGTTCTCCGTTTCTATAATTTTGTTACTTCAGGAATGCTATATAAATGGAAGTATGTAGCATGTACCCTTTTGAAATTTTTTTTGTACTCAGCGTAAATCTCTTGAGACCCATCCAAGTTGTTGCACCAGTGGTTTGTTCCTTTGTACGAACAGCTAATGTTTTAGTGCTAACTTTGGGCCTGAAACAGTTCTAAAACGTGCATGTCCTAACTCATTTATTCTTCACCAAAACTCTATGAGGTAGATAATATTATCATATCCATTTTATGGATGAAAAAATAGAGGAACAGAGATAGTAACTGACCTCACCTGATTAGTAAGCAGTAGAGCTGGAGCATTACGGCTCCAACCTACATACTATGCTACACTGTCTCACAAGGTGTGCTGTGATCAGAGATGGATAACCTGCCAGAATGGCTGAGATAGGGAAAAATGGCTGAAATAAGGAAAAAATGTAACAGGACATATAGAGACAGTGTAGGACTAGGTCATCCATAGTTTTGACCGTATGTGTTTGTGTATATATTTGGATGTGTAATGACATCAAATTAAATGTAGGCTCTTATTAAATTGCAGGCTCTAGGCAGGCAGGGACTATGTGCATTAGGTTTATTATCTCCCAGAGCATTTGTCATATTGCATTTATATACTCTGTGTTCAACAAACGGAAAGTGATCAGATATTCCATTAACTAACCATTTGGATATATACTCCCCAAAGGAACAATATGAACACCGTTACTCTTAACATATATACATTGTGTTAACTTTCTTGTGTTCCCTTTACCTAATTACGAGCCTCTGCATCTCAGCATTCTGAAGAGCTGACCCAGTAAATGGTTTATAATCAATCCTTGATGTACTGTTTCTTAAATATTAAAAATGAACAATAATGCAGCAAGAATACAAAACAATTGAGAAAGAGATTATTGTATGTAGCATGGAAAAGAAAAGCAAACATTTGCTAAAAAATTCCCAATTTTTATGTGACCTTGGGAAAATTGCTTTGCTTCTCTGGGACACAGTTTCCTCAGCTGATAAAATGAGCAGAGTGTTTAAACATGATTCCCAATTCTAAGATCTTACCATTTAAAGAATATAATTTTATCTTTAATCTTTTAAATTTCAGGTGAAGAATAAAAGCCCGAGAAGAATGTGTCCTTTTTATCATAAATATAAACCATAGTGTTTGGGGGAACACAGATGTCAAAAGACAAAACTGGTTTCCCTGAGAAACCACCCTCTCTTGCCCCTGCTTAATGAAGACACCAGAGCATTGGGGGTTGGAGAGCCAGAGGCAGCTCTTACAGGTTAGTCACTTCTTTCCAGTTGAGGGCACACATTCTAATTTGCATTTTTGAATATGCATGAGCAGCTTTCAGCTGAAAAAGAATTTTGCCGGTTGTGACAAGGCCCTCACCAAACCTGTGACATGAGTATTAAGCAATGAGGAAGTAGATTTTCCTTTTTCCACAGAAAGGTTGAAGAACCCTCAAAAGATCTGACAAGTTTTCCTGTTGGCTCTGTGGGCGAGTGTCTCACTTTCTAATGACGATCTAAAATAAAATCAGTTTAGACTGGCTTCCTTTGACACTGGGGCTCATTGTGACACGGCTAATAACTTCTGATTTGTGTGGCAGTGGAAAGCATACTGAATGGAGAGCTGAGGGCCCCAGCTACAGATCATAGATCTGCCATTAATTGTCTGTCTCCCTGAGCAAACCACTGAACATCTTAGAACCTAAAATTTCCAATATGACATAAGAGCAAGGATGCCAACTCAGAGTTATTTAAGGAAAAAGATGATGTCATAACCATGAGAACACTTTGAAAGCACTGAAGGATCATCAAACACAATGGAATTTCACTAATATAGAAATATAAGATTGTGTCATTGCTGACCTTCAGAGTAGATGGGAATGAAAATAATATGATTACAGAGTATATATACAAAAGATATGTTAGCATGGTGTGGAGAGTGAAACGTGATGCACTGTAGATGGTCTGCAAGTGTTGTGACAACACAAGTTTCGACCAAGAGGTAAGAATGCAGATCCCTCCCAGTTACATAAATGACAAAGCATATCACAAGGTTTTCTGCAAACCCCACCACGCTGTCTTGTTAAGGTCATTCAACACTGAGACTCGCAACACCACCCTAGGCCACACGTGGCATCAGATTCACTTAGAAAGATACAGGGAAGAAACAAGAAGTTGCCAGCTGTGCAGCACTGCAGGAATCTCTGCAGAAGAGCGTCTCTTTGAGTGCTTCCCCCTTCCCTCAGATGATGGTTCAGACGCCAGAAAGCAAGATCCACACTGAGCAGGCATGAGAGCCTGAGTTTAACATGTCGTGTCCCGTGGGAGCCAATATCTCATAACAATTCCATAGGCATGGGTTCCTGGGTCACCACAAGTACGTGCCCAGTTACCAGAGGCACTGTACTCAGCGTGGCCTCGAGCCAATCAGGTATGGTAGTTGTTACAGCTCAGGTGCGATTCACCATTCAGAAGATATTTTACCATAATAAACATTGCTTCGGAACATAGTTGACTTTCCCACCTTTATTAGGTATGAGGTCACACAACAGGACAGCTAAATGGAGTTCAAATTCTCACGCCGCAGGGGAAAGTCTTTTGCTTTGATCTGCTGGAAGAAAAAATTTGTAAATTTGAAGCTTAGTCAAATGAGAGTTTTCCAGTGTGAGAAATGAAAGAAATGAACAGAACCTAAGGGTCCCGTAGGACCCGTGGGACACCATCATACATGCATATGCATAGTGTGTAATGGGAGCCACAGAAGAAGAGAAAGACAGGGGGAGAAATATTATTTGAAGAAATAATGGCAGAAAACTTTCCAAATTTGACACAAAATATTAACTTCTACATCCAAGAAATTCAACAAACCGCAAGTGGACAAACTCAAAGAGATCCACATCTAGACACATTATAGTCAAACTGGCAAAATACAAAGAGAAAGAGAACCTTGAAAGCATCACGAGAGAAGCACCTCATCACATACAAGGCATCCTCCCTAAGATTAACAGTTGATTTCTTATCAGAAACCATCATGGCCAAAAAAGCAGTGAGAGGACGTATTTATCGTGCTGAAAGAAAAAGAATACCAACTAAGAATTCTATTTCCAGCAAAATCATCTTTCAAAAGATAAAGGAAAATTAAGACTTTCCCAGATAAACAAAAACTGACAGAACTCCTCTCTAGATAGGCCTGCCCTATGAGAAATACTAAGATGAGTTTTTCAGGCTGAAATAAAAAGACAATAGACAGTAAGTCAAGTAACGTGATGAAATAAAGAACATTCTTAAAGATAAATACACAGATAACTATGAAAGACCCTAGCACAAATTTTATCTTTATTTGTAACTCGTTTCTTCTTCTCTCTGATTTAAAAGTGAGCTGCATAAAGCAATAATTACAAACATGTGTTGATGAGCTTAACACGTATGAAGATGTCATTTGTATGATAATAATAGCACAAAGAAGGGGGAGGAAATAAGAGTTATATTGGAGCAAAGTTTTGTATATTGTTTAAATTAAGTTCTTTTTCATCTGAATTACACTGTTTTAAGTTAAGATGTTAATTATAAACCCCAGGGCAATCACTGAGAAAACAGCTCAATAAATCTGGTACAAAAATAAATAAATAAATAACAAGAGAATAAAATGGTACAGTCCAAAAATCTATTTAACGCAAAATAAGGCAGTAATGGAGGAATAAACAAAACAGACATAAGACGTATAGAAAACAAACAGCAAAAGAGCAGATGTAAATCTCACCTTATCAGTAATTATATGATACGTGAATAAATTAAACACTCAAAAGGCAGAGATTGACAGAATAAAAACAAACAAAAAATCATGATCCAACTATATGCTATCTACAAAAGTTATCCTTTAGATACAAAAACACGAATAGGTTGAAGGTAAAAGGATGGAGAAAAATATATGGTGAAACCATCATGAAAAGAGAGCTCAAGTGGCCACCGTATCAGGCAAAACATATTCGAGGCTGTAATTGTTACTAGACACAAAGAAGGACATTTTGTAATGCAAAAGTATCAATTTATCAGAAAGACATAGCAATTCTATATTCACCTAGCAACAGAACCCCAAAATTCATGAAGGAAATGTCCCAATTTACTTTTCATGATAAAATCCAAACTTCTGAGCCTGAATCACTAGCTAATGCACGATATTCCCTTCCTTGTTCACACTTCCAGTCTTTTCTCCTACTTTTTTCCTTACCATACGGTGCTCTACACATAAAAACTACTTTAAATTTCTTCAAAATTTCTATTTTGCCTCTAGCTTTTGCACATGCTATTACTTTTGCCTGGGATGTCCTCATCACCCTACAAGACATCCTTCAAATCTTAGCTCAAATGTCACCTCTTAAAACAAGCACCCCCCGATCCTCCCAGGAACACTAAAATATGTTCTCCCGTGTGTACCAACATTCTTTACTTTTATTTCTATTATAAGTCTGGCTTGTAATGATTCAATCAGGTTTGCCCATTCCACTAAAATCTGAATTTCCGGAAAGCAAAATCAGCTTCTAATAAACTTTATTAACCCAGGAGCTAGAATAGTTTTTAGCACAGATGATGTTCACAAAAATAAATGTTTGCTGGATACGTGAATAACAGAGAGCATAAGAAAATACCGTAGACTGAGTGGTTAAAACAATGGAAATTAATTTTCTCCCAGTTCTGAAGGCTGGAAGATCGATCAGGGTTCCAGCCTCATGAAACTCTGGTGAGAGGCCTCTTCCTGGTTTTCAGACACCTACCTTCTCACTGTGTGCTCACATGGCTTTTCCTGGGTGTGTGCGCACAAAGAAAAAGAGGGGGGGGTGTCTCTTCCTCTCCTTATAAGACCGCTGAATCCCGTCTGATTAGGACCCCACCCTCATAATTTAATTTAACCTTAATTACCTCCCAAAAGCTCTGTCTCTAAATACAGTCACATTGGATATTAGGGCTTCGACATGAATTTTGAGGAAACACAATTCAGTTCATAGCAATGTATAAGAGTAGATTTTGTTATATTTTTGTATAACAGTAGTAAATAGGTTAGAGTATCATTAGCTCGGCCTGGCCCTACTCCTCTCTATGTTGTCTCATTTTGGAGCAGATGTCTTTGACCTTGCTCTTTGAGCTGAGTTCCCAAGGTCAGAAAAAATGTGTTGACTTATCATTGGTAATCCATAAATCAGCATCCATTTCCCCAGTCTTCCTGATTTGCATAAGGAGCCTCTTGTCCCAGCCTGACAGTAGTAGAAATAGAAATGTACCAATTAAATGATTGTCCTGCTTATCAAAATCCTCATTGGAATATATTAGGCAGGAAGTAATTTTCTCCTCTCTGATTTTCATGCATATACATAGGATTGAAGCACTGAAACCAAATACACGTTAGTCAGATTCTATAACCCCTGTGAAGGTGGATCTAATTTATCTTAAGATTTTAGGGCCTGAGGGAAAAAAAAAAGGAATAGAAAGAGATTACAAAGTCATCAAATATTTACACAATGCATAACAGTTTAGAAAGACCATACTTTTTCCTCCCGAACGAGATGTTTTAGCTATTATTACTTCACAGATAAGACTCTGAAACGCTAATTTTTCCCTGAGATAATTCAGCTGTTAAGTCACCAATGGATTTAACTAACTCCATCCACTAATGCTAGAGTCTTTGTTTCTCCCCTGTTACTAACTGCCTTGAAAAGTCAAAAGCTTGGGCTTCCCTGGTGGCGCAGTGGTTGAGAGTCCGCCTGCCCATGCAGGGGACACGAGTTCGTGCCCCGGTCTGGGAAGATCCCACATGCCGCGGAGCGGCTGGGCCCGTGAGCCATGGCCGCTGAGCCTGCGCGTCCGGAGCCTGTGCTCCACAACGGGGGACGCCACAACAGTGAGAGGCCCGCGTACAGCAAAAAAAAAAAAAAAAAAAAGTCAAAAGCTTAATTTTTATTTTGCTCTGCACTTTACACATTATTTTGACACATATTCACTTAATCTATCTGCTCACAACAGTCCTGAGAGTTGGGCATAAGAAAATTGAGGATAAGGTTTGTTCAGGAGACTAACTCGGAAGGTTCCGATGGATAGAGTTTAATTCTGAACGTCAACAGCCTGGCATCCTGGGACTCACAGTGCCCAGTGCACACCATTACTCATCCATTCCCGATGACTACTGTGCCCTCCTCCTTCTCCTGTCTTTCCTGTCTGGTGCCTGTTCTTCTCTTACAGCTCAAGTCTATAGTTCTCTGGGAAACTGAGCCCAGTCACCACATTGGATAGGATGCTCCTCTCTGGGTTTCTTCTGCCCTTGATAGACAGGGCTACTGCACTAATCATCCTGTAGAACAATTCTGTGTTTGTGATGTGTCCCGCCCACTAGGGCGTGAGTGCCTTGAGGGCAGGGATCCTAGGTCTTGCATCTCATTTACCCCTACACTTGGGCATAGGACCTGGGCCATGGCATGTTCTCAATGCATAGTTATTGAATAAGTTGGGGTGGAGAGATATATTTAGGAACCACATCCTTTGGCAGCCCCTCCTCCGTAGATTCCCCACTTCCTAAACATGGAGATGTTAAGGGAACAGTACAAAAAAACATGTCAGTAAGTCATTAGATAATATTCTTAACCTCTATTCTGTATTGTATTAGAGTGCTTCATCTATCTTGGTCTGTTTGGGCTGCTATAACAAAATACCACAGACTGGGTAGCTTAAGCAATAGAAATTTATTTCTCACAGTTCTAGAGGCTGGAAGTTCAAGATGAGGGTGCCAGCATGGTCAGGTGAGGGTCCTCATCTGTGTTGCTGACTTCTCATTGTATCCTCACATGATGGAAGGGGCTAGAGATTTCTCTGGAGCCTCTTTTATAAGGTACTAATCCCACTCATGAGGGTTCCACCCTCACGACTTAAGCACCTCCCAAAGACCCCATCCTTTAACACCATTAGATTGGGCATTATGATTCCAACATGTGAATTTAGGGGAGACACAAACATTCAGACCATAGCATCACGGAAATAGAATCGATAGGGTGTGTGTGTGTGTGTGTGTGTGTGTGTGTGTGTGTGTGTGTGTGTGTGTGTGTGTGTGTGTGTGTGTGTGTGAGAGAGAGAGAGAGAGAGAGACAGACAGACAGAGACAGAGAGAGGAGAGAGATTTTAAGGAACTGCCACAAGATACCATGGAAGCTGGCAAATTCTGGAGGTAGACCAGTGGGCTAAAGACCCAGGGAAGAGGTAATGTCGCAGGTCCAATCCAAAGACAATCTGCTGTCAGAATTCCCTCTTCCTCACAGGAAGTCAATCATTTTTCTCTTAAGGCCTTCAATTGCTTGGATGAGGCCCACCCACATTATGGAAGATAATTTGTGTTACTCAAAGCCTATTGATTTAAATGTTAAGCTCATCTAAAAAAATACCTCCACAAAAACATCTAGAATAATGTTTGCCCACATATCTGGGTACCATCACCTAGCCACGTTGACATACAAAATTAACCATTATATGTATCATTGGCTTTAAGAACAGAAATCTAGCCTTTGAGGAAGTGGATTCCAAAGGTCAAGGCATAGCCACAGTAGGACGTGTGAAATGCACGAAGTTGGACAGTTAGTGAAGCTCTGTACATTGTTCCTTATTGGAACCCAGACTTGCCCCAAAGGATGTGACAGGACTGAGTTTAATGAGGATAAATAAGGTGGTTTAGGGTTAGATCAGCGTTTCTCAGCTTCAACACTCCTAACGTTTTGTTCAGGACGATTTTTTATTAGGGAAGGGGGCTGCTGTCCTTTGCAATGTAGACTATTTAGCAGCATCCCAGGACTCTTTCCACTAGGTGTCAGTAATACCTCCCTCCAGTTGTGACAAGAAAAATTGTCCCCAGACATCGGCAAATGTACCTGGGGAGAAAAAATTGCCTCCATTTAAGAACCACTTAAATTAGAAGGTAGAGGCTCATTAGAAGGTAGAGGCTCGGGGAAGTAACTCTTGACCATTTTTCCTCCTTTCGCTGACTGACCAGTACGATAGAAAGGCCATAAAATTAAAAGCAAGAATTAAGTGTGCTTGGATACAAAAACCACCTCTTTCACTTGCTGGCTTATGCAATTTGCTTACTTATCTCATTTTCCTCCTCTGCAAAATGGAAATGACAGTGTGGTTTTCAGAAGCACAATTGGTAGCACATCGAGAGGCTCATTAATACTAGTTTGCTTCTTTCTTCACCCTAATTGTCTTTCCATGTGCTTTCAAAGCCCTCTACTCTTTTCACTGGTTGATTTTTTTTCTATCTCTGAACCAGTAGCACACTGTCTGGAACCAATATAATGCTAATTAAAATCCTGGTGTGTGTGTGTGTGTGTGTGTGTGTGTGTGTGTGTGTGTGTAAACTGACAAACTAATTTCAAAATTATATGGAGTCACGAAGATCGAAGAGACTTGTTTATACTTTTAGACATGAAGGCTTATTATAAAGCTACAGTAAATAAAACCGTATGATAGAGGCACAAGGGTAGACAAATAGACTAATGGACTAAAACAGGAGTTTTAAAAAAGATCCATACGTTTATGACAAAAGTAGGACAATGTGGAAAGAGATTATTTGTAATAAAAGGTGGTGATCAATTGGAAATCCATGTGGAGACTATAAACCTCCATTCCAGATCCATTGTAGACCCACATGTGAAAAGTAAATCAATAAAGCTTCTAGAAGATGATATAATATACATATGACCTTAAGGTAGGCAAAAATTTCCTAAACAGGACATGAAAAGCACTAAACATAAAGGAAATGATGACAAATATCGACAATAGTTGTATTAAAAACTTCTGGTTTTCATAGGATACCTCTAGGAGATGAAAAGGCAAGCCAGGGACTGGCAGAAGATCCTGTATATATGACTAGCAAAGGACTCATATTCAGAATATATATATTAGAAAAACTATAAATCAATAAGAAAAAGACAAACAACCTTATAGAAAACAGGGCAAAGACTTGAACAGACATTTCAAAGAAATGATATATGCAAATGGCTAATAAACATGAAAATGTACTCAACCTCATTAGTAATCAGAGAAATGCAAATAAGATCACAATGAGATACCATCTCATATTTAACAGAATGACTCAAACTTACATCTTCTGATAACATCAAGCTAGTGAAAACGTAGAACAACTGGGACCCCCCCTCTTGTGTTGAGAATATAGTTACAACCATTTTGAAAATTAGTGTTATTTCTATGGTTGAACAGTATAACCCCGATAATGCTGAAATGTCATTCCTAGATCTTAACCAAATGAAATAAGTGCACATTTGCACAAGAAGACATGTAGAAGGTTGTTCAGATTAGCATTTGAACAATACGCGATAATCAAACACTGGGGAAGGAAACAAGATTCCATCAACAACAGGACAGATGAATAAACTGTGGTCTATTTATACACTGCAGTATCATACAACAATGAAGGTGAAAAACATTACAGTTACATGCAATAACCTAAGGGAATCTCATGAGCATAATACTCAGCAAATGAAGCCAGACATAAAAAATGATCAACACTGTATGATTCCTTCTGTATAAAATTCAGAATCTGACAAAATTGATCTATAACAGAAGGAGTCAGGATAGTTTTTACATTTGTGGGGGACATGAGAGGGCTTCTTAGGTAACAATATTTTATTGGTGTTTCTCTCTCCTGATGATAGCTATACCAGTGGGTTCCTTTTGTGATAATTCAGCAAACTGTAGAGTTACGATTTCTGTGTTTTTCCTGCATGTTATGTTTTAATAAAAAGTTTTAAGCATTTAAGTACTTTTCCAGGCTAGGCATGTATTTGTTACTGGCAGTAATGATTACAGTAGAGAACTAGAAGGGAACCTCACACACCTTCTAGTTCAATTCCCTCATTTTGTCCAGCAAATCATCAAAGAATGAGTTGCAAGAATTGGGTTTTAATTGACTCTCATATCTGTCAATACCTAGAATAGTAAATATTTGGCAACAGGTTTATATGACTATTTATTCCTTGGGACCTCAAATAAGGTCATCAATTCTTTTTATATATATATATATATATCTTTATTGGAGTATAACTGCTTTACGATGTTGTGTCAGTTTCTATTGTACAACAAAGTGAATCAGATATAAGTATACATATATCCCCATATCCCCTCCCTCTCGAGCCTCCCTCCCATCCTCCCTATCCCACCCCTCTAGGTGGTCACAAAGCACCGAGCTGATCTCCCTGTGCTATGTGGCTGCTTCCCACTAGCTATCTATTTTACATTTGGTAGTGTGTATATGTCAGTGCTACTCTCTTACTTCATCCTGGTTTCCCCTTCCCCCCTGTGTCCTCAAGTCTGTTCTCTACATCTGCATCTTTATTCCTGCCTTGCCACTAGGTTCATCAGTACCATTTTTTTTAGATTCCATGTATGTGCGCAGTATGGAGGTTCTTTAAAAAACTAAAAATAGAACTACCATGTGACCCAGCAATCCCACGACTGGGCATACACCCTGAGAAAACCATAATTCAAAAAGATACAGGTACCACAATGTTCACTGTAGCACTATTTACAATAGCCAGGACATGGAAGCAACCTAAATGTCCATCGACAGATGAATGGATAAAGAAGATGTGGCACATATATACGATGGAATATTACTCAGCCATAAAAAGAAACGAAATTGAGCTATTTGTAATGAGGTGGATGGACCTAGAGTCTGTGATACAGAGTGAAGTAATTCAGAAGGAGAAAAACAAATAGCATATGCTAACACACATATATGGAATCTAAAAAGGCCATCGATTCTTTCTGGGAAAAGAATCAGTAATCAGTGGTCAGCTCCTCTGTCCTAGGCTACTAGTCAGACATTCATTCATCTTCTGGAAAACCTGTTTATCCTGTTCCTGTGGCTGATCTGACAGTGGAAATATAGACATGCAGAAAATAAAACAGAGAGCATGTTGAAATATTTAATTCATACAAAAAGTATGCATTGCAAACAAAGGATAATACTAGTTAAGACATATATATGAAGACAGAACAAAAAGAAGCATAATGGGGAACGAAAATATGTAATTAGAATAAATTTGCTATGAAAGAAGAATGTTGAGGTTAGTTCACAAAACAAAAGCTAATCTTGTGCTACATACAAGAAACACTTCTTAAATGAAGAGAAGCAGGGATGTTGAAATGGAATGATTGGGCAGCAAACTACAAGGCAAATGCAGATCCAAAGGAAGAAGCAAGAGAGCTGCCATAAATAACAACAGATAATAGGTTTAATTTAATGCATTAAATTGGATAAAATAAAGTACTTTATTAAAATAGTTATTATGAGAAAATAATTATTACACTATTTGCTGAATATGTAACAGTCTTTAATAAACCAAAGTGTATGACATCCAAATTTAAAAATCTAAAGGAACAAAGATAGAAATATTACACTACTCAAGTAGTTTAATTCACCTCCGTTGGCCCATATTAGATCAATAGACCAAAAGTGAAGTGAGGCTATCTAAGTAACAAAACAAATGAATTAGAGCTTGTTCATTTATGACTAACTTAATGCTTCCAAAATTGAGAATGGAACACTTCCCTCTAAGAGTCAATGAAACATTTGTGAAAACAGATATTAGGATGCAAAGAAAATCATAAATTTCAAAAGGAATAAAGAATACAGATAAGTGCCTGACCACAGGGCAATAAAATTTTAAATTAATATAAAAACTACCAAAAAATATTCTATCCCATCGGAAAAAAGTGTAAACCTTTCTGAATCAATTTGTAAATTGAAAAGAAAATAAAAATAAGTAACAGAAATATATAATAATGAAAACATGTAACAGAACCTATGAATAAAGTTCTGGTGATCTAGTGTACCACTTGGTGACGACAATTAAAAATATGTGGAAAAGTTCAGAAGATAGAAAGAGAAGCAACGATCACAAAATAGTTTTAAAAAGGCAACGAAACTAAAAAAGGTGATAAATGTATGGGGGTGCTTCCTTAATGAGAGGGAAAGAGAGAGATGTTTTAATCTTAGAGTTCAGTAGATCTTTCTATGAAAGCCATAAACTCTACAGACCATCAAGAAATTAACACAGATATTCCCTGGCAGTCCAGTGGTTAGGACTCCACGCTTCCACTGCAGGGGGAAAGGGTTTGATCCCTGGACGGGGAACTAAGATCCCGTATGTCCCATGGCACAGCCAGAAAACCAAACAAACAAACAAACAAAAAAGATAGAAAGAGAGAAATTATACATTAGACCATATAAAAGTTAAAAATCTCTGCATTTAACAATATCCATAAAGTCAAAGACAAAAGGCAAAAAGGAAAGAAAATATTTCCAAGATAACATATTGCCTATATAAGTAAATGTTTCTTCTGAAAAAGTTAGAACCCAGTAGGAAAACAGGCATAAAAAAGGGACAGAGATTTCAGAGACAAGTAAAATAATTTGCCTTTAACCGTATGAACACATGCTTACTGTTTGTCATAGGTTTTTCAAATGCAATTTAAATCAATGATGAGCTGCCATTTTTTATTTATCTGTTGGACAAAGGTTATAAAGTTGGATGAGAAGTAAACTGATGAAAGAGCAAATCAGCATGGTCTCCCTGAAAGGCAATTTGGAAATGTCTACTAAAATGAAAAATTCTTAAACCCATTGATCCAGCAATCTGGTTTCAGGATATTTATCCTACAGCTATAATGTGCAAAAATAACTATGTAGAAGAACGTCTCTTGCAGTGTTGCTTGAAGTCTGGAAAAAGCCTAAATGTCCTTCAGGAGAGAACTGGTTCAGTACATTTTGCAACATCCATTCAATGGAACATACTGCAGCCGTAATCTGAAGGTATTTATAGAAAATGTTCTCCAAGTCAGATTGCTAAGAAAAAAAAAAAAGATGTGCACAGCATGAACACACAAGATATGTCAAATGTGGATGCATCCACCATATTTCAGAAAGGTACCAGCCTGGTTACTGTGGTAACCTCTTAGAGGGGTCTGAGAAGCTGAAGATCTGTGTTGGCAAAAGATTTACCTTTCACTGTGTACCCTTTTAAATTTTCTCATATGTATGTGTTAATATCTTTCCCCAAATCCTTTACAAATAGGATAAAACAGTGATAAAACATATGGTACCCCAGGTAATTCTGATACAAAGACAAGGCTGGGCACCCTTGTCCTAGAACAAATTATGCCACATCACTTGACATCCCCTCACACCAAGCCCAGAGGAACTAAGGTGAGTAAGCCAGGTTCACGGTGGCCTCTGACAAATAATAAGAGTAACAACAACAAGAATAAAAGTTTAGTGGCAAAAAGGGTTATGCCGTGTGCCAGGGCCTCTGCTAAGCACTTTACGTGCGTGGTCTCATTTGGTCTTCATCATTAACCAGTGAAATGAATACTAACGCTGTTCTCATTTTACCACTAGGACCATGAGAAGCAGAGTCTGGATTCTCAATCAGTCTGCCTGCCTCCAGCCTCCAGTCCCACCATGCAGGAACTATATAGAGCATCGGTCATCTCCCTGTGCAGAGAACAACATATTGCCTACCTATAAGGTGGAGACGTAGAGTGGAATATTCACTAACCTTAGGTCAGAACTCCTGCTCTTTTTTTTTTTTTTAAATCTTTATTGGAGTATAATTGCTTTACAATGATGTGTTAGTTTCTGCTGCATAACAAAGTGAATCAGTTATACATATACATAGGTCCCCATATCTCTTCCCTCTTGCTGTTCTTAATAGCTGTTGCCACTCACTAGCTGTTGTCTGAGGCCTCGGATAAGTCTTTTTACCTTATCATCTGTAAAATGAGGGATAATGGTAAAGATTCTTAGCTTGAGTAATTGACTTTCTTTATTTTTCATCAAAAACTTAGGTAGCCGTATGCTAACACGTATATATGGAATCTAAAAAGAAGAAAAAAAAAGGTTCTGAAGAACTTAGGGGCAGGACAGGAATAAAGACACAGATGTAGAGAATGGACTTGAGGACACGGGGAGGGGGAAGGGTAAGCTGGGACGAAGTGAGAGAGTAGCATGGACATATATACACTACCAAATGTAAAACAGATAGCTAGTGGGAAGCAGCCGCATAGCACAGGGAGATCACTCGGTGCTTTGTGACCACCTAGAGGGGTGGCATAGGGAGGGTAGGAGGGAGACACAAGAGGAAGGAGATACGGGGATATATGTATACATATAGCTGATTCACTTTGTTATAAAGCAGAAACTAACACACCATTGTAAAGCAATTATACTCCAAAAAAGATGTTAAAAAAAAAAACTTAGGTAGTAAATGCTGATATGTTCCCCATTTTACATATGAGGTATTTGATCCTACATGTGATCAAGTGAATTATTATAAAGGGCCACATTCCATCAGCCAAGGGCTGCAGGGGTGGAGACCATAAGTAACTCTCCCAATAACGAATAGGAGATTTGGAAACAATGCAGAAGCCTGGCTACCACCAAATAGAGAAGAGTACCCCTAACATGCTAAGAGCCTACAGTCCACACATTATGACTCTTGATTTCTACCATATTCTTTCCATTTCAAACACAATTATTCCTCATTAAGAAGGTAAACTCTAAACTCTGGCAGCCATCGTGTTTAGAAATGCCAAGGAAAGCACGTGTTGTTGTCATCCACCCAAGTCTAGAACTGAAAATAGTTCCATTGCTTTTCCCAATCAATATCGACGGAGACCAGTTTATATGGCAAATGACTTAAGTTCCTCCTCTAGACTGTGAGTTCCTTGAGAGTCTGCATGGCCCTTGCACCACTACATTCATAGTATAGTCATTGCACAATAAGCGTTTGCTCATGACTGAATGGATGGATGGATGGAAGGATGATCAACCAATGGACACACGGGGGGATAGGTAGATAAATGATTAAATGACCATAGAATTTTTCAGAAAATAATGACTACTTATCTTAGTTTGTAAATAAAATATAATATAAAATATAATAAAATAAATAAATATAAATAAAATATAATCATTTTATAAAAGGCTATATGGTAGGAGACAATGGTTTCATTTAATCCATACAGGTCTGCTGTTTCTCAAAGCTCCCACTTATGATAATTTGGCATATCAGGTGCACCTGAAGAACAAAGAGAACTTGGCAAGAACCTCTGGAGAGGAGTTGACCACATGACAAAAGGAGAAAACATTCAGACAGAAAAATCATCTCAAAAATCACTATAGCACGTAAACGAACCTCCAACTTGGAAAGCAGAGAGGGAACAATTTTCTAACCTAATAAACATCGCACTTAGCCAGCTGTCAAATATAAAACAGACTAATTTTTCATTCTAATTATTTGGAGATGTTTTTTCTGGGTAGCATGATTATGAGACTGGAAATCCTAATGCTGAATGTTCTTTCATTGATACTCAGGCTAACAAAGATTCTCCAAGCCCAGAGGCCACAACAATGTCTGGGCTCCTTACTGATGGCATGTGCCAGTGCATATTTATGCCTCACAAACAGTCCTGAGCTACCCAGTCTTGTACAAATTCACACTCCTACCACCTTTAAGGGGAAAATGAGAGGAACTGGCTAGGATAGGATGAGGTCAAATAATTGTATGAGGGGTTCTGTCTTGTACCTTCCAGAATCCAGACAGATGAGGCTGAAGCAATGCCAGCCAAGGAAAGTCAAGGATCCAATGTCAGGGCAACAAACACAAATGGCAGAGTCTGGAGGGTAGTGGCAGAATCCAAACTGAGGGACAAAGCAATAGTTTGCAGTGACATAGAAACCGTGTAGTGGGCATCTCTTGTTTTCGCTCTAGGGTTTTTTGTTTGCTTGTTTGTTTGTTCCTCATTTATTAGTTTGTCTGCTTTGTAACAGCACTGTTTTTCTTTTGGGGAATTATCCTTCCCCATTGTATATAATTTTATTGGAACTGTCTATCAAGGTGCAAGTTCCTCCTCGACAGATTGGACACTAGCTCCTGTCTAGCGAATGGAGGTTCATCTATTCGCCCAAGTCTGGAAAATGCAGTCTTCAAGACTGGAAAACAGAAATTGGTTAACTGCCTGCCTCTCAGGGCTGGCGGGCTGGAGCATTTGGAGTAATCATTTGTAAAGACAGACTTAAACATCGTTTATTATTCTGCCTCAATCAGCTTGCAAACTGGTATCCTCCAGTCTCTTTCCTCCAATCTCTATTACAGGAATTACATCCCTTTTAAAAAGTGCAACATGACATTACTCTTCACAAAGCATGTTTACACATTCATATGGAACTCTCCAAAAACTCTATTGGATACTATAGTATTGGTTGTTTTTTTCTCTACTTTTACATGAATAAACTAAGATTTAGGTAAAGTGAGCAGCTCCCAAGCTTTCCACTATCAGGGCCTCCTACACCTTAAGATTGCATACTTTGAAATTTTTTGTCAAGAAATTCAGAACAAAACGTTGTGTGTGCAGGATGATCCAAACCATGAAAACAAACGTGAATACCCATACAATAAAAAGACAGAAAGGAAGCAAACACAGGAGTGTAGTTTGTCTCTGCAAGATAGAATTATGAGGAATTTTCATATTTTCTACTTTTTCTATAAGTATTACTTTTACAAAGATAAAAGTTCACTTGTATTTTCCCCCTAAAAAAGTATTGCCTACAATCATATTAAGCAATTACATATTCCTCATAATTATCAAAGACATGAAAAGGATGAAGACAACTAAAACCGGTAAATAGCAACAGCGATGTTTCTCATCTACTAAGAAAAGGCTTTCTGATAACCAGGCTGTGATGTTCCCAGAAGAACAGAAATGAGGCTTAGGAAAACATATAGACAAGACCTCTCTATGATTATACACGGAGTAAGAGAAGGATTTAGACACGACACCGCTACTCCTCCGTTTTGAGTAACATCCCATTACGCTGAGTGATTGCTGCCATCTCTCCATGACCACCATGGTGCATACATCACACCGTGCTTGAATCTTCCTGCTTCCTAGACGTTACAAACTGAATCATGCCCTCCCAAAATGCGTATGTTGAGGCCCTAACTTCCAATGGGATAGTATTTGGAAATGGAATCTTTGGGAGGTAATTAGGCTTAGATAGAGTCATGAAATGGGGGCACTCATAATGGGATTAGTGTCCTTGTAGAAAGAGACACCAGAGAGCTCTTTCTCTCTCTTCTCTCTCTCTCCTCACCCACCCACATGAGAACACAATGAGAAGGCAGCCATGTGCAAGTCAGGAAGAGTGCTCTCACCACAACCTGGCCATGTTGGCACCCTAACCTCAGCCTTCTACCCTCCAGACTGAGAGAAATAAATTCCTTTCCTTTAAACCACCCAGTCTCTGGTACTTTATTACGGCAGCCTAAGCTGACTAACATACTAGATAAAAAATAAAAAATAAAAAAACTAAGATATTCACTCACCAAATTTAGAGCTTTAAACCCAGAACCTGCTTCCCCATTTTCTCCTTAAAAATCATCCAGCACGTGTCCAAATTTCCCCTTGCTGAGATGCTCTTACATTGTCTCTACAGTGCTAAAAATAAATCGAATTTTTTGACTTTAGATGTGTTCCTATCAGTCACTGGTCCGAGTGTGTCATCCATTTTGGAGGTCCCACCAATGTTCCACCAAGAACCCTGTGACCACAGGACAAGCCCTCAACAATAACAGGCTCACACAAGTGAGCCCCCCTGTCACCCCATCTGCTCAAGGCCACTTTGCTTACAACAGCAAGGTGGTTTCCATGCTGAATCTGAGCTCCAAATGTTTCTTGAAATCTTCAGTGCTATGTTTATATTTGGTTTCTAGGACTTTATTTTTTTAATTTATGTATTTTTTTGCCATGCTGCACAGCTTGTGGGATCCTAGCTCCCCGACCAGGAATTGAACCTGGGCCCTTGGCAGTGAAAGTGCAGAGTCCCAGCCATTGGACTGCCAGGGAATTCCCCTAGGACTTTTAAATTCTGATCAGATTATATCGTTTCCTGGCAAAATTTGGCTTTTAATACCATCACCTAATGTCTTTCCATTTGTCCAGTATCTTGAGCTTTTTTCACCACCAGGACATCAATTAGAGTTCTTCTGAAAAGATAGATTAGTTCCTTGGTAGTGTTTCCCAACCTGACTCATGCCATGGCACACTTAAAATTACAATATTTGCAGGGCACTCCAGAGTCAAGGTTGAGGTGACATACACTGAGTCTACTGCCTTAGAGAGTCCAGTTGCCCCAGACATGTCCTATCCAGATACTTCAGGGTCTAGGATGTGAATAACTCAAACCCTTACAAACCAGCTGCAGCACATGGGTTAGGAAATTTGCCTAAGATCATATAGTTACATCAGAAAAAAGCAAGATCAGAAACTCCAAACGTCTCTCTTCTATTCCCCTCACAAAGTCCAACAGACGATAATTGTTATTTCTGGAGAGAAGACACCATTCCAGGCAAAATTGGAAACCTACCTCTTAAATCTGCATTAAAACTTCAGTTAATCATTATGCTAAGGGGTAAAAATACACAGGAACTGTTCAGCTACTTAATAACTCATGAATATAAATCAGAGACTTTAAATTGCTCTTTAAACAAATATTTGGACACTCATCGTTATCAATAATTATATAGCCTATCTGACACAAAGGAAAATGGAAGGAAACGGTTTGGGCTTAAGATCCATTTAGCGCGCAATGGATTTGTTTCCTTAAAGGACAAAGCTCAACGGTGTGGCTGCCTAGATGGCTGTGTCGGAGGATTTTTCCAACGACCCTGCTTCGCAAAAGATAGCTCCCTCCATGACCTTGCACAGTTTCTGAAATTCTATTTGTCAACTCTTTGCGTGATGTCAAGGATGCTCTTGTTCATTTGTTTGTTTTGCTTTTTTTTTAAACAATCAGTATTTTTGTTTTTGTTTTCTTTTGGTCCTGAGGCTTGTGGGATCTTAGTTCCCCAACCAAGGATTGAACCGGCATCCTTGGCAGTGAAAGCGTGGAGTCCTAACCACTGGACCACCATGGAATTCCCAAGGATGCTCCTGTTTATTTGGACTAAGCAGTTGTCATTAATTCAAATTAACTCCATCTGGGGGGTTAGTTTTTCAGAAATCTAAGTGCTGAGAAAATGAGACATGTGGTCAACCAAGAAACAGGCACATCCCTAACCTCAACGGAGTTCTCAGGATATCTTCCCTGACTCCTCCACCTAAGATGAGGAGTATAATTTCGGGGTCAAGACCAAAAACAAAGTCTTTAGAAGGACCGACCTGGGTGTATGGCGAGATTTTAGTGACACAAAATCCCTTGTTTCTTCTCAAAGAATTTCTTGGCCGTTGGAAGTCGTTTCTCTATCGTACTTTTTTTCTCTCTGTGACCTCATTTTGGGGGATCTCATTCTCTCTCTGACTCCACGCAAGGAGCATTTACTGAGGTGCACTGTGACATGGGCTGGGCACAGAATACAAACGTGAGTGAGGCAGCCACATTCCCTGACTTCACAGAACCGTAACCAGGAATGGTGACAATCAACGGCCAGGTGATCTTGGAACAGGAAAAGAAGGACAAGAGAAGCAAATGAGCAAACACAGGGTGCAAGAAAACCTTTATTCCAATAAAACAGCTTCCTCCCAGAGGAGTAGAAAGCTCAGAACCCCAGATTGACTACATTCAATTAATTGGCTGTGGTCCTTCCCATCTCTGTGCTTTTGCACACGCTGTTCCCTCTGCTGGTAAGGTTTTGCACACTTCGTCCAGCCCCAAACCCTTCCCCAATCCTTCAAGAATCGATCCAGTTGTTCCCTCCCTTGTGAGCCCCTCCCCTCTCCCCTTAACCTCCCCACTCCGGGTGGAGCTGTTTGTATTTATTGATGCCAGCACTCCTTGCACACAACTCCATCATATGACACATCATAATATGTTCTGATGATTGCTTCTGTGTATGTCTGCTGGGCCAAATGGTGACTGGTGCAAGCGGGGACTGGGCACTGTTGGTTTATGCATCCAGCGTCTAATACGGGACTTGGTTCATAGCGGGTGCTCAATACGTCCTTATGGAGGCTACCTGCAGGTCTCAATTAAGAGACGGAGTGAAAAGAGGAACCTGGCACATCCGTCACAACACATGATTTCTCCCTCTTCCCTTATCCTCTCTTTTTCAGGAAAACTTTATTTCTATCCCCCAGGGAGGCTAAGTAAGTAGTTACTGCCTGCAATCTCTGCCGGTAGCCTTGTGCTCACTCGCTAAATTTAACTCACTTTCCCTCTCTCATCTCTTTCCTTTCCTCTCAGCAAAAGCCAGTCAACAGGACCTGTTAAACCTCGTGGCAGATGCATTTGCAGAACTGATTGAAAAAGAAGAGAGTGAAAGCCAGGCGCCCCTTTGGTAAAGCCATTTCCTGATCTTTCGAAAACTCATTCTCCCCCTACTGTAAATACCCCAGTTTCCACTGAGATCTCTAGACATCAAATGTAATGCATCTTAAAACTCCATCACACCTTTTCTTCCTCCTTGTCCTGAGTCAAAATTAAAGAGCCTCCCCTGTACCTGAGATCTCACCTCTAAGATGTTAATAATTCAGTTCCTGAGTGATCATTGTGTGCAAGGTGGCGTGTTATGGACTGTAAGGGAGGCCAGAATTTAAAACATGTATAGAATCAGAGAATGTCATATTCCCAAGAAGCTTTGAAAACATCAACTCTGCTCTTCTAGAGAGGGAAACTGAGGCCCATGAGGAACAGAATTTAAGACCTGGGCTGGGACTTCCCTGGAGGTCCAGTGGTTAAGACTCCAAGCTTCCACCACAGGGGGCACTGGCTCGATCCCTGGTTGGGGAACTAAGACCCCACTGTGTGGCCAAAAAAATAATAATAATTGTAAAAATTTTTTAAAAATAAAGCCATGTTTAAAAAACAAACAAACAGAAAAAGACCTGGGTTGTGTTCTTTGCTGTGAAGGAATCTGTAGCCCTTCTGGGGAGACAAGATATAAATACAGAGAAAATTAAGCAATAATATAATAAAGTCTGTGGGCTTTTTAGACTAAGAAGCTAGTGAGTTATCTAAGGAGGGAATGTGGACTTGAGATGATCATTCATCATCACCATCACCATCACCATCACCATCACCATCACCACTATCATCATCATCATCATCATCACCATCACCACTATCATCATCATCATCACCATCACCATCACCATCACCATCACCATCACCACCATCATCACCATCACCATCACCATCATCATCACCTTCACTAATATCTACTGAATGTTTCAATGTGCCAGAAACTTCCCTAAGTGCTTTACAGGTATTATCTGATTTAATCTTTTCCCTACACTTAAGAAGAAGATATATTTATCTCAGAGATGAGAAATCTGAGGTCTAAAAGGTCAAGTTTTAAGGCTCTGGAGTCAGAATTTGTGGGATTGCATTCCGGCTCTGCACCTAACAAGGAGCGGCTCTTCTCAACCTCTCTAAACTCTGTTTACTGACCTGTTCAGAGGGGAGGTGAGTGCATATCTCTCGGTTACCGTGACAATCAGGTGAGTCAGTGCATGAAAAGCACTGAACACCTAACTTGGCCCACTGTCAGTGCTCTGCTACAAGTCAACTTTTAGCATTCCTGTCATTGTTGTGTTGTTGTGACTTTTTTTGTTAATGATTGGAATGGGCTTTGATCTGTACCTTTAGGAAATAACAAAGTATAATCTGGAAGAACATAGAGACAGAGCCTATGAAAGAAAGTTGATATGATTCCTAATAATGACGTTATAATAACAACAGACACTTATGTGCAGTTCACTGTGTACCCAGCCATGCGTGTTTAACGAACAGTGATTGGAGCTGGGTGTCTGGAACCAAAAGGACATTGTGAAGGAGAGCTGAGGAAGAAGGTGGAACCCCATTATAAAGAGCATCGATACCCAGCAGAGGACCCTGAACTGAAGGCTGCAGTGCACATGGTTCGGAGGAAGTGCCCCTTCTTCACCTGAAGGAGAGTGAGAGTTGAGTTCCCAGGGCTATCCCAGGATGACAGTGGCAACTCTTAAACAAAGGGGAGTGAGAGAGAAAGTCCATCAGAATCAAGCCATAGGTGGTCAGGGCGTGCCAGCGTTGCAGGTGCAAAAAAAGTGGGCCTCAGAGCAGTGGGAAAGTGAGATTGCCCAATGTCCTCAATATGCATTTATATGGACCATCTATCCCACTTAAAGGGTTAAAGTAGGACAGAAGAGAAAGGGCAAGGGCTATGATGTCAACATTTCTTTGTTCATTCTTTCTTTTATTCATTTATACCCTCGGCACTTAATGAGCAGCTAGTAGGTGGTAGGTTCTGTGTTGCTAGACACTAAAAATTGAATGAGAAGCAAGAATGCCACGGTTATCAACAAGATGCCAGGCACTATATCAGACCCTTCAAAAATATTTCTAATCCCTAAAACAACCCTACCAATTGGATTTTGTTATTACTATTTGATGGGAGGGGGCTAAGGCTCAGAGTAGAAAAGTAACTTTCCTAAGATCACACAGCTAATAAGGAACAGTTGAACCGGGATTTAACTCAGTCAGCCAGGTCGAACATCAGAAGGAAAATAAAAGAGAGAGAAAGACAGAGATGACCCCATTTCCATTCTCAAAGTGCTCCCAGCCTGTCCTTTCCTAAAGTGGCTGTGCTTAGATTCGGCAGCCTGCAACTGCTTCCCAGTCTGGTCTGCATGGCTGACTGCAAGATCTGGGGGGTGCTGCTCTTTCATTAGGGGCATAAGAAACAGGCTGCAGAGCCACCCTGGCCCAGCACAACGGGGGGCCCGACTGGGGAGTGAGTCATCCAGGAAGCCCTCATGAATGCCAAGAATAAACATCCCAGAATAGCTACCCACAGGGCAGGAGGCTTCAGGAGTTGCTCCACGTGTGCCAGCCTGGGAATTGGAGTTAGAAGTGAGCCTGACAAGATGGGTCTGAGGCAAAAATAATCCCTGTCTGCTCCAGAAGCCTCCTGGGGAAGTGAAAGAAAACTTCGGGTAGAAGCAAATGGGGAAACTTGTAACTGATGACGCCACTACGGATGGGAAGGAGCTCCATCCTGTGTGCTACCCGTGACCAAGGTACTGGGCAAGTTTGACCTGAGACCATGTTGGGCATCCCAAGTGGTTTTTTAAATAGTTTTAATCTGACAACATGAGATTCTAGGCAAAAGAGAAAGTTAGGAACGAGAACGCTCACCGATTAATCATGAAAAACAGGGTGGGCCTGAATTTTAACAAAACAATAGCTTCAAGCTTTCAAACACCAGATACTTAACTAGGGCCTACGAAGAGGTAGGCAATGGACTTGGCACTGGAGATATAATGATAAACAATGCGTCCCTGAACACTGTTTCCTCAAAGCCCAAGCTCCTTAACCAGATGCTCAAGAGTTCTCCCTTTGAGGGATGAATAATATATTAGTTAGGTCTCCTAAGGTCAAAAGTAAGAGAGACACAATTCAAATTGACTTAAGGGAAACAAAAAGGAGTTTTTTGGTTCATGTAATGAAACTGGGGAGGTAGAATGTCTTCAGGCACGGCTGGATCCTGATGTCAGCGTCACCAGACTCTCACTTGCTGCGTCCCTCTGCCCCGCCTTCCTTGCTGGATCCTGATGTCAGCGTCACCAGACTCTCACTTGCTGCGTCCCTCTGCCCCGCCTTCCTTGATTTTGGGCCCCTTCTCAGGGATATTTTCCTTTGGAGCGCCCAGAAACTCCAGGCCTTCACACTCATAGTTCATGTAGAGTATGACTCCTGCAAAGGATTCAGGACTGGCTGTAATTGAACTGACTTGGGTCATACGCTCGTCTTGAACTGTTAGCTGTACAAGGGTGATGCAATACACTTGTTGCTCAGTGTTGGGCACTCCACCCAGTAACGGGGGTGAGATCAGATGACAGAATTCACCTATGATTCTGTAAGTAAGAGAGGGGTAGCTTCCCTAATGAAAGGTGCTTTTCCAGAGGAAGGGGGATGTACATTAAGTGGACAAAACAACAGACGCACACTACACGTGTAGAATCAGACTTCTCCTGCCCTGAAGGCTCCAGTGGCAGCTCAGTTCTATTCCTGACCCTGTCATTAAAAAGAAGAGTAATACTAGAAAAATCCTTTTCTCTTCTCAGAGCCTCAGCTCCTCTTTAAAACTGAAAGCGTGTTCAAGTTTCTCAGTAATGGAATATTTTGTCTAATTCAATTCTATGCAGAAACCCAATACTCAATTTATACATCCGACAGACAAATGGGCACCTGCTTGTGTTGAACCAGGGGGAGAAACTGGGGAGAAGCGTTGCCCATAATCCTCCTGGGGTAACCCCTGAGGCTCACGTTGACATATATTTTAAGCACTTTGCAGGTATTGCAGCAGGTGGGAGGGAAACAGCAGGGACAAGGAAGAAAAGGAAGCAAGTCAAAGGTGCATTGTCAAGTGAATCGCCACTGGAACTGAATCCCCCTGGGTCACTTTGGGAGACAGTGTACATATGCCTCAGACTTAGACAACCCCACCAAGGTGTTTATCCATCTAGTTCCATCAGCCTTTGGTTGAGGTCTACACTCAGAAAGTGCTGTGCCCTGGCACTTCCAGCCTGCCCTGCTCAGGTGGCCAGAGAGAGCCTTCAGGGCAGGAATAGTGAGAGCTGGCAACTGGATATGTTAAGTAAAGGAATAAGGGACAGCTATAAACAGGGCTGGTCACAAAGGTATAAAAATTAAGTGACACACTTGACATGCACTTATGGAGAACTACGCTGTTCAGGATAGTAAAGAGGAGGAGTCTCTGCCCTCACAGAGCTTATAGTCTGTCAAGGCGGACAGATGTATCAAGAGGCTCCAGTATTGATACAATGTAACAGGTAATAATGACAGTGCAAGAAGCATGGGGCCACACAGGAGGGACGTTTAACCCAATACTGAGAATGGAGGGAGTCGTGAAAAGCTGATTATAAAAATGACATCTCAGCTGAAATCTTCAAATTAATCGCTTATTCCCACTCATGCCCAGATCAGCAGAAATTCCATCATATTTCTTCAGAGTACCCCATTACAGGTTGAATGTGAACCCTAAACATTCTGATGGTGAAGTCCTAACCCCCAGTATCTCCAAATGTGACCTTGTTTGGAGGGGGGTGTCTTTGAAGAGGTAATCAACTGAAATGAGAGGGCTCAGGCAGACCCTAATCCAATGTGACTGGGGTCCTTACAAAAAGGGGAACTTTGGAGAAGACGCACACATGCGGGAGGAGCACCACGTGAAGACAGGAGTTATCGCGGCCACAAGCCACGGAACTACCAGAAGCCAGGACACAGGCCTGGGATGGATCCTTCCCTCAGAGCCCTCAAAAAGAAACAACGCTGCTGACACCTTGATTTTGGACTTCCAGCCTCCAGAACTGTGAGGCAATAAGTTTCTGTTGTTTAAGCCCCCCATCTCTGGGACTTTGTTGTGGCAGCCCTAGGAAACGAGTACACCACCCTTTCCATGAATCTCACACCTTATTTATTCAATACAAACTGGTTCTACTTCCAAAGGCACAAAGGGGACCAAAATTTCTGTTGCCTTGCTTCCGTTGCTGCCACTTGGGGTTGCTACAGGCAAATGGTTTTCTCTCCCCGTGGAGGGAAGGGAAGGCATTGGCTGATGGAGTGGTGCTGTTACCAGAACACCACTGAAATCCAACCCCACCTACATGCTGTGCCAGGACCAGCTCTCCCCATGAGACAACCATTCTAGAACCCAGGGTTGGGCTCCGGTCACTGTACGAACTTCCCCTTCCCTTTGGTGATTCTGTCCTAGGCAGACTGCTAGGGAGATTATCTCCAGCCATCAAATAAGATCTGTTGGCTGAATATCAAACGCAGCTCCAGTGCAAATGTGTTGCCTCATTCCCAGAAACTTAGAGCTATTCAGATCAAAGGGGATTCAGAAGGGTAGCTTTACCAAGCCATCGAGAGATCGCATGTAACACCTGAATTTCATTCACTCAGCCAAGACAGGTCTCGTCCAGCGACCTACCCAGTGCACAGAAAAATCATCCTGTAGTGAGTTACTGCTTCTCCAGCCTGGCAAAGCAATAAAGCTATTGTTACCAAGTCCAAGCTCTCTCTTCTCGCTGCACAACAGGCCAATAACTCAGGAGACGAGGTGTCGAGGCAGGGAAGACGACTTTCGGAAAGCCAGCAGACGGAGAAGATGGCGTATTAGGGTCCCTACAAAATCCATCTTATTGGGCTCTAGATGCCAGTTTCTTTTACAGAATCAAGAGAGGGAAGTAAAGTAAAAAGGCAGAATAGAGAGGGAGAGGCAGGGAGGAAGTAAAGTAAAAAGGGCCATCAGTTTTGCAAAACATCTCCTGGAATGGCCAGCCTCGGGGAGGGGATGTGTTAATTTCTTCTTTCTTGCAGCATTCCAGGTAGGGTTCCCTGAGGCAGGCCATTATGTATGATCATAATAACAACAGCAACCAAAAGCAAAGGCTCAAGTCAAAGAAACAGATCCAACATGGAGTCAAAACTGGCTCTTCCCTGTTACACTATCTTTCCTACTTCACCCAAAACTCTGTCTCCAAGATTTAATTCAGTGTCGGGGTACAGAGGTCGGATTCGGCTTCACTCACCTTCCAGACCCTATTTCCTGCTTGCCTGCTACACCCACTCTCACCAGCTCTTTTAGATCTTGTGCATGACTCTCCTGGTTCCTCATCCTAATTTCTTCTGGCTTCCTCACAGATGCCAGTTTAATGGGTGTGGAGGGTCAAGGGAATCCATGAATCTCTGCCTCAAGATACATGGTTGAATCCAGATTCCTATGCTCTGGTCAGGAAAGCATCATGGTGTCCTGGAAAGGATACTAGACCCAAGTTCACAAACTCCATCTCAGTCTACTTCCTAGTTGGGTGGCCATGGGCAAGTCATGTTACCTTTTTGAACCTCGGTTTCCTCAACAATACAGTAGATAAAATAATCCCTATCTAAACACCGTGCTTCCTGATAAGGTCAAATGAATACTGCATATGTAGTGTTTTGCAATTAACAAAGTGCTATGCATATACATGGAGTTGAAACTCACTGTACAAAGAGCTGTGGATGAGAACATTGGAAATATTTGATGGTAGTCCAAGAATATTGCATGGGAAGCTCCCTTTTTACAACTCCTTCATTTTACAAAGGATTTCCGGCATAATTCATTCTTCAGACTCAACCAGCTTTCCCACGTGAATCCATGACACTTGAATAGCTTCTCAAAGCCAGACCTTAAATCACCGTGCTAGATTTGGTACCTAGCCCAAAGCAATCTTAATATGAACCAATCCAATTAAATGAAGCTCAAACGCCATCCCTTTCCTGAAGTTTTCGCTGATTCGAACTGTCCCCAAAACCACCACAACAGCAAGACTCTGGAAGGTTTCTCATCCTCCTCTGAATTCACTCCCAACCCTAGCATCCCTAGGATTCTAGTTCTCCGTGAGGTGACCAGTATCAGGGAGACAGAAAAACGAACAGGACAGAATAGGACAAATTGAAATAAAACTAGGTTATTAGCCTCCACTTAAAACACTTCGCATAGACAGGGGTTGCAGACACCAGATTAAAAATCAGCCCCTCACCAAGAGAGTCATAATATCAAAAGTTAGATCATTAGTAGATCTTGGGAACCATAGTACTCAATACCACAGATACTGCCGAGATATTTAATGGGACAGGCTTCACTGGTACCACACATAGAGCACAGAGCCAGATCTACATCATCCTAATCCTAGCTCCACATGTTACACTACTTATGTGGCTTTTGGCAAGTCACTTAACCTCACTGAGTCCAGACTCTTCATCTGTAACATGGGACGTAATAATAGCTTTTAGCTTAAAGATTTGTTGCAAATATTAAATGATATAATACTTGGGTACCGGACAGCAAGGAAATGATCCATAAATGTTAGCCATCATTACTGTTATTGTATATCTCGAGGACCTAGGTCCAAATTCTCGTGCTACTCAATGCCACGACATAGCAACCTCTCTAGGTAGACTTTCCAGTGGTCACATGCTCCCAAGATGGAAGACGTCTCTGTCTCTTTTGTGTTTGTCATGCATTTGTTGACACTTAGTTTTCTACCCCATTCTCCTGAAGCATCCTATACATTTTTCCATCACAGTACTCTTTGCTTTGAATAGCAATTGACTCTCTTCCTTCAAGATTCTGAACACCTCCAGGGCAAGCGCTCAGTCTCATTCAGGCTTGTATTGAGGCAGGAGGTAGATGGGCTCCAGGCCAGACATTTACAACTGCCCTCCTGTTCACACTTCCCTGGGGTGAGAAGAAGATAGGCTCCAGGCCGGACATTCATTACCAGCCCCCTGTTTACACTTCCTGAAGCAAGAGACAAATGGGCTCCAGAACTACATATTTATGACCGGACTCCTATCTATATTTCAAGATCTGCAACTTGATTTAAAAACCAGCAACTGAAATAGGGTAAATAACCAGACATTGGACATTTTTATGGCAGGGACAGAGTGGGACTAAACCTTGTTAAAAGATCAAGAGGTCATACATTTCCCATCCTTTGGGCAAGGGAGACATTGCACATGAGCAGAAAGGCTCCTTGGGGGTCAAAAAGGAGGGGGCACCACCCCATAATATGTGATGCTAAGACCGTCCCATAGGCCTCTGGTCTGTAATCCATCTTGGAAAAAAATTTTGCAGGCATGTTGTGGAGAGTCCTAGGGCAGGGCAGGTGCGGAAAAAGAAACCAGATAATTGGCCAAAGGTAAACAAAGACCCAGAAGAACTGCCCTGTATGAATGACTTAACCGCCTCTTTACTGGTCTCCTCCTCATTGGGGGGGACGCCCACACTCTTTCTCTCTGAGTGTGCATCTCTGCCTTGCTTCTGTCTTAACTAAAACTTTCTCTGTGTGCTCTCCCACTTGTTGTGCTGTGTCTCTAATGATACACTTTGTGCCTGTTTTTACAGTTTTTGCCTCCGTGAGAAATGCATTTTTCACTGGAGGCAAGAGCCAGGCTAGGATTCCTGGTTTTCATCCAGGCTACCCAGGTTCAATTCCTCGGCAGGGAATTAAGATCTTGCTTCACGCCACCACTCACTGCTGCCTCTCCGAGATCAGTATTTCCAGAGTTTCACAAAATATTTAGCCCATCACTGGTGTTTAATATTTGTTAAGCTAATTAAAAAGAAGGGATATTAATTGATCCTACCTTTGCTCAAAGCACCCACTGGGCAGCACAAGAGACAGAAGTAACACAATGAGCTTGCACAGTATGTCAAGCTTCATGCTATGCAAGTTATGACTGTTACGTTTTTTACTCTCTTCAGCAGTAAAGAATACATTCAGGTACATGTATAAGCCAACCAAGAGTGGCTTATACAAATAGGATTTATTTTCTTCCACTTTTATAGGTGAGAAATTTCTGGTTTTGCCTCTACCCTTTATTGGTACCATTTGGACCCTGTAGTGTCCTATCATCCTGCTCTGCCATCCTTGCTTTGTTCTCTTACTTGCAAGTTGGCTGCCGCAGCTCCAGGCAACACTTCCACATTCAAGGCAAAACAATGGGGGGAAAGACGCACCAGTCCTTTCTGCCCTCTTTTTTCAGGAAATCAAAAGCTACTCCGGAGACCCGCAGTAGAACTCTACGTAGGTCCCATTTGCCAACCCTAGTACGTGGGAGGCTATGAAAGTATATTTAGCTGGGCACTTGCTGCTCCAAACACATAAGCAAGTTTCTTACCCAGGAAAAAAAAGAAAATAGATATTAGGTAGGCACTTAAAAAGAGTTTCTGTGATGAAATCTCATGGTTTCATGAAAACCTAATGGAAGTGGGATCAATGCCTCCATTTCATAAATGCAGGTCCTGACGTTGAGAAATAATGCAATTCATACAAGTGCGGAAAGCTGGCATTCTGCCAACTTACCATCCATGCTCATTGCCATAAGCCACATTGAAAACTAACAAGAAAAATGTATCTAAAGTTGTGCTTATATATGATTAGAATAAGCAAGTCTTCCACGTACAACTCCCTTATTTTTTAGGACGAGCTTGTTTGCTAAAGGAGACAAACTCTTGACCTTTCTGCCATAGGCATCAGACCTCAACCAAATTAGCCACTGCCCCTGTCTTCTGCACGCTTTATACACCAGTTTCAAATAATCTTTAGCAAAATGTCAATCCAGCCTGCCTCACTACTAAAAGGTGTTCAGCCTAAGTTTTGAGAGTCAAAATGAGAGAGAGGCATGGACATATATACACTACCAAACGTAAAATAGATAGCTAGTCGGAAGCAGCTGCATAGCACAGGGAGACCAGCTCCGTGCTTTGTGACCACCTGGAGGGGTGGGATAGGGAGGGTGGGAGGGAGGGAGACGCAAGAGGGAGGGGATATGGGAACATATGTATATGTATAACTGATTCACTTTGTTATAAAGCAGAAACTAACACAACACTGTAAAGCAATTATACTCCAATAAAGATGTTAAAAAAAAAAGAATTGTGCAGGGTGAAGAAACCATCCAGATTGACAAAAATAATAGCTTAATCCTGCGCATTTGAAGAAAACCCTGGATGAGTCCATTCAGCTGGAAACTTCTCAAAGCTTATAGCAGTAAAATGCCTTTGTGGCCTTCCTAACCCATTTTAAATTTTTGAATAAAATTAATAACGTAAATACCTAGGAGTTACCAGCTGCCTTCCTTCCTAAGGATATAAGACTCTCATATATATTCCCCATCTGTCTTTGCCAAAGGCAGGTGCGATTTATAAACATGAGGATAATTGTGTCTATTTTGCAGACAGAGGAGTTAAGACACAGGATGGGTACAGTTACTTCGTGGAGGGCAGGCACCTGACAAGATTAATGTTACTTTCTCATTTGTACATTCTTATTAGTCCCTTCCCAACGAAACGGAAAACTCTTGATGTATTTACTCCAAGGCTTCTATTTCTTAGTGACTTGCCTGGTGCTGCTTCCACAGGCAAAATGGACAGGAGAGTTCATATGGTCAAAGCAGTGACACCTGGCCAAGATCCCCACGTATAAGTTTGCCCATGAGATCTACTGACATCGTTCCCTCAGCTCAACTCTCCCCAACCTGAAACAAATATTTTATAGACCTGATCCTTTTTCTCGAGGTTTCACTCTCTGTAAGGAGTTTCTTAGCCTGTGAGGAGTGATGAGAGGAGTGGGAATGCCCTCTGACAGCACTTTCCTGAAAAGGCAGAAGTGTTGGGAGAAGCTTCTACCTAGCCCAATAGAAGTCCGGACATCAGAGAAGAGTTCTGCGCACCCTCCCCATTTGTCACGCGGTGAAGGTGAGTCTACTTGCTACAGCATAGCACAAAGAGGTATGCTCAGGGAATGGGCAAGATTGAGTTCAAGTCCCAGTACTTGCTAGCTTTGGAATGAACCCCTAGCTAAAATGCTTAATCTCCCTGAGTGTCAGTTGCCACATCTGTGAAAGGATGGGTGATAAGACTTATAGTGAAGTATTGTAAAGGTTACCTGAGATCATGGGTAAATGGCCTGGTAGGTATTGAATGTAGTTATCAGTATTCTATTAAACAGTGAGATGCAGCTGCCAGCACCTGCTGAATTTTTTTCCTCAGAGGCTGAGAGAGGGCCAAGCTCCAGGCAAAGGATGCTCTGCACTTTGGGCCTGAGGCTCTCCAGGTAGGATGAGCTGAAGTGGGTACTGATTAGAATACATTATACTAGGGGAGGATGGAGACTCGGCCCTGGAGGAAAACAAATGATGGGCACAGAGTCAACATAGCTCTGGGAAAAGGAGGTGGTCAGACTCCAAAGAAAAGGCTGGGATTTCAACTTGTTCAGAAACTCCTTCTCTTTCTCCCCACTCTCCTCCTCTAATCCCCCCTAGGTCACCCTCCTCCTGTTTCCCTTAACAGAGGCCCTCCCATCTCTCATTGAAAACAACCCCATCAAGACTTGCTAGATGGAGCAGAACTGGCTCCCAGGGAAATGCGAAGGATGGTCTCAGTATCACGAAGAACCCAGGAAATGGGAATTCAAACATCAATCAGATGCCTCCAGAGGGCTTAAAAGGGGGAGGGAAGGAGGCAGCCAGAATGCTTTCTACACAAAAATAACCTTGTTTGCTTAAACTTCTGTTGACTATAGCTCTTCAGGTATGTCTCAAGACATAAATAATTCAAATCACAGGTTTTCTTTCCTTTTAATACTGAAATAAAGCTGGGTACCAACACACATACCTATAGTTCTTTACCTAAAAGATAGCAGAGTGTACCGGTGTAACAAAAACACAAGCAAGGATCAGATTCCTAGTGTGGGAAATCAAAGGTAGAGGATGGAAGGGACTTGCTTCAAGTCTCTCCCAGTTAAGCCAGAGTGAACCTGGAATGAACCTCCGAGGACGTGGGGCTCGTCGCCCATCTGATTTCCCACTGTGCTGACAAAAGACAGCATCTTGCAGAGTACTAACTTGTCCTCCTCCTTCCTTACTCCTTCAACACACAGAGACTCCAAATGGAAATGTCATTTGGATCAAAATATTCGAGATGCATTAAGACATCTAAAATTGCACACAGATCAAAGCATATGAAGTCATCATTTTCTGGCTCCCCCTCAGGATGGCCATCAAATAATAAAGAAGCCATTTGCCACTTCCCACACTAATTCCACTATAATCAGAACATAGTCATATATTTGCCTTTGCCAAATTGGGATTTGTGAAATTCTGAACATAAATGGGACCGCTGTCGGCGGCCAGGGGTTCAGAGACTGAGGCTTACGTCATTTTGGTGTGACAGGCTGGAAATTCCTGGGCTTTCACCTCACTGGCAAATGACCAAAGGCCCAAACTCTTTTCTTTGCCACCTATGACCAGGTAGCATATCTGATTCAGCCTGCTAGGAAACTCTTCCCTAATCCTGCCAGCCAGAGAAATCTCTTCCCTACTCCAGACATCCACAGCCCTACTGCTGATGTCTTCCAAGGGACTTTTCAACAGCAGGATATGTTGTAGGATAATGAAAAGGGAATGTGCGTTGAGATCAGGAAACCGAGGTGTGAGTTCTTGGCACATCACTCACTCGTATGAACTGAGCAGTCTCATTGGCTCTGAGATCCAGACATGACATAGATGTCACTGCCTGTGAATGTTTACATTCAGTGGTTAATTCCCGGTGACGTAACGAGACACACACGACCCCTCAACGTTTCAGTCCACAGATCACTTGATGACCGTTTGAGGACGGAACATGATTTCCGGGCTGTCGTCTGAAAGCAAGTGAGTAGTAAAGTTGAATCAAGGAAGAACCAGGAAATTAAGCCCCACTACAGAAGTTCGTGACCACAGCAGGGGAGGACGCGGCAGGAGGAAAGAAGACAGGGGCCTGGGTCTGGTACCGTCTCTGTCTGCCATGGAGGAAAATGAAACTGTGGCTGTGACTACGGATACCACTTGCACGTGGACAGCCTGGAGGAGCCACTTAACAACCTCAGCAACCCTGTATCAAGGAAGAGATTCCCACCCTGCAGAGAGACACAGGACTGGCAAGTGGTGTGAGGCAAGCAGAGCAAGGAGCCTAAGGGTCTTACCTTTATCAAGCGCTCTCAGAGCCCAAAGGTTTGCAGCCGGGGAAGAAACGGCCAGTGCCTCAGCCCCAGTGATGCCAAGTCTGTAAGGTTTTCATTGAACAATCTAGATCACTTGGTGACCAATGAGATGTTGAAGAGGAAGAATGTACAAGAATACGTGTCATGATATTGAAGTCCTACACAACACTGCTAGAAAACAAAATCTCCCCAAAAGCTAAGATTTGGGTTATTTTTATAATTGAAACCATCACAAGTTGCCTAAGCAATAGCAAACGGTGACGGAAGGTTTAGACCAATCTTGGCTGAAGCTAAAATACAAAGTCCCAACCCTCTGAATAAGAATATCCAGTTGCGTGAGTCAAGAAACATTGGGTCTTGAATCCATAAACAAGTTTCCATTTGAATAATAATCCAAACTTTCAAGTTTTGAAATGAAATACGTCTCCATAAACTTGTACTATCTGTACAACTGTCTCCAAACACTTGTCGGTTGTATTACAAATCCCTTTCACTGAAAAGCAGCTCTTTGGCAATATTATTATAGTACCAGGATTGACTATTATGCAGTTAAAGACCCTTCTAGCACTGAAATTATGGTGACGGACTTTATGCTCCACAAGTCCTGGAACTTTCTTCAAACACGGTGTGCTAAAATGGATAATGCTTTCTCAGCCTCCATATTTGATAGGGCAAGTCCATCTTCAAAACACACAGGACACATTCCTGCACTTCTCTTACATAAAAGCTTATCTCACACATATCTGAGATTATATCCCTTCTGGTTAGTTAAAAAAAAAAAAAAGAGTTCTATCATTCTTAAAAATTTACCAAAAAAAAAACCCCAAAATGCATAGACTATGTGTAATCCAGAGATACTCAACAAGGGTTGGATTTATAGTGCAATTAGAAGAGAATAAACCATGATGCCGGGAAAACCTTGGATTGAATCCCAGCTGAGCCTCTAGCTGGCTTTATGGCCTCAGGACAATGACTGACCTCTGTGGATCTCACGTTCCCTTACCTATAAAAAATAATAACGGCTACCTGTGCTTGTCTCTCAATTAAAAACAACCAAGATGTGTTAAGTCTGCCTCCTATAAAGAGAAGCTTAGAAAAACAGGGTAGGGGAAGGCAGCTTTCTAGAGGAAGCCAAGCAGAACGATGGATCTCAGAGTCTCTTTAAGACCAGAATGGAAAGGACATTCCAGAATCCGTGGAAGTTCCCTTCATCCTAATGCACCAGGGTCTGGGTAGCTGTGGTCTGTCCCAGAGCGAGAGCTCATGACACTTCCCTCCAGAGGCACAATAACACGGCAGCTGCACTTGGTTTCTGCTTGCCTGTTGGTCACCTCTGCCCTTTTCTCTGTGAACAGCTGCCGATTCTCCCTGAATTTTCCAGTGTAAACTCCTGAGGGGGAGAATCTGATGATCATATCTGGCTGCCATTGCCTCCAGGTAGTCAGGAAAGGGGGAAACATGGTTCAGAATTCAGTTCCTCTTGCTCAAGGAACAGCTAAGGACCAAGTTCTGCATCAGGAGATGTGGGTGTTGCAGGAATCACCAGCCATCTATCAAGTTTACCAGTGGATAGGCTGTTATAATGGGGCATATATAGTGCCTGGTTCATAATAGGTATGCTATAAAAGGGAATTACTACTATTTTGAACAGACTCAAAATTGGATTCCAGCACTCAGAAAACTAATAATCGTGTGATTGATAGCTAACACTTAACTGAGTACACTCTGTATGCCCCGGCACTTTACTTGCATATCCTTTAACCTGCACGATAACTTGATCATATTATCATCCTTACTTTATATAAAAGGAAATCCAGGCTCAAATGATTTACATAATCGACTTCAGGAAACAAAGCTAATGACCTTGAATCCAGAGCTCTTTCACCAGAGTCCACATCTAAGAATACTGCCTCAAAGTAATCAGCAACACTGCCCTGGAGCCTGGGTTCCAGCCCTTTGGTCTTGCCTAAATCACTCAAATTCTCTGGACCTTGGAGTCCCATGTAACCAATAAAAAAGTGACCCTCAGTGATAACAGACACTGGGCTTAGAATGAGAAAATCTGGCTTCCGGTCTATGACCCCGCACTTCTTGGTTGTGCGCCTTGCACTAACCTCAAACTTTCCAAGCCTTACTTTCCTGAGCTGTAGGCTGGCAGCGACATTACATGCTCTGTCAGCCTCACTGCTTGATGTGAGGCTGAGAATCAAAATGAAATACTATTTGGAGGAAATTGCCTGGGAACCATTTAAGCATTATATGAATGTGAGTTATTATTATCAAAAGTCCATTTGAACTCACATTTTATCATGTGAAATCCTGCAGTGGTATTCTGTTTAATGATGTTGTTCAGCTAACTTTAAATGATTCATTCTCTCTCATATAAATCTATTGACCACCTACAGTAGTCAGGGCCTGTAAGAGGAATAGGAACGTAAAGAGAAAAAGGCAAGATCTCTATTCTCAAAATGTTCACAGTGTGGAAGGAGAGGCGGGCAGTAAACAAGTGATTTCTGGTGCCGTTTGAAAAATGCTCTATCGGGTAGAAACAGAGCAATGTGGGAACACAGATAAAGCTGGGAGGTCTGCTTGGGGAGAAAGCTTAATTTAATCAAGGTAACATCTCAGCAGGTTGGATAGCAAGCGAGAAAGGTGGATAAAGACGATTGTAAGGTGACAGATTCTTCCAAGCACGCCCAGCCTCCACCACTGCAGCGCCCATTCCTCTTTCCTTTCTCTTGGTGATAGAACCTCCTGGGTTTTAGCTGGGAATGTGGCTGCCTGGCAGTCTCCATTTGCAACCTCCCTTGCAACTGCGTGTGGCCACGTAACGATGAGATGTGCGCCCAAGTCATGAGCACGACCTCCAGGTCATCTCCTTAAAAACAAAACCACTGTGGATGTGGAAGAGGAGGCAGCTTCAACCACACAGCGAGGACAACAGCTGGGAAATGGCAGAGCAATAAGATGGAAGAGCCCTGGGAGCTGATGTCCTTGGGAAGCAGAGCTGCCCCGCCAGCTCAGGACCACTCACACGGTCTGTTTCATAAGAGAAAAATTAAGGTCTGTCTTGTTTAAAGGACTTTATTTTTTAGTCTTAAAAAAAAGAAAAAAAAAAGTATCTTAACATTTTAGCCAATAGGAACATGTGAAAAGCCCTGGAATCATGAAGAGATAAACCAGCTGTGTTTAGGGAATGATCAAAAATTTAATATTTTTAAAAATATTAATATTTTATATTATATTTAATATTAATATTTAAAAAATAAAATTTTGATAGTCACATGGGGACTCGAAAGTACAGGTTCCCATGAGAATGTGAGGTGATGCAGGAGAGGCAGACTTGGCCTGAGCTTTCAGGACAATTGTCCCGTCAAACCTGGGCTCTTCAACGTAGTCCCTTGGGCAACTGGGAGCCAAAAAGTGCCCTGATGTCTCCAAAACATCTTCTCTTGACAAGCCAACACCACAGAAGGCGCAGCATAGTGAAGGGGGGGAGGGAAGGAAGGAAGGAAGGGAGAGAGGGAGGAAAAGAAAAAAAAAAAACAACAGAAACCAGGACTGTTAAATCTTAGGCATATGGACTTCTGTAAATTCCTCTGAACCTCGACTTTTTCAACGTTAAAATGGAAACAGTAACATGTTTGCAGAATTATTTTAAGAAGAAAATGAGATCATGTAAATAAAGTATGTAACACATGTTAGAAACCCCAAAATTATACTGTTATCAATAACCCAAGTTCTCTGTTTCTGGAAGTTTGTCCTATTGTCCCACAGAGCTTTCCCCGTCTGATGTCACAGCCACACAGTTGCCACTGACTCCGCTTTGTAGGAGACACTTCCCCCATCAAAGTCTGCCCCACTCTGAGTTTACAGACAACTCTCCTCAGAGCACCCAGAGCCACTGCGGCAGCTCAGCCCAGCTCAGCATCATTTGCTCAGCCTCCACCTTTCCTCGTGATTCGGTCCCTTCAGCCCTGTAATCATCCTGGGTCCACGGAGGTCTCTACCGAAGTACACTACTCTCCCCTGGATGAATTCTAACTTGATTCCTTTAGACTGGTACCAAGATTTGCATGTGGTAGCATGTGAAAACCCAGGTTCTGTCTCCCAAGGAGAAGTGTAAGGAGGGAAATCTTCTAATAGCCATCTTACTGCCTCTGGCTCCTACTCTCCAGGTGGGATTTCTCTGGATGGGGAAGAGTGGGTGGTTGGCCCCATCCTGCTGCAGCCTGCATTCAAATGGCAGAATCCTGGGTAACAGGGAGGGTGTTTAAGTATGCATAGTTGACTCAGAAATTCAGGGGTTTCGGTAGAGACCTGTGTACCCATGTGCAAGGGATACCTAAGACCTGCTTTGGAAAATGGGGATGAAGACCCTAGGCTAACAGATCAGGTCTCTGAAACACAGGTATTTCAGGCACTAAACTGAGAGAAACGAGGACCATCCATCGCATTGGACCAGTATAGGAATGCCCCAGAATGGCCCCCAAAATGGACGTGCCCTGTGGGAGCTCAGTGAACAGAGAACTCCCTTACAGAAGCTCTGCCAATGTCTCCAAATGCTCCAAGGTCTGGTGCTGGAGAATTTCATCCAAGTTCCTTTGTGGAAAAAAACAGCAAAACTAAAAGATTAAGCTATTCTGGGAACCTGGAGAGCTTTAGTATTTTTTGAGAGGCCAGGTGGTATGAAGCTGACTGTGAAAAGTAGAATCCCAGCAAAAGCAACACTCTGACCAGCAAAAGACTCGACCCAGGTCTTCTGACTCTTGCCTCATGTGCCTCCCATTTTACTGCTGGTGAAATGAGAGGGTTCTAGTCTCTCTTTCTGAGGAGCTGTTCTGGTTTTCTCAAAGGTAGGAGGATGCAGGCCCCTGATATGTGCCTCCACACTAAATGCACGTCTCCAGAGGCTGGAGACGACTCTGTGAAGCGATGGGGTGCAGATAAATATTCATGGGGTTGAGCACCAGGTGTTTCTGGTTTGTTTCGAATTCTGACTCTAGTGACTAGTTACAGCAGGACATCTACAGGGATTAATGCGGTAATATTTAGAAAGCAGGCAGGGTAAACTGTTAGCAAGTACGAGTAGCTTTCACAGTGGGCTTTGTCCCTATTGTGGAGGTCAACAGAGGATACTTCGCCCATTTCTTCATTCCAATACATTAATGATGATCCAAAGAGTTTTTTTTTAAATCTTCCAATTGTTGGTCAACAGTTCCTTGTTTGTTCATGTATTTGTTTGCTTGTTTGTTTATTGTTTCCACTTAAAGCATGGACACACCTTGATTAGAATACCGGATTATCAGAACTATGAACAAAACTATTAATGGAAAAATTCAGATTCAAGGAAGAAGGGAATTCAGTCCAGCTAGCATGAAGATGGAGTAGGGTGATGGGGACATAAGTGAGGTGACAGTCTCCTCCTTTTACTCTTCACCATCAAATACTAGCGAACAGCTGCCAGTCCTCCATGTACCCACAATCCTTCATACTCTGTACCTTTGCCCATTCTCTTCCCTCTGCCTAGAATGCACCTACTCTCCTTAGCTCACCTGGCTAACTCTTAACCATGCTCCAAAACACAGTCTGCTGTCCTCTCTTCCAGGAAGCCTTTCCTCTTGCTTGAGTCATCCTCATTCCCAAGTCACCCAGCACGTAACTCTCTCATACTATGGCAATTATCTGTTTAAGAATCAGTCTTCCCCAATAGACTGAGTGTCCCATAAGGGCAGGGGCTGCATTTTATTATTCTTTTCATTCCCAGTACCTTGCAGAATGCCCAGCACAGAGTGGAAACAATACATGCTTGATGAATGGTCTACAGTCTCTCGGTATAGAAAAAAGGGCAGGACAAGCCCCGGTGCCAAAGGAGTGGGTGTAGGATGATTGTCAAGGCAACAACTCAGGCACAACAGCAAAATTAAGATACTCAAGTAACTGAATTGAAAGATGAGATTGAATGGGCCTGGGTCTTGGTACTGAGGCAGAAAACTCACACATGAGATTTGATAGCCAAAGTCAAAGCAACATGTGCAGTACATGATCTGAGCCCCAGCATCTCACCTTGAGCTTTGAAACTTCCTTCTGCAAACCCTAAGACTGCAGCTAGGAGTCAAGGAAACTCAATTACTTGGGAGAAGGAGACAGAAGAAGGGAAGCAGGAGAAGGAAGGCTTTTTATGGCTGTGTCCCTCCTGCTTTGTCAGCATGGCTGTACTCATTAGTGTTGGGAGGACTAAAGGAGACATTTCAGAGAGAAGTCCAGCCGTGGTCATGGGCCTCCTGGTAAAGCGGGTGGGGTTTGGGGAGGGGGAGTGGGGCTGGTATTTCTTCCCCATTTTTCTCTGCAAAGAGGCGCTGTCCAAGCCATTTGTCACCCAGCATTCAATCATGTGTCAGATGAGGCCCTGCAGTTACAGCCCACACCCCTCCTACCTTAGAACACTGCTTCCCATTCCCTCAGTACAATGGTGATTATTGTACAAACAGCTGATGGTGAACATGCAGGATGGATCCTTTTGATGTATTCAGAACCTGGGCCCACATGGAAGCTTTTCAGCCCTAGCTCTTCAACCTCAGAGCTAGGGCTGAGGTTTCCATAGTCTAGAGAAGCAGGTAAAAATCCAGACGAGAGGCCTTGGCAACAAACATCTCTGAATTTAGAGCATTGGCCACATTTGCAGCTGTCTTTCTCTCCTCTCATCTCTCCCAAGAGCATCACAGCTACTTCTTCATGAGATGTAGTAGAATGGGAAAAACTGAGCTATGTGTAAATTGTGCACTGTGGAAAAGGACTTAGCCCTCAGAAAACCCTTTATAAGTACTTGCTTCTTTGAGCTACTGAAGGCTGAATCCCATATGCTCGAGGACATTGAGAGATAATTAAAATTTCCTAGATTCTGTAAGCCAGATCTGTTCTACTCTAACTCAGGGCAACAAAAGGCTACCACTGATTCTAAAGGGGACCAAGTCCACGTAGTGAGAAAACAACAGCCAGGCCATCTTAGTTATCTGACAAATGTATATCAGTCAGGCTTTGCCTCACCCCAGCCATTCCCACGACTTCTTCTTCCCAGTATGCTGGCTAAAAGCATCTTTTAATAGCAACAGTGCAAAAGTATCCTTCAAAAAAGTCAGTTTTCATGAAAACCAAAGAGGATGTGGGGAATAAAAGAGGAGTTGATTTAAATTCTCTGCCAGCTGCTGTGAGATTTTAAACACACTCCTGACCAATGCCTTTGATGTCCAAGCATAAGGACACTGCACTGATTATTGGACATGATTTCTATTCTGAGAGGCGCTGTTAATTTCTTCTATTTCCTCCAGTACTTTTCCATTCCTCCATCAGTTACTGGAGACCAGCCTGCCACTACTATCATATCAAAGAATTTGCCAGTTCTGATCACCACACAGCATTTGGAATTTTTCTGAGAATAAAAAAAACTGTTATTATCTGTCTGGATTTTTTTAATGGTTGTCATAGTGGTGACTTTGTTAGTAAAGGTAGTGATGGTGATTCAACTGTTAAATAAAGATTACCTGATTGAGCAGTAACAATGTGGCATGAACTATGCCATAGAATGGATGCTGACCCAGCCTGGTGGGGAGGTGGTGAAGGTAAGAAAATAATGAACTGAATAGGGGTGTCGGCACTGGTGGTGATGGTGGAGCTTGTGGTGGAGATGGAGCTGGTAATGACTGTGACAACGGTTATGTTATTAATTGCGATGACGGAGGTGGTGATACTTGTGGAAGAGATTGCAGGTGAGAAGGCGTGTGTGATGGTGGTGACCTTGAGAATCAAATGCTGACGGAGCTACTGTGTTAGTGTAGATGATGGTTATAAATATAGAGGTGGTGGAGAGGATAACAGATGAGAGAAATGACAGATTGATAGGTAGGTAGGTAGATAGATAGATAGAATAGATAGATCTATCTATCTATAGATAGATAGATATAATGTTTCTTAAATAATTTTTTCACCAGATGGTTTAAGATTTGTCTTCTCAGACAAACTAAAACCAGAGGCAAAGAGAGGCTTCTTTTTCCTCAGAAAGCTATTCGCTCCATTAGATCATAAAAACGGAAAACACACATCGAACTAACCAATCCCTGGAGGCACCATTAGCTAGAAGAGCTAACAAGTTAGAAATTGTCAGATGCCACCTGTAGTGATGGAATTCTAGCCTAAGCCATCTTCTCCTCAAAGTTCTTCCAGAAAGATAGAGCACTGGGGAGGGAAAAGAAATTCTTACAGGGATGAGAAGGACTGGGGATGGAAGGACCTTGTATGGGGGTCCCAAGACTACTCTTAGTTTCAGTGATTGGCTGGAAGGACTCGACTCATGAAATAGTTGTACTTGTGCCTAAGATGTATTACAGTGAAAGGATACAAAGCAAAATTGACAAAAGGAAAAAGTGCATAAGGCAAAGTCCGGAAGAAATCAGATGCAAGCTTCCAAGCGTCCCTTCCCAGTGAAGTCACACAGGACGTGCCTAATTACTCCCGGAACAAGTTGTGACAGCACATGTGAAACGCTGTCTTCCAGGGAAGTTCATTAGAAATTCAGCACCCAAAGTTTGTAATAGGAGATTGTCATGGAAGCGTCCTCTAGCACATATCAAAATTCCAGGCTCCAGGGGGAAAAAAAGCAGGTGCTCAGCATAAACCATTGTTTGTCCAAACTGTTCAGGCACAATAAGCCATTCTTCCCATTTATGGAAAGCTTTAGGTCAATATAAGAAACTGGTTACCAGCCATGTTCCAAGACTCCAACCTAGGGTCAACTTTGCAAGCAGATCTTTCTATGGGTAGCAGTCTTATCTCCACTGTACAGGGCAGATGCTGATGGCAACGGCTGAGAACAAGCATCACCCCTACACAGAAGGCTGGTCTCAGAAACCCCCCAAGCTCTTTGCAAGCGGAAGTGCAGATGCAGCAGCACGGCCTTTGACCTCATTGGGTTGGTAGATAATTACACAGCCCTGGGGATCTATCTCCACTGATAAAGAGTCCAGCTACATCGCAAGCAGATGTATTGGTTATTGGGGTGACTATCAATCACCCCGATGAGTCTTCTAACAAACACAAATCTGATTACCTGAGAATTGCATCTCCTAGAAGAAGCATCTGCAAATCCAGTCTGGTTTTGTCATGAATTCATATTTGAATTGCAAAACTTGGGGTGGTAAGATAGGTAGTTTTAAATCAAAATCTGGTTTTACTATTTATTAGCTAATTGACTTTAGATAAATCACTCTGGGTCTCAGAAAGTTGCTTGGTTTCTTTGGGGGGTTGGCATGCAAGATCAGAGAATTGGGGTAATCAGTCTTCAGGTCTTGCCACACTTGTCATTAGCCCCCATGAGGATCCTCTCTCATGCCATTTTATATTTTTTCCCTCAGCTCTTCTCTCTTCTCTCATTCCAACTCTCCCCACCAGCAGCTTCACACAGAAATGTGTTTGGAAGAAGTCTGTAATAAGTCTATGTATCTAAACTTCCTCATCTGCAAAATGGATATTATAATACCTGCTGTACCAACCTCATTATGCTTTTGCAAAGGTCAGAAAAAAGATGCCTTAAAACACTCATCAGGGGACTTCCCTGGTGGCGGCAGTGGTTGAGAGTCCGCCTGCCGATGCAGGGGACGTGGGTTCGAGCCCTGGTCCGGGAAGATCCCACATGCCGTGGAGCAACTAAGCCCGTGCACTATAGAGTCCGTGAGACACAGCTATTCAAGCCTGCGCACCTAGAGCCCGTGCTCCATGACGAGAGAAGCCACCACAACCAAGAGTAGCCCCCACTCGCCGCAACTAGAGAAAGCCCACGCGCAGCAACGAAGACCCAACACAGCCAAATAAATAAAATAAATATATAAATAAATAAATAAAAATAAAAAAAAACACTCATCAGAAGATTGTTTTTCAGTCAAAAATAACTCCTAACATTTTTTTCTATTGGAGAATAGTTGCTTTACAATGTTGTGTTAGTTTCTGCTGTACAACGAAATGAATCAGCTCTATGTACACACATATCCCCTCCCTCATGGACCTCCCCCACATCCCACCCATCTAGGTCATCACAGAGCACCGAGCTGAGCTCCCTGTGCCATACAGCAGGTTCCCACTAGCTATCTATTTTACACATGGTAGTGTATACATGACAATCCGAATCTCCCAATTCGTCCCACCCTCCCCTTCCCCCCACTGTGTCCACATGTCCATTCTTTACCTCTGCATCTCGATTCCTGACCTTCAAATAGGTTCATCTGTACCATTTTTCTAGATTCCACATATATGTGTTCATATACAATATTTGTTTTTCTCTTTCTGACTTACTTCACTCTGTATGACAGAGTCTAGGCCCATCCACATCTCTACAAAAGACCCACTTTGTTCCTTTTTATGGCTGAGTAATATTCCACTGTATATATGCACCACATCTTCTTTATCCATTCATCTGTCGATGGACACAGGTTGCTTCCATGTCCTGGCTATTGTAAATAGTGCTGCAATGAACATTGGGGTACATGTGTCTTTTTGCATTATGGTTTTCTCAGGGTATATGCCCAGTAGTGGTTAGCTTTCTGTATTATCTCTTCCATCCCTCCTGGCCTGACACAAATACTGAGACAGGAATGATGGGTTCCCATCTATTATGGGTTGAACTGTGCCACCCAAAAAAAGACATGCCCAAGTCCTAACTCCCGGTACATTTGAATGTGACTTTATTTGGAAATAAACAGTGTCTTTTGCAGATGTAAAAAAATTAAGATGAAGTCATACTGGATTAGAAAGGGCCCTATTTCAATGACCGGTGTCCCTATCAGAGAGGGAAATTTGGAAAGAGAGACACAGAGAAGACACGCATGGACAAAGCCACATGACAATGAAGGAAGAGATTGAAGTGATGCATCTACAAAGCCAAGGAACACCAAAGATTGCCAGCAACCACCAGAAGCTAGAAGAGGAGGGAATGATCCTCCCCTGGAGCCTTTGGAGAGAACACAGCCCTCCCAGCGTTTTGATTTTAGACATTTAGCCTCCAGAAATGTGATAGAATACATTTCTGTTGTTTTAAGCTCCCCGCTTGTGGTAGTTTGTTACAGCAGCCCTAGGAAACTAATACTTCATCCCATTCCACCACCATATCACTTAGTGGTTCCGGCCAAGACACTTCATGGGGCCTCTACCTATGCTGCGGTCCAGCGGCGGGATACAGAATGGATTAGCTCCAGTCCACGGGTTATAGTAACAGTAGAACTGGAGCCGTATTTTGGAAAAGCCAAAAGAGGAATTCCAAGAATGTGCCCTCTAGTGCTTAGTGCGCAGAAATGTGGCTGCAGCACTATACTTCTAGTTTTATTAATGAGAAAACCAAGGCTGTAGGTGATGAAATTCCTCAGCTGTGGTTACACAGTAAGTTAGTGGCAGAGCCAGGGGAGAGCCTGGGTCTTTGGCCTCCTAGGTCTGGGCTTTCTCCATCACATTCAGGCTCCCCTTTTCTATATGGCCCACAATATCAGGAAGATGGAATAAGGAAGAATAAGGAAGGCAAAACAACTTGTCCTGTACTGGAGCGAAGGAGCCTCTGCTGCAAGTGGTGTGATGTGTGGGGACTTTTAGTGGCGATAAATCATCTCTGCCTCAGTCAGTGTCAGAAATAAAGGGAGGGAGGTTTCTTCAGTGGTCAGATTAGTTGATTCACTGTGGTTTAAGACCAGACCCTGCTCTCCCATTAATTTTAACCCCAACTCAGTTTGGAGGGATTTATGATCAAGCAGTACAAAGAGTGATTGGAGTTACAGCTGGGCCTGGTCGTGTTTGGGAGACAAGGGCAGAATGTTTCATTTTCCAGACTCCTGACTTTCTTTTTAACTCTCCTTCTCTGAAAACATAAATAAAGGTGAGACATTGAAAAATGATCCTGAGTTTCCTGATGGCTGAATCCTATTCGGAACTTAAAGAATAGAAACTGAACAATTAAAGAAAATAACCTGAGAAGGCCTGCATGATGTCAAGGAAAGAGCTCTGGACCAGGGGATCAGAAGTTCTGTTCTGTCCCCAACTCACCAAAGTTATCTGGAAGCAACTTCCACAACGTGGGTGCCTGGTTCCTAATCTGTAAAACATAAGAAGCATTCTCAGTGATCTACCTTGGGGACCCTGGTGTCATGATATCTCTGAGTTCAAATCCTGATTCTGGTGCTGACCAGCTCTGTGACCTTGAGCAAACCACTTAACCTCTCTGTGCCTCAGTTTCCTCATCTGTAAAATGGGAATCATAATAAAGCCTATTCCACCAGGTTTATTTGAGAATTAAAGAAATTAGCATTTGCGATGTGCTTAGAACAGTTCCTAGCATGGTGCAAGTACTGTACACATTTGTTTGATGAAATGAGGGTGTGAACACAATTCTTTCCAATGATTCTTCTAGCTTCTACACTCAGAGTTGGCTACAGATAAGAGGCATGGCGAAGAAAGAAAAGTGACAGAACATCTAGACTCTTGGGATCAGAGATCTTGAGAGGGTAAACTTGAGAGGAAGAGAACTGAGTTTGAGCTGGAAGGACTATCACGTGGTCCCAGCTTTGCCATGTGTGGTTTTAAGCACATTTCCACATCTAATAAAATAGAAAATACAGATTAGACTATCTTCAATGTTGCTTCCATTTTAAAACTGATTTTTAATAATGGGACCCAACAACCAAGCTATCAGCACAAAAGTACAACTGATCTTCCAGAAATATTAGGGGGACTTGGTGTGGGTTTGATGCCTAAAACCTACTCTTCACCCTTTTACCCCAGGGTTCAGTGTTGAGGAAGAACACATATAACCATCTATAGTTAAATGGAAAATCATGTATTCCACAAACATTATTGATGGCCATGTAAGTGCCCAGAACTCTAAAGCAAGATTTGGGTAAAAGCTGGATTCTAAAGAGAGATGTAGGCCTATGGCTGAGGAAGGACCTCCTGGCCCCCATTCAGAATCCACATTTTGGTTCCCACGTGCCCAAACGTGCCTTCAGAAGAGGGAGAGGGATGGGACTGGGTCTGCAAAGCCTATCTGAAGTCACTTAGGCAAATGGATAAAGATGGCTGACAAATTCTCTTGACTTTGTACGCATTTTGTGGGAATTTAATGAAAGAGTGCATGAAAAGCACTTAACACAGTGCCTGGAACATAAAGGACAATAAATTAGAGTCATTATCACTATTTTACCAAGCAGTCTCTCAAAGACCTTAAAAGTGCAACTTGTTCAGCTCCCCTTTTCATACAGAAGAAGACTGTAATCCCATATTTCATTATATAAGCTCTCTGGGGATCTCAAAGTATAAATCAAATATTTTATTTCCTTTACAGTCAAGCCAGTACAGGCACACCTTGGAGATACTGTGCTTTCAGTTGCAGGCTACTGCAATAAAGTGAATATCACAATAAGGCAAAAGACACAAATTTTTTGGTTTACCAGTATATGTAAAAATTATGTTTATATTGTAGTCTACTGTGTGCAATAGTATTATGTCTAAAATAAAACAATGCACATACCCTAAGAAATACTTATTGCTAAAAAATCCTAACCATCATCTGAGCCTTCAGTGAGTCGAAATCATTTTGCTGGTGGAGGGTTTGAAATATGATGAGAATTACTGAAATGTGACACAGAGACACGAAGTGAGCAAATGTTGCTGGGAAAACGGCACTGATGGACTTGTTCCATGCAGGGTTGTCCAAACCTTCAATTTGTCAAAAATGCAATATCTGGGAAACACAATAAATTGAGGGATGCCTGCATTCCTCTTTTCCAAAAGAGATGCCCACCACCTTAATTTAAGGCCTTTTATTTTTTTTTTTTCAATTCTTGGATTCAGCAAGGACAGAAAGATTCTCAGGGTCCTGCGTATAAATATTTACGTTCTTGAAGGAAGTGACTATGGGCCTTCTCAGCCAGTGCTCCCTTAGAGATTAAGATTCAAATGTCTATGGAAAAAATGGGCCAAACTCCTGTGATAAAAGTGTAAACTCAGCCATAAAAAGAAACGAAATTGAGTTAATTGTAGTGAGGTGGATGGACCTAGAGTCTGTCATACAGAGTGAAGTAAGTCAGAAAGAGAAAAACAAATACCATATGCTAACACATATATATGGAATCTAAAAAAAAAAAAAAAAAAATGGTTCTGAAGAACCTGGGGCAGGACAGGAATAAAGACACTGATGTAGAGGACAGACTTGAGGATGGGCACGGGAGGGGGAAGGGTAAGCTGGGACGAAGTGAGAGAGTGGCATGGACACATACACACTACCAAAGGTAAAACAGATAGCTAGTGGGAAGCAGCTTCATAGCACAGGGAGATCAGCTCGGTGCTTTGGGACCACCTAGAGGGGTGGGATAGGGAGGGTGGGAGGGAGATGCAAGAGGGAGGAGATATGGGGATATATGTATATGTATAGCTGATTCACTTTGTTATAAAGCAGAAACTAACACACCACTGTAAAGCAATTATACCCCAATAAAGATGTTTAAAAAAAATGTTTAAGGTTTTGTTATCAGAGATTGAAATTAGAATTCTTGGCTGAAGTAGTCCAGGCTAGTGATGGTACACCAAAGAAGTGGAAAAGGAAAATAGTTGAATTCAGTAGAAAGATGCCTCTATCAGCCTATTCAATATTAGTGGAAACATGGAAATAATTTGAGTGCCTAGAAATAATATATCCATGTGGCTGTATCTTTATTAATAGCCAAGTCCACTGCAAAAGGGTCAACTATCTGAATTTTCCACAGTGTTTCCACTGCTGCTCAGTCCAGCTCCTTTATTTATTCATTCAGCCTTTCCATCACCCAGGTATATTTTAATGCTTACTATGGGAGAGGTACTATTGTTGACCTTGGGAATGTAATGGTGAACAAGACATTATGATCCCTGCCCTCACAGATCTTCATTTCTAACAAAGTAGCTAGGAAACTAATTAAATATGGAATTATAAGGAAAGATGACAACTGATTTAATTTGGTAAATCATGACAAATGAGCAGATCTGAGATTTGAACCTTAGGCACTTGGCTTCAGAGAACATGGTTTTATCATAGTGCTGTTGGCCACTTGCCTGTGGTTAAAGAGTAAGGAGAGCGCTGGAGTTCAACTCTGCACCACCTGACTCCTCCAGAACCTTCATGCATAATCACTCTGCTCAATATTGCACATGCTTAGTTTTAGATGCCTGTGAAACAGCACTGGAGATGTGTAGTCAGCAACTGTAGCTGCACATCTGGTACTCAGGGGGCAGGGGTAGATGGAGACATGGACTTAGGAGTCAGCAGGAAGCAGGAGCTCACCGAGTGAAAGGAGAAAAAAGACCAAAGCAGAACTTGGGCACAGCACTATTTAACTGATAGACAGATAGAGAAGAAGCAGGAGGAGGAGGAGGAGGGGAAGGAGAAGGAGAAGAAGGGAAAGGGGAAGGGGAAGGAGGAGGAGGAGGGCAAGGGGAAGGCGGAGGAGGAGGGGAAGGGAAAGGAGGAGGAGGAGGGGAAGGGGAAGGCGGAGGAGGAAGGGAAGGGGAAGGAGGAGGAGGAAGGGGAGGAGGGGAAGGAGGAGGAGGAGGAGGGAGAAGAGGAAGAAAACAGAGGAAGAGGAGAGAAGAGGGAGAAGGAGAGAAGGGGGCAGAGGCAGAGAAGGGGAAGGAAGAAAGAAGATCATGGTAGGAAAAAAAAAACTAAGATGTCAAAAAACCAAGAGAAGGATGATCATTGCCATTAAATGTTGATAAAAGATCAAGACTTAGTACCTACAAGAGTCACTGGTAACCTGGGAAAGAGAATTTTTGGAGAAGTAGCAAAAGTTAAACCCAGATCAGAGTGGCTTGAAGTAATGGTCAAGGGATGGGGAAGTGAGCACACCAAAAGTAGAAAATTCTTTCAAGAAGTTTGACTGCCCAACCTTTGCACACCCAATGTGATACTGAGTTTCACAGACAGTGAAGGAGAGAAGAGAAACAGGACAGAAGAGAAGGTGGAGGGAGGTGTAAATGGAAGGAGGTTTGCTTACTAAGTTTTTTGAAAGGGAGAGACTTTAACATGTCTAAATGCTAATGATAGGATTCAGAAAAGGGAGACATTGATGATACAGGCAAGAGAATGCAAATTTTTCTGAAAAACGAAGTCCCAAGGAATTTGGGAGGGGAAGTATTTGTGGGACATGGATGGCCACATAAGGGAGAGTTATTTTCTCCACTGTTAGGGAGGGAAAGAAGAAAAGGAGGCAGATATTAGTGGCTAAGGCTTACTGAGGTACAACCACTTTGGAAAGCTGTTTGGAAATTTCTAATGAAGCGCAACATACACTTACTGCTATAGACAATGTTTATGTCCCCCCAAAATTCATACATGGAGACCTAATCCCCAGTGTGATGGCATTTGGAGGTGGGACCTTCGGGAGTTATTAGGTCATGAGGGTGAAGACCTCATGAGTGGGATTAGTGCCCTATCAAAGAAAACCCAAAGAGCTTCCTTGCTCTCTCAGGGCAATAGGGAGGGAAATAATGACATGAAAAATACACCTGTAATGGGAAATCTTACCTACACTTGTTTCTATCCCACGGTGATCTTGACTAAACTCACTCCTGTGGTTAAAAACAATGTAAATCATCCCATAGGTCTGCGTTTTCTCTCCTTGTCTGTCTCTGCCTTTCCAAGATTTGGCTATTTTACACAACCTTTTTCTGAATGGATGAATTTAATTATTTTTTTTTCCTACCAGCTAGCCTCGGTACCCTTTCCATATAACAAACTTCCTTTCAGATAAATAACTCACACTTCAAGGAGGGGGCCTGTAAATCAGGCTTGAAAGAATTAAGAGAGGGAAAGAGTTATGGTTGCCCTCAAGGTGGTAACAGCTCTGTTCAGTCTTACAGGATGAATAAGTATCACTCACTGAGGGCTAAGGCATTATAGATGGAGAGAACCACACAAGCAGTTCAATTTGCTAGAACATAAAATCCGAGATGGAACCCAGCAGGAGAAGCAGCTGCAGCAGTAAGCATATGTAAGAGATGATGGACCTCCTGCTGAAGCATCTGGCTTTCATCCTCTTGGTCTCATGCGAGAAATAGGGAACAAATAAAAAAGAAAAGTTTAGGTCAAATTCCATCTTTTGCTCCATTCTAAGTTTCCAGAGGGCAGGAATCTATTTCAAAAATCAGAAATTAAAATGCTGGAGCTAGGCTAGTACTCTAAGTCAAGTGTAACAGGTTAAGTTTTTAAAGTCATCTGGCCCTCATATATCTTTCATTTCCACCCTTTTCTTAGAGACATGGGTATATAGCAATATTCCTCTTTGATAGTAATGACAAATGGCAGCCAACACTCGCCCCAAGTGCTGGGGAGCAAGATAATGTGGTGGTGACACTGGGAAACTGAGAGGAGACGGGGCAGCCACACCCCGCATCAGCCAATCCCTGCCATCTGGGAACGTGCAACCAGTACTGCCAGAGCTTCCAACTCTTCAAAAGAAGTTGGATGTGTGTGTTTGCATGTAAAATCACTGTGTTTTTAAAGACTGGCTAGCATTTCTCAAAACACTCTGTTGCTCAGGGAAAACAAATCTACAGGACAAATACAACACGTGGCTTACCAGTTTGCAACCTCTGTTCTATTTTCTTTAGTTCTTCCCCAGCACACTATGGGGACTCCATAATGTTAGCTGGGGAAATGAATGAAGGAGTGAAGGTCATTCTTTCTGCTCCAAAATCAGCTTCCTCAGTCCTGAGTCAGGGACTTTATTCTAGAAGCTGCGCCTTCTTTTGGTGAGAAGGCCAGGGTGGGTGGTTTACAAATTGGTCTTTAGAAGCAGTATCTCACTCTATAAAAGAAAACCCAGAACTTTTCTGGTTGAACTGGGGATGCCAATCTAGGGGCCAACCCCCTGCATTCCCTCTTGTCCCTTGATAAACCCCATGTGTTACCTCCAGTGAATCCAGGCACTCCATATGAAAACCATGAGTGCAGTGGAAACAGCGCGAGCTTTGGGAACACAGGGGCCTCAGTTCCGGTTCTGGCTTTGCCGTGTACTAGCTTGAAAGAGTCAGGTGGTCTCTCTTAGCCTTAGTGTCTTCCCAAAATACCCCAAATCTGTAAGTCAGGGATAAGTATCTCTATCACAGTGTCATTATGACAATAAATTATATCATATATGAGAGCCTCTAACACAATGCCTAGCACCTAGTAGCTACTCAAGTATTGGATAATAAAACCGTGCATGAGATCAAAGGGAAAAAGAAAAGCATCTTCCAAAATCCATCACAGACCATCAAATAATGGTCTCCAACTCAACACATAATCAACTCTTCTTACAATTACCATAGAAAGAAAAGCTTTGGACAGAGGTGAAGATACCTAAAATAGTTAATATTAATAACAACTAAATTTTTGGAAATTTAATTAAATTTCTCCACTTTTCCATTATTTTGGGGTAAACATATGAGGCCAATTGTCAATAACAGAGAAGGCTCTGAGATTTTACCTTATTTACAAGTAAACAGTTTAACCCGAGAGTTTCATTGATGCTGAAAGAAGCCTTGACTCTTGGGTCAAAGACCAAAGACTTTATTGCTCACAGCAATAGCAGTAGCTAGAGTATCGGAATTTTCTTGGGCCAGTTCCTCAAGTCGCATTTCCCAGTGCATGATGGAAAGAGGGCCAGGTGACGCTTGCACCTGCAACATGTTGTGTTGCAAGGGAGGAATCCTGAACTGAAACAGTGAGATGATTACCCTTTGTTCTGGAAAGAGACACGATTAGTATCTCCCAGAGCTGTAAGCAAACTTGATCGTTGCTCCCGAGGGACACACCATCTCCATCTTCCAGGGTTGTTTGCTACACAGACATCCTGTAGAAGCTACGTCAGACTTCCATTTCCAGTATGACATGTAAAGATCTTGAAAATCATCACTCTGGTCCTCACAACAAGAAACAAAGTGACGAAACTGAAAACTAATAACTATTCTTAGATTCATCAGAAAACTGAGGTCACAGGATGAACTTCAGCTTCCAAAATTGGAGAGAAAGGCAGATAGAGAGAATCACAGCTTAAGGGAACTGAAGTCCAGAAGCAGAAGCTTCAGTAATCAAAATAGTGTGGTATTGGTGAAGAGACAAATAGATCTATGGAATGAAATCAAGATCCCAGAAAGACACTCACACAAATATAACCAACTGATCTTTGACAGAGAGCAAAAGTACCTCAATGGAAGAAGAACAGGCTTTTCAACAAATGGCGCTGGAAAAACTGGACATCACATGCAAATAATAATAATCACCTAAACACAGACCTTACACCTTTGACAAAATTAACTCGCAATAAATCTAAGTATAAAACACAATGCTATAAGACTCCTAGAAAACAGCATAGAAGAAAATCTAGATAACTTTGGGCTTGGCAATGACTTTTTAGAAACAACACAAAAAAACATGATCCATGGAAGAAAATGTTGATAACTTTGACTTCATTAAAATTAAAAACTTCTTTCCTGAGACAGACATTGTTAAGAGAATGCAAAGACAAGCCACAGCGTAGGAGAAAATATTTGCAAGAAAACATACCTGAGTAATGACTGTTATGTAAAATATATAAAGAATTCATAACTCTTGATAAGAAAACAAACAACCCAATTAAAATAGGGCAAAAATGGGCTTCCCTGCTGGCGCAGTGATTATCCGCCTGCCAGTGCAGGGGACACGGGTTCGAGTCCTGGTCCAGGAAGATCCCACATGCTGCGGAGTAACTAAGCCCGTGCGTCACAACTACTGAGCTTGCGCTCTAGAGCCCACGAGCCACAACTATGGAAGCCCGCGGGCCTAGAGCGCGTGCTCGGCAACAAGAGAAGCCACCGCAATGAGAAGCCTGCGCACTGCAACAAAGAGTAGCCCCCGCTCATGCAACTAGAGAAAGCCCGCGCGCAGCAACAAAGACCCAACGCAGCCAAAAATAAATAAATAAAATAAATAAATTTTTAAAATAAATAAATAAATAATAAAATAGGGCAAAAGATCTAAATAGACACCTCATCACAAAAGATATACAGATGGAAAATTAGCATATGAAGAGATGCTCAACATCATATTTTATTAGGGAATTGCAAATTGAGAAATCACTACATACCTATTGGGAGACCTAAAATCCAAAACACAAAAACATCAAATGCTGTCAAGAATATGAAGCAACAGGAACTCTCATTTATTGCTTGAGGGAATGCAAAATGGTATAGTCCCTTTGGAAGACAGTTTGCCAACTTCTTTCAAAACTAAATATACTCTTACTATATGATGCAATAATCAAACTCCTCGGCATTTACCCAAATGAGATGAAAATATAAACACACAAAATCCCACATACAAATGTTTATAGCTTCTTTATTTATAATTGCCAAAACGTGGAAGCAAATGAAATGTCCTTTGACAGGTGAATGGATAAGCAAACTGGTCTATCCATACAATTGAATATAATTCAGTGATGAAAAGACATGGAGGGATCATAAATGAATATTGCTAAGGGAGAGAAGCTCATCTGGAAAGGCTATATGCTATACGATCCCTATTCTGTGATGTTCTGGAAAAGACAAATCTGTGGAGACACTTATAGATCAGTGGTTGCCAGGGATTGGTCATTGTAAAGTGCTATAAAAGGTGCTAGACGTGCTCAACTCTGACAAGAACCTAGAGGACACACAATCTTATGATGCCAGGGTATCAAGAAAAGAATGAAGAAACTCACAAAGCTTTAAAAAAAATTCTACAAGTTTTCCTGGGACCTCCCAAGATGTCTCTCATGTTATAACCAGACTCTATGATGAAAAGAAGCCAAGGAAAAAGGAGTTGCTCAATGGTCTTTTGCTTCATAAAAATATACCAAAGGAGTGGTGAGTCTGCAACTGGGTTGCTACTTTTGGAAATTGGACGTTGATGAAGAGTTCATCCTGAAACAGTTTGACACTGGTTATCAGTGCAAAGCAAGCTGTGATATACACCGTGTGAAGAAACTAAGCCAGGTTCCTGCAGAGCTAAAGTACAGCATGGGGTTAAATACGTTGCAAGGGCTAAACTTCTTCTTATAGGAACTAGACTGTAGGAGGAATCTCTAGAAACCACCGAATACTTATAAACTGAAGGTGGAGAAGATGAGGCATTGTACCATGAACCCCAAGTTCTACAGAAAAAGCAAAGAGCAGATGAAACTTGGGTTGACCCAAAGAGCTTACTTGAAAATCAAAATGAGAGTTTTAGAAAGAAGCTTTATGAACAAAGGAACGTTCTTGAGGATCCTCATGGAAAAATTACTTTTGAAGATTTTGTTCTAAGCAGGGGCTACCAGATGCCTTGAGAAGTTCATAGGGAAGAGATGGAAATATGAGTCTAATAAAACTCCTACGGAACAACCAACAAAAACTAACTCAAGTATGTATGACTGATTCACTTTGTTATAAAGCAGAAACTAACACACCATTGTAAAGCAATTATACCCCAATAAAGATGTTAAAAAAAAAAAAAACTAACTCAGGTATAGATGCATCATGAGAAGATTATTAGACAGCTTTTTGTAAATTTACTACACACTTGGCTACTTCTCTCGTCTTAAACCTCAAACAGAATTTATGACGAGGGCCCCAGCACGGATGTACAGCTTTGACTCAGCAACCTCCATAAACTTAACACCTCATGTTTATAAGCATTTATCAATGAACTTCTTCAGTTTCATCGGTATTTTATATTATCAACTATGAGATCCACAGTCACATATAATCTCACATTATTACAGTACTGTGAATATTACATCGTCATATCAATTATTTGAAAAAAAATGAAAACATAAATGAAAGGTTTTTTTAATAATTACTCTTAACAACAAAAGATTGTCCAGAGCAAAAGCAGTTAGTGCCTCTTTTCACAAGACATGAAGAAAGGTAAGAGACATGGAGAATTGTCTCCCAACACCAGTCCTTTGTCCAGAGCTCAACCAACCTGACTTTCAGACCCTTCTCATCTCCCCTGCTCCCCAAAGCCAGGCTCTCTGAGTTCTCCTCCAGAAGGCTAGCCTCATCCCAGTCATCTGCCCAATCTGGAGCTATAGCAGACATTATTTCAAGAGGGAAAAGCAACTGTTTGAGGACTATTTGGTTTCTATCAATGGAAACTCATCTCAGACTAGGGAAAGTAAAATGGAAAGAGAGAGGCTGACATTGCTGGAAAGGACACCTGAGTAGCTTATAAAATACAAGAAGAGGTCTCAAGAATAAGAGCTCCAGGGACTTGAATGGCGTTCTTTCTCTCTCTTTATTCATTGTTTTATTTCTAATTGCTGCTGCCTATCTTCATTCTACAGGGGTCTCTGCTGGGTACTCTCAAGTAATAGCAACTCTCTTACTTCCCTAGGATTCTGAACAAATGAAGAATTTTTTTTAAATGCCCTAAGGGAGACCCAAATATCACCTTTACTACTGAGAAAGGCTACAGGTGGGAGGATGTTACTTAGTACAAAAGTCAAATGGGAATGTGAACTTTGGAATTAGGTAGATTTATTCACCCAGGCAAGACAATGCTGGAAGAGACAGTAAGACTTTTTGTCTCCTATGTGCAGCTGGCTTCCCAGAGGACAAAGGACAGGAAAAGAAGAAGTGGCTAACCTCCTACTCTGCCCCCAGAGGAGCGGAGCTCAATGTAGGTTTGTTGGTTTGTTTGTTCTTTGATGCTTTGAAATATTTATTTTTGATGAAAAATGTTAGACCTAAAATGATTCTAGGAAACTCATTTTCAAAAAGTAATTTTATAAGAAATATAAACTAATTGATGCCCATATACATTAAAGTAACTTATTTACTACCTAAATAGTAAAAATTAACATAAATAGAATAAATATTTTATAGGTAATCATATACTTTAATGTTTTTCCAAAGGATGCATTCTTTTTTTCAATTCAATGTTACTTTTTAAACATTTCAAGAGCAACCCAAAAATCTGCAATTTTTTCAGGGCTGTATTTTTCTAAATTAAAAAAATTGCATATACGTAGGGAGAGTGACCAAAATACAGGTTTTTTTTTTTTTTTTGCGAGTTAATAAGAATATGCAAGGAAAACAATTCAGCAGAATTATTTGTTTCTGTCATCAATTTGGTTTTATACTGTTTGAAAAGACTTAAATTTTGGCTACATTTCTTTCAAAATAAACTGGCAATATTCAACCAACCTATTAACAAATAGAGTACAAAAACTTCCTTATTTTAAGATGTTAAGAAAGCAATTATTGAAAGTGAAGCTTGCAAACATTAAGACAATGATTTTTGTACATAATAAAGCAAGGAAGGAACTGAGCAAAACATAAAATGAGAACTCCAATGGTGTACAAGATTTAATTTTGGAATTCTTTGAATATTTTAGGGTAATTCTGTGCATATGTAATTTTTTTAAAAAAAACACAAATTTCTAGCATTTAAATTATTTAGTTTTGAAAATCTGCACATTTTTTAGATTTAAATTGCCTTCTAGGAGTTTTATGTCAATTTTCACTAGTAAATACTATTGATACTTAAGAAATTGTCTCTTGAGTTCAAACTTATCCTCATTGCAAGATTTCTTTTGCCCAGTAGTTTTTCTAGGCTACCAGTCACATGGCTCAGTCCAACTTCCCTGGAACAGAATGAGTTAAGGATAGAGAAAGACCAAAAGTATGTTTAGGGGAAATTCCTTCTCATAGCAACAGAGTGGAGAAAAGGACCTTCCCCTCCAACACATTCTACATCCAACTTTCTCCATATGGTGAAAGTGTGGCACCAAGAGACCCAGACTTCTTTCTGTCAAGCTTGGCAACTCCAGGAGAACGGACCATCTTCCTCCCAATGTCCATAGAACAACCCCAGAAAAAATATCTGATTCATCTTGCTTGGGTCACGTGCTCATCCCTAACCAATCATTCTGTCCAAGAGAATGGTACTGAGGATTAGCCAAGCCTGAATCAAGTGTGTATCCCTGAGTTTTGGGGTGCAGGGTCTATTTCTAAAATAAAAGGGGATGTGAAAATGTGCTGAATAATCTGCAATGCTCACCATTTCAAGTAGCAGTGTGTTTGGAAATATACAAATATCATTACATTTGACCCTTAAAAACCACTTTGTGATAGGTCAAAGGAAAAGGCAATGGTACCTGTAATTTACACTGAATGGCCTGGCACATCACAGGTGTTCAATAAGTGTTTCATGGATGAATAAATGGGGTGGTGGGGAACCAACCTGTGAGATTAACACTACCATCCCCATTTCAGAGAGTTTAAGGAACTTGCTCAAGTTTACATAGACAGTAAATGGAGGACCCAGAGCTCAAACCCAGGCCTCTTAGCAAGGTTCCCAGTCTGGGGGAATATTGTCAATACTGAGTCTTAGCATCAGAATTCAGGTCCCCAGTGCTCATCAGTATTCTCCATGTCACTCCTGAGTTGCCTTTTCTCCCATCCCCCAAATACTGAAGTTCTTAATCTGGATCCTGACTGTTCCTTCCAAATAATTCTCAAAATTTAAAATTCTGATTTAATAAGTATTGAGTGGGGCTTAGGAATCTGTATTTTAGCAGCAGCTACGAAGTGGGAGTTCATGCAGAGGTCTGTGAATCCATCAAATCTGGCCACTCCAATCTCCAGAAAACAATGTCCCTCTTACTTCTACATTCCAAATCTTGACCAAGTTCTTCTCATTGGTAAAGTCCATCCAGAATTATTCAGTGAAGGAAGTTGTGGTGGTGCTGCAAATACACCATAAATAGAATAGTCCAACACACACACACACACACACACACACACACACACACACACACACATCCATATCAAATTTCAGGAGACATATGGATGGCTTGTCACTCATCCATAGATGATCATAATTAGGAATCTTCAAAATTAGGTGGAAATTGCCCAACAAAACCATTTGCCTTCACTTCACATTAATTCTTCAATTCCGGCTATAACACTCCTGCCAACATTCCTGTTCAGATGTTTCTTACAAACCTCCAGATATGAGGAATGTTCTTCTCTGAATGTGTACACTATTTATATTGACCCCAAATTTATCTATTTGTAGCTTTCACCCACTAGTCCTAGTTTGATCCTTAAAGCACAAGTCTATCAAATCTAATCATTATTCCAAATAGCAGCCCTTTAAACATTTGAGCTACTGGTCATATTCTCTGACGACTTCTCCAGACTATTACCAATTTTAAGCTTGGCTCATTGGACGTGGCTAGAGTCCCTTGATCATCTCAGCTGTCATTTATTTACTCAATAAATACATGTTGGGCATCTTCACTTGCAAGGAACTAAATACTCTCCAGAGGAAGAACTAGACCTTCTGGTTTCTGGTATTGGCTCTGAGCCTTAGGTCAAGGTGACCCTTGGGGAAATTTATCCCCATATTGACACCATAGGAGAGTTTGGTTAGAATCTCTAAATTCCATTCTATGGTACCATCTTCCTGTCTCCATGTCTCCCAGCTATATTTTTTTTCCTTTTCCCATCTCCTCTGCATTCTTCTGTTTCTGATCCCTCTGGTGTCTCTCTCATCTTGTACCGTCTCTGTGTTTCTTTCTCTTTACCCTCTTATATTTCTCTAACTCTGTCTCCCTTTCTGTCCCTCAGTCTACCTCTGTTTCCCTGTATCTTTCTCACCTTAAAGAAGAGTATGTGTACAAAAAAATCAAAACCAGGACAGGATGTCTCTGGGTGAGGTTCTCAGCAGCCCAGCAGCTGATGGAAAGTTTTCAGCCAGCCAGATCCAGCTCCATTAACTGGCTCTATGCATGCAGATTCCCAGACCATAGCCTCCTCTGCCATCCTAGCAGGTGACATAAGACCTTGGAAGCCAAGGACACACAAAAAAATGTTACTGTTCCAAGAGCTAATGGTCTATGAAATGAAAGTGCTTGGCCCACATGCTCCATGTGGCCACCTCACAATGGGGACCCTCAGCTGGCCCCAGCCAACCCTGAAGGAAAGCAGGAGGAGACTTGTCCCAGATCTAAGTCAACAGAGAAGATCAGGAGAGTCTGCTGAATGGAAATAGCTCAAGCCAAGATTTTTCCCTCACCAGTGCTATGCAACCTTCCAAACGTGCCCACAGTATGAGGTTCAAAGGACCCCAAAGAGTCAGAAGACCTGGATTTGACTCACAGCTTTGCCATCAACCGACTGCAACCCTGGGTAGGCCACTTGTCCCTTCTGGGCCACCATGTTCTCATCTATAAAAGGAGGAGCACAAATGCCATCAACTAATTCTACGGTTGTTTAATTGCAAGGTTGTTGCAAAGAGATTAGGCCCATTTTGTTTCCCATGAACTTAGGTATTTGCTGCCTATCCATAAAAGTATAGTGCCTTTCCATAGGATGAAGAGGCCAGGCAAGAAATAAGACAGCAGGGAGAGTAAAGTTATGAAAAGACATGTATTTCTCCATCCTTACAAAGAAACCTAAGTAGTTACTTAGGAGGCAGAGGCTCCAGGTTCCTTCTTTGTGCTACACAAATACCTGTTCTTCAGGGTATGTCCCCAGACTCCTGCTTTATCTCTGTTTTGGTGGACTAAATGCACCATTCATGGTGTTGGTCCCTTTAGGTTCAGACTACTGGCTGGACCAAAATTCCCTGCTCAGGGAAGCAGCACTACCAAAGTCTTTGCTCAAGGGAGGCTTCTGATTGAACTAAGAAGGAAATCTGACCCAAGAGATCCCATCAGTAGGCTGGGCAGTGATCTTTGAGGTTGCTTAGAGCAAAGGACTGAAAGAGGGAGAGGATTAGCAAAGCCACTATTGAAGTCCCATCTGAAATTTGTGACAGTAGTTATTAGTAGAATCGATTGACTAGCCACAAATGAGAAGAGAATGGAGCAGAGACATGAGAGAAATGGAGGTACTTTGAGAGAGAGACCATCTAATTCTTGAGAAAGATGGAAAATAGTGGTCCCTGCGTCCAGGTGGTTCCTAGAAACATCCCAGATTCTAGGTGGTTCCTAGAAACATCCCAAAATTCCAACCTTCAGGAATCCATAAAATGGTCTCTCTTTTTCTTATAGTGGCCTGAAGAACAGTGTTCCTGGCAACACAAAGAATGCCACCAACACACACGGGTGAGGACATTCAAGCTGCAGGCATTAGCACCAAAGTCTTTAAAAGTTTAAGCATATAGGCAGTCAGGGATATCCATGGTATGACCTCTAGAAAAGTACATGAAATCATACCTTTGGGCAACCTAAAAAACTTTATAGTTTCCCCCAAATTTATAAAATATTGGTTCAACAAATTTAAAGGAAAACATGTAGACCATTAATGAGTTCAACTCTTCATTTTACAGTGAAGTGACTTTTTTTTAGAATTAAAGAACATGTAAGTGAAAACCTAAATTTCAAATAACTTAAGAAGCAGAGAAACAAGTATCCTGTTTTTCATAAACAGCTCTCCAGTCACACTCCTCTTTTGCGGACTGGGGTGCATGAGATAAAGCACAGTATGCCTATGTTCTGGAATCAGACAGGCAAACTCAATTTTCTGACACTGGACAACAATTGTTTCTGTCCCACTTTCAGTAGCCCTATTTCTTTTAGCACGCTGCTCTCCCCACCCTTAAAGGCTTGTAATCCCAATTAAAATCCTCTACCTGCCTAGTGAATGGAAAGGTAAGAGAGAGGACACATGACCTTGGTCTAACCAAACATAGGACCCAGTTCCCCTGACCACAGTGTTTGGTCCGAGGGTAAGCATGTAACCTAAGCAAAGCTAATCAGAATCATTTATTAGGATTGTCTGGATTGGACCTGGAAGAAAAGGACCGTCTCTTTTCAGGTCACAGAGATGGAAGTATATAAAATGGGTGTCTTCCCTCCAAGTGAGGATGAATGGAGCAGAGAAGAGCAATGAGGGAACAAGCAGATTGTCTTACTAGAGTCCTTAAGGCACGGGACCACAATCTGATGCATGCTTGGATTTTGTCATATGTACATTTCTCTTCCCCTATTAATTCCATATCTCTCTGTAAAGTATGGAACTTATCTACGTCCATAGGTGTTCTGCTTCAGGTAGATAGATGATAGATAGATAGATAGGCTATAGTAGATATATAAACATCTAGATATTATAGATTTGTATTCTCCTCTGTGTAAGTGGGAAAGGATAGATATAGGAAATTATGGGTCAACCAGATAGTTTCAGGAAATTGGAAGCTGTATCTGAAAGAAGGAGGACTGATCAACCAGTGGTCAAACACATAGACTGGACAGAAAACAGATTCCAAAAAGGGTTAGAAGGCGATGCATTAGTCTAAAGCATTTCCAGAGGACGGCTGATTTGCCGACTGCATCTCCTTTCTCCAGGAAGATAAAGACTTTGACTAATGAAACTAATTATCATGAAATGGTACAATGAAGTAAATGGCAAAAGGAAACAGGATATCCTGTGAATAAGACTTGATGGTCATGGGAGGCAAGAGAGAAGGAGCAAGGGAGGAAGCTCTCTCTGCATTGCTGAGCCAGAGGTTCTGTTCACCACGAGCTCACGGGAGAGGCAAAGGCCTCAAGTGGGAATAAAGTGAAGATATCTTCTGATCCACTGACTTCTGCTAGTTACCAGGGAAGATGGGAGACCACCTGCGGGGAGACTGGGAAAATCACCTTCCAAGAGAATCTGATCTGCTCCTAAGGATTGGAGGCCTCGTGGCACTGTGCTGCATGACTTGAATTTACCAGCAGGAGTCCAAGTCAGGTGAGACAGCCCACAACGGCTCAATTATCTGAGCTCATCTGAGTTGAGGCTCTGTGATATGTAAATAATGCATTTTGAATCCCAGCATCCAGTTTCCAGATTTGTGACCTTGAACCAATCAATTCACCGACTCATCTCTATTACAGCATTAATAATACCTGAGAAAGCTCTGGTGAAAAGTGAATATTGCACATAACCCAGACCTAGCACAGGGCAGACAAACCGTGGCCATCGGTTCCCTTCTTCAAGTACTATGTCTCTTCCATTCGGCTGAAGGTTCCAGAAGCCAAGGACAATGTCTTAGTTGCTTACCACTCACATTTCCAGCTCGAAGTAAATGCCAAATAATTTTGTTTAAACTGTTAATGATGAGTACTGAGAAGAAAAGGCAAAGCCAAAAGAACAAAGGACAGAACAACAAGAGGGACAGTAAGGACGGATCTTTTTTAAGGAGGCATTTTTCTAAAGCAAGTATTTAGGCCATTAGATCGTCACTAAGTTTGAGGAGGGAAAAAATAGATGTCAAGTATTTTCATGGGGTGGGGGGAACAAATTAGGAGTTTGGGATTAACATATACACACTACTATATATATAAAATAGATAAATAACAAGGACCTACCATAGAGCACAGGGAATCTTCCACATTCAATGTATTCAATATCTTGCAATAACCTCTAATGGAAAAGAATCTGAAAAAGAATATACATATATGTGTATAACTGAATAACTTTGCTGTACACCCAAAACTAACACAAAATTGTGAATCAACTATACTTATCCCCAAATTCAATAGAGTGGCTAATTAGGAGGGCATTGCAACAGCCCAAGCAAGACTATGACTTGATTGGACTAGGGGGCAGCAAAGGAGTTTGAAATAAGTGATTCCATTTGGGATATAATTTGTAGTAGAGCTAACAGGACTTGCTGATAAGCAAGGGGTGGACGGTCAAAGAAAGGAAGAAGGAGATCAGAATTTTGGCTTGTGTAACTGAGTAACTGTTGGGGCCACTGCATGAGAATGCAAAAACTAGGGTGTGGGCAAGATTAGAGAGTCCAACGTCTTTCTGGTTTTAACTGTCCTTGACTCTTTATAGAAGCCAAAAGACTAGTCCCCAGCTTAGCCTGCATTTTAGGTTGTTCTTTGGTGAACAGCTGCAGCAGTCATAGGAGCAAAGCCTGAGTGTGCACGAGGCCCCAATGAGGGCAGAGAGGCGAGGACCTTGGCATCTGGGCCAAGCTTTGGAGCAGACTTGCTGAGCCAGCGCAACAGAAGCAGTGATGCTCTCTGGAGCCACATCTCACATTCGTGCCCTTTGCTGCTGAGGAGCACACAGGGATTAATGAGGAGACGTCAAGAGACGTCTTTACTGCCTTGGAAAAACTCTGGGCTAAAGAGACCGTCACCATTTGAATCACTTCCATCTATGCAGTGGTGTTAGGTTCACTGTGTATTTTCACATATATCATACCATTTGCTTTTCACTATAACCTAGAAGACCTAGGTTCTGCTGTCCCCATTTTATAGGAGGAGAAGCGCAATGAAATTATATAACATGCCTAAGAATAGTCAGAGGCTTATGAAGTAGAAAGATGAAGAGAATGAGGGTAGAGATAGGAGTTAATTTTTTTTTTTTAAGTTGAGTGTAGACAGTGGAAAGAGGGCTAATAATTGCTTTTAAAGTTTTGAGAGAAGCAAATGTTAGCAAACATATTTAGAACTAAATGGAAGGAAGGAAAGACACAGTTCATCACAAGATGCTTGTAAAATAGTTCAAATCTTCATGCCTTTGCATGTCTGTGTGCTCTAGTCTTAAAGGTCCTTTGTCCATTTTCAGAATGCCTATTCCTCCTTGAAAACCGAGTTCAGACAGTATGGCGTACAGGTTCGGGATAATTTCCTTACTTCAAAGTCTTTTCCTTTCAAGAAATTCCCCTTCCCAGAAGAAGGAGCAGGGTTATGCTGTCAGATTTTGACCATTTCAACCTCCATAGCTACAGCAAATTAAAGCTAAGATGGATACCTGACCCAGGAAGAATCAATTTATTGGCTAGCCAGTGAAAAATCTTTCTCTCTCCTGGTACTTTGACTAAGGGGACTCAGAGACTGTAATCCATGGGTGATGGAGATTAGAGATGAATAGTCATGCAGAGGTAAAGCCAGGGTCAGCATGTGTCAGCTGATAATATAATATTATGGAGATCAGGAACCACAAGTAAGTAAATGAAGTCAGACAACATCCATTCATTTATTCAAGAGTGTTTGTTGTGTGTCCAGATTCTGCAGACTGACTCTTTCAACATCCACTCTAACCCCTTTCTACCATGTCTTTCTGTTCAGAAGGGGCTAAGAAGCTAAACACTATGTGGCCCAGGTTCTGCATTTGACCTTGGTTCTGTCAAGCAGATGAGACAGGCTGAGACATGGAAGGAGGAATGACCCTTGTGAGGTGTCAGCCAGTGGCAGAGAGATTGTGTCTTTTATCTCACATGGTGATTGTGATGTTTGGTCCTCCAGGATCTGAGGACTGACTTACCTTCTGGGCTCTAGCCCAGAAAAATTCCCTAATATGGGAAAGGAAATAGTCAGTCAAGTCCGGCAAGTGCAGAGAGTCCCATACAGAATAAATCCAAGGAGAAACACACCAAGACACATATTATTCAAGCTATCAAAAATTAAATACAAAGAAAAAATATTAAAAGCAGCAAGGGCAAAGCAACAAATAACATACAAGGGAACCCCCATAAGGTTAACAGCTGATCTTTCAGCAGAAACTCTGCAAGCCAGAAGGGAGTGGCAGGGCATATTTAAAGTGATGAAAGGGAAAAACCTACAACCAAGATGACTCTACCCAGCAAGGATCTCATTCAGATTTGACAGAGAAATTAAAACCTTTTCAGATAAGCAAAAGCTAAGAGAGTTCAGTACCACCAAACCAGCTTTACAAGAAATGCTAAAGGAACTTCTCTAGGCAGGAAACACAAGAGAAGGATAAGACCTACAATAACAAACCCAAAACAGTTAAGAAAATGGTAATAGGAACATAAATATCGATAATTACCTTAAATGTAAATGGATTAAATGCTCCAGTCAAAAGACATAGACTGGCTGAATGGATACAAAAACAAGACCCATATATATGCTGCCTACAAGACACCCACTTCAAACCTAGGGACACATACAGACTGAAAGTGAGGGGATGGAAAAAGGTATTCCATGCAAATGGAAATCAAAAGAAAGCTGGAATAGCAATTCTCATATCAGACAAAATCGATTTTAAAATAAAGACTATTAGAAGAGACAAAGAAGAACACTACATAATGATCAAGGGATCGATCCAAGAAGACGATATAACAATTGTAAATATTTATGAACCCAACATAGGAGCACCTCAATACATAAAACAAATGTTAACAGCCATAAAAGGGGAAATCGACAGTAGCACAATAGTAGTAAGGGACTTTAACACCCCAATTTCACCAATGGACAGATCATCCAAAATGAAAATAAATAAGGAAACACAAGCTTTAAATGACACATTATACAAGCCGGACTTAACTGAAATTTATAGGACATTCCATCCAAAAACAATACAATACACTTTTTTCTCAAGTGCTCATGGAACATTCTCCAGGATAGATCATATCTTGGGTCACAAATCAAGCCTTGGTAAATTTAAGAAAATTGAAGTTGTATCAAGTATCTTTTCCGACCACAATGCTATAAGACTAGATATCAATTACAGGAAAAAAACTGTAAAAAACACAAACACACAGAGGCTAAACAATACACTACTAAATTAACCAAGAGATTACTGAAGAAATCAAAGAGAAAATCAAAACACATCTAGAAACAAATGACAATGAAACACGATGCCCCAAAACCTATGGAATGCAGCAAAAGCAGTTCAAAGAGGAAAGTTTATAGCAATTCAATCTCACCTCAAGAAACAAGAAAAATCTCAAATAAACAATCTAACACTACACTTAAAACAACTAGAAAAAGAAGAACAAAGAAAATGCAAAGTCAGTAGAAGGAAAGAAATTATAAAGATCAGAGCAGAAATAAATGAAATAGAAACTAAGAAAACAATAGTGAAGATAAATAAAACTAAAAGCTGTTTCTTTGAGAAGATAAACAAAATTGATAAACACTTAGCCAGACTCATCAAGAAAAAAAGGGGGAGGACATAAATCAATAAAATTAGAAATGAAAAAGGAGAAATCACAACTGACACTGCAGAAGTGAAAAGGATTATAGGAGACTACTACAATATATGCCAATAAAATGTACAACCACGAAGAAATGGGCAAATTCTTGGAATGGTACAATTTTCCAAAACTGAACCAGGAAGAATTAGAAAATACAAACAGACCTATCACAAGTAATGAAATTGAAACCGTGATTAAAAATCTTCCAACAAACAAAAGTCCAGGATCAGATGACTTCACAGGAGAATTCTATCAAACATTTAGAGAAGAGCTAACACTGATCCTTCTCAAACTCTTCCAAAAAATTGCAGAGGGAGAAACACTCCCAAATTCATTCTACAAAGCCACCATCACCCTGATACCAAAACCAGAAAAAGACATCACAAAAAAAGAAAATTATAGACCAATATTACTGATGAACATAGATGCAAAAATCCTCAACAAAATACTAGCAAACAGAATCCAACAACAAATTAAAAGGATCATAAACCATGATCAAGTGAGATTTAACCCAGGGATGCAAGGATTCTTCAATATATGCAAATCAATCAATGTGATACACCACATTAACAAATTAAGGAATAAAAACCATATGATCATCTCAATAGATGCAGAAAAAGCTTTTGACAAAATTCAACACCCATTTATGATAAAAAAACTCTCCAGAAAATGGGCATAGAGGGAACCTACCTCAACGTATAATGGCTATGTATGACAAACCCACAGCAAGCATCATACTCAATGGTGAAAAATGAAAGCATTTCCACTAAGATGAGGAGCAAGACAAGGATGTCCACTCTCGCCACTCTTATCCAACATAGTTTTGGAAGTCCTAGCCACAGCAATCAGAGAAGAAAAAGACAAAAAAGGAATCCAAATCAGAAAAGAAGAAGTAAAACTGTCACTGTTTGAGGATGACATGATACTATACATAGAAAATCCTAAAGATACCACCAGAAAACTACTAGAACTAATCAATGAATTTGGTAAGGTTGCAGGCTACAAAATTAATGCACAGAAATCTCTGGAATTCTTATATACCAACAATGAAAAATCAGAAAAAGAAATTAAGGAAACACTCCCATTTACCAATGCAACAAAAAGAATAAAATACCTAGGAATAAACCTGCCTAAGGAGGTGAAAGACTTGAAAATTATAAAACACTGATGAAAGAAATCAAAGATGACATAAACAGATGGAGAAATATACCAAATTCTTGGATTGGAAGAATCAATATTGTGAAAATGACTATACTACCCAAAGCGATCTACAGATTTAATGCAATCCTTATCAAACTACCAATGGCATTCTTCACAGAATTAGAACAAAAAATCTTACAATTCGTATGGAAACACAGAAGACCCCGAATAGCCAAAGCAATCTTGAGAAAGAAAAACGGAGTTAGAGGAATCAGGCTCCCTGACTTCAAACTATACCACAAAGCTACAGTAAGCAAGACAGTATGATACTGGCACAAAAACAGAAATATAGATCAATGGTACAGGATAGAATTCCCAGAGATAAACCCACACACATATGGGCACCTATTTTACGATAAAGGAGGCAAGAACTTACAATATAGAGAAGACAGCCTCTTCAATAAGTGGTGCTGAGAAAACTGGACAGCTACACCTTCTCCCACATCTGGATTTGGCACCATGGGTGAGGAAGGAGTTTTACAATAGAACACAGAGGCAGGAAAAATGGGGCAAGATCTCAAAGAAAATTGTGTTTCCTTCAAGACATTTGTGCTCACTTCCCAAGTAGGCACTCAAAACACCCTCACTGAGCCAGAGCCGGGCAGGATGAGGCTGGGAGAGGGCCTGAGAGCTCCTGCTGGCCTTCTGCAGCCCCAGAGAAGCTGAGGGGGTGTCCCTTCCTGATTTTTCCCAGGAGCCCATAGAGGGCAAAGTGAGGAGGGAAAAAGGAGCCCTTTGGCCTGAACATCCTGCACGCTGAGGACAGAGAAGAGAGTTTGCCATCACCAGACTGTAGACAACTCCTCTAAGTCATTTTGTGTAAGAGTCATGGGTTTCTGGGAAGTAGGAGGTTGGTATTTGGATGGGGCTTGGGGCAGTTGGAAGAATTAAGGGGTTTGAACGTTTGCAGAGGAGATAGGAGTTTGAGGGGCAGCTCTGTTTGGTTTAGTTTATATCAACACTCAGCCTGGAAAACATTGAGTTTAGGCCTGGGAGACTTCAAGATGGTGACCACTGTTGCTGGTGGAGGGGGTTCCTTCACATCTTTCTTTGCACCACCGAAGAATTGCTTCATTCAGGATCCCATGTCCCTTTAGACTCATCCTTTCTTATTCATGAGCTAGTCTCACAAGGGCAAAAACAGAGCCCTCCCTGTGTCCCTCTGGCATTTGCTTCCGGGCTCTGAACTCTGTGTTTCTGTTCCATCCAACAGGAGGCAGCCATGCAGAGAGAGGTCCCACCTGTGAACAGAGTGGTCCTGGGCCTCCCTCAGTCACCTGCTTATCCCTATCTGCTCCATCCAGGAGTTGGGACACAAGGGGATGAGGAAAACAAAGCCTGGAGCCAACGGCTGGAGTGTTCTCACTGCGAGCTGTGTGTTCTTGATCAGGTCAGGCCTCTGTCTGGGGACCTTGGTTTCTCCATCTGCACCTTGAACATACCAGACCACATTGTAGCCAAGCATCTTGAGGGCTCTAATAGTCCATGACTCATTAAGTCATCCATTCAACTGCCCCTTCGCCTTCCCCTTGATACCAAGCAGGACCCTGTGGGGTTCCTGGGCACAAAAGCCTTTTCTGAATCCCCCATTTCTGATCACAGGAAATAGGCTTCATTCAGCCTCCATGACCTTCCCTGAGTTCCAAGGGGCAGGTTCAAACAGTTGCTCCTTAGGGATGGGAAGGGATGCAGAGACAGGGGAGGAACAGTCAAAAGAAACAATAGTGCAGCCTTGGGGCAGGGTCCTGGCTTCCCCCAAGGGATACACATAACAACATCTTTGAGCTGTTTTGAAGATACTGAACCCACCACCAGGTAGGAGAAATTAATGGTATGCTGTCCACCAGCACGTAGACCCCAGACCAGTTGGAACCTGAAGGTTAATGATGCTGACACACACTTACCTCCCCACCAACCAATCAGAAGAACATCCACAAGCTGATCACTCCATCTCTGAACAATTACTATAAAACGTCTCACTACCCCTCCACGTTGGGACACACAGTTTTGAGGGCGTTAGCCCACTGGGTCCCCCTTTGCCAGGCAAAGCAATAAAGCTGTTCTTTTCTACTTCACCCAAAACTCTGTCTCCGAGATTTAATTCAGTGTTGGGGTACAGAGGCCAGATTCTGCTTCACCCTCACTGCCTCCCTGTACCCTCCCTCTTTAACTCCCACTATAGTGCCTGTGGGTGAGGCTAGGAGTGACCCACGGCCCATCCCAGACAAAGCATTTTGCCAAACTAGACTCAGGAAAAGAGCTCCCGCCATCTCCCCCCATCTCCCGCTGTCTCCTGGTGCCAATCGGCCAGGCAGAGGCATTTGTAGAGGAACATTTTTAGAATGAGCTCTGGGCAGAGGAACAGGATTGCATAATCGTCCTGTTTTAATGAAGGAGAGAGGAAGAAAGGAAGCAAGGGAGATCTTGGCACAGATGCATTAACAATTTTAACGAATTGTTGAAGTGAGAAGGCTCAGTGTGGAGAGTTGATGCAAGATGCTGTGCCTGGCTTCTCATTTGCCACAGAAATACATTCAGGCGCACTGGCACCCAAACAAGATTGCTTTATGATTGAATCAACTAGACGAGTTAGAGAACTGGTCGATTCAGTTGGCTATTACTTGTATATTTGTTTTTTTTAAAAATCTAACTCATTTATGCACTGAATGGCTGGTTATTTTCCTAAATTGTTTGGTAAACACTTGTATAGGTATCCTTCAAGGGTCTGTTCAAATGTCATTGCCACCCTGGTTCCATCAATTAAAAGCGATGTTTCCCTCCTGATAACTCATATAACATTGTCTAAGTACCTCTCTGGTCATTTGTCGTTTCTCCCTTGGAATTTCTCTCCCTTCTGGGTCCAGAAGCTCATCCAGGACAGGATCCATGCCCAATGTCTATCTGTCCCCTCAGTAGTGATGTGTTATAATGCCAAGAACATGGTACATATTTTCTAAATTTTTATAAGTGAGTAGATGGAAAGTACCATATTGGCATGGTGTGTATCCCTTTAGAAAATTGTTGAGTGCCTACTGTTCATTCATTTATTCAACAATAAATACTGACAAAGTACTATGTGCCAGGTATTGTTCTAGATTCTGGGAATACAAGCAATGAATCAAAGAGACAAGAGCCCTACCCCACGGGGCTTACATTGTGGTCAACTGATAATTTTTAAATATCCAAACCCCTAAATGGAAAGTCAGTAGGTCTCTGGAAAGACAATCAGTTTATTATTCCAGCAAACACACTGACTCTCTTCAACCTTCTTAAGAACTTGGGAAGAGCACAAATCGTGGCATGATCAAATAAACAGTTCTGGGGCTCAGTTTTCTTATCTGTATAATGGGAATTACAATACTCTATTTCTTAGGCTGAAAAAAAGTGCCTGGCACTACATCTGGCACATTTGGGATACTCCTTATAGTATTTTCCTCTAAGCCAGCAGTGCCACATCTGCTGTAAAGAATAGGAACATGCACATCTTCCTTATCACATCTTCCTGATTCTTTTATGGAAACTTCTATCTCCAACAGCCTTTGGGGGAAAAAAAGAGGGGCTGTCTGGGAGAATATGACCTAGCACTGTGCTTACAACACCAGAAAGATACCATTACTTAAAACAAAAGGGGGGTGATGAGAGCACTTTCTCTTCCAAGGCAAAAACACAGGGGCCCTCAGTGGGATTCATCCAGCGCTCCAGACCTTGCAAAGTGGCTTTAGTGAAGAATTTCTGAAAAAAATAAAGCCACTCATTCCTTTGACCCTAAAAAACGAAACTTAGCAGTGTTTTATAGGTTCGAAAGATTCTCATTTCTGCTCTGGTGTCTTGCCCATCTCTCTAGAAAATGTAAGTGCCCGTGAAAGGTTTCAAGTAACATCTCTCACCCAGCCTCTCTGTGAATTCCTGTGATGCTCTGAAAAGGAATAAGACTTTTCTGACCCAAGAGGTGGAAGCCAGGAGCCTAGATATGGTACCTAGTTTGAGAGCAGCCTGACAGCCAGAGAGATAAGTCCCTATAGCAGCAAGAACACTATCTCCAAAGATCCAAACTCTTGTCCCTGCCAAGATGATGCCTGGGAGATGCCCTTTGTCCTTAGCCATCCTTCCTCCCACACATATCTATCTCTTTGTACTTTATCCAATAAGAAAACCTCCTTCCCCTAAGTTCTCCCCATATTCTATGCTCAGGACACACTGGATATTCTGCTATTACCCAAACAAGATGAACATTCACACCTACTATCCTTCTGCCCAGAATACTTTCTTTCTCTTCCTAATAAACAGCAGCTCATCTTTCAAGACCCACTCATCCATCACCTCTTCTGCAAAATCTTTCTCCAAACCCTTAGATCCAATTAATTATTTCCCACTCTAGGCTCTCACGGTTGTTTGTCTTTTTATCTGAATTCTCGTTCCCATTATGCATTATTTGGTTTAGAGAAGAGAGGAGCAGATAAAGGAGAGGGAGGGCATTAAGGTTGCTGTTGAGGAAAACCTTCTCTTCTCTTAAAACATTCCTGTGTATGGAAGATTATGCCTAAAGATTGCTCTTCTGCCTCTGCCCCTCCCCACAGTGGTGGAGTGAGTTATGTGGTTGGTGGACAATCCATTGGTCCAATGTCTAAGGAGGCTGGCTGTAGCCCATCAAAGGCCACGAACATCACTCATTTGTCCTCTTCCTCCATCCCCAGTGGGAAGCAGAGATCCGGATGTCTCCGTTGGAGACTCAAATCTTCCCCCTTGGATGGGATGTTCCAAGGCCTAGGCGGGAGGAGCTAGCAAGCTCACTTTGGCTCTTAACCTAAGCAACATCTTCCAACCTTTATTTTTTATTAATGAAGAGATGCTCTGTTTCTCCATATGCCAGCCTATTTTGTTTCATTTCTCCATTGGTTAAGCGCTCAAGTGGAGAAATAGGAGGGTTCCATTTTGCACTACCTGAAAGAACTCTAACAACTGCAGAGAAAAATTGGAGCTACAGGCTATGAGACTGGACTTACCAAGAGTTTCTGTTGTGTTTCCCTTTCTAGCATTCACCCCATTGTGTGGTATCTACTTGTGATGAGAACCACAGAAGAGGCGGCTAGGAGTAAAGGGGGATGATCCCAATTTGGAACAGGATGCATCTGGAGAAGCAGCCCTTGATCTCTTGAGATAGGTGAGTGCTGTGGCGTCAGGATGGCAGCCAAAGTAGGAAATAGCGTTCCCTGTACAAAAGGTGACAAAGACCTTTCGTCCAGTCCTTGAGAGCATCCTGGTTTCAACCCAAAGGCTCCCTGGGGTAGCAGCCGCTTTTCTGATTAATTTTCAAGGCTATTGCTGGCCTGTGCATAGGCAGCAGCTACCTCCCTATAATCACTCTCTCCTCCCAAGCAGAGACATATCCACAGCCCTATGTCCCTGTAACACTCCTGAAGGAGTTAGCCAACGTTTCAAGGTTATGTAAGCCTCGGTCAGTAACAGTTGCCTGGCATAAGGACAATGGTTTAAGGGGAAGAAATTAGGAGAGAGAGAAAAAGGAAGTCAGAGAACAAAGGTAGAGAAATAGAGAAGAGTGTGAAATTAAAAAATTGAGAGAATGCAATTCATGGGGAACAATACAGTCAAATCAATTAAAATTGAGTGTCTCCCCTGTGACCCCCCCCCCCACCTGCCAACATGTTCCTGACCTTCCACCTGGAACACCTTGCCTCCCCCCAGGGCACCTTCCAATTCTCCCTTGTTTTGGAGGAGCCATGATCCTCAGCCCCATCCCGTATTTCCACAGCAAATGAGATTTCTCCCCTCCTCCAGAGAAGGAAAGGACGATCAAACCTCTTTGTTCCACTTGTTTTGTGCCCTCCCTCCTCCTCCCTCAGAAAGAGTAGCTCATCTAATTGGTGACAATCTGACTCCATCCGTGTTTCACTTATGGGTGGGACCAAGGTGTGAGAAGTTGCCGCTTAATACATGATGCCACTTAATACATGGTGCGTTCTCCTCTTCTGCCTGACTCCAGCTTGTACAAAGGGGGGCCTCTATTTCCACTCCCCTGGGGTGAGCCCACCTGCCCAGGTCTTCCTTTGGATGCACAGCGAAGGCCTGAAATTCTCTACTTGTGGGGCATATGGACAATGCTGCATAGAGGCAGCTGGGAGTCACCTGAATTAGAGGATGACCTCTCCCCACAGGTAGGCTCCAAAGTCTGGATGTCCGGAAGAATTAGTTAGCCTACTCCGGCCTCAAGACCACATTCTCCAACACAGTTTACTATGAAGCTATGCTATGGGCTACAGGCTTACTGAGCTTTTTCTTTTCTTTTCTTTTCTGGCCACACCACATGACATGTGGGCTCTTTATTTCCCTCTCAGGGATCGTACCCGAGCCCCTGCAGTGGAAGCGCGGAGTCTTAACCACTGGACCGCTAGGGAAGTCCCCTGAGCATTTTCTTGACTCTAGAATAATGTGTTTCTTTGATCCTCATTCAGCCACACTGGTTTATAGTTGATTGGGTTGAAATAAGGATTCTCAACCTTAAGCATGCATCACGATCACCAGGAGGGCTAGTTGAAGCACCGCTGGCTGGACAGCACCGCCGGAGTTTGAGTCAGTAGATCATGGGTGGGCATTTCTAACAAATTCCCCAATGAGTCTGCTGCTGCCGGGCTGGGGACCCCACTTTGAGAACCACTGGATTAAACACAAGAAGAGAAGAAGGTATGCAATATCTTCTCATAACATTCAGCACATTTGGTATTCCTTGTTGATGGTGTTTTTCCCCAAAATTCCAGGCAAGCAGCAACCTTGTTCATCTTGTTTACAATTATGTCTCCAGTGCCTATCACAGATTAGGAGCGCAACGATCATTTGCTAATGAGTTAGACTGGACACCTGTCCTTATTAACGGGACATCTCCGTCACATAGGACTATTCGGCTCTCCACCCAAGGCAGTGAGATGTTATTACGTACTCCTCTATTGGGAGGTACAGAGGTTATGAACTGTAAAATTTCAGACAGTCCCCGCCCCAAAGCTGCAACCTGTGTTTCCCAGGCACCATTGCCCCAGGGTGTTCATTTCCATTAAGACCTGCCCTGGGTGAAAACTGGAAGAAGGTAAGAGGGAGAAAAGGAGATATTTACTTGCTTAAACAGTCACGTAGGAGGGTCTGAGCAGTCCCTCCTGCTTCCAACCCTTGGTGAGAGAACAGTGCTCAGTAGTAATTGTTATTAAAGCCGCTGGCAATAATACGCCTCGTAAATTGTCTGCAGGGCTGCTAGCAACCAGGAATGCCCTGATTGCTCACTGGCTTGTTCGGAATACATTGGAATGCAGCTCAAGCTGTGATGAAGGAATGATTCTCAGAAATAAATCAAATTTGGTGCAGGAAGACACATCTATATTTCATGTGCCTGCTTCTGCAGGAATGCTTCAGTAATTGGTTTAAAAATATCCATGACATCTGTTGATTCTTCTACTTTTAAGTGTGCATCTTTATCTTTGTCTTTTTTGCAAAAGATTATGCTGCAAAGCAGAGGAAGGGGAGAAAACGTTGCAGCAGCTACATTTAAAAAGGCTTTGCCCTGCCAGCTCTCAGATCGATCTGCTAGTCACCTGGCCTAATACAGAATCATAGCTCCCTCAGATCCTCATGGGAATGAAACGGCCTGTAAATAAATACATGGCATGCCTGCAGGTGAGCGCTCACTTGGGACACATCAATAATTTCACAGCATTGAAACGAGGGTGTCTGGTAATTCCAAAATTTTACATATATATTCCAGAAGTTATAGCCCCCACTGGAAACACACAAACAAAGCCACATCTGCATTTAGCATTTTCAGTTGGGGAAGTCTTCCTGGAAAGCTTACTATTGCTCTCTGGCCTCATTTAAGTCAGATGTAAAATGGGGAAAATGACAGAACCCATTTCATGAAAATTGTTATGAGAATCAAGGGAGAAAGTGTGGGAAATATCTACATATGTAAATAAGGACTCTATAAACTTTTTCTGTTACTATTGTTGTTGCATTGTTATTATTGCTCTTGTGGTTGAATAACATTCAAGGCCCACAGCATCAGTGAGACTTGTCAGGGAAGTAAGTTTGTATACCTAAGGCACAGTCCCTCCCTGGCTTCCGGCTTAAATTGCAGCGGCCCTGGGGCAGTCCTTGCCGCTCTCCTTTGTATGTTTATTACTTCCACCTGGAATGCCTTTTCTCCTTCCCATTCTTCACCTATTTTCCCCCACCAACCCCCCCCCCATCTAAGGTAAAATGGAGGGGTTGCTATCCCCCATCACACTGTCCCAATCCAGAGTGGCTGCCCTATTTGAGCTTCCTCACAGCCCAGCAGCATCCCATCAGAGCAGTTTCCACACTGGATGATCCTTTGCTGTTTACTGGTCTGTCTCTTCCTCTAGATTATGAGCATCCTTGGGTATGAATCTGATATTACTGGATATCTAATTTGGAACAAATACATGTGAAGAGTATGAATTAAAAGGATGGCTATCACTGGTCTCTTTTGCAAATTTCTTAAAAGGGGTTTGGGGGCTTCCCTGGTGGTGCAATGGTTGAGAGTCCACCTGCCGATGCAGGGGACACGGGTTCGTGCCTCGGTCCGGGAAGATCTCACACGCCACGGAGCGGCTGGGCCCGTGAGCCATGGCCGCTGAGCCTGTGCGTCCGGAGCCTGTGCTCCGCAACGGGAGAGGTCACAAGAGCGAGAGGCCCGCTAACCGCAAAAAAAAAAAAAAAAAAAAAAAGGGGGTTTAGTGGGAAAATTAAATGCCAAACAGGTAGAATTCACACTGGCAAAAGGAGAACACATTTGGGAATAAATACGAGTGAGGATTGTGGATAGAGTGATAGTATATGGGCTTTGAAGTCAGTCCTGCATTCTAAATTTGGCTGTGTCATTTACTAGCTGTGTGTCTTTGGTCATGTTATGTCACTTCTCTGGACCTCTTTTCTCATCCAAAAAGATGTAAATAACTCACAGGGTGGTGGAAAAAGATAAAACTGGTATTATGGACTGAATTGTGCACTTCCAAAATTCCTACCTCTCCCCCTCTCCTTCTCCTTCTCCTTCTTCCTCCCTCTCTCTCTTCCTCTCCCTCCCTCTCATTGTCTCTCTCTCCCCTCAGCCAGTGTGATAGGCCATGTGAGAACACAGCAGGAAGGCAACTGTCTGCAAGCCAGCAAGAGAAACTTCACCAGAACCTGACCACGCTGGCACACTGATCTTGGACTTCAGCCTCCAGAAAGGTGAGAAAATAAATTTCTGTTGTTTAAGCCATCCAGTCTATGGTATTTTGCTATGACAACCCGAGTAGACTAACACAATCGGCATGTGTAACGGGACTTTGAACATAATATATACCACATGACACATAGTAAATGCTTAATAAACACTGGCCTTTCATGTCATTTTCAATTGTTTGATTTTTTCAATGAGACTTCTTATAATAACACCAGCATTTACAATATAATTCAGTTGGAAAATGGTGTAAAATATAAAAATTATTTTTGCCAAGTATAAATATTTATCTACTTTTTGGGGCAAAGTCAGCATATACAGCCAATGCTTATATCAATGCATAAAATTAGATAAAAAGCCATTGATCAATCACTTAAAACACCATTTCACCCACTGATAATAAACGCTTCCATCGCGAACATTTTATAAGTGAGCCAATTTGAGCAAAGAAACTGACTGAGGGTACTTCCCTCTCCTTTTCTTGCCATTGGCCATCATCTTGTGAATGAGTGACCTGGTCAACTCAAACTTGCCTTCCTATGAAATTTTCCAGGTGAACTTTAAGACACTGATGCCTGGGTCTCATCCTCCAGAAATGCTGCCTTAATTGGTTTAAGGTGGAGCTGGACCTCAAGAGTGTCCCAGTCCCTCTCCAGATAATTTAAATATTCAGCCAAGTTTGAGACCCACTGAGCAGGGAGCTGGCAGGCTTAACTGGCTGTATCCCCTGTTGTCTGTTGCCTGGCCAATGGCCACCCCTGGGTAATTAGGGCTTCTTCTCTTGGTCCAAGGAAGGAGTTGAATATTCTATCAATGAAAAGCACCCAACTGACTATCTTCATAGACTTAAGCTACTCAAGTTCTCTGCATTGCACCTTCTTCACCGGTAAATTGAGGACAATGCCTGTGCCCTGGAATTGTTGTCAATAACAGCAATATAGTAATTAATGTGCACCAGGCTCAAGCCATGTTTCAGGCACAGGTCTGAGTGCTCTACACATTTTATCTCATCTGATCCTCATCAAAGCTCAGAGAGGTAGGGACTGCTGTTATCCCAGTTGTGCATTTAAGGTAGCTAAGTTTCAGCCACGGCAAGGAATCACAGACTGAGCCATATCACAGCACGTAAGTGTCAACGATGGACCTGGAACGCAAGACTGCCTGGCCCCCACTCTCTACCCTGCACTCCAATGCCCTGAGCTGTTTCCTGTCTCCTGGGCTACAGGAAATGATGTGCCTTAAGATCTCAGCCCAGGGCCTGGAACATAGGAGCCCCTGAAAGCATCCTGGTACCCTTCCTACTCCTCAGAGCCCATTCTTATAAGGCAAAACCAAGGTCAACACCCTCAACGTCCAAGCCAGATTCCAGAAAATATCAGAAGCTGCCGGAAACAGAACAGATCCTGTTCAGCAAGGGAACAACACTGAAGTTGGTCACTGACCCAACCTCGCATCAGTACCATCTTAACCAAGAGCGCTCTACCACCAGACTCAGGCCGTTGGCAGCTGCGTCAGAGCTGGCCTTGCAGCGTCCACAGCTGCCAGGGCTGCCAAAGGCTGCAAGAAGGCACCGAAGGATCCAGAGGCGTCCACGCATTCTCGCGCTGCTTTTCTTTCTAATGCAGAAGCGGATGAATGGACCCTGCAGCAACAGGGAAAATGCCTTGACTCTAAGGAGAGCTGAAAGAAACACAGAAAACTATGTCTGTGTTATAGGAACCTCATTGTTACAAGGCTACATTGTTATAGAAAAAATACCTGCATGTGTGTGGATTAGAACAGGCAGGGGAACAGGCAGAAAAGGAAGCTGCCTTATTGGGGTGGCAGGATAGTCAGGGAAGATTTTCATTTCTGTTAACATGGCCGTAATGCTGTTTGTGTCATAAGTGATACTGATTATAAAAGACAGAGCGTCAGGGTAACAAAAATCTCTCCTCATGGACAGCAACTGCATCAGAAACCAGAAGCAGACTGGAAAGTGGTGGAAAGAGGTTGGTACCCAAACCCAAGGAGTCAGGAATCTTTCATTCTTTCATCTCTTTTTCTCTAGTCCTCCTATTCGTTGTAGAAAACTTAGAAACTATATGTCATAACTGCATCTTTCATAGCTAGCTAGATAGATGACAGATTTTTTTTTTTATAAAATTAAGGTAACGCTCTACACTGCTATGAAGTGAAGAAGAGACACAGGATTCAGGCCTTTGGAAGTCAAAATGTGAGGTTCATTCCTGAGAAAGCTGCTTAGAGAATACGGCTTAGCTCTGTAGGCAGGTGAGCTCGCTAACCCTCGGTCCCTGAAGGAGAGTGATTTCTTCACCCAGTTTCATCATATCTGGATGGTGCGGGTCACCCTGCACGGGAGCAGGGCTTTCAGACTAAGATGACTGCACAGCCAGAAGAGAAGAATGCACCCTCACTGGTGAAGGGCAGAACCAAAACAGGAAAGCAAGGGGCTGAGCGAAGCTCAGGACTGGGTACCTCATACCTGCTCTCATGGGCGAGAGGAAGTAATGAATGGAGAGAGTGGCCAGCAAGTCCCCCCACGAAAACATGAGAAGTGAGAAAAATTAGGTTTCCAAGTGATGCGTGTGGTGGCGCATCCTTATGGAGTGCCTTCCTAGGTCGCAGTCTAGAAGCTAAACACTATGTGGTCCAGACTCCAGTACAGCTAGAGGACTCGGGCTAGATACACTTGCCTGAGATTTGGAAGGCAGATACAGGGAAGAGGCTATTTTCTGCTGCTGCTTCTCTTTCGGTGGACAATCACCGGGTCTGATTTTTGTCTGGTGGCTTCTTGACCACACAGAGGTGACATGAGTCTCAAGCCAGTATCTGTACGAGCAGCTTGCCAATTTAGCCGATGTCCTTCTGGTCTCTGTGGCCTCCAGTTTATGACAGAGACAAGTGTTTCTGGAAGCAGCACTGGAGCAGCAGCTTTCCAACTTAGTCGGAGGCTTAGATCAGAAGAGAGGCAGCAGCTCCTGCGGTGACTCAGTTCTCTGAGATGTTCCTGGGAGCTCAACCAAGACGCCACTTTTTCAGCCTCTCTAATGATTCTTTAATATGCTGCAATCGATCCATTTCTGCTAATACAACCTGGAGAGAATTCTGATCTCTGCAATTGAGCCCTAACTTTTCATCCAAGATTAGTCACTACTAATAATTTTAAATAAGTATAATGCTGTGGACTGAATGCTTTTCCCTCCTTCTCCCACTCCTCCAAATCCATATGTCAAAGCCTTAATGCCCGAGTGATGGTATTTGGTAGATAATTAGGTTTAAATGAGGTCATGAAAGCAGAGCCCACATTGATGGCACTAATGTCCTTATAAGAAGATGAAGAGGCCAGAGCTCTTTCTCTCTCTGCCATGTGAGGACACAGCCATAAGACAGCCAACTGCAAACCAGGATGCTAGCTCCTACCAGACGCGGGTCCTTGATCTTGGACTTTCCAGCCTCCATAACTTTGAAAGATAGATGGTTGATGTTTAAGCACCCAGACTATGGCATTTCTGTGATAGCAGCCCAGCACTGAATAAGACATATAATAATATTAGGACCACTAGTAAATTTTCACTGTGTGCTAAGCATTCTGCAAAATGTATTATTTTGTGCAATTCTCACAAGAACTCTCTGAGATTAATATTTTTATTACTTCTATCACTAATCCACGGAGAGATTAAGTCAGATGCTTAGCATCAGAGGGAGATGAGGAGGAGAGCCTCGTGGATATTTCCATTCCATATGAGGACGGAAATCTGGAGTAGAATCCAAATCTGCCTCTACCTACAGTCTATGCCTTGACCCATTCCTCCATCTTTTCCATTTTCTTATTGCAGTGTTTGATTTTTTCTAGTTGATGTTTAAACACTTCCAGATGTCCTTTAAAATAAATTTCACATGTCACAAATATTTGGGAAGGCCCTCCCCCATCAAACGCATGCTATTGTCAAGCCAAACCTCTACCATTCTACCCAAGCCAGGTCTCCACTTAAACAGAGGTCCCTTGAGCATCTCACCAAATGGCCCGGTAAGAATGGAAAGAGGAAAGAAGATGGGGGAAAAGAGGAAGGACACAAGACAGGCTAATAGACGAAAGTGTGGAGAGAATTCAGTAGACCTGCTATACCAGAAAGTCTCTTATCAACTCAACACCAGTTCTGCTCCCTCCTAAGTTCCCCTCTATTCCCAAGGGCTGGAAGCCTGGGACCTACATTTCCCCCAAATTCTCTGCCACTGGGGTTATCGTTTAGCTTCTGCCAGTAGAGGCTGGCAAGGTGTAAGAGCGGCAGAAGCCATATTACAGCTTCTCTACATTTTCCAAGGATATGCATGGACGTTAGCAGATGAGAGACTACAAAAATCTCCAGGCTTGCTCTTACAAACCACTTGCCTCGGTGCTGTAAGCAGCTATAATCATTGGTGGCAGCTTCCTGCAATTCCAGATTCACAGCTAAGCAGTAAAACTGTGTGTCAGCAGCCTTCCTAACCTTGGCTCATCTAGTCCTTTCAATAATTTTATACGCCATTAATCCCCATTATTAAACCACTTCAGACTTACAAGTCCCGGCTCAGTCTCTGGTTCCAAGATGGAGAGACCAGGGATATCTTTCCAGATCTGCCACCAGAGAGGTTTCCCCTAGACTGGTTACTTTCCTTCTCTGGGACTCAGTTTCCTCATTTGTCAGACGAGTGGATTGGACTTAGCTGAATCGAAGGTCCCTCCCAGCTCTAGCACGCTGTGAATCCACAACAAAAAGAAAAAATCATTCACGCTAGAAAAGCATCTCCTGGCCTCTCTTTCTCACGCCCCAACAGCCAAGGCCAAAGGGGTTTTGTCTATCTGGCAATGGCAGGTTCCACACTGAGAAACAATTTTTACTGGTGAAACCATATTGAGAACCACAAAAGAGAAGCGAACGTCAGATACGCTCAAAGGTGCCAGTTCATCCAGATTCAATTTCCCCTAGAAGTTGACTTAATGTCCAAAAACATTTCAGTTAATGGCTCCATGGCTATGGCTTTCTCCCCCGCGAAAGCAAATAACTTTCCCTAGACTTGTTCTTAACCTACTCCAGAAAGATCTGTGCAGGTCCAGGCAGAACATCTGAGTAACTTGGAAAACTGTGCATGACTAACATTTCTGACTGCACTGGCTGGCGGTGGAAACAGAGCCTGTGAGTTCCTGGAATTAGGTTGGAGTCCCTCTATATCAGTCTGCTCAAGCTGCCGTGATAAATATCATAGACTAGGAGGCATAAGCCGCAAACATTTACGTCTCACAGTTTGGAAGCCTAGAAGTACAAAATCAAGGTGCCAGCAGATTCGGTTCCTGTGAGAGCCCTCTTCCGCCTCTTGCTGTGTCCTCACATGGCAAAGAGAGAGACGGGGAGAGGGCCCTGGTCTTTCTTCCTCTTCTTATAATTCCATCATGACCTCATCTAACCCTAATGACCTCCCAAAGTCCCAACCTCCAAATACCATCAGCTCAGAGATTAGGGCTTCAATGTGTGAATTTCAGGGGGACACAAACATTCAGTCCAGAACACTTGCTTTTTCCCTTCGTAACTGTGGCTCGGCTTACAGGTCCCTTCTCCAAAGGGTGCTTCCCAAACAGCTGCCTCATTCTAATGTCAAAATACGACGTAATTTCCCTTTATGTCACTTCTTAGAGCATAACTGATTACTGTCTGACAGACTTTACCTAGTCCCTCAATAGCATATAAGATCCATGAAGGCAAGAACACCAGGGTCTCATCACAGCCGTAACCTGAACCGAATTCAATCCAACATGAGAGTGTTTATTAAATATAAGATGAAAAAATGCAGGGGCCCATAAATTTGAGAATTTGGGTAATTTAATTAACCTCTCTGAGCCTCAATTTCCTTGGTAACAACTACCTTATGCTCCTGTGATGAAGGTTAAATGCAGTTGTGCTAGGAAGTGATCAATTCGTACTTTGGAGAGACAGCCTGTTGTAGAGGAGGGGCTGGTACATGGAAGATAAACAGGTCTGGTTTTTGTCCCACCGACAAGAAGTGTGACCTCAGTGAGGCGTTATTTTTTACATAAAATCGGAATATTAGTGATTAATTCACAGGGCTAATGTCAGAATTAAATGAAATCCCTAGGACAGTCTGGTCCATAAGAGGTGTGCAGTAAACATTTGCTCATGCTGATGGAGGCGAGCCAAGCAGGTTTGCAGGCAACTGTCTTTGAAAGGGAACACAGGAGTTTCCTGCTAGAGACTCAGAAGGTCCAGGTGGCTCAGCTTGGCTTCCTGCCTGAACGGAAACTTCCACCAGCATCCCAGCTGTCCCTATTGGTTGGCGATGTTCTGGATTCATCGGGGAGATGAAAAGGCAGGATTGGCCTCTTTGTCTCCATCAATCCATTGCACCATGATGCTCCCAGGACCAGCAGAGTGACTCATGTGCCAGCGCTAGTGACAGGATTAAACCCAGCAATGATAAAATGTGACTAGCTCTCACACCTGCCGAGAGGGGTGTTTAGAAACAAAACTCCTACGTGTATTCCTGAGGTGCAGGCACTGCTCTTTTCTCATGTATATGACAAGAGAGAAAAGCTGTCAGGTGGAGGAAGAAACGAATGTGCTGGGACTTCAAGATTTCTTCACGTGACCTCAAAGATCTCCTCAATCTTGAAATTGTTAGAATCCGGTAGCTCCGTGCCTGGTTATTTTAGGGGCCTGTATCTTGCCTTTTCTGATTCCCAGTCTTTGTGGTCTCCCCTACAACAGAAACCCTCCAGCTCAAGAAACCAGCATCCAGCTACGGACAAAAGGCTGAACTCTTCTTTGTGACACTCCATCATCAGTACTGTCTTCAATTTACAGCCACAGATACAGGAACCTGGAGATGCAGAGCAGCATGCCAGTGTTCACAGCTTTGCAGGGAGGATTGTGAATCCCACATTCTTATAACCACTATGCTAAATGCCTGCCTACAGTATTTCACCCAGGAGGGAAAGATGCACAATCACAGAAGCAGGAGAATGGAACAATACCATGGAAATTTAAAAAAATGTGGAACCATATGATCGTGGAGAGAGGCAGAAGTCTCTGTGTCTAACTCTCCAGTTCCCGAGTCCATGTGGTCCAACGGTACTTTGTTTCCTGCTTTGACCTCCATGAACTTGCCTATCACATCCTCCTAATACCCGCCCTTGACCTAGTCTGGCTTTAAAGATGTCTGTTTGCCAAGAACATGCCGAAACCCAAATCAGAATCACAGAGAAGCACAGAAATCACTGGAAGCACAAAAATGCATACCATCCTCTGGGAACCATGAGTCATGGGTTTGGCTGAAGCAACAGGCGGATTCAATAGTATTCAATTCAACATACATTCGTGGCATGCCCAGTAGGGACTAGATACTTAACTAAGTTCCTAAGCAGACAATAAGTCTATAAAAGAATTTCGATGTCCTCTTACAGAATTTACTTGTTTCTTCTCCCATTTTCACCTCTTGCCCCAACGGCAACAGCCTGGAACCCATTGCTGTTACACTATCTGTCCCCGTCTATGTAGGATCCCTCAGTCTGTTACCAATGTAGGCCTGCTGACTCAAGCAGTACCATGCCAAGTTCTATTTATATAAACTCCTTCTGTGTATTTATGGAATTATGGAACTATACGAATTCTCAGAGCTCGAGCAGACCTTAGGGGACATTCGTTCACCCTCCTAATTGCAGATAAGGAAGGCAAAGGCTAGTCATGTAGTGTTAACTTCCTTCCCAAAGCCCACTGTTTGTGGGTGCCCGGCTGCATAATGGACCCAAGTCTTAAATGGAGTAGATTTTCAATGGTAGAAATTCTGGAACTATAGCAGGAAACTTCTGAAAGCTGGTGTACTCGGGTCCCAAAATGAAGCATTTACATTGTTTTGACAGGCGTGGAAATTGTAACCCTTAGATCTGCCCCAGGAGGACATGACTCTAGATGAATTGTTCTGTGATCCTCTAAGCTCATTCCCAGGACAAGTCACAAATTCTGATCATCCTTCACTTTGGAAGGGGACAGGTTGACTGTAAAATCCCAGACTTTCCTAGTTTCAAAATATTTTGAAATTCATCGTTTTCACACACTGTAAGGTTCCCCTCTATGGCATCCCTGACTTGTGGACATCCAGCCCCTGCTTGAATACCGCTAAATATAGTTTCCTACTTCATGAGTCACCTGATACATCCATCAGAGAACTCAGCTGGCTAGAGGTGGCTTCCTGCTGTAGAGCTGCCTCCTTGAAATTCACAGAGCAGACCTGCTTCTTCTTCCAGGAAGGTTAACAGTCCTACTGCTCTCTGAAGACCGTCTGTCCAACTCCGACCTCTTTCCTCTTATATCTCCTCAACCCACATCCCATTCCTAGACCAGCTCCTCTGCAAAAATGTACCTACCCTTCTCAGCCTTCTTTTCAACTCATTTATTTTTCTCCAGGAAAGAAAATAGACATCAGAAAATTAGCTTTGGGTTGCTAATTAGCATCCCTAGGGGTGTAGAAAGAGCAGTTTATCATTTTCTTCTCAAGGTAAATTAGTAACATTTACTCTTCTAGACGTTACACCCTTTACCTGAATCTTCTTAATTAATTGGCTACATCTACAATCCTGATTGTTAAAGAAGTCTGTGCTTGCCTGGGCCTCGAACAGGAGGAGAAAAGAGCCGAGGAGGGGCTGCCCAGAAAGAGGATATTAGAAAACAAAACAAGGGACTTCCCTGGTGGCACAGTGGTTAATAATCCGCCTGCCAATGCAGGGGACACGGGTTCAATCCCTGGTCTGGGAAGATCCCACATGCCGTGGAGCAACAAAACCTGTGCATCACAACTACTGACCCTGCGCTCTAGAGTCCGCGGGCCACAACTACTGAGCCCGTGTGCCACAACGACTGAAGCCCGTGCGCCTAGAGCCCAAGCTCTGCAACAAAAGAAGCCACGACAGTGAGAAGCCTGCACACCGCAACGAAGAGTAGCCCCTGCTCGCCGCAACTAGAGAAAGCCGGCGTGCAGCAAAAACGACCCAATGCAGCCAAAAATAAATAAATAAATTTATTAAAAAAAAAAAAAAGAAGAAGCAGACTGTTGATTGGGGCCGTCACCACTGTTTATGACCATCTGGTATCACCTCCATCCTCATCTGGTAATTCTGTCACCACACCTAAATGGCCAGGTGACCCATGCTCACCAGACACTGGCACAGAAATGAGCTCTGTGAGCAAAACTAGGTTAGGGACTTTCCTAAGATTTGATTTAGGACCACTGCAAAAGAATAAAATTAAAAATAAGCCCTCCACTTTTCCTCGGGAACAAAAACCTGTAATTTCATATAGTCCTAGAACAAATTGTTATTGGCTCATCTTTCCTGCCATGTAAAGAAAGCCATCTGGAGAATGAAGCCAACACATGGAAGAAGGCTTAACAAAGATATGACGGGAGAGAAAAATCCATGATGATACCAATTGAGCCCCTGGATACAACCGTTCCTGAACCCACATTCCTGAACCTTAGACATACCAGGTACCAGGCAGCTATAAATTTTCATTTTACCCAAGCCTGCTTGCAACCAAGAGTCCTGATGAATATACATGTATCGAGATCAAGATCAGACAATATTGACAGGTTCAGGAAAAATCCACAAACAACAGGAAAGCACTTGGTACAGAACTTGGCGCACACTACCAAGACCAAGACGGTTCCTTGAGGGTGCCGCATTGGGGCTGGAAAGTTTGAGCTTTCCAGTTATCCAGTGAGAATGATCAAGTCGTCTCTCAGGAAAGAGAAACATTTTAGACCAAAGCAAAGAAAGGCAGCAGAGCCTCAGTGTTCACAGGAGGATGAGAAGCATCTTCCCTCAATTTTTCAGATACTGAGTGGGTATGACAGTCATATATCTTGGGTTGATAGACTGAAGCTGTCTTCCACAAAACGGAACCCTAAAAACATCTCCTGAAGCCAAGGGGCATCAGTCCGGATAGGTCTTGATTTCAGCCCCTTTTTGTGAAAACCCACTTACTGATTTAACGGACATTTCATTTAGTGCCTTCTGTGTTTCAGGCATTGCACTTGTCATTTGGGAAATGCAGTGAGCTAGCTCAGCATGCCCTGCCTTAAGAGAGCTCATAATCTGGTTGGAAACATACTTTAATAAATCCTTTACCGTGTGGTAATAAGGGGACATCCGAGTGTCAAGGAACATAGAGCAAGGGTTTCCATTTTCTACTGCTGTGTATCAAATAACCACAAATGTAATGTCTTCAGACAACACCCAGGTATAATCTCATGGTTCCACAGGTCAAACATCCGGATGGCTCAACTGCATTCTCCGCTCAGGGCCTCACAAGGCCAAAATCAAGGTGTCAGCCAGGCAAGGCTCTTATCTGGAGGGTCAGGGGAAGAAGGTGCTTTCAAGCTCATTCAGGCTGACAGTAGAATTCAGTTCTTTGTGGGGGTAGGACCGATGTGCCCCTTTCCTTGCTGTCTGTCATGAGGGGTTCTGTTCCTAGAAGCCACTCCCACTCTTTCTCACATGGTTCTCTACGTCTTCAAACTAGAAATGGCATTTCGAGTCTTTGAGTCTCACTGACTTCCCCTTTTTCCTTCCTCTTCTCCTACCAGCCAAAGAAACTTCTCTGCCTTTAATATTATGATTAGATTGGGTGAACTCAGAAAATCTCCCCTTTTAAAAATCAACTCATATGGGATTTAAATTATATATATAATATCCCTTCATAGCACTACCCAGACTAGTGTCTGATTGAATAACTGGGGAATGGAAATCTTGGGAGCATCTTTAGAATTCTGACCACAGCAAGACCCCTAACGCAGACTGTAGGAGTCACAGAAGTCTGCCTGGAGGAGGCGGCATGTGAGCTGAGTTATAAAGTAGTAGGAATTAGAAAAAAAAAAAAATAATAATAGGGAGAGCAAAGTTCCCAGCAAAGAATCAAGGACTATCTAGGCACATAGGAGAATAGGGGGAAAAAATTCAGGATGGATGGAGTGACAATTCAGAGGGGGAAAAAAGCAGTGAAAGATGAGCTGGAGGGGCAAGAAAGGACTCCATGATAAAGGGACTAGTAAACCCAGCTTCACCTCCCACATCTCATTCAAGTGCATCTTGCTGGATGGATCTATGTTAGCTGCAGCGTTTTAGCTTTTCAGCCTCTGCAAGAGAGGGAGGTCTCTGGGAATGAGGCTGGATACTGGAAGTAAAATGACTCACAGCCCAACATATATAGGGCACTCAAAAAAAATGTCTCTCTTCATATTTTTATGTTTTCTGTTGAACCTTATTTAGGTATTCATTCTTCCAAAATATACTGATGGAGCGACTTTTCTGCCTGGAGCTGTTATGCACAAAAGATACCTAGATAAAGAGATTAGCGTTCATGCATCTGAGGAGCCCACAGTCCAGAGGGACAAACTGACGTGTAATGCCAGCAAATAAGTCACAGAGCACACAGGTGATAGTATAATGGAGGTCATATGGTTTTGGAAGCATTCCTTCATAATTTAACACCTAACTTGTGGTGTCAGATGTGGAATCTAAAATAGCCAAACTCCTAGAAGCAGACGGTAGAATGGTGGTTGCCAGGGGCTGGAGGGGACGGAAGGTAGGGAGGTGATGGTCGAAGGGTACGAAGATTCAGTTATGCAAGATAAAGAGGTTCTGAAGGTCAGTTATACCACATGGTGCCTATAGCTGACGATAATGTATTGTATGCTTGAAATTTGCTAAGAAGGTAGCTCTTATTTTGTGTTGCTACTACTACTACTAATAATAATGATAATAATAATAATTAGTGATAGAGGCAGGAGGAAACTTTGGGAGGTGATGGTTATATTTATAGGCTTGATGGTGGTGATGGTTTTCCAAGTGTATACTTAACCTCAAACCCAAGTTATATACATCAAATATGTATGGATTTTTACATGTCAATCATACCTCAGTAAAGTGGTTCAAAATTTTTTAAATTAAAACCCAACTATTGGCCCCTGCTATCTGGTCCTTGGGCGTCTGGGTCTGGGTCTCCTCTCCCTACACAGAGAGGATGACAACACCTTCTCCAGAGTTGCATGGGGATAATACATGTATTACAAGAAAAGTGCTCGGCCCCTGGCTTGACACATGGTTCAGGTTTTGGTTGTTGATATTATTCACAGAACCAAAGGATCTACTCAATACTACATATTTATAAAGATACATTATGTATAAGAAACTACACACGTATTAGGATTCTCTGTATTCTATAAAGGTGCTTTTCTCAATGTCTTTAACATTTCTTTGTTCAGTCCCTCTTTTAATGTCTCCCTCTAGAATAACTGGTCTTCATTTTAGGCAACATCTGCTTCCCTGCCACTTGTATAAATTGGTCCTAAGCGAAGTCCCACTTTCTTTAGAACAACTCTCCAAATGTGAGAAGACGGCGCTCATGGTCAGCTTTGCCACCCCCATCCTTCCTGTCCATCTTTCTTCTCCATCCTTCCTTCTCTTTTCTTTCTCTTATGCTTTCTAGCTCTTGTTCCATTCTTTTCTTCTTAGTAATGATTTTCAACATTGACGAAGGGCTGCTTCCATGTGCGATGCACTTTACATAGATAATGTCAAGGTTTTCCTTATGACAACCAGTTAATTGGGTATTATAATCCTTTTTGTTTGTTGTTATTTACAGACCATGAAAAGAAAGCTCAGAGAGGTGAAGAGAGAATCCCAGGGTCACACAGCTAATGAAGGGCACACCTTGACTTTAAATACTGACTCCTCAGTCGTGTTTTTAATCACACATTTATTCTGTTTCCTAATCCTAATATTTCAAAACAATACTACAGTGATCTTAAACTGAATGGTTTGAATCACTCCTCAAAGCCCATATAGTCAGAAGAGACTTTCAGCTGTAAAAATCAATCCAGGTAGAATGTAACCAAGAGATCACAAAACTCCCTGATCTGGAAGTGTCAGGTTATTATCCTACACCCAGATTGTTCTTGAAACAGGTCCATCTACCTTGGCAGACAAGGGTCAAGGTGTGAGAGGCTGTGACTGTCCTATTCAGTGCTCCCTTCAGAGCTGAGCTGTAGACCCAGTTCCTCTAAAACAAACCCTCATCCATGCTCATAACCCCTGCCTCTAACTCTGACACATTTATAGGATACAAGAAAGCACTGGGACCTCCCATATGCCAAGCAAGGCACTGGGCATGCTTCCATATGTTGTTTTATAACAATGAAAAATGGGTTTCTTGATTCCCCATTCAGATCAGCACACTGAGGCTTCAGCAGGTCAGGGGTCTTTCCTACCGCAGGAAGCTCTTGCTGAGCTGCATACAGAGTTACATGTATTTATTTAGGCAGAGGCTCATTCATGGGTGAAGATTGTATCTTATTCTTCCCTGAATCCCCAGAGCCTATCACAGCACACCGCAGGTGCTCAAAACATGCGCACTATGATGAAACTGGGCATGCCTCTCCTCTAGCAGCTTCCTTAGCAACTGCCTTCAGGCAGAGATGAGAAGGAATGGGTTTCATTTACAACAACTCAAAAGATGACTGTGCTTTGTGACCACCTAGAGGGGTGGGATAGGGAGGGTGGGAGGGAGATGCAAGAGGGAAGAGATATAGGGATATATGTATATGTATAGCTGATTCACTTTGTGATAAAGCAGAAACTAACACAACAGTGTAAAGCAATTATACTCCAAAAAAGATGTTACCAAAAAAAAAAAAGATGACAGTGTTGTGCCTGTTTATTTTTCCTGCAGTATAACGTTGTAACCACTCTTCCTGAGGGGAGGTGTGTTGCAGTTGTTATGAAGCAGCAGGCTCAGATCGGGTGAGTTATTTGGGTCAGGGTGTATTTCAGTTCTTGAGATCCATGGGGACACGTGAGCACATCCAGGACGTGTGCTCACAAAGGCACAGAGTGGAAGGAGGGAGCTGTATTAAGCTGTTTGAGGTTGACTGTGGCAGAGAAGCTGACAAGCTCTTGAAAGACTTCTTGCTCTGGAACCCAGGTCTCTGCCTCCATGCCTTTAGGGTCCCTAGGATGGGCCACAGTGAGTGCCAGGCGGGGCTGGAAGGAACCAAGGCACAGGCACGTGGGAAATTTGGAAAACCAAAAGATCAAATGAAACAAAGTAGCTACCATTTACCATTTAAGAGCATGCTGTGTCCTTGCAATTACATTAATTGCTCCCAGGCACCTGAATTCTCACTGCAACTCTATGGGGTGGGTAATATTATACTCATTTTACAATTGAGGAAACAGACTCAGGGAGGTTAAGTGACTTTCCCAAGGTCACAAAGCTAACGACTAGAAAAATTAGGGAAAGACCCTGCTCTTTACATTATTCCACAGCATCTCTTCAATACTGTGGTAGCTGAATAATGGCCTCCAGAAGATGTCCACATCCTTACCCCCAGAAACGGTGAATGTTCCCTTATATGGCAAAGGGGACTTGCAGATATGATTAAGCTCAAGATCTTGAGATGGGGAGATGATCCTGATTGACGTGGGAGCACCTAATGTAATCCTGTTATCACAAGGGTCCAGGGTGACAAGAAGGTCAAGGAGGAAGCTGGAAATGTGACAACAAACGCAAGAGGTTGGAGTTATTCAAGGAAGGGGTCGTGAGCCAAGGAATACAGGCAAAACCTCTAGAAGCTAGAAAAGGCCAGGGAACGGATCCTCTCCTGGAGCCTCCAGCAGGAACCTGGCCTGCAGACCCCTTGACTTTAGCCCGGTGAAACTGATGGTTACACGCCTGGCCTCTAGAACTAGAAATCAATAAATGTGTGTTGCTTTCAGCCACCAGTTTTGTAGTAAGTTGTTACAGCAGCCATAGAAAACTACCATAAATGACAAAATTTAAAAATTGAAGATGAATGCTTAAGTGTGTCCAACACTAAAGAAAAAAATTGGGGGGGGACGAGGGGAAGATGGCGGAAGAGTAAGACGCGGAGATCAGCTTCCTCCCCACAGATACACCAGAAATACATCTACACGTGGTACAACTCCTACAGAACACCTACTGAACGCTGGCAGAAGACCTCTCAAAATGCAAGAAACCCCCCACGTACCTGGGTAGGGCAAAAGAAAAAAGAATAAACAGAGACAAAAGGATAGGGACGGGACCTGCATCAGTGGGAGGGAGCCGTGAAGGAGGAAAGGGCTCCACACGCTAGGAGCCCCTTCGCGGGCGGAGACTGCGGGTGGCGGAGGGGGAAAGCTTCGGGTCCCCGGAGGAGAGCACAGCCACAGGGTGCGGAGGGCAAAGCGGAGAGATTCCCGCACAGAGGCTCAGGGCCGACCGCCACTCACCAGCCCGAGAGGCTTGTCTGCTCACCGCCGGGGCGGGCGGGGCTGGGAGCTGAGGCTCGGGCTTCGGTCGGAGCGCAGGGAGAGGACTGGGGTTGGCGGCATGAACACAGCCTGCAGGGGGTTAGTGCGCCACGGCGGGCCGGGAGGGAGTCCGGGGAAAAGTCTGCAGCTGCCGAAGAGGCAAGAGACTTTTTCTTACCTCTTTGTTTCCTGCTGCGCGAGGAGAGGGCATTCAGAGCGCTGCTTAAAGGAGCTCCAGAGATGGGCGCGAGCCGCGACTAAAAGCGTGGACCCCAGAGACGGGCATGAGACGCTAAGGCTGCTGCTGCCGCCACCAAGAAGCCTGTGTGCGAGCACAGGTCACTCTCCACACCTCCCTTCCGGGAGCCTGTGCAGCCCGCCACTGCCGGGGTCCCGGGATACAGGGTCAACTTCCCCGGGAGAACGCACGGCGCGCCTCAGGCTGGTGCAACGTCACGCCGGCCTCTGCCCCCGCAGCCCCGCCCCGCACTCCGTGCCCCTCCCTCCCCCCCCCCCGCACTCCGTGCCCCTCCCTCCCCCCCCCCCCCCACCGCCTGAGTGACCCAGAGCCCCCGTATCAGCAGCTCCTTTAACCCCGCCCTATCTGAGCGAAGAACAGACGCCCTCCGGTGACCTACACGCAGAGGCGGGGCCGAATCCAAAGCTGAGCCCCTGGGAGCTGTGAGAACAAAGAAGAGAAAGGGAAATCTCTCCCAGCAGCCTCAGGAGCAGCGGATTAAAGCTCCACAATCAACTTTATGTACCTGCATCTGTGGAATACCTGAATAGACAATGAATCATCCCAAATGGAGGGGGTGGGCTTTGAGAGCAAGATTTATGATTTTTTCCCCTTTTCCTCTTTTTGTGTGTATGTGTATGCTTCTGTGTGAGATTTTGTCTGTATAGCTTTGCTTCCACCGTTTGTCCTAGGGTTCTATCCGTCCGTTTTTTTTTCTAATTTTTTTTCTTAATAATTATTTTTTATTTTAATAACTTTATTTTATCTTACTTTATTTTATTTTACTTTACCTTCTTTCTTTTTTTCCTTCCTTCCCTCCTTCCTTCCTTCCTCCCTCCCAACCTCCTTTCTTTCTTTCTTTCTACTTCTACTAATTCTGTCTACCTTTTCTCCCTTTTATTCTGAGCCATGTGGATGAAAGGCTCTTGGTGCTACAGCCAGGAGTCAGTGCTGTGCCTCTGAGGTGGGAGAGCCAACTTCAGGACACTGGTCCACAAGAGACCTCCCAGCTCCACATAATATCAAACAGCGAAAATCTCCCAGAGATCTCCATCTCAACACCAGCACCCAGCTTCACTCAACGACCAGCAGGCTACAGTGCTGGACACCCTATGCCAAACAACTAGCCAGACAGGAACACAATCCCACCCATTAGCAGAGAGGCTGCCTAAAATCATAGTAAGTCCACAGACACCCCAAAACACACCAGCAGACATGGACCTGCCCACCAGAAAGACAAGATCCAGCCTCATCCACCAGAACACAGGCTCTAGTCCCCTCCACCAGAAAGCCTACACAACCCACTGAACCAACCTTAGCCTCTGGGGACAGACACCAAAAACAACGGGAACTACGAACCTGCAGCCTGCAAAAAGGAGACCCCAAACACAGTAAGATAAGAAAAATGAGAAGACAGAGAAACACACAGCAGATGAAGGAGCAAGGTAAAAACCCACCAGACCAAACAAATGAAGAGGAAATAGGCAGTCTACCTGAAAAAGAATTCAGAATAATGATAGTAAAGATGATCCAAAATTTTGGAAAAAGAATAGACAAAATGCAAGAAACATTTAACAAGGACCTAGAAGAACTAAAGATGAAACAAGCAATGATGAATAACACATAAATGAAATACTCTAGATGGGATCAATGGCAGAATAACTGAGGCAGAAGAATGGATAAGTGACCTGGAAGATAAAATAGTGGAAATAACTACTGCAGAGCAGAATAAAGAAAAAAAAATGAAAAGAACTGAGGACAGTCTCAGAGACCTCTGGGGCAACATTAAATGCACCAATATTCGAATTATAGGGGTTCCAGAAGAAGAAGAGAAAAAGAAAGGGACTGAGAAAATATTTGAAGAGACTATAGTTGAAAACTTTCCTAATATGGGAAAGGAAATAGTTAATCAAGTCCAGGAAGCACAGAGAGTCCCATACAGGATAAATCCAAGGAGAAATATGCCAAGACACATATTAATCAAACTGTCAAAAATTAAATACAAAGAAAACATATTAAAAGCAGCAAGGGAAAAACAACAAATAACACACAAGGGAATCCCCATAAGGTTAACAGCTGATCTTTCAGCAGAAACTCTGCAAGCCAGAAGGGACTGGCAGGACATATTTAAAGTGATGAAAGAGAAAAACCTGCAACCAAGACTACTCCACCCAGCAAGGATCTCATTCAGATTTGATGGAGAAATTAAAACCTTTACAGACAAGCAAAAGCTGAGAGAGTTCAGCACCACCAAACCAGCTTTACCACAAATGCTAAAGGAACTTCTCTAGGCAAGAAACACCAGAGAAGGAAAAGACCTACAATAACGAACCAAAAACAATTTAGAAAATGGTAATAGGAACATACATACCAATAATTACCTTAAATGTAAACGGACTAAATGCTCCCACCAAAAGACACAGATTGGCTGAATGGATACAAAAACAAGACCCATATATATGCTGTCTACAAGAGACCCACTTCAGACCTAGAGACACATACAGACTGAAAGTAAGGGGATGGAAAAAGATATTCCATGCAAATGGAAACCAAAAGAAAGCTCGAGTAGCAATTCTCATATCAGACAAAATAGACTTTAAAATAAAGACTATTAGAAGAGAAAAAGAAGGACTACATAATAATCAAGGGATCGATCCAAGAAGAAGATATAACAATTGTAAATATTTATGCACCCAATATAGGAGCACCTCAATACATAAGGCAAATACTAACAGCCATAAAAGGGGAAATCAACAGTAACACATTCATAGTAGGGGACTTTAACACCACACTTTCACCAATGGACAGATCATCCAAAATGAAAATAAATAAGGAAACACAAGCTTTAAATGATACATTAAACAAGATGGACTTAATTGACATTTATAGGACACTCCATCCAAAAACAACAGAATACACATTTTTCTCAAGTGCTTATGGAACATTCTCCAGGATAGATCATATCTTGGGTCATAAATCAAGCCTCGGTAAATTTAAGAAAATTGAAATTGTATCAAGTATCTTTTCTGACCATAATGCTATGAGACTAGATATCAATTACAGGAAAAGATATGTAAAAAATACAATCACATGGAGGCTAAACAATACACTATTTAATAACGAAGTGATCACTGAAGAAATCAAAGAGCAAATTAAAAAATACCTAGGAACAAATGACAATGGAAACACAACGACCCAAAACCTATGGGATGCAGCAAAAGCAGTTCCAAAAGGGAAGTCTATAGCAATACAATCCTACCTTAAGAAACAGGAAACATCTCGAATAAACAACCTAACTTTGCACCTAAAGCAATTAGAGAAAGAAGAACAAAAGAACCCCAAATTTAGCAGAAGAAAAGACATCATAAAAATCAGATCAGAAATAAATGAAAAAGAAATGAAGGAAATGATAGCAAAGATCAATAAAACTAAAACCTGGTTCTTTGAGAAGATAAACAAAATTGATAAACCATTAGCCAGACTCATCAAGAAAAAAAGGGAGAAGACTCAAATCAATAGAATTAGAAGTGAAAAAGGAGAAGTAACAACTGACACTGCAGAAATACAAAAGATCATGAGAGATTACTACAAGCAACTCTATGCCAATAAAATGGACAACCTGGAAGTAATGGACAAATTCTTAGAAATGCACAACCTGCCAAGACTGAATCAGGAAGAAATAGAAAATATGAACAGACCAATCACAAGCACTGAAATTGAAACTGTGATTAAAAATCTTCCAACAAACAAAAGCCCAGGACCAGATGGCTTCACAGGCAAATTCTATCAAGCATTTAGAGAAGAGCTAACACCTATCCTTCTCAAACTCTTCCAAAATATAGCAGACGGAGGAACACTCCCAAACTCATTCTACAAGGTCACCATCACCTTGATACCAAAACCAGACAAGGATGCCACAAAGAAAGAAAACTACAGGCCAATATCACTGATGAACATAGATGCAAAAATCCTCAACAAAATACTAGCAAACAGAAGCCAACAGCACATTAAAAGGCTCATACACCATGATCAAGTGGGGTTTATTCCAGGAATGCAAGGATTCTTCAATATAGGCAAATCAATCAATGTGATACACCATATTAACAAACTGAAGGAGAAAAACCATATGATCATCTCAATAGATGCAGAGAAAGTTTTCGACATTCAACACCCATTTATGATAAAAACCCTGCAGAAAGTAGGCATAGAGGGAACTTTCCTCAACATAATAAAGGCCATATATGACAAACCCACAGCCCACATCGTCCTCAATGGTGAAAAACTGAAAGCATTTCCACTAACATCAGGAACAAGACAAGGTTGCCTATTCTCACCACTATTATTCAACATAGTTTTGGAAGTTTTAGCCATAACAATCAGAGAAGAAAAGGAAATAAAAGGAATCCAAATCGGAGAAGAAGTAAAGCTGTCACTGTTTGCAGATGACATGATACTATACATAGAGAATCCTAAAGATGTTACCAGAAAACTACTAGAGCTAATGAATGAATCTGGTAAAGTAGCAGGCTACAAAATTAATGCACAGAAATCTCTGGCATTCCTATACACAAATGATGAAAAATCTGAAAGTGAAATCACAAAACACTCCCATTTACCACTGCAACAAAAAGAATAAAATATCTAGGAATAAACCTACCTAAGGAGACAAAAGACCTGTATGCAGAAAATTATAAGACACTGATGAAAGAAATTAAAGATGATACAAATAGATGGAGAGATATACCATGTTCTTGGATTGGAAGAATCAACATTGTGAAAATGACTCTACTACCCAAAGCAATCTACAGATTCAATGCAATCCCTATCAAACTACCACTGGCATTTTTCACAGAACTAGAACAAAAAATGTCACAATTTGTATGGAAACACAAAAGACCCCGAATAGCCAAAGCAATCTTAAGAACAAAAAATGGAGCTGGAGGAATCAGGCGCCCTGATTTCAGACTATACTACAAAGCTACAGTAATCAAGACAGTATGGTACTGGCACAAAAACAGAAAGATAGATCAATGGAACAGGATAGAAAGCCCAGAGATAAACTCACGCACATATGGTCACCTTATCTTTGATAAAGGAGTCAGGAATGTACAGTGGAGAAAGGACAGCCTCTTCAATAAGTGGTGCTGGGAAAACTGGACAGGTACATGTCAAAGTATGAGATTAGATCACTCCCTAACACCATACACAAAAATAAGCTCAAAATGGATTAAAGACCTAAATGTAAGGCCAGAAACTGTCAAACTCTTAGAGGAAAACATAGGCAGAACACTCTATGACATAAATCACAGCAAGATCCTTTTTGACCCACCTCCTAGAGAAATGGAAATAAAAACAAAATGAAACAAATGGGACCAATGAAACTTAAAAGCTTTTGCACAGCAAAGGAAACCATAAACAACATCAAAAGACAACCCTCAGAATGGGATAAAATATTTGCAAATGAAGCAACTGACAAAGGATTAATCTCCAAAATTTATAAGCAGCTCAATAACAAAAAAACGAACAACCCAATCCAAAAATGGGCAGAAGACCTAAATAGACATTTCTCCAAAGAAGATATACAGACTGCCAACAAACACAGGAAAGAATGCTCAACATCATTAATCATTAGAGAAATGCAAATCTAACTACAATGAGATATCATCTCACACCAGTCAGAATGGCCATCATCAAGAAATCTAGAAACAATAAATGCTGGAGAGGGTGTGGAGAAAAGGGAACACTCTTGCACTGCTGGTGGGAATGTGAATTGGTTCAGCCACTATGGAGAACAGTATGGAGGTTCCTTAAAAAACTACAAATAGAACTACCATATGACCCAGCAATCCCACTACTGGGCATATACCCTGAGAAAACCAAAATTCAAAAAGAGTCATGTTCATTGCAGCTCTATTTACAGTAGCCCGGAGATGGAAACAACCTAAGTGTCCATCACTGGATGAATGGATAAAGAAGATGTGGCACATATACACGATGGAATATTACTAACCCATAAAAAGAAATGAAATTGAGCTATTTGTAATGAGGTGGATAGACCTAGAGTCTGTCATACAGAGTGAAGTAAGTCAGAAAGAGAAAGACAAATACCGTATGCTAACACATATACATGGCATTTAAGAAAAAAAAAATGTCATGAAGAACCTAGGGGTAAGACAGGAATAAAGACACAGACCTACTAGAGAATGGACTTGAGGATATGGGGAGGGGGAAGGGTGAGCCATGACAAAGCGAGAGAGAGGCATGGACATATATACACTACCAAACGTAAGGTAGATAGCTAGTGGGAAGCAGCCGCATAGCACAGGGAGATCAGCTCGGTGCTTTGTGACCGCCTGGAGGGGTGGGATAGGGAGGGTGGGAGGGAGGGAGACGCAAGAGGGAAGAGATATGGGAACATATGTATATGTATAACTGATTCACTTTGTTATAAAGCAGAAACTAACACACCATTGTAAAGCAATTATACTCCAATAAAGATGCAAAAAAAAGATTAAGCAATTGTAAAAAAGAAAAAAAATTATTTTTTTTAAAGATGTTGGGGGTAGGAGTTTATTAATTAATTAATTTATTTATTTATTTTTGCTGTGTTGGGTCTTCATTTCTGTGCAAGGGCTTTCTCTAGTTGTGACAAGTGGGGCCCACTCTTCATCGCGGTGCGCAGGCCTCTCACTATTGCGGCCTCTCTTATTGCAGAGAACAGGCTCCAGACGCACAGGCTTAGTAGTTATGGCTCACGGGCCTAGTTGCTCCGCGGCATGTGGGATCCTCCCAGACCAGGGCTCGAAACCGTGTCCCCTGCATTGGCAGGCAGATTCTCAACCACTGCGCCACCAGGGAAGACCCTAAAGAAAAAAATTTTAAAGTGTCAACTGATTTCATAATGGAAGATGTCATAGAGCAGACGACCTCCAACTTAAGCTGAAAAATAAAAAGCATACTCACTACTTCCCTCTCCTAAGCCCTCGGTATGTCAATTTCAACTCCACTGAGCCACGTTTCACACTGAATTTTCACATATTCTTATGACCCATCTCATCTCACCACTCCTAGATGTCACAACCCCTTGTTCAAACATGGCCCAAGAAATGCAGTCTACTCACCAGCTGGCTTAGAAAGTGGCTAGCCCAGAAATCACAAGACCATTTACTTCTCGTCCGCTCGTGCTGGGTGAGATGCACATAAGAGAACCTCTCAGTAGATACTATTGAATCCTCACCAATAACCTTGTGACTTTGGTAGAACAGGGATTATAATTAACCACATTTTTCAGACGTGAAAAGTGGGACTCAAATCTAATGCTTTCCTTAATGTTGCACAGAGGAGATTGCATTTAAATTCTAGGTCTGCTGTTACACCAAAGACTGGGTGGTTCAATCAACAGAAATTTATTTTCTCAGAATGGAGGCTAGAAGTTTGAGCTCAAGGTGTTACCAGGGTTGGTGTCTTCTGAGGCCTCTCCCCTTGCCCTGTAGATGGCCGTCGTCTCTCTGTAGCTTCACATGGTCTTCCCTCTGTGCAGCTGTGTCCTTCTTATAAGGACACCAGTCAGATTGGATTAGGGCCCACCCGAATGACCTCATTTTAATTTAATCCCTTCTCGAAGGACCCTGTCTCCAAATACAGTCACATCCTGAGATACTGGGGATTAGAATTTCAACCTATGAATTTTAGGGGGACATCATTCCATCCCTAACAGTCTTATGGTTCTAGATCAATGTTGCTTTCTGTCTCTATCAAGCATCTCATGAAATGGCATAATTACCTCTCTTTAAATAACACCAAATAGCACGAACTTTCCCAGTATTATCACCCCAGAGTTCTGGATTTCTGCTTTGCACAGTCCGGCTTCAAGCAGGAGACATGGGGAAAGAATTTGGGGCTATATCAGAGCCAGAGACTAGCGACTGCATTCAGGACATTCTTACGTAACCAGCACAGGAAGAGCCGTCTTCTGAAGCGGGGAAACTCCCATTGTGTGACAAGCAATGAGAGCTCTCAGAAAGCAGGGATTCTGAGGTGAAATCAAAAGGGACCTGTTTGGCAGGCCTCCCCAGTAAAGGATCGCTCTCTGCTTCTACAGCGCAGCCGGATGAGGGAGGTGAGGGGCTACCTCCCGGTAGAGGCACTGAGTAATGTGACAAACACTCCCCCCAGGTGTGCCTGCACAAGACCCCATCACGGTAGAGGGATAAACAAACGTCCCTTTATGACTGTGACCCCAGCTTGCGGAGCAATTTTTCATTTTGATTACATTTTCAATTAAGATTTATTCAGAGCAATATTTGGAAGTAATACCTGTGGTCCCTTTAAATGAAAAACCAAATTGCTTTGGCAGATTCAGGTATTTCTTATGAGGACAAAAAAAAAAAGTGACAAAACCACCCAGCATTCGTGTTCTGGTGTTCTAACTATTATACCCTTGGGCGAAGACATTTTATATTTTTTTCCGTACATCCTCCTCCACACCCTTATTCCCCAAAATACACACTGACACGTGCAAACTTTCCGTGATATTAAATTTCTATTTCTGATTGTGGCAAACAATTATTTTCCTTTGTTGAAAAATTGATCTAAGTCCCTAGATTGAGAAAAAGGCAATAGGAGACCAGTCCAATGTCTGAACTTTTACTAGAAGAATTAGAAAAAATAAAAAAGTAGATCAGAGACCTAGTCTTAGCTCTCCTTTTTGCCCCCTTGCTCCCTACCACTCCTCCTGAATGCTGAAAAGAGAATCACTTCACAAGGCATAATAATAATAATATCTATGATTTAATGAGCACTTCCTATGTGGTACCCATTGCCCTAATTTCTTCACGAGCGCTTTCACATTTAATCTTCATAACAATTTTATGATAGTGGTGTTATTATTGGGCTCATTTTTCAAGTAGGAACACTGAGACTTAGCAACTTGCCCAAGGGAGCACAGATGGTGATAGCAAAGTAATAGCTCTCCAAAGATGTCCACATCATAATCCTGGGAACCTGTGAATATGTTAATTTGCAAGGGTAAAAGGGATTTTACAGATATGATTAAGTTAAGGACCTCAAAATAGGAAGAGTATCCTGGGTTATCTTGATGGGCCCAATGTAATCACAAAGGTCCTTTAAAAAAGGGAAATGGAGGCAGAAGAGTCAGAGGACATGTGACAGCAGAAGAGAGGAGAGAGGGATGTGATCGCTGACTTCGAGGATGAAGGGATGGGCCTTCAGCCAAGGAATGCAGGCAGCCTCTAGAAGATGGGAAAGGGAAGGAAACAGATTCCCCTCTACAGACACCCCAAGAGACACAGCCCTGCCAATACCTTGATGTTACCTCTGTGAGGTTCCTTTCTTACTTCTGACCACCCCTCCCCATCTCTGGCTATGCGGTTTGCCAAGGGCTGACCCCTGCCCCTCGCTCTAGAGATAACCGCATGCCCCAGACTGATGGACACCATATACTTCACCTCCTTGGTCATAGTGATGGATTCAAGGATGGACACGGTGATTCATATCAGCACAATAGACAATAGACATCACTCACAAGACATTTGTGGGAATGATAAGGTAATCTCTGTCCCCATTGGGAGTTGCTGAGAAGACAGGGAAGAAGCTGGGCACAGACAGGACCAGCGCTAGGGTGAGCCTGTCTGAGAAAGAAGCCAACATAGAAGAGACAGGAGCCGAGAGATGGAGAGATTCCCAGGGACAAAGTATGAGCACCTAGATCCACCCAAGCTCAAAGTATCTGCAAACCTTTTTTTTCAGTTATGTGAGACTATAGTACAATCTTTTATTTAAGTGGGCTTGAATGTAGTTTTGCCACAGACACCAAAAAGTCCTGACTAATACAGACTGGCACTGGCAACATAATTTGGGTTATTTTGCACATTTACCTAGGCTACCAGGTGGTACCATATACATTCATGGAAGGAGGTGTCCAGACCTCTGGAATATGAGTCTGGCCCAAACTGTGCAGGACATCAAAGCCGAGTCAAACAGACTTAGTTTCCAGACGATATCCAGTCCCCACCTCACCAGCAACTAGAATGCCAGGCCTCGACAGAGAGGCAGATGCCAAGGCCTGCCGGTGGTACCATAGGTCAGAGGAGAGGACGATGACAACTCAGAGTTTACTCTTGTCATATGCACGTCGGATTCACGAGCAGAAAGACTTACGTCAACAGATGGCTGGACGTTAGCAGCTGGTGTGCTTTTCTGTTGGGTCCAGCTCGTGAACTCAAGCACAGCAGAACTGCAGGTGGCGCCCACCCCAAGAGCCCATGGTGGGAAGACAGAGGCAGAAGGAGGCGGCAGTTGTGCAATGAGGTAGCCAAACAGCAACAGGTAAGAGAAGGGGAAAAAAGAGAGACTTTAGACCCAAAATGCCCTGAACGCTTCCTGTCAGTCACAGATGACACATGGATAATGGGGGGAAGTGATGAGTAAGACTGTAAGGAAGCACTGAGATCACCTTCAGGGAAATTAGCAAGGTTACATTCTGTAGCCTGGAAGGTGCTGGTGATGTTGATGGTGGTGGTTGTCACAGTGATGGTGGTGGTGGTAGAGGTGGAGTGATATTCACCATTGCTGAAATATTTACTATGATCCCCGCATTGTATTAGGCCCACGATTTCACTTAATTCTCACAACAACCCAATGAAATAGGTATTATAAGTCCCATTTTACAGACGAGGGAACAGACTCAGGGAGGTCGTATGGCATGTCCAAGTGTACACAGGTAGTAAGTACAAAAAAGAAGAATTTAAACCCAAGAGCATCTGACCGTAAGACCAATGCTCTTAATCACTGTGCTTCAATGCATCTTAAGCTCTCAGAAGCCATCACGCCCCACCTCTGGCCGCTGCAATGTGCTTCTCACCCGCCCTGGGCGTGATGAACAATGTAGCACCTGTGTTCTTCCAAGTTCACAGTGGTTTTCAACACACTGTCCCCTATACCTGTGGCTTACAGTCTTTCAAATAAGAGAACTTATTTTAACATCAAATGATTTGGCTAATCCCCATATGATTGTACTTGTCTTTTGAGTATCATTAACCAGGAACATACATGAAAAAGAGCTACTCTAATAGTACATAATTTAAACTTCATGAATAATCACAAGAGCATTTACATGTATTTGAAAAATAGTCAATCATACAGTTAAGTCAGAAACCTTCCTTATTCAGGCCATTAATTGGGACTTTATGTGTGCAGGAATTAGCCCATACTTTGACTTTGGAAGGATGCCCACCACTGCTGGGCATTATCTCACTAGTTCCTTGGGAACTTGCTGTGAAGACTGTGAAAGCATGTGGTGTAGACCCATCCAGGAACACCAGTGGAGTACATGGTGGGCCAGCACAGGAAGCTTCTGCTTCTCCCTTCTCACCCCTGGAGCTTTTGAAGAGACCCTAACACTCAACAAATGTTTGCCTGGCATGCCCAGGAATCAGGCTTTTCATTCCAGCTCGTTTATTAACAAAATATGTGTATCTGTGCTCCTGGCACCAACCCTCTCAGGAGCTCAGTTTCCGCACTTGGAAAATGAAAGCCTTGAGCCAGACCTCTGTGGGTCCTTTCAAGGTACAGTGTCTGATGCTTTTGCATCCAGCATATTTCCCCAACCCTGCTTCCTCATAATCTCCTGCTATTTAATCATCAAAAATAACCAGTATGTTAAAGTGCAATGAAAAACTTCAAAATGAGATTTTTCAAAATATAATGTTCTACCAGAGAACTCATCAATAATACCACTGTCTTATTGAATCAGTAGAAGAGTTCATCATCCCTTTCCTAAAACCAGTCTGAGTGTGAAAGAGCAGTATATTCATTTTAAATAGCTGTTTTGACTGTTTTAATGTCATGGCCTAATTTGTCTCTCCAACTGTAAGAAGACATCTTTAAATGGCCTCTAGGATTCGGGTCAGGACCACCCTCCAGGGAGTGGAATGCTTCTCTTTGCACAGAAGCCCAGGTGACGATCTGCCTCATGGTAAAAATTCACAAGATTTTAAGCTTTCCATTCTTTTTCCTCAAAACCCTCAGTCAAATAATCCAGATTCATTGTGCAATCCACCTTCAACCTAATGCTAGCCTGAGCGGGCAGTCGGCTAGAGCAGAGTTGTTCAAAGACAGTCCGAATGTTAAAGACAGGAACTGAGAGTCAATATTTACAAACATTTAAAGCAATCTGATACCATCACACTATCCTAGTGTATGATCATTTCCCTAGTGATTCATTTTTTATTGTAAAGTAAAAAAGTATTGGTCCAGAGAAAATGGGAACTTAAAAACAAACAAACAAACAAAAAAACCCACTCCTTCACTACAAGTGGTTTGGAAAGCACTGGGTAGAGGATACTCACACATAATTGTGAAATGACGGGACAACTGTTGCAAATCACAGTTCACTCACTCAACGTGTTTATTGGTTGAGGGCATGCTGGGTGATAGGCTCTGAAGTCAGATTGCACGGGTTCAAATCCTGGCTCTGATACTGACCAGCTAGGTAACCTTGGACAAGTTCCTTAACTATTCTTGGACTCAGTTTTCTCATCTATGAAATAGGTATACTAACAGGACTTACATAATGTCTCTGAAGGTTAGATGAGGCTTGGCACCATGTAAGAAACAATGGTTGATGGCAAGGAGAAGGAGTGAAGCATTCTGCCAGGTGCTAGCTTGGTGACTGAATAAACCACAGCCCATGTCCTCTGCAGGCAGACAGTGTAAGCAAAGAAATGCTGGGAGTGGGTAGAGAGCTGGAGGAGTTGCAGTGGGTGCGTGGGGGGGTGAGGGACAGAAGAGGAAGATAACTCTGCCTAATAGGTTCAGGGTAGGCTTTTCATAAAAGTAAATTCACCTGAGTAGGAATGAGAAAATTAAGAATTGTCTTCCAGGAAGACTGGGGGAAGTGGGTGGGGGAATTCCAGGCAGAGGGAATAGCACATTCAAAGGTCCAGGGGTTGAAACATAATGGTGGGATCTGAGACCCTCACTAGTTCAGTGTGGCTGGATTGTAGGGGAGGGGCAGAAGTGGTGAATCCCTCTAGAAAAGGGGTCACCAGTTTTTCTTGTAGTTTTCCCAGCACTTAGAACAGTCCCTGGTACATGGTACTCAATAAATGTTTATGGAATGAATGGGGCTGAATGTCAGGTGTGCCATGCTGAGAGTTTAGGCTTTGCGTTGAAGTTGATGAGAAGCCATGACAGGGTGAAGAGGGGAGTAAAAAGGATGCCCACCATGCCAACTGAAAGACAAATCAGAGGTGAGAGAGATGGGGTTCAGGGAGCCCAATCACGACAACTCTTTGAGATGGATTTGTATTTCTTTTTAGCTCCAATTTACAAATGAGGAAACAAAAGATTAGAGAATCCAACTAGTAAGCTATCTGGTCATGGCTATAGAACAGTAGAGGGATTTAGAAATGGTAGAGATCATCTGGGACTGGGCTTATCAGAGAAGACTTCCTGGAGGAGGTGGCATTTACAGAACTGGAAGGACTCAAGCACACAGAAGAGAGGAAGGATGCTCTAAATGGAGATGACTGCATAAGGAAAGCCATGGAGAGTGAAAATGTATGTGCAGAAAGCAGAGAAGGACACATATCCAATAAGGGGTTAATATCCAAAATATATAAAGAATTCATACAACTCAGAATCAAAAAAAAAAAAAAAAACCCCAAACAATCCAATTTAAAAATGAGCAGAGGACCCAAAGAGACATTTTTCCAAATAGGGGTGGCAGGGGGACAGGGCCACAGGAGTCAAGCACGTCTGTGGCCAACAGACACGTGAAAAGATGCTCAACATCACTAACCAACAGGGAAATGCAAATCAAAACCGCAATGAGCTATCACTTCACACTTGTCAGAATGGCCATCATCAAAAAAACAACAAATAACAAGCGTTGGCAAGGACGTGGAGAAAAGGGAACTGTAGTGCACTGTTGGTGGGACTGTAACTTCATGCAGCCGCTATGGAAAACTGTATGGCGGTTCCCCAAAGTTAAAAATGGGACTACCATATAATCCAGCAATTCCACTCCTGGGTACTTATCCAAAGAAAACAAAAACACTAATTCAGAAAGATATATTCACTGCAGTGTTCATTGCAGCATTATTTACAATAGCCCAGATATAGAAGCAACCTAAGCGTTCATCAATAAATGAATAAAGAAGATGTGTTATATATACACAGTGAAATATTACTCAGCCATAAAAAGGAACGAAATCTTGCCATTTGCCAAAACATGGATGGACCTAAAGAGTATAATTATGCTAAGTGAAATAAGTCAGACACAGAAAGACAAATACCAGACCATTTCGCTTACATGTGGAATCTAAAACACAAAACAAGGGAACAAACCGAACCAAAACAGACTCATACATGTGGAGAATAAAAGAGTGGTTGCCAGAGAGGAGGGGGTGGGGTATGCAAAATAGGTAAGGGGATTAAAAGGCACAAACTTCCAGTTATAAAATAAATAAGTCATGGAGATGTATGACACAGCATAGGGAACATCGTCAGTGGTACTGTAATAGCTTCGTACGGGAACAGATGGTAACTAGGCTTACCGTGATGCTCATTTCATAATGTATTTAAATGTTGAATCACTATGTTGTATACCTGAAAGTAACATAATATTGTAGTCAACTCCATTTCAATTTAAAAAAGAAATAAAGGAAACAGAAGAGCTGGCTTTGCAGGAGCAAAGGGTGTGTACTGAGAAGACTCCAGAAAACAAGGAGACTAAGCATGGTGGAACCAGGTAACAGGCAGCATCAAAAAGGACAGACAGAGACATGTGGATTCCGAGGAAGCAGCACCACATTGCTCAACTCCAAAGGCAGCATCTGCATTGCAGGCGGTGACTGCCCTGTGCACACAATGCAAGGGAGTGGTGGAATCTGCTTCCTGCAGTTGTACAACAGAGGCCTGAGTAGAAGACCCTACAGGGTCCCCGTGGTTTCACTGAGCACCTATTATGCACAACATCCTGAGCTGGGCACGTGTTCCAGAACCTGGGAGAATTCAAGGCACGTGGTGCTGCTATATCACGTGCCCCTTCATCCCAACACTGATCCACCACTTTCACCTGGCTAGCCCTCCCCCTTCCTTCTGCTCTCAGATATGGCTTCTCTTCCCCCAGAAAGCTCTCTCTGACATCCAGGTTGGGTTTATTCATTCAGTCCCTTGACAGACTTTTGTTGCTCCCCTGCTAAGTGCCAGGTGCTGTACTGAGCACACAAGAGGTGCCCCTGCTGGGGGCTCCCTCAGCATCACATGACCCTCCTGTATCATAGCACTTATCACACTGTGTTACAATAGTGTATTCACTGCTATGTCTCTTCTACTAGACTGTGAACTCCTTTAGACCAAGGATTCTATTTTATTAAACTGTGCCTTTCTAGAACATCACCTGGCATATAGTACCTGTTCATTAAATGTTAGCCAAAATGACTACTGAATGAAGGGGTGAATGAATAAAGGAATAACGGATGAGCATGCAATCTACCAAAGGACTTGCATGTACACAGCTAACAGTGGGATCGGCTGAAACAAGAGAAGGCAAGGACAAGGAGACACAGGGTCACCTTGGTCTCAAGATTCCAGATGTGAACATCTGTGATATGGGGGAGGGCCATTTTGACATTCCCTCACATTACTCCGAAGATGCAAATGAGCCCGAGTCTCGATATGATGCAGTCCTTAGTCTGTGTTGGGGAACAAAGGACCAAAGTTTTAGCTATATGTTTGGGGGAGGAATTGTGTTTGTCAATCTAAACTTTCAAAAATGAATAACATGATGTAACAGAAAAAGCAGAGCCTTCCTGTTGAGGAAGGCTGAACTAGTGCCAAACTTTTTCGCTGCCACTTATTACTGCGTGATCTTGAAAGATGACTTTATCTCTCTGAGGCTCCATTTCCTTATCTGCAGAAAGAAAACAATAATGGAACCTAGGAAAGAAGTTTCTTGTGAAGATGAAATGAACTCACGCCTGAAAGGGCTCAGCTTGGTGCCTGGCTCCAAGAAAGTCCTCGGTAGATGGTGGTTGCAATGGTGATCGTGAAAATTAAGATGAAAGGTGTGTGTGTGGGGGGAAGCAGAAGAAGAAGGGGGTGTGGGGAGAAACAGGAGTGGAGGAGGAGGAAGGCCATGGAGTTCATGTGCAGACTAAGATCCCGTATTTCAACCTGCCTAGCACATGCCTGGCACGGAAAAGCATCTCAATACCTGTTAGTCATCTTTCCCTTCTTCCTCCTTACATAGGTTACAAGATAGCACTCCTGAGACAGATCCCCAGAGCAAAGAAGAAACAAACTTGTCAAATGGTTCTTCAACCTCACAAGTTCTCAGACAGAGGCAATGGCACCACCTACTGCCCAGCAGAGGCACTGCCCTTGCTCCTCCAGAGCTGACAATAAGTGCAAGAGCACGGGTTGTGGACAGAAGCATGCCGTGCAAAACATCGCCTCCAAAATGCTCTGCCCGTTCCCTATCTCGCCACTTTTCCTCTCTCCTGAAAACATGCGTGAAGCAGACAAATGTTCCCCAAATTCAGTTATCTCTACAGAATCCCACTTTCCAGATTAATATCTGCAAGGGGAGGGTCAGGAAAAGGGTGGAAGCCACATCCAATGAGATTCCTGAGCCGTGTCTCCAGTCCTGTCTCCCTGTTTGCTAACCCACAGTCACGCTAACCACTAACACTACCTGGCTTTTAGGGGTTTCTGGGCTGTCTCTCTTCCAGGAAATCACCTGCTCACTCCCTTCCCCTACCCTTCCCTGTCGAAATCCTATTCATCTCTCCAGCTCTCATTGGCTTCCCTTCCTTTGAGACCACGCCTCGATGTCTTAATACAGCCCAGGAGGCCCCAGGAGAACTTTGCACTTGACGCTTGCCGAGCGCCCCTTTCCCGGCTTACTGATGGACTTACTCTCACTCATTCTGAGGGGGCCACTGTAGATGTCACAGCTGAAAAGCCTTTCCTGGACCACCCACCCTGAAAGGGTTAGCGCTACTTCTCTACTTCCACAATCACCATGTTTTGGAGTTGCTTATGCTTATTTCTCTTCCATGAGACCACGACCATGAACTGTGTGTAGCAGGGTCTCTGTATCATTCACTCTTCTATGTCACACAGAGCACAGAAGCCCTTCAAATAATATTTGTTGAAAGAGCAGAAGAATTAATCAATTAATTAAACAATCAACGAACCATCGAGTAGAATGCCTGTTCTAATGATGTCTCTGGCACTTACGTGACTTTTGGCCAGTCTCTTCATACCTCTTGCCTTAGTTTTCTCACCTGTGAAATTGCAGTAGTGAAATCTACTACCAGGGATACAGCAGTGAACCAAGCAAAATTCCTGCCCTTGGGAACTTACATTGTAGAATGTTGGAGAGGGACAAATTAACAAACAATTACAATACAAGATAATTTTGCAAGCCCACATGAGGGAATGGACCATTCTGGGATTAGGGAAGTCTTCCCAGAGGATATGACAAGTAAATATCTAGAATGACAAATGGTGAATGAATGCAGGGCAAGAAAATAGAGCAGGACAAGTGTCATGGTGACTGCCACATGGGGGCAGGGGGATGTCACATCATGTCAGAAGTGGCCTCACTTGTAAGGAAGTGAGGACGCAATAATGCAATTAATTGGGGACAAGACTTGCCAGGCAGAGGGCAGTGCAAATGCAGGTATTAAACCAGCCCAGGTGATGGTATCCACTGGGGTCCCTTTTATTCTTTCTCTTGCACTTTGTCTTTCATTCACTTTCCCAGGAAAGGATACAAGAAGCTCCTGCCAAAGATACAAACTGCACCCAAGAGCAACTTCTATCCTCAGACTCTGACGTCTTCCTACATGGCCAGCTGGGCTGAAAATCAAGAAGATAACCTTCAAGTGCCCTTTGCCTCTTCTTAGTTCACCCCCTTGAGGGGGTGACCGTCAAGGATTCAAGGATGACCCCTGGCTATCGCTCTGGCAACCAGCAGGTTCAGGGCTGGCAACTTAGGGCTTGGTGATGCCTCTCATTGAGATGGAGAAGAGGAGAAGAAGCAGAGTAGAGAAAAATGACGAGTCCTGTGTCCTTTTCATCCATCATGGACTGTCTTATGCTTTGTTATTAATCAATCAATAAGGATATGAAGGAATCCATTTTTTGTGTAGTTGAAAAGAAAAACTTACCTGTATAAATAACTAGAGGACATTTTGAAGCAGGACATCAGTTGCACAAGGATATGTTTGCTATTGATGACAGGTACAAGTGATGCAAAACAACTTGAAGTTATGGGAGCCGGAGTAGTAAGGTAAAAAGACGGGACCATGAGTGAGCTTTGAAGATTTAGTTGAGTGGCAAAAAATAAGGGGATGAGAAAATTGTGACCAGGTACACTATCTAAACAAAGCCACAGTTGCAAGGATGAGGCGGGTGTGCTTGAGAAGCACTCAGAGAAATGTATAAAAATTGCCCGTAGCTGTGGTCCAGGGTGCACTGAAATTGAAGAAATCACAATATTGAGTGAACATAAATTCTGGGAATAGAAGTTGTACAAGATGGGCAACATTGTTTTTCCTGCAGGGTTTGGTAGAAAGAACATGCATTTTGGAATCAGATAAGCTCATTTTCATATGCTGGGATCATTGCTAAAGAGCTTTATGATGCCAGGCAAATGAATTAACCACTGTGAGTCTCAAATTCCCCTTGTGAAAATGAGAAAAGCAATACTTAACTTGCAGTATTCTTTGGAATGAATGAGATGGTACAGAGTAAATGCTCAATATATGTTCATTCCTTTCTGGCGCTATTTTTTAATTAATTTTTATTGGAGTATGGTTGCTTTACGATGTTGTGTTGGCCTCCACTGCACAACAAGACGAATCAGCCATACACATACAGATATCCCCTCCCTTTTGGACCTCCCTCCCATTTAGGTCGCCACAGGGCATTAGGCAGAGTTCCCTGTGCTATACAGTATGTTCCCATCAGTTGTCTATTTTATACACAGTATCAATAATGTGTATGTGTCAACCCCAGTCTCCCAATTCCTCCCACCCCATCCCTTTTCCCCTTGGTATCCATACATTTGTTCTCTGCGTCTACGTCTCTATTTCTGCTTTGCAAATAAGATCATCTATACCATTTTTCTAGATTCCACATACATGTATTATTATACGATATCTGCTTTTCTTTCTGGTGCTCTTTTTGAGTCTCTATTCACCTAACTCACCCAAATGAAATATTTGAACAGGGTATCTGGATTCCATGCAATATGGAGCTGATCCCAATGTCCACTGACACTAAAGAAGTTTTTCAAGCTCAAGGGTTGTAGAAAGAAACCACGATGAAGTAACCTATATGCAGGGCTGACAGATAGATAGAGATAAAACTGTAATCTTGAGCATGAATATGCTTTAAAAAATGCAAATAGCATATGAGAATGAGAACCTGGTATGAATCACCTGCTGGTTTCTCCTCAAGAACCTGTACCCTTAGTCAGTACGAGGAGGGCACAATCTGCCCAGGTCCACGTCTATTTCTGCTGCTGCCGCTGCCCTACATCTCCCCAACTGCTACCGTGTCCAGGCGTCAGTACGGAGTCCAACTGCCTCCGAGTCAGCCCTGAAATTTACAAGCTTTCTGCAGCTGAGGAAGGAAATGATATTTTGTTGCTCTTGCCTCGACTGTCCTGGTTAAGTGAAACAGATTTGCCCTTCATTCCTTTCTTTTTTCTAAATTTATTAATGTGCTTATTTAATGCATTCCCTTTGATCACTACACCTATTCATATTCACCCAACCGCGTGCCGCCCCACCCCATGGGCAACTATGTGTTTTGTGTTTAAAAATTTTTAAACACATACTTTAGCATATGTATGTTTCATTAATGGACTACATGATGACACACTTGGTCATTTTAAGCTCTTCTGCCTGCTTCCTGACTTCTGTCACTAGGCTATAAGCATCTCAGAGATGGGCCCAGGTCTTATTCATCTTTGTCTCTCCAGGATTTAGAACAGTATCTACAGAGTAATTCTCAAAAAAGTCATATAGATTCAGATTCTACCAGGTTCCAGAGACCTAAAGATTACACACCTATGAAATATTTACAGCACACTTCAAGATGATTTAATTATGCCTGCTGACACAACTTGTGAAAGCATTACCCAAACTCTGTACAGCCTGGATAGTAAGAATCAAGCTGGGCTCCGACCGAGGACCTCGGTACAGTGCAGTGATTATTATTCTTATTATACATGTTACCACTTGATTTTTTCATTCCAACCTTTGTTCCACATCAAGTCACCTAGGGTTTCAAGGCAAGAATGCTGGAGTCCTAAGACCCATGATTAAATGTCACCTACTGGCTCTATCAGACAGCTTTCTTAACTTCTTTATGTGGCCAGACCTTAAAAATGAGGGAGGAGGAAAAGACACGTATTATTATAAGGATCTGTATATAACAGAGCTGAAACATCAAAGTAAAAAGTTATTAGGGACCCCTAGAGTAAAGTGTTAGCTACTTTTCTCAACTCTCAAGAACCATGTCATGAATAAGTGTGTGTCTGGGAGTGAGTGTGGAAGCACAGGGGTGTACGATGTATATGGGCCTGATATTCTGCCAGTCCACACTGCTATGACGATGCAGGTTGTAAGTACTGAAAAATTTCCAGACTAGTTGATAAGTAGCCTCCAAGCCACCCCACCGTGTTCCTAGCCCAAAGTCCTTTATCTGTCCCCTGGGGTCTTCATAGGCTTTCAGGCCTTCCTGCAGCTCAGCAGTGCAAGGTCTCCAGCACCTGTTCACGTGCCAGTGTTCCTGCTTCTGTTCCAGTTAATCATGTCTCGGCTGAGCTGGCTCTTGGCTATTTTAGACACATGTGCGTGCAAGTGTGTGTGTGCACGTGTCACAGTGCCTCTGTGAATCTCTCTGCCTTTCTCCCTCACTCTCTCTGCTTCTTTCTGCACAAGGATTCCATTCTTCTCTAACACAAGGATTCAGGTACTTATTCTTTTCTTAAATTTTTAAAAAAATTTTTGGCCTCTCCACGCAGCATGTGGGATCTTAGCTCCCAGACCAGGGATTGAACCCTCGCCCCCTGCCTTGGAAGCACAGAATCTTAACCACTGGACCACCAGGGAAGTCCCTTCATTTGCTTATTCTTGGTTGTTCCTCACTTACACCCTCCGCTTGCCCAGAGCCATCCCAACCTCGCCATGCCCTCGCCAAATCCTGACCCATCATTTCAGCTCCTACAGCTAACTTCCAGGTTCAAATTCCCGGTGGCAGTTACCCAGACTGACCCAGTTAGGTTTTCCATTCAAAGTCACTTCACCGACTCCCAGACACCTTGACCTGGCCGCCAAGATAGCGGGGGGATGGGGGGACAATGGTTCAGGCTCCCTTGGAAGGGTATGGGGGTGGTTTTGATCTTCACAGAATGGATAGTTTTTGTAGGCATTAATTCTGAATGAATTCATAGGAGTTCACCTGAAAGGGTCTGGAACATGATAGAGAGCCAATAAATCGTTTCTGAAACTGATTCTGTGAGAAGCTAAAAGTTAGTCAAAGACCAGATGCACCACCTGACACCTGGGACACTGAGTTTCATGGAGTCTCTGGGCTTTTGGATCTCACACAGCAGAGGGGAGGAGTAGAACTGCTGCTTGATGAGACTGTTGTGAGTCTGAAATAAGACATGCTGTGTGTGTGTGTGTACGTGTCTGTGTGTGTGTGTGTACGTGTGTGTGCGTGCGTGTAGTGGTGAAGGATTGGGAGCAAATCACTCAATTGCTTACATCAAACCCTTCTGAAAAAGTGGAGTGGGGATTATTGGAAAATGGAAATAACTCACAGAATCTCAGGCAAGACCAACCCTTGTATGGATCGGAGAGGGACCCTCACCTGAAAGGAGGCCTGTGAGGCTTTCTTTATTTTTATTGAAGGATAGTTTGTTTACAATGTTGTGTTAGCTTCAGGTGGACAGCAAAGTGATTCAGATATATATTTCAGACTCTTTTCTATTATAGGTTATTACAAGATATTGAACATAGTTCCCTGTGCTACACAGGAGGACCTTGTTGTTTATCTATTTTATATATAGCAGTGTGTATCTGTTAACCCCAGACTCCTCATTTATCCCTCCCCCCACCTTTCCCCTTTGGTAACCATGTTTGTTTTCTATGTCTGTGAGTCTGTTCCTCTTTTGTAAATAAGTTCATTTGTATCATGTTTTAGATTCCACGTATAACTGATATCACATGATACTCCTCTTTGTCTGACCTTCTTCAGTCAGTATGATAATCTCTAGGTCCATCCGTGTTGCTACAAATGGCATTATTTTGTTCCATTTTGTGGCTGAGTAGTATTCCATTGCACATAGGTATACCGCATCTTCCTTAACCATTCATCTGTCGATGGATGCTTTGGAGGCTTTCCTTCAGAGCAATGCCATAAAATGTGGGTTCCACCCTAGTTTCACATTCCTATAGGAAGCACCTGATTGGCTCAGCTTTGTCTCTTTCTCTAAACCAATCGGCTATGGCCCAGGGACAGCAGTTTGGGGAGGGAAGGAGTAGGGAGATAGAGCTTGATGGCTGGAGCAATTGCTATGGATGCAGATCGAATGACATGAAGTCAGCTCACTCCCTGACACATAATAGGCATTCAATATACTATTATTGTGTGACAATGCTCTGCAAATTGTGAGGCGCTCAGTATTTTCCTGCATGCCTATTACACTGCTGACCCTGTGCTACAGTCCATAGGGGAGAGAGAAGTAGAAGACATACCCTATCTTCAGGGATCTTACAGTCTTGATGAAAAAAAGGATAGTACATATCTGAGGGTTTGATTCTATAATACAGATCACAAGTGTCAAAAGAAATAGTGGAATACCTCTGAAAGAGAGACAAGGGTGGTGGTAAATGAAAGAAAATTCCAAGAGACAAATAGACGTTTTGTAAGAAAAATAATTTGGAAACAATTGATTTTGAGACTAGACTGGAAAGTGATTTTCTGTTCCTTTTCCTGAGAAGTCTCATATCCATAGTAAAAATAGCCTTATTTATAAAGCCCTTGATTGCCTTGTGTATACAGCTAAGAATATAAAATAGGAGAAGGGTACGTTCCATTTTGACAAATGCAGAAATAATATGGAAAATGTACTGATCATGCCTCCACTGCTCCCTCTGGATCTTTTCTGTTCTCTCTGACTGACTGCCTTGCCAAGCAATTTAGTTTTATCCCCACGAATGAAGCAATTTACATGATTTGAGTTTGGCTTTGTTTGTGTGTTACTGAAAAATCTCCTATACCTTCACCATCAATTATCTTGAACAATATCATAAGGATATATAAAAATAAATTTAAGAAAAATATATCACAGGGACTTCCCTGGTGGCGCAGTGGTTAAGAATCCGCCTGCCAATACAGGGTAGATGGGTTCAAGCCCTGTTCCGGGAAGATCCCACACGCCGCAGAGCAACTAAGCCCGTGTGCCACAACTACAGAGCCCGCATGCCACAACTACTGAAGCCCACGTGCCTAGAGCCCATGCTCCACAACAAGAGAAGCCACCGAAGTGAGAAGCCTGCAGACCACAACGAAGAGCAGACCCCACTCACTGCAACTAGAGAAAGCCCAGGCACAGCAACGAAGACTCAATGCAGCCAAAAATGAATAAATAAGATAAATAAGTTTATTTAAAAAAAGAAAAGTGTATCACAAGCACACACACACACACACACACACACACACACCACACACACATCCAAGACCAGATTGTAGTATTAGGAGATAAATTTACGTTCCCACTACTCTAATTCAGGCTCTTTGCCTGTTTATAAAAAGGGAATAGAAATAACTCTTAATATGATAAAAGGGCTGAACTTTGATTATGCACCACCAGCCTGTAGATTTTTGCTGGGGCTATGCCTCTGACCTCCACTTCATATTCTATCTCATGCAGGCATTTTAATATTGCTGCATCCTGCTTTCCTGCAGCAAGAGGCAATTTCATAATGAATGGTCCTGCAGTGCAGCAAGACCAAGGATGCCTTGGACATGACATTTTCAAAAGAGGTGGCTGTTCCACAGCTCAGAGGCTGGAGGGGTGTGTGTGTGTGTGCGCGCACTACACTGAGACTTATTTAAAGCTCTTTCTTCAGGGCTGGCTGGTCCAGGAAGAATAACTCTGACCCTGTCTTTCCTTTATTTTGCCAAAAGAAAAATGCCCAACATTTTTCATGCCTTATCCTAGGTATTTTATACCTATTAACTCATCGAATCCTCAAATCAACTCTAGAAGGTACACATGATTGCTATCACCATTTTATAGATGAGAAAACTAAGACACAGAGAGGTTAAGAAAATTGTCCAAATAAAACAGCTGGTATGGTCTAAAGACACAATTTGAACTCAGGTAGTTTGACTCCAGAGCTCATGCTCTTAATCCCTTCACTCTACTGGAAGAAGACATTTGGGGGCCCATCTACATGGACATCAGAAACCAGCAGGTTATTCTGAAAAAAAAAAAAACCAATTCAAAATACAACCACAAATTAAAATACTCAACATCAGATCCTTGACTCCAGACAGAATGGCTACACAGTTCAACTTGACCTGGAACTATAGCCCTACGCCCTTCTTGCCCCTCTGCCTCACTTGCTATTAATGAACTTGACTCCCATTTGCACCAATGAACTCCCTGCAGTATTGACAGAAGAGCTGTTAACTCACCATATTCTGTGGAGAAGTGACCTCACTTAGGGCATAATGACCCTTTGTGGCTGTCATGGTTATTATTATTATTATATCTTTATGAAGTGTTCATTGTGTGCCAGGCTCTGTTCTAAGCACTTTACATGCATTCTGTTATTTAAACCATGCCACAACTCAACGTGGTAACTATTGCTATCCTCATAGTACAGCTGAGAAATCAAAACTCTGAGGATGAAATGAAAGCTTGCTAGTAAAGCCCATTGCTCAGTGCCTGGTGTATAATAAGCACCCAGAATTGTAGCTGTTGTTATTCTCACCATCACTATCATTTATCATTATTACTTTTTTTTTTTTTACTATTGCATTAACTGGTCTTTACATTGCACATAGGAGAACGAGTCCAGGTTAGAACTCGAATCCATGTGCTTCCCAAACCTATGCCCTTCATCATCCCATAAAGTCTGTGTCCAGAAATCAGCAACGAAGATGTGAGAGAGTGAGAGCCAGGACATCTGAAGAGAGCTTAACAGACAGGGTGTGTGCAGCTGGGTGCAGATAAGAGACTCAGGGAAACAGAAATCACCTTTTGTGCATTCTCTTTCCCACTGAAGGACCTAAATGTGACCAATGGTCAAAACTTGGGAGAGGCAGATGTTTAACTCTACTTAGGGTGCATTGTCACATCCATTCCAACCAATAATGGAATGAGATTTCCTGCACAGTAGCCTGTGTTCCTGTCCTTGGAAATCCTGAAGCAGAAGACATGCAGCCATCGTGAGAGGCTCTGGGAAGAATTTCTGGAAGGTGATGCCATGGAAGAGTGAACCTCAATTCCCCCTCATACAAATCTGAAATTCTACAATTTATAAAGACCCCTGTGCAGCCTAGGAAATTCCCCCTTCTTTGTCCCAGCTCAGGCACCAAGTCTAAAGCCTTTTCTTTTGTTCTTCTTTCATTCCAGCCCTTTCAAGTCTCAGGACCTCAGAAATTAACTAATAAATGAATGGTGTTAATGTATCTGGTTTTCAGTGGATTGATGCTACTCCTTCTAGTGAAAATAAACAAAATAATCAAAAACTTAATTGAGAGGCTTCCCTGGTGGCGCAGTGGTTGCAGGGGACACGGGTTCGAGCCGTGGTCTGGGAGGATCCCACATGCCGTGGAGCAACCAGGCCCGTGAGCCACAACTACTGAGCCTGCGCGTCTGGAGCCTGTGCTTCGCAAAAAGAGAGGCCGCGATAGTGAGAGGCCCGTGCACCATGATGAAGAGTGGCCCCCACTTGCCACAACTAGAGAAAGCCCTCGCACAGAAACGAAGACCCAACACAGCCAAAAATAAATATAAAAATAAATAAATAAATAAATAAAAACTAAAAAAAAACTTAATTGAATGAATAAAATGCATTTATTAAAGAAAATTAGAAAATAGAAGGAAGAGGAGAAAAAAGATAATTCACCCATAATTCTTGTTAATATGTTGACACATATTTTGCCAAATCTTTTTGTAATGTTGCAATTTAGAAGACAAATTCTTGAGATACAGACATGGCTCTAAATATAGGAATATTCTGTATAGCAACAGACTGAAGATTGTCCATACTTTCCTTGCAGTACGCCAAGTATTGAGCACTTAATTCTGTGCCAATCATTGTATCAGATATTAGCAATATACAACCAAATAGGTCATCAAGATCCCTTCTCCCAAGATGTTCACAGTCTAGTGCAGGAGACCAACAAGTAAACAGAGCCCAATAAATGTATATGTGTAATAAGAGTTGTGGTAACAATAAGCACATATAGTTTTATTCAGGCTCCTAAAAAATGTCCATGCTAACACAAATAATGCTCATAATCACAGTAACTAACAGATTTCAAACTTTTTACACTTATTTTAGCTGGTTTCAACCTTAAAACAATGTTAGAAGTTGGTGAGCATTTTTATTTTTATCTCCATTTTAAAAAGGATACAAGATATAGGCACCTCTATGTCAACTGCAGCATTATTGACAATAGCCAAGACATGGAAGCAACCTAAGTGTCTATTAAAGATGAATGGATAAAGGTGTGATATATAGATATGATACACACACACACACACACACACACACACACACACACACACAAAATAGAATATTACTCAGCCATAAAAAAGATGAAATCTTGCCATTCATGACAACACGGGTGGATCCAGAGGATGTTATGCTAAGTGAAATAAATCAGACAAAGAAAGACAAATACTATATGATTTCACTTATATGCAGAATCTAAAAAGCAACAACAACAAAAAAACAAACCAAACAAAATGAAAACAGACTCATCAATACAGAGAAAACAGGTAGTCACCAAAGGGGAGGGACATTGTGAGGACAAAACAGGTGAAGGGGATTAAGAGGTACAAACCTCCGCTTATAAAATAAATAAGCCACGAGGATATAGTAAACAGCAGAAGAATACGGTCAATGATACTGTAATAACTTTATATGGAGACAGATGGTTACTAGACTTATCATGGTGATCATTTCATAATGTATGCAAATATCAAATCACTACGGAGTATACCTGAAATTAACATAATATTGTACATCAACTGCATTTCAATTATAAAAAAAGATAATAACCTATAATGGAGAATTAGGTATTTCAGATTATTATATATGTAACAATCACTTTGCAGTACACTCGAAACTAACACAATATTGTAAATCAACTATACTTCAATTAAAAAAAAGAAAGGAAAGAAGGAAGAAGAAAAGAAAGAAAGAAAGGAAAAAGAGAGAGAGAGAAGAAAGGGAGAGAGAAAAAAAGGAAACAGAAATAAAATGGAAAGACTGTGGGCTTTTGAAGCAACCAGATTACATCCAACCTTAGATTCTGGCGCTGACTAGCAGTGTGGTCCTAAGCTGATCACTTAGTATATTTACCTACCTCTCAGGGTTGCTCTCAGGTTTACAAGTAATATCTGTAATGTGCCTGACATATGGTGAATATTCCCTAAAATGCATCTTTTCTTATTGACCAAAGCTCAAAATAAGTCAGTGACTTGCCCAAGGTCACATAAGCAGGAACTCTAAATTCTCTTGATTCCAATCCTGGCTTCCTCTGGATGTGTCAATTATAGCACTTAGGTAATCGTCTATTGCTGGCAATGGACAGTGCCAAAAATAGAACAGGTACCACATATTTATTTATATCTAAATATCTATATAGATGCATTTTGCATATTGTTCTTTGTGTCCAACAAAAAAATTACATCAAAATTGTCTGATATTTTTCCCAGTAAAAATCTATTGCCCAAATCCTGTTACACATTCCATGATGTCAACACTGGAGATTACAATTAGATCAGGGATTTAGAACTCATTACACCTGTGGAAAAATCCATCCAAAAACCTGCAAAGTTACTCTGCTCCTAGGACATGGCCCATTTCCCTTCCAGGCTATGAGTCCACTTTCCCATGGACTGAGCTGAAGGGCCCCCCCAAAACCTCTTAAGATACCAGTTTCACATCTGTTTCAGTTTAACATCTGTTTCAGTTTAGTGGGCAATGAGTCCCTTCCACAGAAGATGCTCAACTTCCTTGGCCCCTTGAAAATAAACAAATCAGGGCTCGTGTAGAAAACAAAGGCAGTGAAGGAGAGAAAATTCTCAGTGGAGCAGGGAACCTGCCTGATGACCATGAGTCAGCAGGGTAACAGTGTTGTGTAACGTGAAGGCATGATGCTAAAATGAGCCACAGCATCTGAGAACGACCACAGAATCTGGAGCTGCAAGGGATCTTACAGCAGTCTTTTTCAAAAAAAAAAAAAATTTTTTTTCGATACAATGCACAATCAGAAACACATTTTATAATTGCTACCCAATGCACACACATAGATAAATAAATGTATAAATAAAACTTTTATGAAATAAGTACTGTCCTTACCATGTGAAACATTCTAATGCTGCCTATTCTAAACCATTCTATTCTTCCTGCTCCTCGATAAATTAATTTCTCAAGATGCTAATGGACCACAACATGTAGTTTGGGAAAAAAAAAAAAAAACTGATTTGGAGAATATCTCATTCAACCCCCTATGCAATGCCCATGAAAATTCTGAGTCATGTCAGTATGGGGTACTCCTTAATAATGTCAAAGTCATTCAGGTAATGATACAACAATAATGGTATTTACAGATAAGGATACAACAATAATGGTATTCAGCTACCATTTTGAGCACTTTTCTACACACTAGGTCCGACACATGTACTCCTCATCTGTACACTATTTAATCCTCACATATGGTTCTTTATATAAGTCTATTATTACTTCCAGTTTACAGATGAGGAAACTGAGGGACCCACCAAAAGCTAGTGACTTCTCACAAAGGGCCATCTAACCCATTGGGAGCTCAGTTGCTTGCAGCTTAGAAGACTTTGGGTAGCAAGCCTTTTGTTGCATTTGCTTTACCCCTTAGGTGTTATTTTATCCTGGTACTTAAGCCCCTTTTGGTCTTGCCCCAGCCTTCTGTACCAGGAAGTTCATGTGCATGCGGACCAAGGGCTGGTCCTAGATGATAGCCCTGATCCAACAAAACATCCCTGGAACTGTATCTTCATGCAGTTCACCCCTCCATCTTCAGCCTGTTGGCTTTTCTTATCAGGGTCCAAAATGCTACAGCAATTCCAGGCACCATAATCTGACTTGACTTGCAACTAAAGCAGGAAAAGAGAAGGGGGAAGGTAAAAGGTTTCTCTTCATTATTTCTAAGCTGGAAGACTTTTCTCTGAAAGATCTCAGAATTCATCTGTTTGCGTCTCATTGGCCACATCCTAGTCACCAGCTCACCTAGGATCACTCAGGTGGGCATATTGCCACTTGTCCAAAATCGTGATCCTGTTACTAAGGAAGGGGCCATGGCTGTTGGGAAGGCAGCTAATAGTGTCTGCTACAGTGACTTCTGGGGGTCTGGACTGTGCTCAGCTCATCTACCTCCCCACTTTCTCCCAACGTTGAAGTCCCATTCAATCTTTACTAAACTTTTTGTTAGCTCTTTCTGTGTACCACATCTTGCTAATTTTAAGTCCTTTACTCTTGTTCTTCCCTTTGCCTGGAACATTCCTTACCATACCCCATCCTCTTCTGTCTTGCTAATCCCTACTCTTCTCTGAGGTCTTGAGTAAATGTCCTCTCTTTCAGGAAACCATGGTTGAGCAATGGTCTGGTGAGGTGCCTCGCCTACCTGCTCTCTGCTCAGCTGAAATTTACTGAGTTCAGAGGTCATGTCTGCCGTTACATTTCCTGTGCCCTCAGTCCCTACCAAGGTACCTGGTTTTTTATAAATATTGATTGAATGAATGAGTAAAAGTCACAGTTGTTAAGTAGAAAGGGCACTATATTTTAATAACTAATTTGAGCATGAATATCAAATATTCATAAACCACATAATGCAATTACAGGAGTATTTACCTCAATTTTATTCTATTTGAAAACAAGATTCAAAGAGATCAAGTTACATGTTCAAGGCCACTCAGCTGTGAAAGGTAGAGACAGGATTCAAATCCTGGTCTGATTCTAGAATCCAGGGATATTCCACTCCACCACACTGCTGCCCAGTGAGAGATACTACAACCCTAGCCCCAGCTTGTGGTTGAACCTAGATAGGGGTGGACAAATATTTTCTGTAAGGGACCAGATAACAAATATTTTAGGTTCTGAGCCACATACAGTCTTTGTTGTAACGAATCTACCCTGTTGTCATAGCTTGAAAGCAGCCATGGACATTACGAATGTCTTGTTGTGTTCCAATACAAATTTATTTACAAAAACAAGTAACAGACCAAATTTGGTTCACAGGCTATAATTTGGGGACCACTGACCCAGAGTAACTCCGTTCCCCTGACTTAGCTTTGGATTCTTCATCAATAAATTGATGGTTTGACTTTGATGCAACTTAGGTGACTTTCTACTCCGAAACAATTATTAATTATTGTTCTGAAGCCCAGAAAACATCCTGTTTTACTCACGTTATTAGCAATAGGAAGGATACAGTATAAGGTTTTATTCAATTAAAATATAAACATAAAAAATTAACATGTGTGCTCTAAAAAATATTAAAAAGAAGTACACAGGGCTTCCCTGCTGGCGCAGTGGTTGAGAGTCTGCCTGCCGATACAGGGGACACGGGTTCGTGCCCCAGTCCGGGAAGATCCCACATGCCGCAGAGCGGCTGGGCCCGTGAGCCATGGCCTCTGGGCCTGCGTGTCTGGAGCCTGTGCTCTGCAACGGGAGAGGCCACAACAGTGAGAGGCCCGCGTACCGCAAAAAAAAAAAAAAAAAAAAAAAAAAGTACACAAAGAGTAAAGTGAAGTGTTTGCCAACATAAACTAAAAGCACCAAGAAGGGAAAAGTTTAGCTACGTATATATTTTTATGTGAGACTCTTTTTGCTTTGGCATTTATGATCTATTGGATAACCTAACGCTTCTTTAAAATACAATCTTTCTATTTTCAGCCTCTACCATCTCTTAGAATATAAGTTCCATAATTCTAGTCTTTAAACATGGATTCTTGCTTCTAGAAGTTTGTAATTCACATATGAATAAATGATTGTGAATATGGTCATTCGTTATAAATCTTTAGAAATCCATAAATAAATATTTACTTACATCATAGGATTGTTGTATTAAATAAGATGATGTACCTGGCACAAAACCCGACAGGAAGGAAATGTGTCATACATTGTGATTATTTGGGGGATTACTGACATTATTAAAGTGAGTTTTATTTGATATCGATGAAAGAGGCAACGTCTTATTCATTAGAGCTGTGGTCCTTAACCAGGGGACAATTTTGCCTCCCAGAGAATATACAGCAATATCTAAAGACATTTTTGGTTGTCACAACGAGGGATGCTTCTGGCATCCGGTGCGTAGAGACCAGGGATGCTGGCAAACATTCCCCAGTGCACGGGACTACACCCGACAACAAAAAAGTAGCACTATTTTCAGTAGTGCCAGGGTGCAGAAACTTTGCATTACACTAACACACTGTGCCTGGCACAGTTCCAAACATAACACAGAGTAGGTTGCCAGTAAATGTTTGTGACTGAGTGAGTGGATAACTGAATGAGTGAATGGATAAAACCAGTCACCATCATGATAATATTTTGCTTCTGCCTTGTATCAGTACTTTGCTAAGGAAAACTGAGTCTCTTGAATCCATACTCTTTAATTGACATATATATACACTAGATTATACGCTTCATGTCAGCTGAGACCCTGTATGTATTGTTCAAAGTTAAGCCTCCAATGCACAGCACGGTGATGACACATAATGTGTGCTCAATAAATAGCAGAGGAATAAGTGAGTAATCAAAGAATAATGGAGGGTAATTCCCTTTACCTATTATACTAAATTCATTCATTCTACCATTACTTTTTTTTAAATTTTTAAAAAATTTTATATTGGAGCACAGTTGATTAACAACGTTGTGTTAGCTTCAGGTGCACAGAAATCAATAGCACAGGGAGATCAGCTCGGTTCTTTGTGACCACCTAGAGGGGTGGGACGGAGATGCAAGAGGGAGGAGACATGGGGATCTATGTATATGTATAGCTGATTCACTTTGTTATAAAGCAGAAACTAACACACCATTGTAAAGCAATTATATTCCAATAAAGATGTTAAAAAACAAAAGACCATTACTTATTGAACTCAGCCATGTCCCACCTCTATCCTTAGAGCTGAAATGATGGGATTTCCTTTTCACCCTCCATTCCAGCCACATCCCCTCCTTCCAAGAGCAGCTTTGCATGTCAACATAAAATTCATGTCATTCTGTTTTTCCACAAACAGGAAAAAATATCTGTAAAGCAAACCCCAGCAGCAAAGTACAGCCCTGCTTGCTCAACACGGACAGGCTGTGTGCATTTTTATGGGGTAGAAATAAATATGGAGATAATTATGCTGAAGGAGCTGAGGCAGACAAGGCAGGAAGGCCTGCTGAACACGTCAGCACACAAGACGGGAGAATTCTGCTGAGCTCCAGGCAGCAAAGGAGACTTCAGGCCCCGGAGGGATGAAATGAGTGTTGTTCAGTGATGGAAGAGGCAGTTAACACAAAAGGTTTTTTGTTTTCTGGTTTTTGTTTTTGTTTCAAACCATTGCCTTAAAGGAAGAAAGAGAAACATTTAGAGAATCATCCATTCTAAGATCTCCCTTCTGGGAGATTCTTTCCCAGGAAATATTAACCTTGGATTTATTAACCCTTGGTTGCCTACAGATGAAATGGAATCCATAACGTTTATGTAAGGTTATTTTTTCAGATCTCTATTTTTCTCTGAACATTTGTTATTAGATTCATGACGAAACAAACAAAAGGGTTAGTAACCACTTAGCCACTGCTCTAGAACCCTTTAATTGTTTCAATTAATGTTTTTGACTACTTAGCATGTGCCAAGTACCGTACTTAAGAATTGTGCATGTATTTTCTCCTTTAATTGGAAAAATAACCCTATGAGGTAGGCATTTTTATTGTCCCCATTTTCTGAGGATTAAGGAGGTGACTGGACTTAGACGGAGTGTGGAGGTCAGAACCCCAGCAGTTCCAACCTCACCTCCCACATTTGCTTCAACGATAACTCGATGGTACCACTGCTGACATGGCTGGATTTCATCAGACAACTACCTATGTGGCTTTGGGTGAGTTATTTATCTCCTCTGATCCTCAGATTCTTCATCTATAAAATGGAGTTAGGAATGATAACCATTCCATCAGGTTATCATAGAGGTTACGTATAAAGAGTTTAGCACAGTGTGTGTCACATATAAAGTAGGAAATAAATGGTAACTCCAATATCCCACTACTGAATTTCCTCTACTTCACTTTACAGATAAGGAAACCAAAGCCCAAAGAGAGATGTGACTTTCCCAAGGTCACAAGTCCAGGTGAAGACCATTCAAGGACTGAATCTCAAGTCTCCCACTAACAATTAGGGGTAATTTCTGCTGCACTTCATCTCATCCAGCATCAGGGAGAAATCCTTCTGCCCTAACGTGACAGGGGCCACGCAGAAGTAAGCAAATCCAAGGGCAATCGGAAAAGGTGATCGATCCTCAGTCCAAACATCACTATGAATATTTGCAAACCATTTAAAACGACATTAAGCAGCTACACTCTTTTTTTTTTTTAATTTGTTCACTGGAGGTTGATCTGAGTGAAATAATGAAAGGGAAGAGAAGTTGGTGAGGGAGAGATTGGAGTTCTGTCTCTTTATCAGAAAACTCCTGACAAAATCACTACCTACATCATTCTCTCCATAGAACAGCATGAAAGGATCAAGCAGTCATTGGTTTTGAAAGTAGGCAAATCCTAGCGCCAAACTGAGTGAGCTGTGTGACCTTGAGCAAGTGTCTCAGCCCCTCTGACTCTTCATGACACTCAAGTGTAAAGTGAGGTGAGGCGCTCACTTGACAGTGTTGGTAGAGGAGTTGGATGAGATCGAAAGACACTTTGAAAACAGTTAAAGTCAGGCTCTGAAGTTCAACAGGCATGAGTTCGAATCCTGACTCTTAGCCACGTGACTGAGAAAGGCACCTCACCCCTGTAAACCTGATAATCCTCATCTCTAAGTTAGTATCTACATCATAGAGTTGTTTTGAAGATAAAGTACACTGATATACATGTAGAGAACTTGGTAGATTGACTGGCAAAAATTTAGGAGTTTGACAAATGCTAATGAATAAGTACAGTAAATTATTGTCCAGCATAACTTTTTACTGAGCAATAGTGTTGCTAACGTCCTCTGAATTGATCTGTACATTCATCCATCAAGCATACATTGAGTAACTCCCCTCTGCCAGGTTTTGTGCAAGATTTTAGACACTGCCTTTAAAAGTCTAGAACTCATACTTGAAAAAGAAAAGAAACCATACAGAATTCAGGAGGACATAAAAAGTGTCTTAAGTATTTTAAGAACTATCACATAAAAATAGTTTTCAGTTCCACATTTCTAGAGAGGAAAATGAGGGCCAAGTCATGAAAAATTAAAAGATGGAACATTTTCATTTTGCAGAAGAAAGATTTTTCTACTGATTAGATCCATCTAACAATAGAACTGTTAGTCTTGAAAGGTAGAGAGCGTCCCATTATTGGAAATAATATATTATTTATAATATAAATAATAATTTATATTTTAATATAAACAATATAATATATAAATAATAATGATATATATTACATATAAATAATATATTAATATATATAAATAATATAAAAATAATACTTCATTGTCTTCCATCCCCCGCTGATGGACATACTGGGTTTCCAAATATGTCATGCCATTTCACAGGCATCTCTGGGACTTACACATACTCTTCCCTCTGCCTAGAAAGGTCTTCCCCCACCACATACACATGGTCATCTCCTAGTCAAGGTGTGAAGTTCCTGGGACACTTCCCCAAAGTTACCCTATTCTCTGTGATCCCGTGAGAAATTGTGCATCCTCTACGAGAACATTTCCATTGCTTTAATTTTTGTAATCTATGCCATACTCATTTGGCTATTTGGGGAGCCAGGACTATGTCTCACTCCATTTTGTGTCATTTTAGAGGCTGATACTCTGCCTGCACATAAGATCCTCAATCAGTTAAGTGCTGAATGATAATTGGTAAATAACTGTATCTTGAAAACATTAGAGAAGAAAGGTTTTGAATCATCTTAGACCACTTCTACCTATGATCTATGTCAAATAGGCTAGCCCTTTGCTGAGAAACATACACTCCAAAATCTCAGGAGTTAAACCCTATTAGTTTATTTCTCACTCATCCAGGATTATCTGTAGGTTGGGTAACTCTACAAGGCACCTGTGCTCTGTGCTGTGACTCAGGGATCAAGGATGCTTCGTGTTGTGACTTCACCATCCCAAATCAAGGCCTCCATGATCTCCATGGCAACAAAAGAAAGATGAGAAAATCTCAAAGGTGTTTTGTTTTGTTTTCTTCCTGCATCATTTAGAACTAACAAACTTCACTTCCACTCACATTTCTGGCCAGAACTAGTTCCATGGCCTCATCTAACCTCAAGGGGAACTGGGAAGTATAATTTTCCATAGGCCTAAAAGGGAGGAATAAGAAACAGGATTTGCTGAACTCAAAGTATCATCTCTGCCACATGGTCATCGGGAGAGAGTATAACACATTTTTAGAGTGCTATTAATATTTGCCACCCTTCAAAAATAATGAATTTGTGCAGTCAAAAGAATGTACTGAATTTATTGAAATTACGGTTTATCCATGTACTAAATATTATGTAGTAATTAAAAGTTATATTAGAAAAAAGCTGGATACAATACTAACAGAAAAGTGTTAAAAATAATATATACAGCATGTCTTCAATTTTATCAAAGAGTAATATATACATACATATACACAAATAAGACAGGAAAGATATACACCAATGACTTAAGTCTGGTTATCTCTAGACAGTGGTATTATATATGTTTCCATTTTCTTCCTTGTGCTTTTCTCTATTTCCTATTCTTTTAAAAGATTTTTTGATGTGGACCATTTTTAAAGTCTCTATTGAATTTGCTACAATATTGCTTCTGTTTATGTTTTGGTTTTTTGGCCACAAGGCATGTGGGATCTTAGCTCCCCGACCAGGGATTGAACCCACACCCACTACACTGGAAGGTAAAGTCTTAACCACTGGACTGCCAGGGAGGTCCCTCTATTTTCTATTTTTTACAAGAAAGAAGTATTAATTTTGTTATCAGGAAAAAAGGTTCTCCTCCTAATTTACCAAAATAAGGTAACTGCTGAGCCAAGAAACCATTAAATCACTCAAGAGTGGAACTAGCTTTTAGTGATTTTTGTCCCTATACGCCTATGGACTCATGAAATCCACCCAAAGAGAGCAGGACTTTAGCCTTCTCCTAAAATGATAGGTCTAAAAATAATACCCTGTGGAGTTAAGACTTCACATGTGAGAAATGCCAACCCTAAATCTAAGAGGAAAAATCACCAGGTTGTGAAAACAGTACAAGCACAGGCTGTGCCAGGTGCTGGGTGAGGGACCAGGGACCCAGCAGAGACCTTGCAGTGGGTGCAGCAGCCATCACACCCACCCAAGAAGCTGTGTCTAGAGCCCTGCAGAAAGGAAAGGAGCTCAGGTGTACTCTGAGACAAGGGGAAAGAATATAGGAGAAACGCTGAGTCTATCCTCAACCACCAGTTGAGACTCCACCAAGAGAGAAGAGACTCACAGTTCATCTACTACAGCTCCTTTAAAATGCAGATGCAAAAAAAGTAAACTCAGAGAGGTGCTGTGACTTGCCCAAGGTCGCCCAGCAAGTTAGTGCCTCAGCCAGAACTAGAATGTCTGTTTCTTGGCTCCCAGTTTTCTGCTTGCTTTGGTTAGTTTGTATTTTCCCATTACACTTTGCTACTTTCAATACCAGTCAAAAGTTAGATGACTCGGTCCTTCTGTAGACTGCCACAAACCATCTCTGTGACCTTGGACAGAAGTCCAATCTCTCTTGGCCAGTCTAGAAATAAAGACATCTGCCCTACTGGCCCAAGTTGTTGAAGGTGAATTGAAATAATGGACCAGAAAGTACTTCTAAATGTTGAAAGAGATAGAAACAAAGAAAGAAAGAAGGAAGGAGGGAAAGAGGGAAGGAAGGATGGAAGGAAGGAAGGAAGGAAGGAAAGAAGGGAGAGAGAAAGGGGAAAAAAAGGAATGAGAGAGGAAGAGAAAAAGGGCATGGGTTATTATTACCAGAAATATACCTATTTTCTTTTTTTATTAGCTAAATGCCAGCTGGTCAGGGTGGTACTGATACCTGAAATAACAGAATTAACAGCATCATGACCTGGATATGCTGGTAAGCTAAACAGGTCCAAGTGCTGAATTCTACTCAAAGTAGCGAGATGCTGCTAAATTGAAATGCTTCCTCGTTGTTTAGGACTTAAATTCTCATGACCTCTTGCTTCCTGTCACCACAAGTGTATTCAGCGAATACACAACTTTTAGTGCTAGAAGAAAAGGTTGGCTGTGAGAGCTCTCCCTTTGAGTGTGTGGTGGTCCTGCACAAGCTTCCCGGAAACTGTGGTTAACATTACATTTCTCAGAAAGCGCCCCCGCCCGCCTCTTGCGCCGTGTAAAGCACCTTCTCCTCATTAGGCATAGCAGGAGCTTAACTAAGGTCCAGTTCACTGAGCGAAGGTTAGAATGCAGAATCGCGGCTCCTCTCAGACATCATCTTGTCAAATGTGCAGGGTTTATAACTTTTATTTTCTGAATTCTAGTCCTAAATATTGTTCCACCAACTCTTTCTATAATTTAATTTTCATATACATGCTTCATACAATTTGTCTTATTCATGATGAGATCATCTCATTCATTTCTAATTTAGCAATGCAGTTTAAGTGACATTTTGGCAACACAGGAGTTACACAAATGCAGTCTGTTTTGAGCGGTATTAAAATACCATGTATGGTTTACCTAAAGAACATTATTTTACCAGCCAATAAATGTCCTTAGGTCCATAGTCACAAGCGCTATAGTTAAGAAGATTAAGATTGAGTTTCTAACGTGCGGGTGTGTTGTTTTGACCCTCCAGGAAACCTGATAACTTCAAATCACTGAAGAGAAGAAAGAGCCTGAAATGGTCACTACTGGATCAAGGTTTTCAGGCCAAATCCTCATCTGAAGCTTGGTCTCTAAAGACAGAATCATCTTTAAGATGAAGAACCAGATAACAGGTGACCTCCTGAGTAGAATCACAGGTTCTTCCCTGGCCAGTACACAGTTCTGAACCTGTTTCCCTGGAGTCTTTATATAACCTGCTTCTTATCATATTTACCTTTTTTCTTATCTGAAAGTGCATTGTAGGTCGAATAGCGGCCCCCCAAAAAGATGCGCCCATGCCCCAGCGGCTGTGAATGTGATGCTATTTGGAAAAAGGATCTTTGTAGATGTAATTACATTAAGAATTTTGAGATGAGATCTTCCTGGGTTACCCAGGCAGGTCCTAAATCCAATGACAAGCATGCCTATAAGAGACAGAAGAGAAGGAGACACCGAGGAGAGCAGAGAAGGCCGTGGGAAGACAGAAGCGGAGATTAGAGTGAAGCCGTCACAAGCCAAGAAGCACCTGGAGCCGCCAGAGGCTAGAAGCAGCAGAAGGGGTTTTTCCTTAGAGCTTTTGGAGGGAGTGTGGCCTGCTGACACCTCGATTTTGGACTTCCGGCCTCCAGAGCTGTGAATACATTTCTGTTGTTTTAAACCCACCCAGTCCGTGGTAACCTGTTATGGCAGCCACAGGAAACTAATACAGGGTGAGACCCCAGATCCGGGGGAAAACAGGTTGGTGGTAAAGTCTCGTACCTGAATTAGAAAAACAGACTTGGGCAGCCTCTCTCCACAAACTACTAAAGTGTGTCTCCAAGTCTCTTACCTCTGAATCTGGCACCCGGGATTCAGCAGGGAGCATCTATTCCATGGTCCTGAGAATGGACACAGGCACTCTGCGTCAAAGCACCAAACCGTGGTTTCTATCAGCATAAAGTCTGGAAACCAGGCAGAGGAAAATGTCTGCTACCTCTGTGCCTGGGGATAAGAGATATCTAGCAGGCAGGAGACACAGAGATTAATGAAATGTAGATTGCTTTCAAGTTCCTGGTGAAGGTATAATAAAGGTCCACAGATCTGGCTTTGAAATGAGCCGTCAAATGGACAGTTATATTAGAAGGAATGTGCTTTTTCTCTGAAAAAATAGAAAAATAAATCCCTTAGCAAGAGCCCCAGGAAAGCTTATTACATTCATAAAATATTTTTCTTTCCTTTTCAGTGCTTGGTAAAGATTAAAATGAGAAGACAAATGGTACTTCATTGCTTGTTTTTATGTGTGTGAACCAAAAAAAAAAAAAAATACTGTAAAGATTCAATTAAAAAAATCAATAAAGTTTCTGAAAGAACTATGTAATCTGAAGTTCCCTGGTACAGACTCATAATTTGGAGGTGATACACAGAAGGCTTGCAGAATTACTAATTAAAGAAATTGGCTAAAAAGGAATCATACTTCCCTGAAATGGTTCTGAATCATCAAGTCTAGGGGCTGAAGAAGGGACACAAGAGATCATTTTGTCATCTCCCAAATCAAACACTAAACCAGAAAGATCCTTGTCTGTTCTTTTCCATAAGCCTCCAGAAAAGGAAAGAATTTTCTTTCTCCCTTGATAGTGTAACCAGTCGGTGAGTCACTGAGTCAATATTGAGCATTTATTTAGCACCCAGTTCGATATTAATTGGAAAGAATAAAATTGTTCTTGGCATGACTTGGGTAGGCAGGAGAGACGAGACATTCCGGGAAGTCAGCTTAGTAAAAGTTCTCAAGCCTTAGTCCTTGTTGTTCCCATCTTTTATCGTTTTATTAGCCTCCGTTCCTTCGTCAGTAAAATGGGGATAAAATATTGCCCACTTCACACAGTTGAGGAGAAGATTACAAGAAAAACACGGGCTTTGAAGTCAGACAGCTTTGACCAAGATTTAGATCCTAGCTTTGCTCTTTTATTATCTGTGCCATAAGGTCACATCTCTGACTGCCTCTCAGCTCAGTTTCCTCATCTGGAAAATGAATGAGCAAAGTCCTACAAAAGGCTCTTGTGAAAATCAGAGATACTTTACACAATGTGGTGCACACACACCTAATACATGAGTTACAGTTGTTAATGAAAAACACTGCCTGCCGTATCCGTGAACAAAGGATGCTGCAGCCATGAGCCCCTGCAGCTACCTCAACTGTGCACTCTGAGGGGATTCAGGATGGAGAACAGCAGGATACTAGCCCCAGATAGTTAAGGTGCACATCAAAGGAATGATTTCAATGAGCCCAGACTCTTGCATCTTCCCATACATAGAAAAGTGCTGAATTCATTAACTCGAGATATCTGGTTTTCTTTAATTAACAGTTATCGTTTGATGATGTGACTACCTGGTCTTTGTTGCAAAAACTGCTACATATCCAGGCTCCCCCCTTTACCTCTTGAGAGCATTCCCTCAGAGCTACCCGAGAAGCTGTGTCCTGGGCTTAAGTCCTCAGTTTTGTCCAAATAAAACATAATTCTCAACTTTTAGGTTGTGCATTTTTTTCAATTGACAGAGTTGCTGTCGAAAGCATTTCATTAACTGAATTCTGTGTAAATTGTAGGAATCACTGGCTCCACCCAAAGCTTCCGTTGTCATCCCATGGAATTGGGTGGGATGACATCCAATTGTATTGAACAGTCCCAACTTGGTTGGACACAAACATTGAGTTTTCTTGTCTCCATTCACCGCCCCACCCCCCCGCCACTCCTCAGCTCTCACAACCACTGGGCACCTCAGAGCATCTTGCTGCTGGCGTCCTCCCGACCACCTGACAAAGCATCGGATGGGACAGCGGCAATCTGGCTGTGGTGCAAAAGAAACTCACACATCTTTGGAAGCCAAACAGTGGAAGAATGAGGCAGCTGCACCAGCACCCCTCTGACTAGAAGTTCTTTCCTGCTCTCTTTCGCCCGCTCTCATAGGCTCAGGCGAGATCAACAGGCCCACTGCCTACGCAGACATCCAACCAGGGCATGAGATGTCGCGTTCTTCCTCTCCTGCCAGCATCTCTGCTTCTACGAAGGTTCTCTGGAGCCCTGTACCATTTGGAGTGGGGAGAGGAGGTGGAGTGTAAACACTCCAGTCCCTTCAAGGCAAAATTCTCTTCCCCTCTGGCACTGTCTTCTAAAGGATGCTTCCTCCTGTCCACCATTTTTATTTATAGAGTGGGAAAATGATGGGGGTGGCAAGGACAATGGCAGTGTGGCAGGTCCAGTCGAGCTACTTCTTTTTTTTTTTCTTTTTACCTTTTTTTTATGGAAGTATAGTTAATTTACAATGTTGTGTGAGCTACCTCTAAATACGCCTGGAAGAGATGTCCTGGCCCCAAATTCTGCTGGCACCTTAATGCTTTTCTTTCTTCCTATTTTTTCATTGTTCTTGGATTTAGGTCTTAGCCACCAATCCATTCAGGATCCTGTGATACTTGACTCACTCTTAATGCTCTCAAGAAATGTCACCTATGTCGAGTGGACCCAACCACAAGTCCTAAACATTGTGGCACTATCAATATTCTGCTTTGGAAATGGAAGAGGGATGGACATGAAGGGAAATGCATCTAAGGAGTCCTACATCTGACATGTCTATTTTTTCAAATTTTATTTTATTTTTAGCTGCATTGGGTCTTTGTTGCTATGCACGGTCCTTCTCTAGTTGAGGCTAGAGGAGGCTGCTCTTCATTGCAGTGCGCAGGCTTCTCACTGCGGTGGCTTCTCTTGTGGAGCACGGGCTCTAGGCGTGCAGGCTTCAGTAGTTGTGGCACACAATCTCAGTAGCTGAGGCTTGCAGGCTCTAGAGCACAGGCTCAGTAGTTGTGGCGCATGGGCTTAGCTGCTCCGCGGAATGTGGGATCTTCCCGGACCAGGGCTCAAACCCGTGTCCCCTGCATTGGCAGGCTGATTCTTAACCACTCCGTCACCAGGGGCAAGCCCAATGACATTCCTATTTTTTACTAAAGATTCTTACACCTGAAATTCCTATTTCTTATAAGGTCAATATTATAAAGCAATTTTCTTTTTTCAGCCCTGAAATAATACGTTCAGGGCTAACCTGTATTTGGCCCCAAGTCCACAGAGACATTTAGATTCTTTCCCATTGTCTACTCTCTTTAGTCAGGTTCAACAAATTTAGCTTGAGAAGGCATTTGTTGGCAATTCAATGGACTGCATGCTTTACCAAATTTTAAGGCATTAACTCTTTCTCCTAGCTTTCAAGTCCTTATCTCTTGCTCTCTGATCAAACTGCTAACAACTACGCAAGCTTTTCCTTATTTGAAGACACTTTCCTAGAACACCTCAGAAAGTTCTAGCAGCTTTAGATTTGTGCTACTAAAGTACTTTGCACATACTTGTATTAAAGCCCGTTAACCTTGATTTTTAGTTACCTGAACATGTGTCTTTCTGCCCCGACAAGAGTCTCCCTCTCTCACCGATGGAGAATGGTTGTCACGGCATACCTGTTACCTAGCATAGGCACTAGGCCTTCTAAAATATCTGTTGAGTGGCCCTCCTTATTGAAGAGAAATTCTCATCAAGAAAAATTGGAAGCCCTAGCAACATCAAAACATACTGCATTGCAATTTCTCTATCACTCTGTCACAGAAAGAAAACAGACTACTTTGATGATATTGATTCTCTACAAAGCCCTGCGGTTTTCACCCAAAACCCTGTGCTTTTATGGCTGCTTAGAAATTGATTTCTGGTGAGATGTTCGGTGTGTTTGTTTTGCAGTATGACACGCTGATGGATCTGTATCAGGCCACACTATCCTGTTTCTCCTTTTGTGAGAATGGACTTTAAATTGCTCCTTTCACTCACTTTGACCACCTCCCCCAATCTTCATGAATCATTTACAATCATTGCTAGTGGTTGTGATATCCCAACTGGACCTTGGGGAAACTTAACCTTGCTGATTAAAACGCATCCCGCTTATGTAAAATGTAACCAGGATTTCCCCAGGCCGTACCAGCACAGTGGTTAAATCATGGTCATCCTACCACTAATAAAGTAGTATATTTCTGCTTCACAAACTCTGAGACTCCCATCTGATTCAAATTCCTCCCCACCCAGCACTCCTGCATATCACGTAGGTTGTCTCAGATGTTTGCAGACGCATCCTCTGGGCTGCCATGGGGACCCACCAAGTTCCTCCTCTCCTGCTCTCCTGCTCTGATGTGTCCTATTGTTGCTGGTCATGAAACCATCATGAAGCTGCCTCATGTCCTCTGTGGTTCTGTTAACACCCACTAAAGAGTGGCATCATCTACCACTCTTCCATCTGAGAAGAAAGCCAGTGTAGCTGGATACCAGGTGGCTGAGTTTGCACCATGTTTGAGAGTAACTCATGATGTGAAAATGCCCAATTCCTGTGCAGCTCTGTCACGGCAGCCACAAAGCCTTAGGGACTCCACAGCTTACGGTGTTTCTGCTGAAACAACTCTTTCAGGTTTTATCCTCAGTTCCCTCTCCCTAGGTTCAGGCAAGAATGTAGTAGTTTGGCCATGAGCAATAGCCATGGGCACTCTTCAGAATGACCTTGCACTTCTTTACAAACCGTTGTATTCCAGACAAAATTCTGTGTCCAAACTCTGTCTTTGCTCAGGATGATGTTGTCCCCAAGAGAGCTCTAGTCTGTCATGACAACAGCATGCTTGTGGGTTCATTCAAGTGGCCTTTAGACATGCCCTCATATATCTGCATCATAGAATGACCATAGTTTGGGATCGAGCTCATGTCCTCCTTACATCCAATAATAGAGAACTAGCACCTACACCTGTACGTTGTGTCATCCTAGTCTCCCATCCTATATGCTGCCCTGCTCGTAGATTATAGAAGACATTTAAAATTATTCTGTTTCTGGGACTGCTGTTACCTGGTCAGCTCAATCAGATTCCATAAGAGCTTATTGAGCACCTCCAACATACCAGGCATCTGCTGGCACTAAGACTGCAGAGATAAGTAACACCGGAACCATCTACTCCAGGGTTTCCTAGTCTACTGGAAAGCTATAAATAAATATTTACCATGCAGACTAAGAATTTTTATGACAGGGGTTAAGTACAGGTGTCATGAGAGCGCAAAGAGAAGTGCTTTTGTTAGTCTGTGCCTCGGAGGAGGCTTCCCAAAGGGGATGATGCCCAACTGGAGTGCTGCAGGACAAAGAGGCACCCCCCCCACACCCCACCTGGATCAGGATGGAGGCTGTCGAGAGTGGGGAGAACAGTGTGAACTCAGATGCTGGGGCACACAGCCTATGGTGTTCTTGGGGAAACTCCAAGTAACTGGATATGACTGAATCATAGGTGAAGGCTTAAGGGGGGTGGTAGGAGGTTGTATCTATTTGTAGCTGCTAAGGTTTTAGGACCTTATCTTTATCATTAGTTAAATCCCCAGCTCTAGACCATCAGGATTTGTATCTTCTCTATGTGGTTTTCCAAAAGGAAACAATCCAATTACTTTGTTTGTCCAAAGGTGTAGTTCCTCCAAATAACACAAATAGAGAAAAGGCAAAATATTAGATATATTAGGGTCGACTAAGCATTGCAGCAAAAACCAAGCTTGCTTACTCACCTCATGGCCCAATACAGGAGACAGGGAGCTCTGTTTCAGTCATTTATGTACACAGGCTTCATCCATCTTGTGACACAACCATCTTCAATTATTTCCAAGAAAGAGAAAGAGAGCACAGAGGATTACACAGATGGGGGGTATATGGTTAAGCATGGCATATATCACTTTTGTACACATTCTGATGTGCATAACTCAGTCACACAGCCTCAATCTAATTGCAAGGGGAACTTGGAAATATAGTCACTCCTCAGTACCTGTAGGGGATTGGTTCTAGGACCCCCTAAGGATGCCAAATTCCACAGATGCTCAAGTCCCTTATGTGAAATGACATGGTATTTTCATATAGCCTGTGCACATCCTCCCGTATACTTTAAATCACCTCTAGATTACTTATAATACCTAATACAATGTAAATGCTATGTAAATAGTTGCCAGCTTGGGAAATTCAAGTTTTGCTTTTTGGAATTTTCTAGACTTTTTTTTTCTGAATGTTTTCAAGCCACCGTTTTTGTAATCCGCAGATGCAGAATCTGTGGATACAGAGGGCAGACTGTGTGGTCTTCCTCAGCACCCAAGATAAAAGTGAAATGGTTTAGGCTGAATACATAGCACTATTTCAGACACATTAAGGAAGAAAGACTAGGTCTGGCCACTGCCTTTTCTAAAATTGATCACTGACACAAGGGAGCAAAGAGAAACCACAGAGTTATTGCTGTGTTATATCTTTATATTGAACACGAGGCCCCTTCCATGTGATAAAATCAAGATGGACACACCATCATAGGCATGGAGAATAGTAGATGACAAACGTTTGTACTTTGTGCCTCGGTATTTATGTGTATGAGCTAAACATCTGAAAGAGGTCTTGCAAGCTACTAGAGAAAACTAGAAAATGGAGTATGTAACTTTCTAAGCTCAAAGAGTTTGTGAGTTTTACATAAATACTACAGCCTGAGAAATGGCCTTTCATATTTTCCCTTCTGAGTCTAGACTTTTAATACTGTTGTCAATTTTTTCCATATAAAAGATGTCAAATTCCTAAGGACACTTGACAACACCCATCTCCAAGGACTCTTCCTCATTGGACATGGTTGCAATTGAATCAAATTAAATTTGGGAGAAAAAAGTACCTTTTTATCTAGGAGCAAATATCTACCTAATGACAGAACCCATGTAACATTTACACATAGATCTAAAATATTAGCATCTTGGGGGAAGTGACAGAAAATGAAGAAGGTCATTTTGGTTCATTACATCAGATTCTTGCAAAGCTTCAGAGACTTTTGAGCTAATTCCACATTTTTTTATGTTTACCATTTCACTTCCTAGCTACATTTTGCATAGCCATATACCTTTTCTTTAAGACCCATTAAAAAAATCACAAAACATCTTCTTATAAAGTATTACATTTTATACAGGAATATAAAGCAATTGAATAGTTTGTGGAAAGGCATTATATCTCAAGAAATACCTCTACAATGCTGGTTTGAGAGTGGTATTAAGACTCATCTTACAGTGGTCATTTTGTGTAGGAATTTTGAGACCCAACATTCTTATTTTTTTCTGCCCTTCACCTTCTACCCTTTGATAATTATAATCAGTAATATTATTTTGACAAACAGGTTAATACAAGTCATTTTCTTGCTGTGTTGGCACAGGGATCAAATGAGATGAATACACATAATCATTTTTGAAGTGGGAAAATGTTGCAGATGTTATATTGCTTGGTCTTGTACAGGCAGGAGTGGCCCTCTATCCACTGTCCTGTGTGCATTTCTCCAGGACAGTCTTATCTTCTTGGTCTGTGATTATCACTGTGATTATCTATCATATAGTCAGGACTCTGTGATTCACATGTTGTTTGTGGTCGGTTGGCAAGGGCAACAGTAAGAACATGGAGGACACGCACGGTAGGTGGGCTAGGCACCAATATGGCATCAAAACCAACCCATACACCATCTGGAGATAGAAAAGGAGTTTTCAATATCTTCCATCTTTAGACAGGAAGACATTGAACACTTCTCAGCCAATTTTCCTACCTCAGCCCATCGGCTGACAAGGAGAGTTCCACTTCTACCCCAGCTCCAGAAGTGTTGGAGAGAATACATCTGATATGGTCTATCTCTTTACTTTTTACCCACACAGGAGGCTGCAAGATTAGAAAGAGCATCATATGTTTTAGACTATAGCTACCTAGATGCCAATAGTAGCCCCTTAACTCATCTTCCTTCTTCTACAGTTGTTTCCCTACAGTCTATTCTCAACATCCAGAAAAATCCTTTTGAAATATTAAGTTATTAAATCTTGACTCTGCTCAAATCCTCCTATAGATCCCAATTTTAGAGTTCCTTGTAATTTCTTTTTTTAACCTTTTTTTTTTTTTTTTTTTTTTGCCATGCCCCGTGGCATGTGGGACCTTAATTCCCTGACCAGGGATCGAACCAGCAGCCCCTGAACTGGAAGCATAGGTCTTAACAACTGGACCACCAGGGAAGTCCTTAGAGTTCCTTGTAATTTCTTACAGTAGCCTCTACAAGGCCCTCCATTGTCTGGGCCTCTGTTATGTCCCTGATCTTGTTTGCTCTCCCTTTTCTCACCACCCACGGCATCCTTGTTCTTTTTTAAATATTCCAGACCTACTCCTACTCTACAGCCTTTGGACTAGCTGTTCCCTCCATCTGAATTATTCTCCTTCAGTTAAGTGCATAGCCCAGACCCTCATCTCCTGCAGGTCTTTACTCCAATGCCACCTTCCTCATGAGCTCTACAATGACCACCCTACCCAAACTGGTACTGGTCCCCCTCAAATGTCACATTACATTACCAAGTTCTACACTCTGTTTTCTGTAGCACCACCACGTAACATTTTCTAAAATCTACTTCTAACCTTTATTATTTATTTTTTCCCTCTCCCTGGAATATAAGCTCCTAAAGGAAAATAATTTTAGTATCTTTTATTCACTGATCTATCCTAAGCACTTAAAACTGCCTGGCACACTTGTCGAATGCAAGAATGAACTTGCAGATGCATTAATGAAAGTAAATAGGAATTTGTGGGTAATGGGAATAGCACTGAGTCAGGAAGGAGCCTGGGGAGAGAAGTGACCAGTGAGAAATGCCTGGGAGTAGAGAAGTCAAAAGATTTTAAGAACAAAGGCACATAAAATTAAATGTCCTATGTTTGCATCACTGCTCTTTGGCGGTGAAAAAACATGGCTGCAATCTGTGTATCTTCTTTTGAGAAACATCTATTTAGGTCTTTTGCCTATTTTTGGATTGGGTTGTTTGTTTTTCTGATATTGAGCTGCATAAGCTGCTTATATATTTTGGAGATTAACCCTTTGTCAGTTGCTTCGTTTGCAAATATTTTCTTCCATTCTGAGGGTTGCCTTTTTGTCTTGTTTATGGTTTCCTTTGTTGTGCAAAAGCTTTTAAGTTTCATTAGGTCCCATTTGTTTATTTTTGTTTCCATTTCTTTAGGAGGTGGGTCAACACATGAAAGGATGCTCAACATCACTAATCATTAGAGAAATGCAAACCAAATCAAAACCACAATGAGGTATCACCTCACACCGATCAGAATGGCCATCATCAAAAAATCTACAAACAACAAATGCTGGAGAGGGTGTGGAGAAAAGGGAACCCTCTTGCACGGTTGCTGGGAATGTAATTTGATACAGCCACTATGGAGAACAGTATGGAGGTTCCTTATAAAACTAGAAATAGAAATACCATACGACCCAGCAATACCACTACTGGGCATATACCCTGAGAAAACCATAATTCAAAAAGAGTCATGTACCAAAATGTTCATTGCAGCTCTATTTACAATAGCCAGGACATGGAAGCAACCTAAGTTTCCATCAATGGATGAATGGATAAAGAATATGTGGCACATATATACAATGGAATATTACTCAGCCATAAAAAGAAACGAAATTGAGTTATTTGTAGTGAGGTGGATGGAAATAGAGTCTGTCATACAGAGTGAAGTAAGTCAGAAAGAGAAAAACAAATACCATATGCTAACAAATATATATGGAATCTAAGAAAAAAATTCGTCCTGATGAACCTAGGGGTAGGACAGGAATAAAGACACAGATGAAGAGAATGGACTTGAGGACACGGGGAGGGGAAAGGGTAAGCTGGGACGAAGTGAGAGAGTGGAATGGACATATACACACTACAAAATGTAAAATAGATAGCTAGCGGGAAGCAGCTGCATAGCACAGGGAGATCAGCTCAGTGCTTTGTGACCACCTAGAGGGGTGGGATATGGAGGGTGGGAGGGAGATGCAGAGGGAGGAGATATGGGGATATATGTATATGTATAGCTGATTCACTTTGTTGTACAGCAGAAACTAACACACCATTGTAAAGCAATTATACTCCAATGAAGATGTTTAAAAAAAAAAAAGGCTGCAAATTCTTTAACATTTTCCCACAGAGAGGTGGGGTCTACCTTCCACCTCCTTGAAAAAGTGCAGGCTTGAGCATGGCAGCAGTGAGGCTATGCGACTTCTGGGGCTGAATCATAGAAGATCTTTCCATTTCTGACTGGTTCTCTCAAATGTTTGTTCTGGGGATATGCCCACTTGGAATCTAGCCACCATGCTGTGAGAAGCCACATGGAGAGGCCACAGGGAAAGTACCCCGGGGGACTGTCCTAGCTGGGCACATGCTTTGAATCACCCATGGGAGTGAAGATGCTTCCAGATGATGTAGCCCCCATGCCCTCACCAATTGCGTCACCCCCAGTAGAGGCCTCAGATGCCAGGGCCTGAAGAAGCCATCTCTGAATTCGACAGTGCACTGTCCGAATTCTCCATTAAAATAAACGCCAATGAGCATAACAAAATGACCGTTGTTTTATATCACTAAGTTCTGGGTGGTTTGTTAGTCAGTAGTATAATAGTAACTGGGACAGCCTCCAGCCTCCAAAGTCACACCAATGACCTGTGTGACCGGATGCACACCTGGGGAGATTTGAGTAAGTGTGGGCAGAGAGTAATCCAACAACCACAGAAAGGGAAACTAATTTAGAGGCCAAGAGACTTCCCGGAACAAAACCTCAGACAGGAGTGAACGGGCAGATTACACAGCTCCAGAAATTAGCAGAAATTGGGGTGGGGAAGCAGAGAACTGCCCACAGGTTGTGAGGTAGGGGCTTGAGATAACCAGTGGCAGATGACCTCACCCTGGGCGGGGGCAGGAAAGTTGAGGGCCTTTGTATATTAATGCTGAGTATATTTTAGTTCTCAACTAGGACCCAAAGTATAGACTGTCACGTGATGACCCCAATACTCTAGAACCGGGTCTACCAGTGGACCTTCTGTCTCACACTGGGAATCTGGGATTCCTTCCCATTCTTCTCTCTCCCTTTCCCCCCACTTCTCCTCCTGGGGACAAAAGTATCCAAGTGAGCATCTGTGGACCCAGCTCTGTGGGTCTGGGTTACAGCAACTCCACTTTGCAGCTATGAATTCCTGGGCAGCTTATTCCACTTTTCTGAAACTGTTTTCCACATTGGTAAGTGGGGATCGTACTAGTAGCTATTTTATGGGACTGTTCTGAGGCTGACGAGTTAACATATGGAAAGTACTGTAAGCAAGGGCACACAGTAATTCCTCAATGAATAGTAGCTAGTCACCTCATCACTGATCAAATTCTGCTAAACATGCTTCTTTTTTTTTTAAGAAAAAACTAGTTGTGATTTTTATTTTATGATGCCAAAATAAAACAGGATTATTTCACAGTTAGAAAACACATCTTAACAAAAAAAACTACAAAACACATGTCTCAAGTGTGAGGGTGGTGTATAATGAGAGAGTGAAAATGAGTTCTCCATATACTCACGTTGTTGTAGAGTCCTTCAGTACATTTTTTAGGATTATGTGAGCTTAGCCCTGAGAATATGGAACTATTTAAAGCAAAGTTCCAAAGTGTGACATGTCAAATGCTCCCTAAATTCACCAAATGAGTGCTTCAAGTATAGAAATTATCTCAACATGATCATTTCAACTCTCCCTTATATTTGAAAACCAGAACTAAAGGTTTTAAAAAGCTATTCATGTCTGTTTCCAATAATTAGACTCTTTTTATTGTAAAATGAAAATAAAACTTAAAATATTCGTAAAGACTAATTTACACACAGCATGCTTTTTTATGGTATAATATTATATTCTATGGGAATGTATTATACAAGGATCATCATCAGTAATGATATAGAAGGAGTTAAGATTGTATTTATGACCGTAATTTTCAAGATCAGAAGTCAAAAATTCCCAGTGGAACGAAATGATTTGGCCAGGGCCGTCTCCTGAGTCTGTGACCAGGGGAAGACAGTATTTTGTTTCCACAAAGCCAGTCTTCCAATTAACCTTTAGGAAGTAAGCCTTCCTGTAATACTTCTTTTTTCTTTTTTTTTTTTTTTACATCTTTACTGGAGTATAATTGCTTTACAATGGTGTGTTAGTTTCTCCTTTATAACAAAGTGAATCAGCTATACATATATCACCATATCTCCTCCCTCTTGCGTCTCCCTCCTACCCTCCGTATCCCAGCCCTCTAGGTGGACACAAAGCACTGAGCTGATCTCCCTGTGCTCTATGGCTGCTTCCCACTAGCTCTCTATTCTACGTTTCGTAGTGTATATATGTTCATGCCACTCTCTCACTTCGTCCCAGCTTACCATTTCCCCTCCCTGTGTCCTCAAGTCCACTCTCTGAGTCTGCGTCTTTATTCCTGTCCTGCCCCTAGGTTCTTCAGAACCGTTTTTTTTTTTTTTTAGATTCCACATATATGTTGGCACACAGTATTTGTTTTTCTCTTTCTGACTTACTTCACTCTGTATGACAGACTCTATTTCCATCCACCTCACTACAAATAACTCAATTTCGTTTCTTTTTATGGTTGAGTAATATTCCATTGTATATATGTGCCACATATTCTTTATCCATTCATCTGTCAATGGACACTTAGGTTGCTTCCATGTCCTGACTACTGTAAATAGTGCTGCAGTGAACATTGTGGTACATGACGCTTTCTGAATTATGGTTTTCTCAGGGTATATGCCCAGTAGTGGGATTGCTGGGTCGTATGGTTTTTCTATTTCCAGTTTTTTAAGGAACTTTCATACTGTTCCCCATAATGGCTATATCAATTTACATTCCTACCAACCGTGGAAGAGGGTTCCCTTTTCTCCACACCCTCTCCGTCATTTACTGTTTGTAGATTTTTTCATGATGGCCATTCTGACTGGTGTGAGGTGATACCTCACTGTAGTTTTGATTGACATTTCTCTAATGATTAGTGATGTTGAGCATCCTTTCATGAGTTCATTGGCAATCTGTATATCTTCTTTGGAGAAATGTCTATTTAGGTCTTCTGCCCATTTTTGGATTGGATTGTTTGTTTTTTTGATATTGAGCTGCATGAGCTGATTGTAGATTTTGGAGATTAATCCTTTGTCACTTGCTTCGCTTGCAAATATTTTCTCCCATTCTGAGGGTTGTCTTTTCATCTCGTTTATGGTTTCCTTTGCTGTGCAAAAGCTTTGAAGTTTCATAGGTCCCATTTGTTTCATTTTGTTTTTATTTCCATTTCTCTAGGAGGTGGGTCAAAAAGGATCTTGCTGCGATGTATGTCAGAGTGTTCTGCCTATGCTTTCCTCTAAGAGTTTTATAGTGTCTGGCCTTCCATTTAGGTCTTTAATCCATTTTGAGTTTATTTTTGTGTATGGTGTTAAGGAGTGTTCTAATTTCATTCTTTTAAATGTAGCTTTCCAGTTTTCCTAGCACCACTTATTGAAGAGATTGTCTTTTTTCCATTGTATGTTCTTGCCTCGTTTATCAAAGATAAAGTGACCATATGTGTGTGGGGTTTTCTCTGGGTTTTCTATCCTGTTCCATGGATCAATATTTCTGTTTTTGTGCCAGTACCATACTGTCTTGATTACTGTAGCTTTGTAGTATAGTCTGAAGTCCAAGAGCCTGATTCCTCCAGCTGTGTTTTTCTTTCTCAAGATTGCTTTGGTTATTCAGGGTCTTTTGTGTTTCCATTAAAATTGTGAAAATTTTTTTTCTAGTTCTGTGAATAATGCCAGTGGTAGTTTGATAGGGATAGCAGTGAATCTGTAGATTGCTTTGGGTAATAGAGTCATTTTCACAATATTGATTCTTCCAATCCAAGAACATGGTATATCTCTCCACCTATTTGTATCATCTTTAATTTCTTTCATCAGTGTCTTATAATTTTCTGCATACAGGTCTTTTGTCTCCTTAGGTAGGTTTATTCCCAGGTATTTTATTCTTTTTGTTGCAGTGGTAAATGGGAGTGTTTCCTTAATTTCTCTTTCAGATTTTTCATCATTAGTGTATAGGAATGCCAGAGATTTCTGTGCCTTACTTTTATATCCTGCTACTCTACCAAATTCATTGATTAGCTCTAGTAGTTTTCTGGTAGCATCTTTAGGATTCTCTATGAATAGTACCATGTCATCTGCAAAGAGTGACGTCTTTACCTCTTCTTTTCTGATTTGGATTCCTTTTATTTCTTTTTCTTCTCTGATTGCTGTGGCTAAAACTTCCAAAATTATGTTGAATAATAGTGGTGAGAGTGGGCAACCTTGTCTTGTTCCTGATCTTAGTGGAAATGGTTTCAGTTTTTCACCATTGAGAACGATGTTGGTTGTGGGTTTGTCATATATGGACTTTATTATGTTGAGGTAAGTTCCCTCTATGCCTATTTTCTGGAGGGTTTTTATCATAAATCGGTGTTGAATTTTGTTGAAAGCTTTTTCTGCAGCTATTGAGATTATCATATGCTTTTAATCCTTCAGTTTGTTAATATGGTGTATCACACTGATTGATTTGCATATACTGAAGAATCCTTGCAGTCCTGGGATAAACCCCATTTGATCATGGTGTATGATCCTTTTAATGTGCTGCTGGATTCCGTTTGCTAGTATTCTGTTGAGGATTTTTGCATCTATGTTCATCAGTTATATTGGCCTGTAGTTTTCTTTTTTCTATGACATCTTTGTCTGGTTTTGGTATCAGGGTGATGGTGGCCTCGTAGAATGAGTTTGGGAGTGTTCCTCCTGCTGCTATATTTTGGAAGAGTTTGAGAAGGATAGGTGTTAGCTGTTCTATGAATGTTTGACAGAATTCACCTTGAAGCCATCTGGTCCTGGGCTTTTGTTTGTCGGAAGATTTTTAATCACAGTTTCAATTTCAGTGCTTGTGATTGGTCTGTTTATATTTTCTATTTCTTCCTGGTTCAGTACCAGAAAGTTGTGCTTTTCTAAGAATTTGTCCATTTCTTCCAGGTTGTCCATTTTATTGGCATATAGTTGCTTGTAGTAATCTCTCATGATCCTTTGTATTTCTGCAGTGTCAGTTGTTCCTTCTCCCTTTTCATTTCTAATTCTATTGATTTGAGCCTTCTCCCTTTTTTTCCTGATGAATCTGGCTAATGGTTTATCAATTTTGTTTATCTTCTCAAAGCACCAGGTTTTAGTTTTATTGATCTTTCCTGTCATGTCCTTCATTTCTTTTTCATTTATTTCTGATCTGATCTTTATGATTTCTTTCCTTCTGCTAACTCTGGGGGTTTTTTGTTCTTTTTCTAAATGCTTTAGGTGCAAGGTTAGGTTGTTTATTTGAGATTTTTCTTGTTTCTTGAGCTAGGACTGTATTGCTACAAACTTCCTTCCTAGAACTGCTTTTGCTGCATCCCATAGGTTTTGGGCCATCGTGTTTTCATTCTCATTTGTTTCTAGGTATTTTTTTATTTCCTTTTTGATTTCTTCAGTAATCTCTTGGTTATTTAGTAATGTATTCTTTAACCTCCATGTGTTTGTATTTTTTACAGATTTTTTCCTGTAATTGATATCTAGTCTCATAGCGTTGTGGTTGGAAAAGATATTTGATACAATTTCAATTTTCTTAAATTTACCAAGGCTTGATTTGTGACCCAAGATATGATCTATCCTGGAGAATGTTCCATGAGCACCTGAGAAGAAAGTGTATTCTGTTGTGTTTGGATGGAATGTCGGATAAATATCAATTAAGTCCATCTTGTTTAATGTATCATTTAAAGCTTGTGTTTCCTTATTTATTTTCATTTTGGATGATCTGTCCATTGGTGAAAGTGGGGTGTTAGAGTCCCCCACTACTATTGTGCTACTGTCGATTTCTCCTTTTATGGCTGTTAACATTTGCCTTATGTATTGAGGTGCTCCTATATTGGGTACATAAGTATTTACGATTGTTATAACTTCTTCTTGGACTGATCCCTTGAACATTATGCAGTGTCCTTCTTTGTCTCCTATAATAGTCTCCCCCTCTGCCACCCGCAGTCTCCACCCGCGAAGGGGCTTCCTAGTGTGTGGAAACGTTTCCTCCTTCACAGCTCCCTCCCACTGGTGCAGGTCCCATCCCTATTCTTTATCTCTGTTTTTTCTTTTTTCTTTTGCCCTACCCAGGTACGTGGGGAGTTTCTTGCCTTTCGGGAAGTCTGAGGTCTTCTGCCAGTGCTCAGTAGGTGTTCTGTAGGAGTTGTTCCACATGTAGATGTATTTCTGATGTATCTGTGGGGAGGAAGGTGATCTCCACATCTTACTCCTCTGCCATCTTGAAGGTCTGCCAACATGCTTCTTAATAATCTATTTTCCAGCTTTACTGAGGTATACTTGACAAATAAAGATTGTATGTATTTAGGGTGTACAACATGGTGATGTTTAACATGCATATGTATTGTATTGGGAAACGATCACAATCAAGTGAATTAACAGGTGTATCACCTCATATAGCTATAAGATGAATAAGTTCTGGGGATGTAATGTATGACGTGTTGACTATAGTTAATAATGCTGTATTATATACTTATAAGTAGATCTTACGTATTCTCACTATACACATAAAAAAGGTAATTTAATAATTTTATAGAATGTTCCCCCTCTCCATTATTTCCTTCCTTCTTGTCCTGTTGCAATTCACCCTCCATTATGCCTCTGGTATCATCTATCTCTAGAACAGGTCCCCATCAAATTAAAAACCACCAAGGATCCCATGTTGTCTGAGAAGGCTACAAAGTTTTCCCAATTTTATGGCCCAACATTACCGGTTTTCTCTCCTACCACTTTGATGCCCATGGCCTTTCTTCTAAAGACACTGACTTTCTTCCACGTGTTTGTTTTCTCAGCCAGCAATGCCCTTTGTCCCCACTTCCCTCACTCTTTAAAGCAGTCATCTATGAAGGCATGTTCATGGTAAGGTGTGCTGAAATCTTAATGAGAACCGACTGGCAGAAACCTCAATTCTAAGAATTTTGTTCTGTTTCATTCTGAAGTAAAAGGGGGGAAAATGACAGAAGCAAACCCACATCCAGGAAATTGCTGTTAATTAGTGTTTTCCAGGTTCTTTTTTTTTTAATAACTTTTATTCAGTTTAATCATTGCTGCCCAGTCTCCCTCAACACAATGAATTTTTAAAAATAAATTTATTATTTTATTTTTGGCTGCGTTGGGTCTGCGTTGCCACATGGGCTTTCTCTAATTGTGGCGAGCAGGGGCTACTCTTCGTTGCTGTGCGGTCTTCTCTTCGTTGCTGTGCGGGCTTCTCATTGTGGTGATTTCTCTTGTTGCAGAGCACAGGCTCTAGGCTTCAGTAGTTGTGGCACATGGACTCAATAGTTGTGGCTTGCAGCATCTAGACCACAGGCTCAGTAGTTGTGGCCCATGGGCTTAGTTGCTCCGTGGCATGTGGGATCCAGACCAGGGATCAAACCCATGTCCCCTGCGTTGGCAGGCAGATTCTTAACCACTGCACCACCAGAGAAGTCCTCCAGGTCCTTGTCTAAGAGCAGTTTACTACCTACTGCAGGGCTATCCAGACCAACCCTTGTCTCACCTTTACCTGCCAGCCTGCAGCTCCAGAGAAAATGTCCCTCCACAGTTTAACAACTACATCTGTGCCTCTAATTCTCTGGAGGGTGGGGATAGGCAAGAGAGGGGAAACCAGTTTAACAAAATGCATCATGGTAATAAGGAAAATGTTGATATACCAATTGTTGGTGCACATGTGTATCTCCCCTACCCTCACCTCCTTGACAGCTGCGCAGATAACACATGCATAACAGGAGAGCACACACCCACAAACACACACACACACACATACACACACACATACAAGTGGGACATTATCATTCCCTGACACACTATATATTGGTTGTTGTTGTCTACTGTCTGCCCCTACTCTCTCTCTCACTAAAATGAAATTCCCTGGGACTTGGTTTTTTGTTCACTATTATATATCCAGCGCACAGTATAGTAGTAACACATAGTAGGTTCTGGACAAATATTTAATAGATGGATGGATGACTGAATGGTGGAAACAACTCATTAAACATATAACAGAAGTTTCCTGCTTCTTAATTACATTAGCTTAAGTCAGGACTTAAATCTTCTAATGAATGAGGGATGGATGCATGGATGGATGTGTCGATGGTGGAAGACCTCTCTCACTAAACATCAGTGGAAGTTTTACTACTTCCTAACCTCAGTCTTAAGTCAGGACTTAAGCCTCTGTGGACTTCAGTATTCTCATGTGTAAGAAAAGGCACGAGAGCATTTTAGAAAAAAAAAAAGGTTACCAAAGAAAGGATTAACTCTCTTCATACCTCCATGCCCAGTTCTACACCATCATCTCTGTGGAGACGTGACTCGTTCCTCCAGACAGCATCTGATGGTCCTCTAGTTTCCATCTATAATTTCTATGTATTGTTATGACGAATGATCACTGAGATCCAAGAATGTGCTGTGGAAAAGAACAGAATTTAAAGACTGATTGAGAAGAGACCACCTGGAAGATTAATGGGAGCCAGAGGAGAGTGCTAGAAACACACCAGGGCGAATTAGAAGAAATTTTTGACATAATTAAGAAAATTCACAGGAAGAAAGGAAAATAGAGAGCAAGGTGGTAAATGCAGCCAAATGTCTGCACTTCTAAGGTGGACAAACTCTGCAGGATGCTGGAGGCGGGCCTCAGGATTCAGCACCGTGAGGCAGAGGGACCTATAGTTGCTCACTGGTGTCCTAGTTGAAGAGGAGCAGTGCCACCCAGTGTTCTGAAGCTTATTTGCACCCACCTAGCTTCCAACATTTCTCAGGACTGAAAGACTTTGAGGATCTCTCAGCTAAAACACATTTGGAGCTGAAGTATAAACAGTTCATTGCCAAGTACAAATGATCCAGTGATTCATTTTACACTTTGAGAGAGGGAAGATGGACCGGGAGAGAGAAAGAGAGGGTACGAGGAGCTTGAGCATTCCAATTATACAGCCCTGCAGAGATGGCAAAGAGAGGCAGTCAACACAGAGAGCAGGGCTCAGAGGCTTCTAGTTTTGCAGAGGGCTGCCATTCAGCTGGGCAAGGATAAACAGAAAGCGTGTATTCATCTATCAATTGTACTAAGCTGTAGGGAGCACAGGGTAGAAGTAAACGTCAAGGTCTGTGGGAACAGAGAAGGAAGCAATTAACTTGACACTAGGAAAAGATGCCGACAGCCAGGGTCCTCGTCCCAGCTCTACTGTTTCCTCGCTGTGGGCCCTAAGACAAGTTTCCTTAAATCTGAGTCTCAGGTTCCTCTGTGAAAATGAGGATGGGGACGATGACGACACCACATTGCAAAGACTGAAGAGCTTGATGTATCTGAAAGAGGCTGACGTGGTGCCTAATGTCTACAAATATTCTCTACGTGTGATTTCCTATTACAGAAGAAACTTCAGAGACGGTTTCACTGGAAAAGCAACCTTTGCAAAAAGAGGAAGACAAATACCATATGATATCTCTTATATGTGGAATCTAAAATATGACCCAAATGAACTTATCTGAAAAACAGAAACAGACTCAGACACAGAGAACAGACTTGTGGTTGCCAAGGGGGACGGGTGTGGGGGAAGGATGGAGTGGGAGTTTGGGATTAGCAGATGCAAACTAGTATACATAGAATGGACACACAACAAAGTCCTATTGTACAGCTCAGGGAACTATATTCAATACCCTGTGATAAAACATAATGGAAAGGAATATGGAAAAGAATGTATGTATTTGTATAGCTGAATCACTTGGCGGTACAGTCGAAATTAACACAACATCAATGTGGGCAACACATATTTAACTATCTCTCAGCTCTAACCTTGGAATTTGCAGATTCTTCCAAGTCCGATCAACAATCACAGCGACACTTCAGGTGAGATGAAATAGGTATATATCTTCTGAAAATGAAGTTTCTTTCCCTCCACACCGCTAAGCGGAGGAAAACGTTTCTGCGCGTCTTTAGGCTTCGCTTACAGCGTCACCTAGCGTCCTGAAGCAAGTGCTTTCCTGCTTAGGAGATACTTTCCCTTTAGGAATTTTGCAAAATCCATGCATGCTCTTTCACCAACCAAGAAAAATAGAGATCAGCACTGAACTAGGCATCAGAATGCGCCAAAAGAAGTGGAAGTGCAACACTCAACCTAAGAGGACTTTTATATCTAGTTAGAAGGGCAAGGGGAGAGATATCAGAGCAAAGGAATACATTTACGAATATGTTGTTATTAAGTTTAACTCCATATGAAAATAATATTTGAGCACCAACTCTGTGCCCAGCACTGCAAGGTACTGGTGATCCTGCAGTGCTGAAGAGGACAATTCTGCCTTCGAAGAGCCACCTTCAAGACAGACAATTAAAATACAGAATGACGAAATATGTGATCAGTTTATAAAGCGTGTGGGAAGGGGCCTAAAGAAGACACACCTTTGAGAGTCTGAGAATAGGGTCAGGGGAGTCTCTTTAAAAAGCTAGTCAGGTAAAGGCTAAAAGAGGAAGGGAAGAGGGGTTTAGGTTGTTGGTTTAATAGGTATATTTAAGAGTGTCAACCAAATCCAGGGATTGTCCATTCAGCCTAAATCACGGATGAGGTGAGGCCCCCATGGGCACAGCTTGTACTATACCCCTCCCCATCATCGCAGCCAGGGCTGAAAGGACTAGGAGTGAACACCTTAGCCAGACTGAGCTGGGAATTTAGAACTGAGAACAGGCAGATTCCAATTGGGAAGAAACGCGATGTATCATTTAGGGAGGCTAGGGAGGTGTGGAGAAGCCGTAATCTGCTGTCAATAAAGGAGCAGAGGAATAAAGTCTGCAGGAGAAGAAAGACATAGCTCCCTTCCTGTTCACCACCACTCTGCTACCATCATGTGTCCCCTGGACGATTGTAGGAGCCTCCTAATAACTGTTCCTGCTTCCGCCCTTGCCCCTCTCTATTTTACAAAGGTGGGTGACCCGGTTAAAACTTGAACCAGACCATGTCACTTCTCTCTTCAATTGTCTGACAGCTTTCGATCTCAGAAGCCATAGTGTTTAAAATAGTTTTTAAAAAGCTCACATGACCTGCCGCAGGATCACCATTATGGCTCTGATCTCATCTCCTACTAAGTCTTCCCCTTTTATGCCCTCAACCAGTCTCCCTGGCCTCCCTGCTGTTGCTCAAATGTGCCGCCTCAGGGCCTTTGCACGTGCTCTTTCCCCAAGCCTAGAAGCTCCTCTTCCAGAGAGATCCATGTAACTTACTCATTCACCTCCTTTAGGATTTCCTCAAATATCATATTTGTAGTGAAGCCTTTCCTGATTGCCCAGTTAAAAATTAAAACACTCTGTAATATTCCTTACCCCTGCTTTATTGAAGGATAAACAGAACTTGTCACCACCTGACATACTACAGGTTCTCATTATTTATATTGCTTATTGTCTGGCTGTGACCACCACCACCTCCCACTCTCATTACAATATGGGAAAGAGATTGCAATGAATTAATAAGCTAATTAATTCATTAGTGGAGTACCTGTGAACACTGAGAGGAATCAGAGAGAGGGAGCTCTTCTGGGTCCTGGATGACCTTCTAGCTCCACAGTTCCTCTGCTCTTGACCTTGTCACACGCCTGCCATGGGCTTTTGGGAAACACACCTACATCTTTATAATTCTTCTTTTGTTGCTTAAAATAATCTCAGTTAATTTTTGTTCTATTTGCAGACTAAAAAGTCCTAACTCATTCAATGAGAGAACAGCCTTTGAACTTGCTCTATCTGGAATAACTTTTCCCCGAGATATGCTTAAGCCTGGCTCCCCTGCCTCACGTAGGTTTCTGCTCCAGTGTCTCTATGATAGAGGTCTTCTCTGACCACCTTATCTAAAACAGCAGTCTTCTAGAATAGATCTTGTGTTCTCACCACCAAAAAAAAAAAAAAAGTAACTTTGTAAGATAATGGATATGTTAATTAGCTTGATTGTGGTAATCAAGGATCAAGGTATATGCCTATCAAAACATCACACCGTGCCACCTAAGTATATACCATTTTTATTTGTCAATCATTCCTCAATAAAATTGGAAAAATTAAAATAAAATGACACCCCCATCACACTCTATTCCTACCCAGACTTGACTTCCCTCCATAGCACAGAGGGCCAGTCTGACACATATTTATGTGTTTATTACATCCCCCACTGGAATGTAAATGCCAGGAGAACAGGGTTTTTATCGCTGGATCCTCAGTGTCTAGGTTAGTCTAGGACATAGTTGACACTCAGTAAATGTGTTCATCTATTCCAGAAATACCTCATCCCAGGTGCTATGGAAATGTGTACCCTCCAGGAAGCTACATTCTCATGGGAGATTTTTGTTAACTATGAAATGCGTGAACTCCAGGGTGAGGAATGGATGGAGCCTGTGCTGACGTGTTGCTGGCCCTGAAGGTTGAGGCAAGAACTGAAGTCGGAGGCTCCCTGGGAGGGCCAGGCGAGGTATAGAGGGCTTGGGTTGTTGCTTCCCCAGCATCCACCTCCCACACACCCCAACAGGATGCAGATTTTCCATTTGCAACAGCACAGGATTTGGGCAGGATTGACATCAGATCGAGGGGACATGCCTGGATAGACCTGAGCAACCAACACGTGACCCCTCGGCCACCAACACTGGTTTTCAGAAGTGCATGTGACTCACCCTGATCCAGTAAGGCAGGAAGAGCTGTTTGCTGGAGTTACTGGGAAAGAAGTTTCTCTCTTCCATGGGAGCTAAAAGAAAATCCTTCTTCCTATGGACAGCATGGTTGAGGCTGTGCGTTCCGGAACTCTTGCAGCTCATATTGCTTCCATAAGCTAAAGAGTTAACAACAGAAGATGGCATGTAGAGGACAAAGTAACATACAGCAAATGGCAGAGCCCAGAGAAAGACCCTGATGACATCATGAACCCATAGATCAAACTATGCCTAAAGCAGAATCCTGACATTTTCTGTCTTAGGAGCCAATAAACTCCCTTTATGACTTAAGCTAGTTTTATATTTGTCAAACTATAAAAGTAATACATGTTTGTTGAAGCACAAGAAATAATAAAAAGATACATAAGACAAATTTTATAATCAACTTCTATATTCCTTCTCATCCTGTCCTCTGAAACATCCAATATTAACAGATGGATGTTGCCATTGGGTTAAAATGTGTCGTTCCCCCACAAAATTCATGTGTTGAAGTCCCAACCCCCCAGAACCTCTGAACGGAACTGTCTTTGGAGATAGACTCTATAAAGAGATAATTAATTTAAAATGGGATCACGTGGGTGGGCCCTAATCCAATATGACTGGTGTCCTTATAAGAGATTAGGACACAGACACAGAGGGGAGACCATGTGAAGACATAGGGAGAAGAAAACCATCTACAAGTTAAGGACAGAGGCCTCAGAAGAAACCAACCATGCTGACACCTTGATCTTGGACTTCTAACCTCCAGAATGGTGAGAGAATAAATTTCTGTTGTTTAAGCCATTCAGTCTGTGACACTTTATTATGGCAGCCCTAGTAGAATCATACCTATTTCTACCTTTCCATACCTTTCTCTTTGCTTTCACATATACACCTACAACATATGTACACATAATCATGAGTTCACTGTTTGTTTTTACAAAAAGAGTCATACGATACTCGTTATTCTGCAAGATGTCTTTGCCATAAAAAACATGGATTTTGCTAAAAATCAGTTGTGGTCAATCTATTTATATCTGCTTTCTAATCTTTTATTGCATGTATAATGTACATAAATATAATTTTATGTAAAGGCAATCATACACATATTGGGCTGGGGGGGGCTTGTTTGGTTGGGTTTTTTGGCGTGTTTTCTTTTCTTCTATTTTTATCTGAGGCTTGTTTCATCTTCTCTTCCTTCATGCTCACGAGAAACCAGATTAACAACCTCAAATGTGTCCTTGGTCCCATACTTTTCTCTGAGACATGTCATCAAGTTTTGTCATCCCAACCCAACTACAGGACTCCTAAGAGCCAAAGGCTGTAGCACAAAGTTGTGGCTTCCTCCCAGTCAAGTGATTCCCATCACATGGTTCACAGTGGACCCCATCATTCCCATGGCTCAGGGGTTGAAATGAAAGCCCCCCATATAGACATTGCCCAAAGCCAGGAGTGGAAGAACCATGGCTGACACTTCGTGGACAGTGAGATGACTGCATTTGTGAGCACACGAGACACCCACCAGAGAGTCTCAAGATTAGCTGGAAAAGCTAAATTGTGCAGTGGCTGCTGGACACCCTGTAATAGTAAGTCCAATGAAAACCGTTTCGTTCTCCCTCATTTTACTCTCCCTGCCCCACACTTGCATTTGGATGATAATAGAAGAGTAGGCAACTAGGAATAGAGGCCTTTAAAAATAGCTCACGTGCACTGATAGCAATCAGTTGGCATTGTTTTTCGTGCAAATGTGGCTTATCTCTAAGGACAGCAAAACTGCAGACCACAATGTTCGTGCCCTCATCAATCACTAAAATATAAAGATAAGATGAGCAGCTCCCACTTATCTCCCCTTTACAGAGCCGAGTTATTGAATCACCTCTGCTTCACTTTGCTCAAGGAGATCCATCTTCAGCAGGCAGAGGCAACATGGATCAGAGAGATTCCACATTGAACAAAGTACAGAGAAGAAAGCAGTGGAATTCCACACAGGGTGGCCCCAGATACATGCCATTCAGAAAACAACTGTTGTTTCTGTTGGTCTCTGAGCTCACGCTGTTTGGTGCCACACATCAGCATGTCATCACCATGTCTGTGCCCTACCCCAGGTTTTATTTTATTTCCAGAAATTCTGATCTTACTTCCTTTTCCAGCTGTTAGACATATGTTCATTTGGGCTCACACATGCTAGAAATATCATGTATTTAGGAAACACCATTTTCAAATACATGAGCCTCAAGGTTTACATCTTTAAAAGGAGGTTCATATTCCCTTCCTCACAGGGTTCTTGCAGGGATTAACTGAAAGAAAGCACATAGCTCCCGGGGAAGAAGGCGGAAGAGTAAGACGCGGAGATCACCTTCCTCCCCACAGATACACCAGAAATACCTCTACACGTGGAACAACTCCTACAGAACACCTACTGAACGCTGGCAGAAGACCTCAGACCTCCCAAAAGGCAAGAAACTCCCCACGTACCTGCGTAGGGAAAAGAAAAAACAGAGACAAAAGGATAGGGACGGTACCTGCACCAATGGGAGGGAGCTGTGAAGGAGGAAAGGATTCCACACACTAGGAAGCCCCTTCGCGGGCGGAGACTGCGGGTGGCGGAGGGGGAAGCTTCGGGGCCGCGGAGGAGAGCGCAGCAACAGGGGTGCAGGGGGCAAAGCGGGGAGATTCCCGCACAGAGGCTCAGGGCCGACTGCCACTCACCAGCCCGAGAGGCTTGTCTGCTCACCGCCGGGGCGGGCGGGGCTGGGAGCTGAGGCTCGGGCTTCGGTCGGAGAGCAGGGAGAGGACTGGGGTTGGCGGCGTGAACACAGCCTGCAGGGGGTTAGTGCGCCACGGCTGGCCGGGAGGGAGTCCGGGGAAAAGTCTGCAGCTGCCGGAGAGGCAAGAGACTTTTTCTTGCCTCTTTGTTTCCTGGTGCGCGAGGAGAGGGGATTCAGAGCGCTGCTTAAAGGAGCTCCAGAGACGGGCGCGAGCCGCGGCTAAAAGCGCGGACCCCAGAGACAGACATGAGAGGCTAAGGCCGCTGCTGCCGCCACCAAGAAGCCTGTGTGCGAGCACAGGTCACTGTCCACACCCCCTTCCGGGGAGCCTGTGCAGCCCGCCACTGCCAGGGTCCCGGGATCCAGGGACAACTCCCCCGGGAGAACGCACGGCGCGCCTCAGGCTCGTGCAACGTCACGCCGGCCTCTGCCGCCGCAGCCCCGCCCCGCACTCCGTGCCCCTCCCTCCCCCCGGCCTGAGTGACCCAGAGCCCCCGAATCAGACGCCCTCCGGCGACCTACACTCAGAGGCGGGGCCGAATCCAAAGCTGAGCCCCTGGGAGCTGTGAGAACAAAGAAGAGAAAGGGAAACCTCTCCCAGCAGCCTCAGGAGCAGCGGATTAAAGCTCCACAATCAACTTGATGTACCTGCATCTGTCGAATACATGAATAAACAACGAATCATCCCAAATTAAGGAGGTGGACTTTGAGAGCAAGATTTATGATTTTTTCCCCTTTTCCTCTTTTTGTGAGTGTGTATGTGTATGCTTCTCTGTGAGATTTTGTCTGTATAGCTTTCCTTCCACCATTTGTCCTAGGGTTCTACCCATCCGTTTTTTTAAAAATTATTTTTCTTAATAATTATTTTTTAATTTAATAACTTTATTTTATTTTATTTTATCTTCTTTCTTTCTTTTTTCCTTCCTTCCTTCCTTCCTTCCTTCCTCCCACCGTTCCTCCCTCCCTCCTTTCTTTCTTTCCTTCTTTCCTTCTTTTCTTCTTTTCTTCTTCTTTCTTTCTTCCTTCCTTCCTAACTCCCTTCCTTCCTTTCTTTCTTTCTTCCTACTTCTACTAATTCTTTCTCTCTATTTTTTCTCCCTTTTACTGTGAGCCACCATCACTTTGATACCAAAACCAGACAAGGATGTCACAAAGAAAGAAAACTATAGGCCAATATCACTGATGAACATAGATGCAAAAATCCTCAACAAAATACTAGCAAACAGAATCCAACAGCACATTTAAAGAATCATACATCATGATCAAGTGGGGTTTATTCCAGGAATGCAAGGATTCTTCAGTATATGCAAATCAATCAATGTGATAGACCATATTAACAAATTGAAGGAGAAAAACCATATGATCATCTCAATAGAGGCAGAGAAAGCTTTTGACAAAATTCAACACCCATTTATGATAAAAACCCTGCAGAAAGTAGGCATAGAGGGAACTTTCCTCAACATAATAAAGGCCATATATGACAAACCCACAGCCCACATCATCCTCAATGGTGAAAAACTGAAAGCATTTCCACTAAGATCAGGAACATGACAAGGTTGCCCACTCTCACCACTCTTATTCAACATAATTTTGGAAGTTTTAGCCACAGCAATCAGAGAAGAAAAGGAAATAAAAGGAATCCAAATAGGAAAAGAAGAAGTAAAACTGTCACTGTTTGCAGATGACATGATACTATACATAGAGAATCCTAAAGATGCTACCAGAAAACTGCTAGAGCTAATCAATGCATTTGGTAAAGTTGCAGGATACAAAATTAATACACAGAAATCTCTGGCATTCCTATACACTAATGATGAAAAATCTGAAAGTGAAATCAAGAAAACACTCCCATTTACCATTGCAACAAAAAGAATAAAATATCTAGGAATAAACCTACCTAAGGAGACAAAAGACCTGTATGCAGAAAATTATAAGACACTGATGAAAGAAATTAAAGATGATACAAATAGATGGAGAGATATACCATGTTCTTGGATTGGAAGAATCAACATTGTGAAAATGACTCTACTACCCAAAGCAATCTACAGATTCAATACAATCCCTATCAAACTACCACTGGCATTTTTCACAGAACTAGAACAAAAAATGTTACAATTTGTATGGAAACACAAAAGACCCCGAATAGCCAAAGCAATCTTGAGAACAAAAAACAGAGCTGGAGGAATCAGGCTCCCTGACTTCAGACTATACTACAAAGCTACAGTAATCAAGACAGTATGGTACTGGCACAAAAACAGAAAGATAGATCAATGGAACAGGATAGAAAGCCCAGAGATAAACCCACGCACATATGGTCACCTTATCTTTGATAAAGGAGTCAGGAATGTACAGTGGAGAAAGGACAGCCTCTTCAATAAGTGGCGCTGGGAAAACTGGACAGGTACATGTCGAAGTATGAGATTAGATCACTCCCTAACACCATACACAAAAATAAGCTCAAAATTGATTAAAGACCTAAATGTAAGGCCAGAAACTGTCAAACTCTTAGAGGAAAACATAGGCAGAACACTCTATGACATAAATCACAGCAAGATCCTTTTTGACCCACCTCCTAGAGAAATGGAAATAAAAACAAAATGAAAAAATGGTACCTAATGAAACTTAAAAGCTTTTGCACAGCAAAGGAAACCATAAACAAGACCAAAAGACAACCCTCAGAATGGGAGAAAATATTTGCAAATGCAGCAACTGGCAAAGGATTAATCTCCAAAATTTACAAGCAGCTCATGCAGCTCAATAACAAAAAAACAAACAACCCAATCCAAAAATGGGCAGAAGACCTAAATAGACATTTCTCCAAAGAAGATACACAGGTTGCCAACAAACACATGAAAGAATGCTCAACATCATTAACCATTAGAGAAATGCAAATCAAAACTACAATGAGATATCATCTCACACCAGTCAGAATGGCCATCATCAAAAAATCTAGAAACAATAAATGCTGGAGAGGGTGTGGAGAAAAGGGAACACTCTTGCACTGCTGTTAGGAATGTGAATTGGTACAGCCACTATGGAGAACAGTATGGAGGTTCCTTATAAAACTACAAATAGAACTACCATATGACCCAGCAATCCCACTACTGGGCATATACCCTGAGAAAACCGTAATTCAAAAAGAGTCATGTACCAAAATGTTCATTGCAGCTCTATTTACAGTAGCCCGGGGATGGAAACAACCTAAGTGTCCATCATCAGATGAATGGATAAAGAAGATGTGGCACATATATACAATGGAATATTACTCAGCCATAAAAAGAAACAAAATTGAGCTATTTGTAATGAGGTGGATAGACCTAGAGTCTGTCATACAGAGTGAAGTAAGTCAGAAAGAGAAAGACAAATACCACATGCTAACACATATATATGGAATTTAAGGAAAAAAAGTGTCATGAATAACCTGGGGTAAGACAGGAATAAAGACACAGACCTACTAGAGAATGGACTTGAGGATATGGGGAGGGAGAAGGGTGAGCTGTGACAAAACGAGAGAGAGGCATGGACATATATACACTACCAATCGTAAGGTAGATAGCTAGTGGGAAGCAGCCACATAGCACAGGGAGATCAGCTCGGTGCTTTGTGACCGCCTGGAGGGGTGGGAAAGGGAGGGTGGGAGGGAGGGAGACGCAAGAGGGAAGAGATATGGGAACATATGTTTATGTATAACTGATTCACTTTGTTATAAAACAGAAACTAACACACCATTGTAAAGCAATTATACCCCAATAAAGATGTTAAAAATAAATAAATAAATACCCAGAATTGGAAAAAAAAAAAAAGAATCTGGAAAAGAATACATATATATATAAGTGAATCATTATGCTGTATGCATGAAACTAACACAACATTGTAAATCAACTGTAATTCAATTTTTAAAAAAGCAAAATAAAGAATAGAAACAGTTAAAAAAAAGAAAAGAAAAGAAAGCACATAAAGTGCTTTGCATAGTGCCTGGCACTCAGGGGTAATTGTGCAGTAAACAATCCTTATGTGTACACAGGTGGGGACAGACAAGAGAGCAGGGGATTTCTTGGGCCTGTGGTCAAGGGGCTAATGCCTCCATCCTCTGGTGAATGAAGAATGTGATGAGGACATCATTCTCATACAGGTGGTCAAAGGCCATTTCTGTTGTATCCTTTTGTGCCCTTTTAGCAGCATCCTGGTGAATTATAGCCATTTGTGTCTTGCCAGAAAAACTGGATTGCACAAATCTGATACTTTGTTCACCTTTGCTTTACGTTCATGCAAAGGTAATTTCATTATTACAAAGAGTGTGTGTGTGTGTGTGTGTGTGTGTGTGTGTGTGTGTGTGTGTGTTTATTCTTTTATTATGTGCAGGTTCTTTACATACATTACCTCACTGAATTGGGTAGTGAAATTCTCGTTTTACAAATGAAGATAAAATGTTACAATGTTAGGGAGGTCCCTCTTTCTTTCTCTCTCTTTTTCTTTCTTTCGCTGTAATTATTAGTATGTGAAATTGTCTTATTTCATTTATGTGCTTCATTTTTTACTATCTTTCTCACCCACTAGACTATGAGCTCCTGCATCTCTAGTACCTAGAACAGTGTCTAGAAGATAATTGGTATTCAATAAACATCTGCCAAAAGAGAAATATACAAGGAGAATACACTTTTATGAAAAGATTTGACCAGCCTGAACCAGAGGGAGCCACCCAGGAGGCCCAGGTAATGTGCTTTTCTGAAAAATTACTAGGTTACTGGACATCTATTAAAATCTTGAACATATGCTTTCCTGGAAAATTACTTGACTCCTGGGAATATATTAAAATCCTAATTTTTACTATAAGAAATTGATACCACTTCTGAGTGATGTGGACTCCTTCTTCCTACAAATTTGATCCCCACCGCCAAGTCTCTGGCTAGAGAACAGAAAGAAATGTTTAAAAAACATCCCTGGATCCCAACATACTCAGCAAATTCTCTTTATTCTTTTATTAAATTCTTGGAGATTTTCACTGTTCCATGCTTGTTGTTTATGGTGCAATAATATGGTGCAGTAAGATCTACAAATATATACAGAGGCAGTCTAAAAATACCCTGTGCGTGGTTTGGAAAGATATCTTCAAGAGTATCCTTTGGGATATCTTTCCGAGTAAAAATGCTGTGGGGTGGTGCTCTCATTATTGAGGTTTTATTCCTTACTCTTATTCACACGAAGGTGAGAACATATTGATGACAAAGATGCCCTTAGGCTTTTGTACTTCTACAAAGAGTGCTCCCATTGAGTTCAACAGCTCTCAGTGAATCATTATAAGACATTTTGTTGTTGAACTTCCTGCAGCACATGATTTTCAACATCTTTTTAGTATTCCAACCATCTCTCCTAACATTCGCAAACTGCTTTTTAAGGAATACAGGAAAACAAACCTCTAAAATCGACTTTTATGAAGAAAAATGTAGTAAATGGCAGGGGTGATAAAAATTACTAAAGGCTCCCTTTACCACCTATAAAGTTTTAATCAGACCCAATTTTGTTGAGCCTCGAATGGGAAGAAAATAATGAGCTTCTATTTTTAAAGGTTGTGATAATCAGAAATTCTGATAATACTGATTTACTGCAAGGCACAAGAAATCTGCGGCCTCATGACGTCCAGTCTCTTGGGACACAGGCAGAGTTCCTGTTTTTTTCTCATCTTCTTTGGTGTTCCAGAAAACATCTGCTTATCGATACGGTGGGAAAGAATCTCAGAGGACATGCAGTCTACCTTCTTCTTTCAACCTATGAGGATACTGAAGCAAAGAAAGATTTTCTTAAGTTTAATTAGCAAAATGGACCCACAAGATGGTAAGGAGGCTTTTCACTTTTAGTTGTTAAAATGATTAAATAAATTAACAAATTATTTAAAAATTTCTAAATCAAATTCTCCATCCTACTCTGTAGACTAGTTTCATTCACGCATGCAAATTTTTGCAATTGGCCTGAAAAGGATGATTATTTTCAATAGAATTGATATGACTTGGTCATGAGGTTAGATGTTGGGGCAGAGGTAGATAGAGGTTGCAGACTTCCAGGAATCTGACTTGGGTGATCTGACATAGGTAAGCACCTTATGAGTTCCATCCATTCCAAGAAGGAATGCAGCGTCTCATTTTCACAGCCTCCCTTTCCGCAAGACTCAGCCATGTGACCTCTGCTCCACCAATCAGATGCTCCAGTACATGATGTCTATTCAAAAGTGAGCAATGGGCCTTTATTGGCTTTAAAAAACAATAACGTTACGAATCAATTTTGGAGCCTGAGAGAGAGCTGCAACTCAGCGTAATGGCTCCCTAAAATTTGTAAATTACAGGCATCAGCATCAATAAAATCAAGACGACACCAAAAACAAAGTGATCAATGGGAGGAGGCCACCAGCACATGGAATTTATTTTTCCAGAGACATTTGCGAGTCAGGTGGTGGAGTTTCAAGCATACAGAGGCTAGCATCCTGCAACCGTGCCCAGGCATGATAGTAGTGGGTTCTGCTAGATAAGCCTTGCATTGTGGTTTGAGCACTGTTCCTGAATGTATAGCTTCCAAAGCTGATACTTATGCTTTCCTGGGATGTCTGAATGTCACCTGTTACTTTAACACACTTTTCTGTTCAGACCTACAACAGTGGCATGGTAGCTGGTCTCCATAACTCCCCTAGAAGCTGGTGGTGTCCGTCCCCTTGAATGTGGGCTAGCCCTGCGTCTCCCCCAGGACAGAATGAGGTGGAGAGACAGTGTGACTTCCAAAGCTAGTTGTAAGAACCCTTGCAGCTTCTGCCTGCCCCGCTGGGAACGCTTGCTCTTGAGAAGGTCTGATTCGGACCATAGCTGCCACGCTGTGAGAAGCTTAAACCGCGTGGAGAAGCTATATAGAGAGTAACGATAAATCAAATTTAAAAGAAGAGGCCTAACTGTCCCTGTTGAAAATAAGAGTGGAGATTTCTCTTCGTCCTTTCTTTTCCTTGGAGCATTTACTTTAGAAAGTTAGATAGGCCTTTTGTCGCTTTATGACCCAGGAATGTCTTTCTCAAGGACCTGGGAGCTATTTCTTTGAAACATAAACATCAAGAGAAATAGCATCTCTCTGTCTCTCTCTGTGTCTCTCTGTCTCTGTCTCTCTCTGTCTCTGTGAGAGGGTAGGATCTAACTTAAGTGAGGCTCTGGGCACACCCCCTCTTCTTGAAACGTCCTCCAAGTTGCAAGACAGTCTCCTATCATGAAGATATCAGAAGTTTGTTATTCCTCTGGATAAAGCAATTGGCTAACCCAGATGGTCACCTCAATCACCAAGTAAAGTTAGGATGGACTATGCGTGACAAACAGTGCCATCAAGTCCTCTTACCTGAGGACTAGTTATTGTTTATCTTGAGAATATGCGTATAATAGGCTGTACCTGCTTGGCTACCTACAAGGGTGAGATTTCTTTCTATCTTTGCAATCTCTTAGCAGATTGCGTCTGATGTGTGCATCACATTCTGGTTTAATGTCTATTCGATAATAAAACTCTTTTCTTTCTCTGCTACCTTTGTGGAGCAGTTTTCTAGGTTGGGAGAAGATTTTGGTTTTAATTCTATTTCCCAAGAGTAGACACTCCATCAGTCTCCTCTGAGGTCCCAGATGACAGCATCAAGTGTCAGCCATCCTGGACCTCCAGCCCAGGAAGCCCACAAATAACTGCAGCCCGGCCAATGACGATGACCACACGACAGACTCCAAGCCACAGCCTCCTGGCTGAGCCCACTCAATCAAAGAACCATGAAAGGTAACAGTAAATTGTTTTAAGCCACTAAGTTTGGGGTAGCAAGAGATAACCAAAACAAATAACTTTTGTTCTTGCCACTAAGCTCTGACTGTTACATATAACCTCTTCTCTCCTTTCTGTGGGAGTATCTTAGAAGATGGCGGTCCATTGCATCTCTGAACAACGAGTGTTATTTTTCGCACAGAGGAGACACTAATACATTTTCCCATTTAAATCGCTTTTTGGACACATTGGGGTTTAAATAAAATAAAAACAACAAATTGGATGCAATACATGTCAAATTGAACTAAATATTTTTATCTAACAACTGCTTCTAGAAAGCATTTGCTTCTGTTTGTTTACACACTCCACAGATAATTTCGCTACAGTTTAAAGCCAATACACACAAAATTATGTTTAGGGAATACCAAGACTGCTTCATTTTTCCAAAACCACTTCTGAGCTCTGCTCTTGATTCATTGGGCATTTCCCTCTTCTGTTCACTTCAGGAGACACCAGTCTGGGTTCTATGCCTGCTTTTTCCCCATTTTAATGGTGTGATTAAAAGCTCTCTATTTGTTGGCCATAGGGACCTCTCACAAATATCCACAGCATATTGTCAAGACTGAAAGCAAATGATTAGGCACAAAATTGCTGTCTGCAGGGACCCATTGTTGCATTTCTCTGGAGCATCAGCCTGTGTGTGTAGCAGGGACTGGATTATGTGTCTGCAGATACAGGATGTCTCTTGTGATTTGACTTCTCCACACTCCTGACAGGTTACTGACTCACAGGTTTCAAGATAAAAGCCATCCAGACACTGCCTTCATGCTTTTTCCAGGATTGGTCAGTGCCTCTTAGTTGCGATTTAAACTGAACTTTGGAAACTTAAAGGTGTTTTCCTTAGTTGCTCTGGGTCCTTTCTGACATGATTAGTCCTTGCCAGAGAGGCTCTGGAAACGTGGGCTCACAGCATCCATTTCCTGTCTTTTCCCCCGTCCATTTGTAAAAGCCTCATTCGGCAGGAATGAGCAAGCCACCCATTTGCAGAGAAAGGATTGTCACAAAGGAGATGCAGTGAGTGAAACCAGAGGACAAATTCCGTTCCAGGCAACCACTTCACGTCTGATGCACTGAAATCACTGAGTTCCATCTGTTTTCCTTAGAGCCTGGCATAAAGACCTGATGACGGGGGCGTCAAAAGTACTTGAACAATTTGGAAAGTACAGTGAGAGAGTGAGGTCAGGGAGAATTCATTCACGGTCTCAGCAACTTCACCTGTAAAAAGACAAAATGTTAACATGCACCTCCCCAGGTTGCTGGGAACCCTAAAAACGTAAGTCAACTTAAGAACGTGAGTAGCACCCTAAGCATTGTGCCTGGCTCCTTGTGCAATCAACTGGGGCGCTATGCTTTAAGACGGGAATTGCAAAATGTAGATAGAACTACGAGAGAAAAAGGAAGAGGAGAAAGAGGAGGAGGGGAAAGAAGCAGAAGAGAAGGAAAAGAAGAAGGTACAGGAGGGAGAGAAAGAGAAGGGAGAGGAAGATGACCAGGATGAGGAAGGGCCTTGAAATAACATCAAATGAGGGAATGCAAAACAGAAAGGTCATGAGAACTGAAATGCACCACGATTAAGGAAATAGACCTTGTTCATTCAACATCACATATTTAATGCTTATCTTGGGCCCAGGGTGCTGCTAAGCACAGGGGATGCAGACATGGTCCCTGGTCTTGTAGAACTTAAGAGTAGTAGAGGCGACAGCTAATTTAAAAGGTCCCTGCTGTACAGTGGGTTATGGTACTATGACAGTGGAAGGATAGGACAGGTGGCTATGGTGGAACAGATCAGGGGCAGGTAAATAGTCTTGGGTGGGTAAAGGGGAGGCAAGGGTTGTCTGGAAAGGCTTCCACTTACCAGGTACCAGGACTAGGATACAGGATAAACTACTTAGCATTGCCAAGTCTCAAGTGCTTATCTGTCAAGTGGGAGTAACAACGGTACTTACCTCACAGGGATGCTGTGAAGAAGAAATATGACAATCCGTGTAAAATATTTCACCAGGACGTCCCTTGGTCTAGCAAGGGATTCAACCTCGTGGCTGTGGGGCAAATTAACCTCACTACATGTTTAGTCAGTGATTCAAAAGGAACTGAGATGGCCACATTTAAAAATTGGGAAGGTTCACAGGAATTTGTATTTCTAGCTTCTCATGAAAGATGGGAAAATCCGGCACCTTTGCTCTCAGATTCCACATGGCAGCAGTTGGCTGGAACTGAGTAACAGCTGTCCTTCTGGGCAAGGGGTCTGGCCTCCAATTGGTCACGGTCCCAACAGCCCTCTTCTCTCACATGTGTCCCCTGCGCGCCCTGCACGCTTCTGAAATGACCTCTCTTGCACTACTGAATACAACGCAGACTCCTTACCTCAACTTTGCCCCTCACCCTGCCTCTCTGCTCTTCTTTTCAGCAATCCTGAATAACTTACAACTCCCCCATGATCTCTGTGCAGAAGTACCATTTTTCCAGCTGTTCTTTCTGCCTGGAAGAGGAAGAATCAATTAACTCTTGCTGGGGTGAATTTGAATTCTGTTTTCAGGTGTGAAAGAATTTGCTTAGACAAAGCCATGGGACAAATGGCACATCATCCTCTGGGTAGTTTTAGGCTCTACATTCAAAAGAGAAAAATTAGGCTTACCATTATTATGAAAGGGGGAACATTTCTGCTCAACACCTGTTGTTTTCTGCCAAGTGAAGGGAGCGCCTTCACAGTGATACACCTGGATTCTCCCATCTTTCACTTACTCTTCCCAAGGCAAGAGAGAACTTGGGTGAGTTTGGCAGAAAGAGTTGGAAAGGCACAGCCTGGCCCTTTTGCCAATCATTTCCCCCTCCTTACTGGGATGCCTACAGAAAGCATATGTCTTGCTCTGCCTCTGTCCTGTGGGAAAGGAACCTTCCCAAGCAAGGGAGAGTTGCAGGCTTCCAACTTCAACTGGGTCTAGATGGGTAAGCCTGGATGGTAGATTATTTGCAAAAATGGTTATAATTATTCCTTGCCTTGTACCCAGCCCTGTTAAGTAGTTCATACAACTTCCGGCATAAAGAGAGCTTGGGGGGCAAGGGGAGAGGAAACCTGGGGGGCGGGAGGTGGGGAGGCTTCACAAATTATCTGGACATCACCTTTCTATTCTAAACTCCTTTATTTCTCTGCCACTTTAAAATTTTAAAGTCCTCATTCTATAGAGGACAATCTTTAGTCTTTGCCCATCTAGCATTTGACCTCTCCACATAGGAGGCAGAATCTGCATCCCACTCTGGAATCTGAAATCCTGGACACATCCTTTGCCACCCTCCCCTGCAGCAAGAGGGCCCTCTCCACCCCAGAAAGCTACTTCTGGAGATTCACTGCAGAATCTGAAAATAAAAGATCACCCTGACCACAAAGCTTCTGCCAGCAGATCCGTAGAACTTCCAAACGATTTATTTATTGACAATGGTGATATGATACATTTGACATTGTTTCTGAACAAAAACCTTTTTTTACAGTGAGAGAAGAAAGGAGTTTAAGCCCATGGGATTCATTGCTCTTATCACATACCCCATCACCTGAGAATTCTTGGCCTTCTAGAAGAGTGAGAAGGCTTCGTGAAAACTCAGTGTTGATGCCAGTTGGACTGCCTTGCAAGGCTGAGTTGCACTTATGCATATAAAATGTAGTATATGCTCTGAGCCAGACAGTAATTCATTGGGTGTTTCTTTAATAGTCAAAATACATTGCATTCCGTGCCCACAACTCTGGACTTTAATGCTTTAGAAAATGCTGTGTTCCAGAGAAGACCGTTTCCTTTAGGAGACACAGCACAATTTCTTTGAATGGGGAGCTGAGCCACTGCCTATGCATTCAGGTGCCTCTGTTAGAGGAACAGGGGAAAGTGAGGGGTAAGCTGTTGTTTGAGATGATGAATTCTGACTAGCTAGGGAAGCTGGGGACATGGAAGGCTACGTCTGGATCTCAGGTGATCTCCTGTGATGGCTTTTAGTATTCCTGCCTTGTCTAGTGACAAAAGTTAGTGGAAGGTAACAGCAACCCCATGCAGGTGGAACACAAAGGACCCTACTCCACAGGGATGAAAATGTGGGTCACCCAACCGGTTAGAGGACCTCAAGAGGCCAAGGAGCTGGCTGAAGTTAAAGGCAACAGGAAATGAACAGACGAGAAGTCAAATTCACAGATACCAGCTGTAGCCTTATGAATAATTAGTGCTCAGCATCTCCTGGCATTTTCTTCCTCCTTGCCTTGCACGTACACAAATGTATGAACTCATTTTCTTCTTTCTTCTCTGTCCTGCTACGTTTTATAAGATGTGTTGATGGTAGTTAATTTCACAATTTATTTTCCTAGAATACAGAAGATGGAGATGGGATGGTGGCTGGACTAGAATAAGAATGGAAAATAGACACCCCAGACCTGGAGCTGGTAACAGAAATGACTTAAAAAAAAAAAAAAGAAATGACTTCGTGTTGGTTTCTTTGAGGGAGGAGATGAAAAATGTTTTTGATTTTATGAAGGCTATTTGCATTATATTATTATTAGGTGAGGTTTTTTTGACTGGTTTAGTGTGTGTGTGAGTGTGTGTGTTGATACTATAAATGTGGGAAAAACAAAACAGACATTTTGATGTAGAACAGCCAAATAGTGAACATTTGCCATGATTTTTGGTTGCCCAGCATCTAACCCACTTCCTGTGTGTGGCAAGTCCACCCCTGATAAGGCAAAACACTTCTCCTGTTAGAATCTGAAAATGTCATCAATTTGTTTGCCCACCTTTTTCTTACAGCTGGGTACCCAACCTCCACATTTCCCACAGGTATAGCTGCACGAAACTTTGAATTGGAAGGCAGCGATGAAAAAAGAAAATAGGGCAGAACCTCACTGAATCTACGCTTGGGATGGGCGGTGACACCAGAGACAAAAACAGCAATGGCCAAAGTAGTGCCAAGGACAATAGTGACCAGTACTGCCAGCAGCAGTCCAGTGATACGTCAGGCTAGTTTCCTGTGATTTGCATTCTGCTCCTGGCTGTAAACTCTGAGCTGAAACCTCAGGCTTTCCTAACTATTCTGAGAGTTACTCAATTATCTTTTAATGAATTCATTTTTGCTTAAATCAGTCAGAATTAGTTTCTGTTCATTGAAACTTTGAGCCCTGACTGATAAATATCATTCATTCAATGACTGTTAATTGAACTCTTACCATGTACCAGACGGTGAATTAAATGCTATGCTATTAGATACCAGTAGAGAGCAAATGTAGATATGGTCCCTGCCTACAGAGAACTTACAGTCTACAGAGAGAAATATTCATCAAATAATGAAAATACATTTGAGACTGATTCTCTTGTCCTTTCCACATTTATATTCCTCAGAGGCCTTGACACTATTTTCTCCTAACACTAAAGCAAAATGTTATTTCTGAGTAAGAGTGAGGTGAATGAGACTAACTGGCATTTTATTCTTTATACTTTTCTGCATCTTTTAGATTCTTTAGAATTGGTAAATATGTCTTTTAAAACCCTACCTTTTCCACCAGACAGATCATACTTTACAACTAGAATCATTGAAATCTGCAAAGATTTTAGGTTAATGCAATCAAAATTATTTTCACTACTTTGCATCATTATAATAGCATTTGGAAACTGTATTTGGTTTATGGGAAATTATACCAAATTAGTTAATAAAATACGTCTTAATATGATTGGAAAGATGTGCTTTATTTTATTGTGGGCACAGTTATAAAACAAGTAATGCAGGGCAGGTTGTGGTAAGAAAATTGTATTGAATATTAGAATAAATAACCATGGGGGGGAACTATTCTTAAGAGATTTGCATATAAATTAGGTAATTTAAAAACTGACTTTTTTTTTTTTTTTGGCCTCATCGGGTCTTGGTTGAGGCATGCGGGATCTTTTTTCGTTACAGTGCACAGTCTGCTTGGACTTCTCTCTAGTTGTGGCATGCGGGTTCTAGTTGTGGCTCACAGGCTCAGTAGTTGTGGCACACGGGCTTAGTTGCCCCGCAGCATGTGGGATCTTAGTTCCCCGACCAGGATCGAACCCGCATCCCCTGCATTGGAAGGCAGATTCTTTACCGCTGGACCACCAGGGAAGTCCCTAAAAAGTGACTTATTAAATGTCGAAACTATGGAAACTGCTTAGTTATATTTTGCCATCATGGTGAATGAACAGTCTTATCAACAGAAGTCGATGTCACTTTTTCTCTCCCTCCCCCCCTTTCCCCCCTCCCGCAAGCTCATTCTTCATGCTGTGTTTGTTTATCTGAGTCATCTGATGGTCCCTTATGTTCAGACTTCTGCATTCCACCAAGCTTTCCCTTTCAGATGCCATTTAAAAGAGTATAAACTTCACTGTGGTTTTGGACAAGTAGTTTGAGACTAAGTTTAATAGCAAAAAGGGAATTCCATTTGCCGTATTTCATGAATCACTGGGGTTTCCTTTGGCTAACAATTCCCTTCTTTGAGAGAGTAGAGCCCTCTTCATTTTGCTTCATCTATTCCTGTAGCCTTGTTTCTTCCCCATCTAATTTGTTCTTCATCTATTTATAAACTGCTCAGTTAAAAATGCTCTCTCTGTTGTTACTAGTGATCGTTCCCTAATCACCCAACTCAAAGAAAGACCTACTCCTTTCCCCACTGGAGACTTCCATAAATTAGTAAGTTTGCCTTCTTCCTTAAAAAAGCAAATCCCAAATCCTCTGAGGTTAACAATCGGGAGGGAAAAACTTCACATGAAAAGAGAAGCTGGCCTTGGAAGCCCTCACCCTTGTCTTCCTGAAGCTCGCCTTCCTCTTTGTAAGATGAGGACCTACAATGTGAGTCCCTTGACTCCTGGACAAGGGGGTTCAGGGCTCCTTGTCATAACCACTGCAAAGCTGACAGGGTTGAGGGCAATGTTGCTCGGCTCTCAGCTTTACTACGTGACCCTTTCCTTACCTTCCCAGAACACCTCACACAGGCGGTTCATTCCTGCTTGAGTCACTAGCTTTTGGCTCTTTCCCAGTATCTACGGTTAAACTTCTGGATGAAGAGATGGACTGATCTAGGACACAATGTTCCCAGGGTTCCTCTCTGGATGGACGTGTTGGACTGCCCACAGGTAGGCTTTTATTGGGCAGATGCCCATCTCTGAGAAGACCCAGTGGTACTTCGTGTGTTTGTCATCTGAAACAGACCATTTTTTAAAAAAATTTTCCTCTTTATGTCGAAAATATTTTGAGTAACTATGTCATAATAAAAATCAAATATAATATTGATTTACTTATTACTTTTAAAGCAATTATTTTAAAAAGCATTTTTCAAATCAAAGTATCATTTGAAACCCATAAACCAGTTCATTTAGAACTAAAATTTGTACTTCCAAGCAATATTATGTATGTTCACAGTTCGCTGTTTTAAAATTTGAGCAAATAAAAATTCCCAAGTTGTCCCATAGAATTGAAGTAGTTCAAGTTCTGTTTCTCAGTTTTGGTAATCACAGCACTATCATTGTTTATTTCAATTCTACTATTTAATTGCAGGGTTATGTTGTGCCACAGAACTTGCAGACAGGAATTGAACCAGAAGAGAGCTGGAACAATTCAGAACCACTTTCATCTGACAGTGAGTTCAGAGTGGTTCTGCATTTATAAAACTTTAAAACAGCTGTGTCCATGTGCGTGGAGGCTTAGTTTTATGATTGGGAGTTCTTCACAGTGACTTTCACAGAGAATATTATGTGTGTTAAAGGATAAATAATACAAATTACATTACATGTAAATTATTAGAACTCACAGTAACCCCAGAAATTGAGTAGAACTTAGACCAACGAAAGACTTTTTCAGGTTATTTTATCACTGACATTGTTTACAATGGCCAGCACGTGGTGATAATAAAAAGCAGACACACTTTTAATTGGTTTTATTACTGTTGTTAACTTCTCTATTAAGAATGCATCCCTTTAGTGTCTGCCTCTGCAATGGACCACACTTAGTGCCTGGACTTTGGCAAACCAATGGAGAGGTCTTCTCTGAACCCTCTATCTAATAAGTAGATTTCCCCGCTACTCTTATTTCTCTTTATCACCAGACCCTATTAATTTGCTTTACAGCACTTATAATTTGTAATGACATATTTGTTCATGTACTTATTTACTGTCTACCTTACCACATTGCTATCATCATCAATTGGTGATGGTATGTCCCAGCACCTCGTGGATATCTGACATATAGTAAGCACTCAGTACATTTTTTAAAATGAATGAATGCATGCATGAATGAATCAAAGTCTTGTTCATTTAGCAGTGGCCAGGGGGATGAGATCATGTAATACCATATGGCAGTTAATGCAAAAAATAGAGGTGTGAGTATGCTTTGGTATGCCCTGGCCTGCCTATTCACCTTGATTAAAATCATGAGAGGTATATAGATCAGATGTCCACGTGATGAGAAATACAACTGTCAGAAAAGCCAGGAGTTTACATCAGCCTTATCAGTGCATTCTTTCTTATAGTAAATATAGATGAGAAATCAAATCAAGTTTGCTTATATAGGTGGCCAAAAAAGGACATGAAAAGATGCTCAACATCACTAATTATCAGAGAAATGCAAATCAAAACTACAATGAGGTATCACCTCACACCGGTCAGAATGACCATCATTAAAAAGTTACAAATAACAAATGCTGGAGAGGGTGTGGAGAAAAGAGAACTCTCCTACATTGTTGGTGGGAAGGTAAACTGGTAGAACCACTGTGGAGAACAGTATGGAGGTTCCTTAAAAAACTAAATGTAGAACTACCGTATGATCCAGCAATCCCATTCCTGGGCATATATCCAGGGAAAACCATAATTCAAAAAGATACATGCACTCCAGTGTTCATTGCAGCACTATTTACAATAGCCAAGACATGGAAGCAACCTAAGTGTCCAATGACAGGGGAATGGGTAGAGAAGATGTAGTACATATATACAATGGAATATTACTCAGCCCCATAAAAAAAGAATGAAATAATGTCATTTGTAGCAACATGGATGGACCTAGGGATTATCATACTAAGTGAAGTAAGTCAGACAGAGAAAGACAAAAATCATATATTACTCATATGTGGAATCTAATTTAAAAAATGATATAAATGGATTTATTTACAAAAGAGAAACAGGTTCACAGATTTTGAAAACAAACTTATGGTTACCAAAGGGGAAACATGGAAGAGGGGGACAAATTAGGAGGTTGGGATTAATTTACACACACTACTATATATAAAACAGATAACCAACAAGGACCTACCGTATAGCACACAGAACTTTACTCAGTATTCTGTAATAACCTATATGGGAAAAGAATCTGAAAAAGAATGAATATATGTATATGTATAACTGAATCAGTGTGCTATACACCTGAAACTAACAAAACATTATAAATCAACTAAATAAATTTTTTTTAAAAAAGATTGCTGGGTGAACCCAAAACTGGGGCCAAGAGAATTCAGGACATGCTTCAAATGTTTGACATAATAGTGACTTATCTGGAATAAGTCCCTAATGGTTGGGGAAAAGGAGGGAACGAGATGGGGTCCAGAACCTAAAATGCTGGGTTAGGTCTAATTCTTATTCTTTTAAAACAACGCTGGAGTTGAAAATCCAAGATACAAAGAGACCTACAGACCATTCAAAGTGTTATCCACAATATTGGTCCTTTATACTTTAGTAAAAACAATCTCATGCACACTACATTCGGAATTACTGATATTACTGACACTGGTTTCAGCCACCTGCTTGGAAGGGTTTTTTTTCATGTTTCCAAGCAGATCTGCCACCCCCTTCCCTCATTTCACTGGATACAGTAGGGTTTGTCTGCAACTGGGTTTCTCCTTCAAAGGCATAAAATATACTGGCTTTATTTCTAACCACTAACCTCCCTGCTCTCTCCCCCTACATTCATGATTCAAGGTAAATGTGATTAGCAGTGATTATCTAACCATAATGCTATTACCTTATTTGAGGCAAACTTAATAGGCAGCTCTCTCCTGCATGTGCGATCTCCCTCTTCCCCTCCCTCTCCCCTCCCCCTCCCTCTCCCTCTCCCCCTCCCCCCTCTCTCCCCTCCCCCCCTCTCCCCCTCCCCCCCTCTCTCCCTCCCTTCCTCTCTAGCTATATTAAAGACCATGATGGCACAATTTATGGTTGAAGATTTCTCATAGGAACTCTATTAGCATTGCATGTCCCATTGGATGCAATATTTTTGTTTGTTTGTTTGCGGTACGCGGGCCTCTCACTGTTGTGGCCTCTCCCGTTGCGGAGCAACAGGCTCCGGACGCGCAGGCTCAGTGGCCATGGCTCACGGGCCCAGCCGCTCCGCGGCATGTGGGATCTTCCCGGACCAGGGCACGAACCCGTGTCCCCTGCATCGGCAGGCGGACTCTCAACCACTGCGCCATCAGGGAAACCCTGGATGAAATATTTTAAAAAACATTTTTCTGAGAAAGATGGACACTGACATACGTAGAACTTATTTGAAAACAATAGCCAATCATCACAATTTCTTACTTCTATCTTCTTCTCAAGTGAGAGGAGACTACATGGTGACTGTCATTCAGCTTCCATCCTACAAAAAGAGAATCAGTACAAAACCCCTTGGCTTCCTTTAAGATCATTGAAACAGATGGAAAACACGATTCTTCCCCTGGAGGGCTTGACAATTTTTTCTGCAAAACAAACTGGAAGAGAGACCTTCATTGTCTCTAACTCCACAGGGTCTAAATATGCATCTCCTACTGGGCTCTGATTTGCTCTTCAGCTGACTCTGTATTTTCTGTAGTTAAGAGCTTGGGTTTGGGGATGCACAGACCTGTGTTCAAATTCCAGGGCCATTACTTACATATGACTTTTGAGACCTATTTAATCTCTCCAAGCTTCAGTTTCCTCTATTAAATCAATGGGATATTGATACTTATCTACTCAGAGGTTCTGTGAGCATTTTATCAGCAAATGGAGGTAAGGTACTCAGTACAGTACTTGGCACATACTGAGATCTTGATAAATTATACCCCCCGTGATTAATTTTATAAACAGGGATTAGTTAGCTATAGATATAGTGATAACTATTAATAGGGATTATGGGGTTCATAACTAACCACCCTCAAATTTGGTGGCTTAAAATAACAACAAGTTATTTAGCTCATGCCACTGTGCATTGACAATTTGGGCTGGTCTCAGCTGAGCGGTTCTTATGCTGGTCTTGGCTAGATTCACTGTTGAATCTTTGTGGAGCTGGTGGGTCCATTGTGGCTGGCTGACTTATGATGGCCTCGTCTGGTATGGTTGGGATGATTGGGGCCTCTCTCCTCCAGCGGAGCCCAGGCTTCATCACATTTTCTAAGTCTCTGCTTGCACAATGTTTGTTGCTGTCCCATTGGCCAAAGCAAGTTGCAAGGCCAGTCCAGAATTAGGACTGGAGAAAGAGAGTCCCAAAGTCAACTGCAAGAGTGTGCACACAGCCAGGGGAAGAAATTGAGGACATTTTCCCAATACACCACAAACAGCCTCTTCTAATACAGCCTTATATGTGGAATCTAAGTTTTTAAATGATAGAAACAGAAAGAGACTCACAGATTTTGAAAACAAACTTATGGTTACCAGAGGGGAAATGTGGAAGGGGGGGACAAATTAGGAGTTTGGGATTAACTTAAACACACAACTATATATAAAATAGATAAGCAACAAAGACCTACAGTATAGCACAGGGAACTTTACTCAATATTCTGTAATAACCTATATGGGAAAAGAATCATGTACTTTGATTTATCTATTCTTGTCTTTATGTCCTTTATGTTTATGCTCCCCCTTCTTCCCTCTCTGTTCCTCTCTCTCTCCCTCTCTTCCTCAAATGTTTATTAAGCACCTAATATGCTCCATGTAGAGGGAATACCCCAATACCTAAGATGTGATTCCATTTGTCATTAAAAGGCTTGTAAGGGATCTCACTGCCATGAATGCCCCTGTGTTTAAGGAGCTTTTTCCTCTCTCTCCTTTTAGCAGCTCCACTACTCCCTGTGTTAAATGCTAAAGCTAGCTAGCATTTTAGTAAATAACAATGAGAGTTAATGCTTTCCTCTAATTGTTTAAAATGATAGTGTTTCTAAGGAAGAGTTTCCAGCTGTTTTGTCTGACCTAATAAGAACTCCTAACCTTATTATCTCAGGATTTTGCTCCCTATCCATTTGCAATTCTCTTTATAAAGCACAGATGACTGTGACATTTGGCTCGTGGGATGATCAGGAGTGTGTGCCTTGCATGCTGTCCTAGTTGGCACAGAGAGGGGTTAGGAATGACCTTCTGGATTAGAGGCTCATTCTTTTCCTTGTTCTTGTGTGTTTCCAACTACTTTGGCTAGGACGGTAGTGAGAAAATTACTCTAGCATTCAGAGTGCGGTGATCTCAAATGCATGAGCTTAAATGGCAACAGAAATGGCCTGATGAGAGGTATGACATGTATGATCAGAGTCTCATCATACTTCAAGTCTTTTCTAAGAGAATGGAGCTCCACTTTGGTTACACACAGAAACATCTGGAGAGCTTTTAAATTAGGTCCACACCCAGGCCACAATGCAGACCAAACTACATCAGAATCTGGGGAGTGGGAACCGGGCATGGGTTGTTTTGTTTTTGTTTTTGTTTTTTTGGTGGTACGTGGGCCTCTCACTGCTGTGGCCTCTCCCGTTGCGGAGCACAGGCTCCGGACACGCCGGCTCAGTGGCCATGGCCCATGGGTCCAGCCACTCCGTGGCATGTGGGATCTTCCTGGACCGGGGCACGAACCCGTGTCCCCTGCATCGGCAGGTGGACCCTCAACCACTGCGCCACCAGGGAAGCCCCGGGCATGGGTATTTTTAAAAGCTCCCCTGATGATTCCAAAGTTCAGTCAAGTTTGAGAACTGCCTTGAGGGGACTCATAGAATGTTACAACACAGGAATGTCTCTTGATTTTGAAATTGAGGAAAATTAAGTGCAGAGAGGTCAAAGATATCAAAAGGCCAGGTAAGGGGGAAGGCAGTATTCAGACCCACATTTTCCAAGTCCAAAGTCTGTACTTTTGATGCCTCATAAGAACCAGAAAGCCCTGAGTCACTATTAGGCAATGGTAGAAATGGAATGGAAAGAAATGAAACAAGAAGGGCATATTACTGATATAAATATTTAGTGAGAAAGAAAACTAAGGAACGAGAGCATCAATTTGCATCATTATGACCTTTTGGGAATAAGCTTTTGGGAGAAGTAAATAACCTTACAGTTATTTCCTATAAACTGTAAATTTGCTGGCAAATACCTTTGAACACTGTACTTCCTTGGTGGTGCAGTGGTTAAGAATCTGCCTGCCAATGCAGGGGACATGGGTTTGAGCCCTAGTCCGGGAAGATCCCACGTGCTGCAGAGCAACTAAACCTGTGTACTACAACTACTGAACCTGCACTCTAGAGCCAGTGAGCCACAACTACTGAGCCCGCGTGCCACAACTACTGAAGCCCACGCGCCTAGAGGCCGTGCTCCACTACAAAAGAAGCCACTGCAATGAGAAGCCCGTGCACCGCAAGGAAGAGTAGCCCCTGCTTGCCGCAACTAGAGAAAGCCTGCGCGCAGCAACGAAGACGCAACTCAGCCAAAAAAATAATATATATATACCTTTGAACACGAAAGTGCGTGCTAATTAAAAGTGAATCGTCTCAGTGCTTGATTTGGAAATTGGAACAAATACTGGACTAAACATGAAGCAGAGCTATTTTGGGCAATTTGGGCTAAAAGCAAATACTCTGATAGGATGTTGACAATGATCTTTCTAACATCATCTTAACTGATATTATCAGGCAAGCATCCTTTCTGGAAGAGGGATCTATCTAGTGGCTCATCTTGGTGTTGGCCCTACACAGTGTGTACGAACGAGAGCTGGTAAGTGTGCGGACACGGAGATGGATAAAGCCCAATTCCTCCCAGTTCAAATTGGGCTTTAAGAGAGGAGCACTGGGGCTTCCCTGGTGCGCAGTGGTTGAGAGTCCGCCTGCCGATGCAGGGGACACGGGTTCGTGCCCCGGTCCGGGAAGATCCCACATGCCGCGGAGCGGCTGGGCCAGTGAGCCATGGCCGCTGAGCCTGCGCGTCTGGAGCCTGTGCTCCGCAACGGGAGAGGCCACAACAGTGAGAGGCCTGCGTGCCGGAAAAAAAAAAAACAAAAAGAAAAACAACCGAGGTCCAGGAGAAGCAAACACTCTTAGCCTAAGTACTAAGAAGGTGGTGGCAGAATCAGTCCTCTAGAAATTGGGGGTGAGGGGAGGGGTGATACAGAGGGAGAATTTGATCCGGAGGATTTGACAGGGGAAGGGGGTCTGTACAGTAACTGTGTTACCAAAAGCCTACGTGTACTAATTAGGAAAACACTTAGGTGTGGTACATGTGATCCAATCATCAGGATATTATTATTCCTGACCTTGTCCTTCCTTCCTTCCTCAGGATCTTTGGATGCTGATTTTATTTCTGGCAACTGTACAAAACCAAAAGGCCAAGGGGATTAAAAAAAAAAACAATGAAAAAACCAAACCCATTATGGGCCAAACTATCTCAGGGCCTCTGGGATTTGCATCTTTTTTGAACAACGTAAGCAGAGATGTCTGTCATTCGGCATCCGTATCCTCCTTTGCCTTCCTGGGCACTGTGCCCTCTGGATCTCCTCTATCTCTGTCATTTTGGCCCCACACCCTCCCTCAGCAGGCTTTCTCTGACTCTTGCCTTCAGCTTTTGTCCCAGGGCCGAAGACTCCCAAATCTCTCTTCTTGAGATCCCTCTACCTGCCTTCAGCCTGGTATGCCCAGCTGCCTTCAGATCTATTCTCTCGGATGTTTCTCTTGGACGTCACCTCAAGCCTAATACGTAAAAGAGAAACTCACACCCTCTCTTCACATCTCCTCCCTAAAGCAGCTTTCCTTCCCAAGTTGCCTATTGCTCTTCCAGAGCATCCGTTTCCTTATTCTGTAAACTTGGTGTTACGTAACTAACAGATGCCTCGCTTTTGCTCCCAAGTCAGCAGCCAGCAAATTCCAGGGAGTCTTCTTCTGCAGTAAGATTCAGCCCTTTTCTTTTCCACAGCCACCAATACTATGTACCTAACACTCCCTTCTGTATCAAAATCGAGGTCTTCCCTCCATGGATTGTCTGTCGTGCTGTCGGCTCCATAGAACGCTGTTGCTGATAATTCAACGCTACTGTCCTTATAAAGAACCTAGCGTGGTTTCTTAAAGGACATATTCCAAGCTTGCACGTAAAGTTGTTCATTAACTCATTCCATTGTACGTGTTTTGTTTTGTTTTTACATCCAGTCAATAAATATGTACTTTATTTACATAGTTATTAAATTAACATGCTCTAGTCCCCCTACTGTGTGCCAGGCAGGAATACAGAAATATGAACAGAATATGGTTTTTGTCATTTTCTGAAATGTGTACAGCCCAGTGGTAGAATACAAGCACGTATGACAGTTTACTTAGGATTCAGTGGGAAAAGTGCTACAGTAGAGGCAAATCAAGATGTTGTGAAAGTCTGGGGAAGAAAACTGGGACCAGGAAAGATGTTATAGATGATAAAAATATGCAACAATGCATTGAAAGAAAACCAAGTATTTGGTAATCTGCCCCTTATACCCTTAGGCAAGAGACAGCCTCCAACATACCATTTGTACACACTTCCCTGACTCACTCTAAATTGCCCTCCACCCTCCCACAGCCTCTTTAAGAGCTCTCCAGGTCTTTGCTAATTCAAATTCTGCTTTCTTACAAGTCCACCTCAAGATAGTTTCCCTCAAGCCCTCCCCCCTCTTATCTTCACCTTCTTTTTCTTCTCCTTTCAGTACTGTACAATATCATTTCTTAAGCAGAATGTTGGCACTAGGACAAAGGATCTCAAACTTAAATAGGTATTTGAATCACCCTCAAGTGTGATCCATTGGGGTTTAGCTAGGAAGGCAGGAATCTGATTAACAGGTTCCCAGGTGATTCAGGCACAAGAGGATCTTAAGCCACTTTGAGAAACACCGGTTGAGACCTCTGTGGCTTCCTTCGAGTTCTCCATACTGGCTGTCCACAGCCCACAGGGACTAGCTAAGCATATGTGGGTTGCTGAAGGCTCTGGGCTCCAAGTATTCGCTTAGGTGACCATTAGATACATCAATTATCAATCACATTCAGAGAGTCAAGAAAAGTGACTCAGTCAAGTGGATAGAACCGCCCTCTCTGGAGGAAACTGACTACTGAGGCGTGAAATCTCTCTGAGTCACCAGCAGAGCAAGAGGAAATTACATTTGCTGTCCTCTCAGAACAAGCGCAGCCGTCGCCCCTGATGACCTCCGTGTGTCTCAAATAAATCACGCTTTCAGAGAATACAGAACACACTTCAAGTTCAAGAGCTTATAAAAGAAAAAGCCTACAGGTACACGATGCACTCAAGGCCGTCACGCGTAGCCTCACAACCTCATAACCGGGTGCAGTTGCAAGAAACAAATATTGCTAATGCACCTCGCATAAGCGTTCATGAAAATGAATATGACTCAAATCAGGAGGGTTTGACAATAAAACGAAGCCCGAAGTCGCCCTTATGCGCGGCCCTGTCCTCTCCAACTTCCCCAAGCCCCAGCAAGCAGCCCCTCCCTGCCCGGAGCGCGGCCTCCTGTGGAGGCGGGGCCGAGACGTCGGTGACGTGCTGACGTCAGGGCGTGCGGACGCCCAAGTGTCGTCCGGCGCGGAGCTGGGCGGGCTGTAGCTCCTGTCGCCAGCTTCCTTTGCGTGAGCCGCGGGGTTCGTGTCGGCGCTCTCCGCCCTTCGCCCTTCGCCCTTCGCCTCGTCCCGGTCTCCCCGGCACGTCCGTCATGGTGCCGTCGGCGCGCCTGGCGAGGCCCCGCTGAGCCTCGACCCGGCGGCTAGCGCGGCTCGGGGTCACCATGCCTACCCGTGAGTGGCCGGCCGAGGGTCGGATCGGGCGGGGAGCGTTGGGAGGCGGCGGCCCGCTGGGCGCGCACTCAGGTGTCGCCGTCCGGCGGGGCGGTGGGGCAGGCGGGCCTGGCCGGGGAGAGCCAGGAAGTGCCGGCGACCGGCCGAGTTAGTTTCGTTTGGTCTTAGGCTTTCACGCTGGGGTGGCGTGGGAGCCCGTTGTAGAGACGGGGAAACCGAGGTCCGAGCGCTAAGGACGCACGGCTAGTAAGTGGCAGAGCTGCTAGTAAGCTTGACCTGTGGGACTTGGAAGTCCAGCTCTTTCTCCAGCAGAGCTAAATGGCACTGTATGGAAATGCTGAAAATAGCTCCGTCCCATCGCCATTGCCTCCTCACTTGCTCGAGGACCAGGCATCTCCTGGTGGGACGCTCCGGCCTGGCCCAGAGCCCTTCCCCGCGGCGCCCGAAGTCCCAGCTGCCCTGACTTTTCTCTGTGGCACGTCCCGGGGGTTGAAGCAGGTGCTCTTTGGGGAACTTGTTGGACCCACCGGCTTCAGATCAACTGGATCTGACAGCTGATTCCAGTGGCAGCTGATTGAAATTGCAGGTGTAGGCAATTTGAATAAGACGCGTTGAACAAGATTCTGGAGCGTGGGCCCTGTAATCTGCGTGTCCTGCCAGTTACTGAGGGACCCTGAAGTTTGAAAATTGCTGGATAGTGGAGGCGTTTTGGACAAACAGGGTACTATAACACTACCAACGACAAATTTTAAAACGACCCAGAGAATCACCACGTGACTTTAAACCCGGTGACCTATCTGGATATGTGCAGACTAGGGAAGCTCCTGATTTTGCACGTAGAGCAAGCATGATGATGATTGATTCGAGATTCTTTTCAAGTAGGGCTCTTGCAAGCGTTTCATGTTGTAGAATCTTGAAACACTTGTCTGTATGTTTCCAATTAGTTCATATTTCTTAGAATTCATAACTTTTCCTAATTGTCCTTATTTTTGTAGACACATGGGACATTGGATTTCCAGGTCAGCCTCAAATGCATTTTTTGTCCAGTGGTGGATAAAGAGGAATTATTTCCTGATACTAGAAAGGTTTATGTAACGCTGTTACAAATTTTTAAACAATCTTGATGTAAAGATTACTAATAACTCCTCATATATGTATGGGTAAGGTGGATTTTGTTCTCTTAACCCAGTCCTGTGTGTCCTAAACTTGTCGTTCTTGGATTTTTGTATCCCGTACGTATGTCAGCAGTTTATATTTTAATTTTATTCTTCTAGACTGGAGGAATATCATCAGTATTAATTGTCAATTTATTGTTCCTAAATTTATATTTATGTTAACAAGTGAATTAGCACTGTGCTAATCTTTTACTTTCTTAGAAAGCAAAGGGGGTGGGGGAGGAACACCTTTCTTGAAAGTTAAGGCTTCAAGTGGACTTTATTGGTAAAATGGCAATTAAACAGAGTTTTTTAGTTATGTTCTAAGGTTATATAGGCCCATAGAGTGGATAGAGGACTTTTTTTTCCCCTTAATTGTGTGATTTACAATGCAGAACGACACAAGGATGAGCCATGGTGTACTTTGCATAGTTAGTTAGTATCCGTGACCTGACTGGAGGGCAAGTGAAATATTTGAGTTATCTAGCATTGCTGTTAATATTTATCATGGTACAGTTTCTGTGATTGCTTAAAAGTGTGGTACCGATTGGTGGTACATGTGTGAAGTCAGTTGTGTTCATAATTGCCTTTTTCTCTTCTTTTGTGACCAGAACCACCAAAATAGCTGTGATAGTGTATGGATATTAGTACTTCCCAGAAATTCTGCATGTAGAATAAGTAATTTCCAGGAACATTATTATTTTCTTTACGAATTTTTTAGGAAGGAACACCCCCCGTGCCCCGCCAGTAAGTGAAGCTTTTTTCTTTCTAATGTCAGATGAGTTAGGAGGCTCATGTACGTGCTCAGCCAGTTAATCCTTAAGCATTTAGTGAAATAAATGTAATGCTTTTCTGTAAAATGAAAGTGTTGGAGATGATCACTAGGGTCTTTTCAGACTCTATAAAGAGTGACCCTTATTCCAAGCCATAGAATTATTCTACTCTTGCTATTTTGTTGCTTATTTGGAATATTGATACCCTCAGTCGTTGAAACTGGAATTGGTAAGTAAAATCCAGTGGAACATAGTACACCCCTGAAGGCTGAATGATGGCATATCTCATGAATGTTAATAGTCACTTCATTGGACTTATTTAGGAGAGCCATAGACTCTTTTTCAGAAAACAGCTACCTGGAAGGATGTGTGACAGGAAGTTGCTGCGACACAGGAACAGTTCTGTGGTCATGTCACTGTATATTTTCAGGCAGTAGTTTGCAATAATCACTAAGCACAGATTTCAAGACTGTTTCACTAAACGATCTTTTCAAATCTACAAACCTGTAATTTGTCACATCATTTCTCTAAAGGCCTTCATTTCATCCTCCTACACCCAAAGGATCATTAAGAAACATTTTGATTGTGAAGATTTTCCAAACTCTGTATCAGAATTTGAGTGGAAGAAACGTTAAAGCTTCTCAATCCAATCGTTTTATTTTATTTTGCGTATCAGGAGACTGAGACTCGGTGAGTTTCAGTAACTCGGCTAAGGTCACAGGTGGAGTAGAAGCAGGACTTGAACACAGACCTGGGATTAGGGTTTGGGTTAGGGTTCCTATCCATAATCACACTGAGCATAGATACTGTTTATTTTTCCATAGCTAAGTTGATAATAGTTTATCTTTTTTAAAAATTTTCCCTGGAGTAACACTAAGGCAAAAGTGAGCGTGGCCAAAACTTACATCAGACATGTGAACTTAAAAGACTACTTAACATGTTTGCCTTTGCTTCTGTCTTGTCACAGGAATCTGAGCAAAGATTGCCGGGGATTCCAGTGGTATGCTAGGTAGATGCTTGGTTATATAGGTATAGACGTAAACTTTTTAGTAAATTACTTCTATGAAAGGGACTCGTTAGCTGACAGATAACTTGTCTCAAAGCAGGTCCAATAAAATATGCCTTTTTATTATATATGAAAACATTGTATATTGGCTAAGGGAAACTGCAACTATTAACCATTCTTTGCTGTTAAACTATACTTTCAGTAATTATTTGTGGGTAGTGCTTTCTTTTCTCATTTAGATGTTGGCATTGATATCTGGCCGCATTTGTTAGGCTGTGGTAATGTGGTCCATCTGTGTGTGGATTTTTTCCGTTGATGAGGTTGATTATATTTGACTTATTTTTCAATCCATTCTTATGAAATAGTTGCAGAATATAGGTGAATTGTGAAGTGAGGGATGAATGCTGGTGCAAGTGTTTTCATTTAGAAACACATGATAAGTAAACTTGACCTGTTACTGGCTTGTGAACCTTTTGTGTTTGTTCATTCTCTCTCCCTCCCTGCCCCTCACCCCCTTTTCTCCCTCTCCCACCCAGCACCTATGTACACTGCCAGAGTTATAGCTGAAGAGTTTTCTTTCTCACAGCGACCTTTGGCCTGACATGTTTTGGTTACTGCCAGATCTCATCTTTCAATCTGTCCTCACTCATGAGGACACGGGGCTGCATTAAAGATGATGTAGGTCATGGGAGATGAGGCTGGAGAAGGAGAAAGGAGCCAGAATTTGAAGGATGTAAGATGCTGTGCAATTAACGGGACTAGAATTGTGTTCCAGCTGTCACAGTCCCAGTTAGTGGCTATTTTGTAGGCATATTAGCAGTTTCCAACTTAGTGGTTACTTAAAAACTTAAAATTTGCTCTTAATAATAGAAATTGATTATTGGATATTGATTGTGTGCGAGGCAACATACTTTGTGCTTTACAGGAATGATCTTACTTAGTTGTCTCCGACATTGAGGAAGGTCCTATTTGACCAATTATAGAAATGAAGAGATTGGTTCAGGGAAGTGAAGTAGCAAGCCTAATGACATTAAGTGGTGGAGCTGGGATTGGAAGTGGATAGGTGTGACTTCACAGTCCCACTTCTTTTTTCACACTGTACTGCTCTGAGCCAGGCAGGAATTGAATCTGCAGTCCTCAGATCCTATCAGTTTCCTTTAACACTGTCACTTTTGCTTAGCGCTATGCCTGATCACATAATAGGTACTTGGTAAATGTTGAATAAAAGAATGAATTCTAACTGGAGTCAGAGAAGTTATTCTTTGGATACTATAACCTGAAATAACTTTTTTTCCCCATAAAAACAGTGTTATAAAAAGTTTTATAGTTTATGATTAGATTCTTAGCAGACCTGCCTGAAATATTTGCAAGATCTGATACAAGAATATAAATGGAGGCCCGCAAATCATCGTCTAAATGCGGGTTTCTCAGTTTTTGCTCTCAGTGACTTGGACTGGATCATTTTTTGTTTGGGAGGTCTAGGGCTTTCCTGTGCGTTGTAGGATATTTAGCAGCTTCTCTGGCCTCTACCCACTGGAAGCTAGTAGTAATCCTCCCTGTCCCCTAAAGCTGTGACAACCAAATGGTGGGGGGGATTGTCCCTGGGTTGAGAACCACTGGTCTAAATATTAAATGTTATAGACCAAGCTGGGGCCACAGCCTGGCCTGCTTTCCCATCCAGGGTCCCTACAATCTGCTCCCCAGAGATTACTTTCTCAACTTGGAGGTCCAAGCAGACTACAGGCCTGACCTCGTCAGCAGTGATCTGTTGGGTCAGGGTGGGGTCTTGCCTGACCCTGTCCAGCTTCTTTGGGGAGCCAGAGTGAGAAGGTCCCCCCCGCCCCCCATTACCTCCCTTCCATCTCGGGAGTTTGGTACAGTTCTAAGCACCTCCCAAAGCTATTACCACCTGAGTAGAGGGGCAGGTGGGTGGAGGAAGCCCCGCTTTCTCGGGAAACTCCATCTGCCTGGACTCCTGCTTCGGGTAATTTGGGGTGGGCAACTTCAAAGAAAAACAGCTGCCGCCATCTTTCTCTGGTTTCCTAGGATGCGATTTTCAGTATTGTCCCCTCCCCCACCCAGACGTACCTCTCTAAAAGGAAAGGAAACTCTGTGTTTTGGGAAGCAGAGGCCCTTTCCCCCACACCTCCACCCCCGAGTCGAGTGAAAGCACTAGTTCTTAGGAGAAAGCCACATCTTACCTATTATATAGTTCAACTTAGGTATGGAATGATCCCAGGTCATCTGAATACTGGGTGGGTATTCACAACTACATACTTCATACTACCTTTATGGGGGATGGAAAGGTATGGTATAGAAGTATTATAAAAATCTGTGGCCAAAGATTTGAAGAAGGATTCAAAGTTAACATCAAATAAAAGATCAGTATTTGCAGTATTTATACAAATCGGAAAGCAAAATACCACCAACCTCTGTGGTTAAAGCACACACCTATGCTTGTCAAAGTCTAAGTGCAAATGGTTGATAAAGATTTGGGGGGAGATGGTTCAATTTTACTAATAAAGAAATGCTAATTAAAAGCTGAAATCATTTTTGGTTTACCGCATTACCGAAGACTTTTTAACAGTAATAGGCAAAGGTGGTGGTGAGGTGCAGTAGAAAAGGCAGAAGTTTAAATTGGTACAACTCTTGGAAAGTAATTTGGCAATATTTTATCAAGTGCTCTGATAATGTTTTTACTCATTGACCCAGTAATTTCACTTTGGAGAATTCTTAAGAAATGATTAAAAACATAAACTGCACTAGGATGTCTGCCCTGAGGTGTCTGTCACCATAATATTTATAAAATAGTAAAAACCCAGAAACTTTAATATTCAATAATGGAGCAGTGGTGCAAACATAGAATATTTGAATATAGAACATCCTTGCAACAAAATATCATGCAGCCATTTAAAATACTTATGAAAACACTGGGATTATGAACTGTTTTTATTTTCTTTTCTATAATTTGTGTCTTCCAGAGTTTCTACAGTTAGCGTATAATCCACAATCAGAAAGAATTGCTTAAGTTTTTTTTTTTTACAACTTTACCATAATTTTTTCAACATTTTCATAATTCTTTCCAAAACCTAAATGAAACAAAATATTGCCCTGAACTGGTTCTTCCTTTAGCCCATAGAAAAGAATTTTGGGTAACTGATCAGATAGTGTTGATTGTGTGTGTATGTATATATATGGCTTAGGAGCACAGTGCATTTACTATCTGATTGCTATTGCTGTCAGGTGATAGCAAATGCTTATCATTGGTGTTTTATTCTGAAAGGAGGAAGAAATGATTTCTGATTTATTAAGTGGTGGTTTCAGTTGTGAAAACCTGAAAGGTTGAGATGAATCACTTTGGGTTTGGTTTATTGGGAGTTTGTAGGCTTGTTTTGTTTTGTTTTTTTTCCCTGAATGATTGTGTATTGTAGAATGAACACAATTCTAGGGAAGTATGATCACAAAGTGAATGTTGGCAATTCCTCCTATGATTAATATGTCAAACCTGTCAAAATTCTTTCATCATTTGTATTTGCCAGGTTTATTCCACTCTTGAAATGAGCCTGCTTTCGCATATGCTCGAAGTCAAGCAGGAGCTACTATTCATTTTCCTCTTTCTGTATAGGCTGTCATATCCTCCCTTCTGCATATTTATTTACTGCTTGCTAACTTTAGGTGTTATTAGATAGCATGATTCTAATTTTCATTAAAGAAGGAATCACTACTCAGGTTTTTGTCATTGTCCCTCTGCATCGAGTTTGCCATATTCTAAAAAATGGGCATTAAACCTTTTGCTCTGCAGTCTTGAAGAGGACTTTCATTCCCCTCAATGCCATTATGTTTGGTTTTATTCTTAGTTGGTGAGTTCATTACCAGACCTCCAGGGTATTTCTGCTATACTGTATCCAGTACGTTTCTGGATAATTCTAAGTGTTCTTCACACCCCTGCTATTTAATCGGCTTTTTGTACAGCTGTCTTGGCAAATTGCTACAAAGTTCTGTGGGCTGTGGTTGCACTTAACTTTAAATGGATCTCACTCCCGCTGGGTAGGGAAAATGAAATATAAGATGTTCAGGTTTGCTGTGGTCAATTCCTGGGGCCTCGTAAATGGCAAAAGGTACTGGCCAGGCTAAAGGACTGGAGTGGAAGTTGAAAGGAGTGGTCCGTTTATGACATCTGACATAAATTGTTTTTTGAACTTAGTTATAAGTATTTTTATTAACTATTTGATCCGTTAAATGGAAAATGTTAATACTTCTCAGGGAAATGTAGATACAGTAGAATTTATGTAATTGTGCTTTAGAGGTAGAAATGCTTTATGAACATGTGATTAGAATCAGAATCAGAATTGCTTCTTGGATTGTTACCCTTTGCTGCAGCTGGTTCCAGAAGGGCATCTACAGAGGAGGGTAGTCCAGGCAGATGTGTAATAGCTAGAATTTTGGGTCTAAGTTCCTATGGGGTTTTCCCATTCTCTTAGCTGGCTGGACGATGTGAACTTCAGGGGTCCAGTTTCTTTTTCAGTTCACAGCCCAGATCAGAAACAGACTTAAGTAATTTGTCTACTCCATGCTACCTTTTCCCTTGGTTCCATCCTGCTTCATCACTTGGTCTTCCAAGGATGGGAGCACCTTTGGGAAGCTGCCCAGGTTTGTCTTACTGTGCCATCTTTACGAAATGGAAGAGCTCAGGTCCAGGAGATTGAGGAAAGAAACTGCCCCAGGTCAGTTCTATTTGTATGACCTTTACTAAAGCTCCACCCCCTGGCACAGGATTCTCATTGGGAGTTCCTGAGCATTACGTGTTGTTCTTGATCCGTATTGGAGGGTGGCACAAGGGAAGTTTGAGCTGCTAGACCTAAGTTTTCAGGATGTCTTCCATGGAAATATAATAGGGACTGCTGTGTGGAGAGGGTGCTGAAGAGACTGAGCAGGTAGGCCTCTCGCCCTGACCCAGCTTCAGCCGGGCCAGCTCTGTTTTTAATCTGTCTTACGGTTAAGATTCTGCATCCAATTTCAGGAGGTAAATAACATTGGCTCCTTTTTAAAAAGTTTGAAATTTATGGTATTAGACATTAGAATGTGCCTTCTGACAAGAACGTAAGATATTTTAGAATCAAAAGCTTAGGAACCTAGAGGCAAAACCAAAGCCATTTAGCTGATGGTGCCTCACCTGCTTTTGCTCTAATGACCTCTAGGAATGGAGCTGTCTCGTCTCTCCTTGGAGTCGTTCCGGTCATAGGCGCCGTCTGTATACTCTTGGAGTCACAAGCATTCTCTTTCAGTCTTTCTTCCTGCTGGATTTCTCTTAGGGATTGATTCACTCAGCAGATTATTTTAGTGCCTACATGTGCAAGGCAGTGATAGGTGGGGAATATGGAGATGAATAAAGCAGTGCCTAGCTTTAAAAAGTTTATCCAGTCTATAGAACCTTGTGTAGAGGGCTATCACACAAAGAAGGAAATGCAGGCCCCCTGAGACAGTGCTGTGGGGTTCACAGAGAGACTGCAAGGAAAAGGCAAGTGGAAGATGGCGTCCTCCGCCTGAGTAGTTACCAGAGGTGAGAGTGCGGGTTGGGGAAGTTAAGTTGAGTCACGCAGGTGGCAGTAACCAACAGCTGGCGGGAGTAAGTCATTGGTGCTGGAGAGCGTGACGACTTTAAGGCCATATATATATTTGGTAATTCTGTCTTTTAAGCAACACATACTTATCAACGCCTAGTATGTGCCAGCTATTACAGGCACTGAGGCCACAGCAGTACCTCATACTAGACACGTGGGCATCACCCCGGCCATCTTCTCTGCTCTCATGAAGCTTAATCTGGGGAGGAAGACAAGTGCTGACCAGACACTTATCTTCCTCACCAGACTAATTACAAGCACCTAATGTCTGTTTTCTTTGCCAACGTATATATAGTTTTTGATACAGTAGGTGGCTCATGGTACACATTCGGTGGATATTTGTAGAGTGACTCAGATTACTAAAGGAGAAACACAGGTTGCTATGGAAACACATGAGAGAGGTTGGAGGGAGAGCAGTTAGAGGTTATTAGAATACAGTAGTCTGAGTGGTGGGCTTTGGGACTTGGATGATAGTAGTGGGATGGATTGCAGTGTACAAATCTGAATATTGTTGAGAAAGTACAATTCATAGGATTAATTGGATGAGGCATTGAGGGAGAAGGAGTCAGGATTCACTCCCAGATTTCAGGCTTGATCATTTGGGTGAACTGCTCTGGTATGATACAGGGACTTTCTGGAGAATGAGCTGTTTGGGAGACTTGAGATGGCAGGTGCATCCGTTGTAGGGTATGTTAAGTGTGTGGTGCCTTACAGGACTTTCAGGGTACATTTGTAGGAATAACAGTGGATGAAATTACTAAAGGATAAGTTGTAAAGAGAGGAAAGATGCTGAGGCAGATCCTCGAGGAACGTGTTCATTTAAGCATGGAATCGGCAGAGGGAGCAGGTGGAACATTGTTAAAACAAATGCTTGCACGACAAGAACTAGGTAAGACTCACGACAGTCCATTTATTTATAGAAGCGCTGGAAGCATTTCAATGTAGCAAGGAAAAGAGCTGGACAGTCTCTTACTGTTTGATGTGAGGCTTTTGACAATGATAGTTTATGAAGTGTTAGGAAAAAAATCTTACTTTAAAACCTTAAAGATGATTGTCTGTCTTAATTGTGGTATGTACTGTCCTGTACTTATGTCATTAACTTGTCACAGCTTCCTAGCTGAGGGGAGAGATTGTCAAATTATACTTGGTTGAGAGGATATAAACTCTTCTATAATTCCGGGGTAGACAAGCTAAATTGTGCAATGTGCGGGTAGAAATTAGGGAAGCTCCACATATGTAATCTACAACTTTCATATAGAAATAAACTATTAGTAACTTATCATCCCGTGCTGTCTTCTTTGAGTCTCGCTGTTACGTGTATTTGTGGAAGAACTGAATGCTCGTGGCAGATACAGTGCTTATGTAAACTTGCTGAGGAACTGCTTTACTTCAAAGAACTGAGGGGGCATTTAGAGACTGGAGCTGTCACCTGAGAGCATCAGTTAGCCCTTTGAGTGTTGAGCACCACATTCTCCCCCCACAGCTGATACTCCTCTTTTTTCCCTTCCCTATCCATTGCTTTCTGCGTGACAGTGACATGGAGTAGACGGCCTCTATTCTCTTTTCAGCAGCAAAGAAATATTGCTGCTCTTTTTGCTGCCTGCCCTGATAGGGTACAACAACATGCTGATTAAGGGCTGAAAAATTTTAAAGCTTCCTATCCAGTGGTTTCAAGAACATTAGGGAGGGGTGAGTAACAGTTAAGTGTGGTTTGGCTGCAGAGCTTTCGCTGGAATGGCCGTTGATTCCACCATTCTTAATTTTTTAAATCTAAAATTTCACTGTGTTCAACCTTTCTAAAGAATCTGAGTATTTACACAAAAGTGAGATGATTTTCTCTTGTTCCGTTTTAATTTTCAAGAGTGAATAGTTTCTTTTTGTAGTTGTAGTAATAACATGAATACTACAAGTGTGTATAGATTTCCAGGTTCTCCCTTTGTGTATAAATGCCACAGAAAGTTGCCCTGTTCTTTATTTCTTCCATGCATTCGTTGTTATAAGTCTTACCTTTGAACTTGAGGAAGATATAGTAATACATTGAAATCTTCAGATTTCAAAATCTTCAGCATCAGATTTTGGTTTATGATTCATTAAAAAAGATATTAGAGAAGACTAGATTGCCTTCTTAAGAGTTTTGATTAACATAAAAGTCAGTTGTGCATGCTGTGACCATAATGTGTATAATAAATTAAAAGAATACCTAATTTAAAGAAGTCTTAGGCTTTTAACATTGTGTTACCCAAGTGAATACAAAATGTTTAGAGTCTTTATGCTTTAGCTGGAAGTTTTGGGGAGACTATGTCAAGCACTGAACCTCGAAGGTTTAAATTAGTAGCTTAATGTTTTTCAAATTAAACTTTGTACTTAGCTAGACCCACTCAGAAAGTCCTGTGTTATATTTTCCTATCTTCAAACTTTGGATAGAGAAATTAAATACATATTCTGTTTAGATACATAATGAGAGTGTTCCCTATCTTTCCCTTTACTGTTTAATCAGGAAGTTTAATCATCTCAATTCAAATGAAAATCTTCAACATATGGCATAGACGTGGGTGTTGTGAAATCTGTAAGAAGAATCAATGCCGTTGGTATATTGAATGTATTTGTTCTGAAAGTAATTTCGGAAGTTACAAACACCCCAGATTTAACCCTTTTGTTGTTCTGTGACTAATAAGGAAATAAGAATTTGTTAAAATTTAAGTCGGGGAATTTTAATGCTGTTTTGAATTTTGCCTGAAATAACTCATATCCTGCTTTTGAAATATTCAGAGAATTTTTAATTAAAAATAACTCAAACGTCTGGTTCACTGAGAAAGATCCTAGTCATTGTCTATGGTGGATTCTTTATGTTTGTAATGGTGACAAATTAGTATCTTTTGATTTAAGGGTTTATTTTCCTCACTACAGTGCCTTAGCTCGTTTAAGCAGAAATTGGATTTGGATGTGTTGATGTTTTTTTGTTTTTGTTTTTTTTTAAAAGAACTTAGCTAGAACTCTGCAGAAAACCCCACCTTTATCTTTTTTCAATATCCAGGTTTTCATTGTGGACAGTAGGGTAGCAGTAGGGTTTTAAACTGTGACCTCAGTAGTACAAATACTTACTAAGGTCACAGTAAGTATACTGATGGAAATAATTGATTTTTAAAAAGAGCTGTATTGAGATATATAATTTGCATACCTGTGTTAAGTATATGGAAAGATGTGATTTTTATGTAAAATAAAAACTGTACAAATTACCTGAGCAGTGATTATAAATGTGAAATCCTAGATGCCCAACCTTTCCTTTCCCCCAGATTTTGATTCAGTAGGACTCACAATTCGATAAATTGCACGGTGTTAGGAGGCGTGCTAAAATGAAAGATACTGAGTGGCAAGATTCTGAAATTCTAGTTCTTTTTAACCTCTTTATTATAAATCAGATATTTTTTCCTCTGGATTTTAAAACTTACACAGTATATTTTTAAATTTAAAAATCTGAAATCATCCAGTACCAGATTACCATAATCCCAAAATGAGTGTTTTAATTTGTAGAGCAGAGAATTAACTGGACTTTTTCCTCTGCATGCCCAGATTATAATAAAGCAAAGGATTCCCACCTTATTTCTACAAAGTAAAAATGGGTTGTAGCTTCAAAACTGAAACTTGCTTTAAGTATGGATTTGCTGCTAGAGTTTTGTGAAAGTTTACATATAAATGCTTCTATTATTTTCCTTGTTAGTTTTGGGAGTATTTCGTTGTTACAAACTGAAACTCACAGTGCACAGTGGATAGGGAAGCTTTAAGACATCCTAAACAGCAGTTGTCATTTGGCTGTGATTTTGTAAAGTAATGAGGTTCTCTCCCCCTTTTTTCAGTGGCTGGGCTCCATACAGCTCTTGTTTGTTGTCAGGTGTGCTGGGAATTCACCAGTAACTTTTTGTGGGGGCAATCTAATAGCCTAACAAAAGCTTCTCATTTTTCCTTTCATGATGTTCTTGTATTCTTAGGGATATTTTAGAGCTCAGAGTAACCTACAATAGGAAAAGAAGACACTTTCTAGAAGTGGGAACTTTTGTAATATGACAGGTTCTCAGGCAGGGTGTCACTTCTCCATTCTCTACCATCTGACTTGTTGGAGAGCTTGGTAACAAGAGTGTAATCTTTGGGCAGCTGTGAAATATTTTGACTGTGTTGCTCTACTCTCCATATTAAACAGTTCAGCTTATTCAAAAAAAAGCCATCTCAGGAAGGCAGTACAGTATAGAAACTGTTAAGAGCACAGGCTCTTAAGTGGATCCACCACTTCTAGTTGTGTGACCTTGGACAGATTACTTTTATCTTTCTGATTTCCTATTTGTAACCTACAGATGTTGATACCTACCTCATACAGTTATGAGCATTAAGGAAGATAAAATCTGGAATATAGTAGATGCTCAAATATTGGTTGAATGCATTCTGAAAGAATCATACTGGCAGATAAGGAATAGATAAGCACAGGGTATTCCTGGGGTAGGTCTTCTGGTTTTCTACTATATTTTGCATTATATCCATGAAACCAGAATTTGTGCCGCGGGGAACTTGCATTTAGTATTTGCTGTTGTATTAGTTTACTAGGGCTGCTGTAATAAAATACCGCAAACTGAGTGACTTGAGCAACGAATTTATTGGCTCACAGTTTTGGAGGTCAGAAGTCTGAAATCAAGGTGTTGGCCGAGTTGGTTCCTTCTGAGGGCCGTGAGGGAAGGGTGTGTTCCAGGCCTTTTGCTCTGGCTTGTAGATGGCCAATTTCATGTTCACCTGGAGTGCTCCCTGTATGCATGTCTGTCTCTTAATTTTCCCCTTTTATAAGGATACCAGATATATTGGATTAGGGCCCACTCTAATGACTTCATCCTCACTTAATTGCCTCTGCAAAACCTTATCTCTAAATAAGGTCACATTCTGACGCCCTGGGAGTTAGGACTTAAGCATATGAATTTGGAGGGGGATACAGTTCAACCCGTAATAGCTATGTGAGACATGAAAGTGAAACAGATTTTTTACTTAACAATATTTCCATTTTCTAAACATGCTTATTTATTAAACTTTGATGTAAACTGATGGCATAGTAACTTTTTATTTTGCTAAAACCAAATATTCATTTATTTAAACTTAGGGTGAAGTATATCTAGCGCTAGAAGAAAATTGGTAGAGTTGAACAAAAGTTCTTTCTTTTCATGGCTCAGTTATTTGGTATGCCACTAAATTCTCTGAAGGCTGACTTAAAGTCATTTTGGCATTTGAGTTGATTTCAGGAATGGTACATATCTTAATATCTAGCAAATACAGAATTTACTGGTCTACATGTTATATGAAATCTTACTTGTGTTAGTTTTTCAAAGCTGCCATATACAAGGTACCATAAGCCAAGTGGCTTAAGACAACAGAATATTCTCACAGTTCCAGAACCTAGAAGTCTGAAATAAGGTGTGGGCAGGGCCATGCTCTCCCATAAGTTTCTAGGGAAGGATCCTTCCTTGCCTCTTCTAGCTCTGGTGGCTGCTGGCAAGCCTTAGAGTTCCTTGGTTTGTGGCAGCATGAATCTAATCTCTTCCTGTCTTCAATGTGGCCTTCTTCCCTGTGTGTCTCCTCTTTCTCTTATCCACTTGTCTTATCTTTCTCTTTATGAGGGTACCAGTCTTTGGATTAAGGGCCCACCCTAATCCAGGATGACCTCCTTTTAATTTGATTCCATGTGCAAAAACTCTGTTTCCAAATAAGGTCACATTCACAGGTACTGGGGTTAGGACTTCAACATATCTTTTTTGTGGGAACACAGTTCAACCTGCAACGTTTGTCCATTGCTTTAAAAAGTTAGCTTCTTTTAACTTCTCTAATCTTCCAAGTATTCTTGACTAGTGAATGGACAACTTTGTTATCACAGATTAATGTTCTTGAGCCTCACAATTGAGAACCCTCCCACTGTCTTGATGGTTAACCCATTACCTTGGTTTTCCAGGTAAAGAATTATGCTTCACTTTCAGCTCTTTGTCCTGTTTCAGTAGTTTGTTGCAAATTCTTTTTAAAGTGCCTTTTGTCTCATACTTTCTTTACCAACTCAGTGTTATGAGTTATGTTTGAAATTGTTGAACCTACTATTTTATAATTTACAATAGATTGCAATTCCAGGAGCCTTTTGTAACTGGAACGTGTGTTATCTTACTGCTGAATGCATCTTATCTCTAGTACTTTTTATGAAGACAAGGTATTCTATACCGATAGAATGGTGTGAGCAGGTGCATGGGGATGAATAGGTTTGGAGCTTGATTTAAGAGCTGTGAATATTCACAGTTTTTATCTGGGAAGTAAGACTGAAAAGGTAGAGACTGTGCCCAGGTTCATCTCCAAAACCAGCCTAACAATGAAGTATAAATAAATTGGGGACATCTTTATTTTGGTAAAGTGTAACTGACTTCACTTTTTAAATCTTTAAATAAATGTGTGTGTGTGTAGCTAAAATGAACTATTAAATTTATCATATATATTTTGTAAAATAAGTGATTTGGGTTTTTGTAGGTATGCTCTGAATGAACTATCTTATAATTTGTCTAATAGTGGATACTATTTTAATAACCTTTTCCATTATATTCCATTATATTCTTAATATATTTCTGACATACAATAAAATATCTTGTAGTCATAGTCTTTCTGTGTTAACTTTGCCTTAAAAAAACCTCACAGCCTTTTCAGAGGCATTTGGAAAATGTCAGTTTTGTTTTCTTTTTTTTTTTTTTTAACTTTCACAAATTGGAAATGTCACAGTCAGACAGCTTCTGAGGAGAAATAGAAAGCTTTTATTGTGAGTCAAGGTTTGAACTTTATTTATTTATTATTATTTTCTTCTTATTAGTCATCCATTTTATACGCATCAGTGTATACATGTCAGTCCCAATCACCCAATTCATCACACCACCACCCCCATCCACCCCGCCGCTTTCCCCCCTTGGTGTCCATACGTTTCTTTCTCTACTTCTGTGTCTCAATTTCTGCCCTGCAAACCAGTTCATCTGTACCATTTGTCTAGGTTCCATATATATGCGTTAATATACAATATTTGTTTTTCTCTTTCTGACTTACTTCACTCTGTATGACAGTCTCTAGATGCATCCCAGTCTCTACAAATGACCCAATTTCGTTCCTTTTTATGGCTGAGTAATATTCCATTCTGTATACGTACTACATCTTCTTTATCCGTTCGTCTGTTGATGGGCATTTAGATTACTTCCATGACCTGGCTATTGTAAATAGTGCTGCAGTGAACATTGGGGTGCATGTGTCTTTTTGAATTATGCTTTTCTCTGGGTATATGCCCAGTAGTGGGATTGCTGGGTCATATGGTAATTCTATTTTTGGTTTTTAAAGAACCTCTGTACTGTTCTCCATAGTGGCTGTATCAATTTACATTCCCACCAACATTGCAAGAGGGTTCCCTTTTCTCCACACCCTCTCCAGAATTTGTTGTTTGTAGATTTTCTGGTGATGCCCATTCTAACCAGTGTGAAGTGATACCTCGTTGTAGTTTTGATTTTCTTTTCTCTGATAATTAGTGATGTTGAGCATCTTTTCATGTGTCTCTTGGCCATCTGTATGTCTTCTTTGGAGAAATGTCTGTTTTGGGCTTCTGCCCATTTTTGGATTGGGTTGTTTGTTTGTTTGATATTGAGCTGCATGAGCTGTTTATATATTTTGAAGATTAATCCTTTGTCCATTGATTCGTTTGCAAGTATTTTCTCCCATTCTGACTGTTGTCTTTTCGTCTTCTTTATAGTTTCCTTGGCTGTGCAAAAGCTTTTAAGTTTCATTAGGTTCCATTTGTTTATTTTTGTTTTTATTTCCATTACTCTAGGAGGTGGGTCAAAAAAGATCATGCTGTGATTTATGTCGAAGAGTGTTCTTATGTTTTCCTCTAAGAGTGTTATAGTGTCCGGTGTTACATTTAGGTCTTTGATTCATTTTGAGTTTATTTTTGTGTATGGTGTTAGGGAGTGTTCCAACTTCATTCTTTTACATGTAGCTGTCCAGTTTTCCCAGCACCACTTATTAAAGAGGCTGTCTTTTCTCCTTTGTAAACTCTTGCCTTCTTTGTCAAAGATAAGGTGACCATATGTGCATGGGTTTAACTCTGGGTTTTCTATCCTGTTCCATTGATCTATATTTCTGTTTTTGTGCCAGTGCCATATTGTCTTGATTACTGTAGCTTTGTAATATAGTCTGAAGTCAGGGAGTCTGATTTCCTCCAGCTCCGTTTTTTCTCTTAAGACTGCTTTGGCTATTCAGGGTCTTTTGTGTCTCCATACAAATTTTAAGATTTTTTTGTTCTAGTTCTGTAAAAAATGCCACTGGTAATTTGATAGGGATTGCACTGAATCTGTAGATTGCTTTGGGTAGTATAGTCATTTTCACGATATTGATTCTTCTAATCCAAGAACATGGTATATCTCTCCAACTGTTGGTATCATCTTTAATTTCTTTCATCAGTGTCTTATAGTTTTCTGCATACAGGTCTTTTGTCTCCCTAGGTAGGTTTATTCCTAGGTGTTTTATTCTTTTTGCTGCAATGGTAAATGGGAGTGTTTCTTTAATTTCTCTTTCAGATTTTTCATCATTGGTGTATAGGAATGCAAGAGATTTCTGTGCATTAATTTTGTAGCCTGCAACTTTTCCAAATTTGTTGATTAGCTCTAGTAGTTTTCTGGTAGCATCTTTAGGATTCTCTATGTATAGTATCATGTCATCTGCAAACAGTGACAGTTTTACTTCTTCTTTTCCAATTTGTATTTCTTTTTCTTCTCTGATTGCCATGGCTAGGACTTCCAAAACTATGTTGAATAATAATGGTGAGAGTGGATATCCTTGTCTTGTTCCTGATCTTAGAGGAAATGCTTTCAGTTTTTCACCATTGAGAATGATGTTTGCTCTGGGTTTGTCGTATATGGCCTGTATTATGTTGAAGTAGGTTCCCTCTGTGCCCACTTTTGGGAGAGCTTTTATCATAAATGGGTGTTGAATTTTGTCAAAAGGTTTTTCTGCATCTATTGAGATCATCATATGGTTTTTATTCTTCAATTTGTTAGTATGGTGTATCACATTGATTGATTTGCATATACTGAAGAATCCTTGCATCTCTGGGATAAATCCCACTTGATCATGGTGTATGATCCTTTTAATGTGTTGTTGGATTGTGTTTGCTCGTATTTTGTTGAGGATTTTTGCATCTATATTCACCAGCGATATTGGTCTGTAATTTTCTTTTTTTGTAGTATCTTTGTCTGATTTTGGTATCAGGGTGATGGTGGCCTCATAGAATGAGTTTGGGAGTTTTCCTTCCTCTGCAATTTTTTGGAAGAGTTTGAGAAGGATGGGTGTTAGCTCTTCTCTAAATGTTTGATAGAATTCACCTGTGAGGCCATCTGGTCCTGGACTTTTGTTTGTTGGAAGATTTTTAATCAGTTTAATGAAAGTTTCAATTTCATTACTTGGTGATTGGTCTGGTCATATCTTCTGTTTCTTCCTGGTTCAGTCTTGGAAGGTTATACCTTTCTAAGAATTTGTCCATTTCTTCCAGGTTGTCCATTTTATTGGCATAGAGTTGCTTGTAGTAGTCTCTTAGGATGCTTTGTATTTCTGCCATCTCTGTTGTAACTTCTCCTTCATTTCTAATTTTATTGATTTGAGCCCTCTCCCTCTTGATGAGTCTGGCTAATGGTTTATCAATTTTATCTTCTCAAAGGACCAGCTTTTAGTTTTATTGATCTTTGCTATTGTTTTCTTTGTTTTTATGTCATTTATTTCTGCTCTGATCTTTATGATTTCTTTCCTTCTGATAAGTTTGGGTTCTGTTTGTTCTTTCTCTCGTTCCTCTAGGTGGAACGTTAGATTGTTTATTTGAGATGTTTCCTGTTTCTTGAGGTAGGCTTGTATAGCTATAAACTTCCCTCAGAACTGCTTTTGCTGCATCCCATAGGTTTTGGATTGTTGTGTTTTCATTGTCATTTGTCTCTAGGTATTTTTTTATTTTCTCTTTGATTTCTTCAGTGATCTCTTGGTTCTTTAGTAACGTATTGTTTAGCCTCCATGTGTTTGTGTTTTTACCTTTTTTTCCTTGTAATTGATTTCTAATCTCATAGCGTTGTGGTCAGAAAAGATGCTTGATATGATTTCAGTTTCCTTAAATTTACTGAGGCTTGATTTGTGACCCAAGATGTGATCCATCCTGGAGAATGTTCCATGTGCACTTGGGAAGAAAGTGTAATCTGCTGTTTTTGGATGGAATGTCCTATGAAGATCACTTAAATCCATATGGTCTATTGTGTCATTTAAAGCTTGTGTTTCCTTGTTAATTTTCTGTTTGGATGATCTCTCCATTGGTGTAAGTGAGGTGTTAAAGTCCCCCACTATTATTGTGTTACTGTTGGTTTCCTCTTTTAGAGCTGTTAGCAATTGCCTTATGTATTGAGGTGCTCCTATGCTGGGTGCATATATATTTATAATTGTTATATCTTCTTGGATTGATCCCTTGGTCATTACATAGTGTCCTTCCTTGTCTCTTGTAACATGTTTTTTTTTTTTTTTTTTTTGTGGTATGCGGGCCTCTCACTGTTGTGGAGCACAGGCTCCGGTCGCGCAGGATCAGCGGCCATGGCTCACGGGCCTAGCCGCTCCGCGGCATGTGGGATCTTCCCAGACCGGAGCATGAACCCGTGTCTCCTGCATTGGCAGGCGGACTCTCAACCACTGCGCCACCACGGAAGCCCCCAACATTCTTTATTTTAAAGTCTATTTTATCTGATATGAGTATTGCTACTGCAGCTTTCATTTCTCCATTGAATCGGAGTGAGATCCTTGCTGGGTAGAGTAATCTTGGTTGTAGGTTCTTTCATCACTTTAAGTATATCATGCCACTCCCTCTGGCTTGTAGAGTTTCTGCTGAGGAGAAATTAGCTGTTAACCTTATGGGAGTTCCCTTGTATGTTATTTGTCGTTTTTCCCTTGCTGCTTTTAATAATTTTTCTTTGTCTTTCATTTTTGCCAATTTGATTACTATGTGTCATGGCGTGTTTCTCCTTGGGTTTATCCTGTATGGGACTTGCTGCGCTTCCTGGACTTGGGTGGCTATTTCCTTTCCCATGTTAGGGAAGTTTTCGACTATAATCTCTTCAAATATTTTCTCGGGTCCTTTCTCTCTCTCTTCTCCTTCTGGGTTCCCTATAATGCAAATGTTGTTGCATTTAATGTTGTCCCAGAGGTCTCTTAGGATGTCTTCATTTCTTTTCATTCTGTTTTCTTTATTCTGTTCCACAGCAGTGAATTCCACCATTCTGTCTTCCAGTTCACTTATCCGTTCTTCTGCCTCAGTTATTCTGCTATTGATTCCTTCTAGTGTATTTTTCGTTTCAGTATTGTATTGTTCATCTGTATTTGTTTGTTCTTTAATTCTTCTAGATCTTTGTTAAACATTTCTTGCATCTTTTCGACCTTTGCCTCCATTCTTTTTACCGAGGTCCTGGATCATCTTCACTATCATTATTCTGAATTCTTTTTCTAGAAGGTTCCCTATCTCCATTTCATTTAGTTGTTTTTCTGGGGTTTTATCTTCTTTCTTCATCTGGTACATAGCCCTCTGCCTTTTCATCTTGTCTATCTTTCTGTGAAGGTGTCAAGGTTTGAACTTTAAACATTCATCTCGTTTTAGTGTAAAGTGTTTTGTTTACCAAGAAGTTAAGTAGACTTCCTTATTACCTGCAAAGCAAGTTAATTTAGAAGGGAAGTATCAAAGCATATGAGTCCTTGTTAAATAATAGTTTCCATTGCTGGTCTTTTCTGTACCTTCCACAATACCTTGTATAGTACTTTCCACATAATTGGTATTCATTAATATTTGTTTTGCAGCTGAGTTGGAATGTCATGTGCATTTAGAGTTAGAAGGAATCTTAGATTACTTAATCTAACCTCTAGTTTGAATCTGGACAGCAACTGACAGATGATCCTGTTTGGGAGCTCTCAGAGAGTTCTCAGTTATTTTGACTACTTTTATTGAAGTTCTATTCTTTGAGGGCATTACAGACTAGTCCTTTTTTTACATGATGTCTTTTAAGTATTTGGGTAGTACCTGATATTTTGACATTTACTACATGATACATTCTGTGCTAAACATTTCTTCAAACTCAAAGAATGAAAATTTTTGTTAAGCATTATGAATTGCATTTGGTAGCCTTCAAATCTACCATACCACAGTCTATCTACAGTTAGTCAAATCCAACAGCAATTCATTTTTTTTTTTTTGGTACGTGGGCCTCTCACTATTGTGACCTCTCCCGTTGCGGAGCACAGGCTGTGGATGCGCAGGCCCAGCGGCCATGGCCCACGGGCCCAGCTGCTCCGCGGCACGTGGGACCCTCCCGGAGGACCGGGGCACGAACCCGCGTCCCTTGCATCGGCAGGCAGACTCTCAACCATTGTGCCACCAGGGAAGCCCCAATCTTTATTTTAGTAGAACTTTTATTTTGCGATTATCTCATTCTAATCAATTATTTTATCCTTCATTATTTACTAAAAATTATAGAACATCATCTAGTTCTGTATTTCAGATAGGAGACTTGTATCTTACTAAAAACTGATTAAAATAGTAATGAAGTACATTACTAGATCCTTTTAAGGGATATTTCATATTATCCATCATTTTATTTTTAATAAGAGCCTATAATCATTGTAAATTATGTGATTAGTCTCTTTATTTTTTCCCACATCAAGTGTAGAGTCTGTAAAACAGTGACTTTCATTCTGGATATTTTGAAACTGCCACTGCTTTGATTTAGTTTGGGTTAAAATATTTAACATATCTTGAAATTTTAATTTATATTACTGTAAAGTCTGAGATTTTCAGTTTACTTGTTTTTAAAAATGCTCTTAATTTCTTTTTCTGCTGTTTCCTCATTCTTGGAGTCTTTCTTATTTATTTATTTATTTTTGGAGTTCTTATTTTATCTATGTAATTGGTACTTTTATAGAAGGTATAGGATTTGGAAAACTCTCCTTTGTTTTCTCTAACACTATTCTTTTTGTAGTTTTCTTCCTATTTCTTTAAATATCTTCCCTTTCACTTCCTTCTCTGCCAGTCATTATTTAAATGTTTGCTTTCCCCAGGATTCTTTCCCCAATTACATCCTATTTTTCTTTGACGACCTTAGCTACTCAAACTAGTTGCTTTTGCTATCATTTATATGCTTTTGGTTCTTAAATTTATATTTCTAGTCTAGATCACTTGCCTACTACAGGATGTCCCACTTTCAGGTTTGTAACCTCAAGTTTAACCTGTGCAAAAGAAAATTTATTCTCTTTTTGATACTTCCTCCTACCCCCAAATTTGTCTTCCTCTGTTCCTTATTGGACACCACCATCCAACCACTTGTCCAAACTACCCTGTCTGTTCCTTTTGACTCCTCCCTCTTTGTACCTTCTAAGTTCAGTTGGTCTCCAAGTCGGCTTCCTACAAGTTTGTCTAGCCATTTCTCTCATATTGCAGAACTTTATGTTTGTTTGCAAATTAAAACTACACTCTTGTTCTTAACATGTGGCTCTCTCCACCTAGAATGATAATCCTCCCCCCTTTGCTGAATTCCTACTTCTTCTTCAAGACTTAGTTTAGTTATTACTTCTTGCAGGAAGGTTAGGGCTGCACTACGGTTCTCCTATAGCAGTCTCTTCTGTCATAGCTGTTGTCACATAGAGTTATAATTCTCTTTGTATGTGATTATCTTCTCTTATCAGACTATGAGCTCCTGAAGGCCAGGGACTGCGACCTGTATTTGTCTTCCCTGCATTTAACCTAGTGCCTGGGGCATGGCAGGTCTCATGAAAACCTTGCTAAAAGAATTAATGTGATTGTGTATGTGTTTTTTCCAATTAGATATATCTGTTGATTTTAAGACTGTAGCAGTTGCACCCTTGTTCCCCTCTGAATTTGGAACCAATTGAGAGAAATATAAATATCAGACTGATAAAAGTCAAAATATGAGCTTTATTACTAGTAAAGCCGGGTCAGAAAATATGGTTTGACTTTTGTCTATCATCAGGCTTCCCACTTACTTTCCAGACAAATCTAGACTTTCCAGCGATGTGTCTAAGGGACATTCCAGGTTGGCAGAGCAAATGCACTTACCAGCCTTCTGCAAGGAGGACACTCTTGAGTTAGACTTCTGGGTAACCCCCTAGTGGCCACGTAGAGACAGCCTTCCAGGACCAAATATACTGATCACATAGAGGCAGAAAGAGTGACTTGCAGAATGCAGATTTGAAAGAGAAACCTTTGAGAGTGCACTGTTCATTCATTCAACAAACAGATATGCACTCTCTCTATGTGCTGGGCATTGCATAAGTGCTAAGGATACATATCCGGAGCTTATGTTTCAAGGCACGCTCAGTTCCTTTGTCCAGACTCACCAGTAAAATAAGTCACCCTTCCTCCTTATAATAGAAATTTTCTCTAGGAAAGGTAGGTCGGGAGAATAGAAAATTTTTCCAAACTGTATAGCTCATTCTTTAGCTATTGCATGTAAAATAAATTCCAAGGACTGATCATTTTAAGGATAAAGTGGCATGAAATACAGAGAAGCATACCAGAGCAGTCTTTTAGGAAAAGGGGAAATTTCAAAGCTGTGGTCATATTTTAGAAAATCATGTGCGACGTCTGAGCATGGTAATTTGTTTTCCTTTGCTCCAGTACTTGATTTAGGATTTTAAAGGCCATTTAGTGCCTCGCCCTGATTTACCTCCAGCATGGGTCTGCCAAGTATTCACTTAACGTAAGTTGCTTAGAAAATCTAGTCCACAGGGAGGTATGGTGGTGGCATCTCACAGTGATGGGGAAGTTCTAGAGACCTCAGCCACGAATACCAGTGCACTGTTGGCAGTGAAGTTCTATCAGGTCAGTATCTTCTGTGACGTTGTTTCCAAATGCCCTAGCATTTATCATCTCTTGTCATTCATTTGGTCTCATAAATGGTGCTTTATATGATTCATTTATTATAATGTATTAGATGAACTTAAGATGCCGCCGGTATTATAATTTTTTATCCATTGCGTAGATTAGGTAGTAAGTACAATGTCCTGCGTACCTCAAGTACACAATAAGAAAAAATCATATACGTAGTTCTTTAAATCATTATGCAAGGGGAGTGGTTCTTGAGAACTTGAATGGTCATAGTAGGAAGCGGGGGTTATTTCTAGAAATAGGAGTTCTGGTATCCCATCTCTAGAGACTGACTCAGAAGGTCCTGGCTGGGACCAGGGAGTATTCAGTTAAAAACATATATTCCAGTAGACTCTTTTTCAGATGGCTCATAGAACCCTAAGGAAAGCATTGTACTATGGAAACACAGTTTACTTAGGTAGGATTTCTTATGAGGTAACCTTTTATCAAAAGAGAGTAATAAACACATTCACATCATAAAAGCAGAAGCGTTGAGAGTGTTGTTTTAGTTAGGGAAGTTGAGGGTGTTCTAACTGTTCCCTAGAGATAACGTTTGTGTTAAGAGTGTGGTAGAAAAATCAGCATAACTCGATATGTGTGATTCTACCTGCAGATTGAGGGTGAATTTGGTTACTTGCCATTGTGGTTTTGTTTGCATCTGCCTTTTCTTTTTAGTAAAGGAATACTCATCTTGTTTTCTGTAGTATTGATTTCTTACAATTTTGTTAGTATTTTTTGTTGTTGTTGCTTGATATTTAAAAAAAAATTTTTAACATCCTTATTGGAGTATAATTGTTTTACAATGTTGTGTTAGTTTCCTCTGTATAACAAAGTGAATCAGCTATACATATACACATATCCCCATATCCCCTCCCTCTTCCATCTCCCTCCCACCCTCCCTATCCCACCCCTCTAGGTGGTCACAAAGCACCAAGCTGATCTCCCTGTGCTATGCGGCTGCTTCCCACTAGCTATCTGTTTTACATTTGGTAGTGTGTATATGTCCATGCCACTCTCTCACTTTGTCCCAGCTTACCCTTCCCCATCCCTGTGTCCTCAAGTCCATTTTGTACGTCTGCATCTTTATTCCTGTCCTGCCCGGAGGAAGAGAAAAACAGACACCGTATGCTAACACATATATGGAATCTAAAAAATAACGAAAAACAAAAAACAGTTTTGTTATATTTTAAAGGTCTTCATGTTAGGAACCAGTTTTGTGACTTATTCACACATCCCATCACAGTCCCTAGCTTCGTACCTTGACTGTAGTAGGCATTTGATAGAACATTAATTACAGATGTGCAGGGAATTTACCAGTTAATAACAAAAATTATTACATCATTTGATATATTATGATTGTAGTTATTATATACCAGAAAAATTAAAGCCAGGTAAACTCTTAAGTTATTATTATTTTTTTAACCAATGTTCTATGTTTCTTTTTTTTTTTTTCCTTACCTTTTTCTTTATCTTCCTTGGCTGGATTGTTGTTGCTTTTCCTCATTTTGTAGCTATAACTGAAAACTTGTCTACTTTGTTTGATGCCTTTTGACATGTCCCAATACTCCATCTAAGAGAATAAGGATAATCCTAGGTCCTAGGTTGCCTGTGACTGCCAAGATTTATATCACTGGTCCTGGCATAATTATTATTATTTTTTTTAAAATAAATTTATTATTTTATTTATTTATTTTTGACTGCATTGGGTCTTCGTTGCTGCGCGCGGGCTTTCTCTAGTTTCGGCGAGCAGAGGCTACTCTTCGTTGCAGTACCCACGGGCTTCTCATTGCAGTGGCTTCTCTTGTTGTGGGGCATGGGCTCTAGAGCACAGGCTCAGCAGTTGTGGCGCACGGGCTTAGCTGCTCCGCAGCATGTGGGATCTTCCCGAACCAGGGCTCGAACCCGTGTCCCCTGCATAGGCAGGCGGATTCTTAGCCACTGCGCCACCAGGGAAACCCCTGGCATAATTATTAATAGCATCCTCAAGTCACTCTAGAGATGCTAAATTACTAAGCATCCCTGGGCCTCACAACCATCTGAATCAGTGATTTGCAAATGGAGTTCTTGCCTTTACTTATCCATAGAGGTCCTTCTGAGGCTCTGTAAGTTTGTCTTTGCTGTGTTAATGTTAGTGGCTCTTTCTGTATTTTGATTTCTAATGTGAGGATTCCTAGACCCTGAAGTTTTGTTGTCCTCTAACAAGTAGCACTAATAGCATCTTTATTTTTATTGAGAATTTTTGTGTTTTTTAAATGTGGAATTTTTAACTTATTTTAATCTTATTTTTGAACTACACAATAGAAGGTTTTGTCTGTCTCAAGAAAATTTTGCCCTTTCAAAATGGATTCTGAATGGGTGAGAGAGAATTCTTGGGCCATTAGCTTATGTCTAGGCATTGATATAAGAAAAACAATGTTCAAGAACACATAAAAAAACAATATCCCATGGTGTTCCATGAACATTTGTTCATGTTAAGGGTTCTTTACAAGAAGTTCTAACTAACGGGAAAGTTGTAAGTTCAGTTTCTTTTGTTCTTTTTCATAGTAAAGGAATTTAGATATACACTGATCTCAGTTTTTGTTTATCTTTGAAGAACACATTTCCTTCTTAATGTAGGATACTCCTGTACTCTTTGGCTAGCTTTGTCATATTACATATTTACCAAGATTTGCTCTGAGAAGTGGAAAGTAAGTTTTTGTACAAAGCTCCAAAGATTGGTTTGTTGAAATACACTACAGAGATGGAAACTGTCGGAGCCCTCAATTACTTTGCCAACTGTTTCCCTAGCTGGGTATTAAATCTCCTTTTGAAGATAAAGGGTTTTTTGTCAGCTAGAGTTTTTGGTAGGCTGTGTTTTGAATAGGACTCTTAAAACGCATTGTGCTTTAGTACTTTACCTTCTCAGTTACGTTATAAATTTTATATGCTCTGATTTGCCTTATGCCCTTCTTCCTCTATCTTAATCATAATCCTGAAATTTATCTTTGACCATTACATAATTCTCTCTTCCCCCCAAACATATTAATTGTGCAAAATAATTATCAATATAATAGTCAGTACCATGGTGTGGATTCAAGAGGAAAGTTGTTGTTCACATGCTTTTTTAAACAATTACATCTGGAGAAAATGTGATTCCTTTTGTAATTCTTAACAGTTCTACTGACATTATCATAGAGGACCTTTAGTCAGTATTTTATCTATTAAACAAAAAAGGGAATCACATACTATTTCAGTTTTCAGTTCTGCCTCATCTAATTTCTTACCTCCGGAGATGGGGACACCGGAGCGCTGTGTACTCCCTTCCAAGACCACCCCTGAGTGCACTTGAAGAAGGTCTGTGGCACGCAGCATCTGGTCATATGGTCTTAGAAGTAGGGATGAACCATACATTATGTCCTAATGGTGGTGGGGACAGAGGTGTGAGTACTTTTTTTTTCCTGTTTTCCTGTTGCAGCTCTGGTTTCTGTGTCATCCAGTGGATCCTTTCTTATTTGTTTTGTAAACTAAGCCAACATCAGATGAAATGAATAGTAGAATTGTATTTCCTTATTTTAATGTTTGTGGTATTTTTTTTTCATATGAGGATTCCAAAAGGTTTTCAAATGCAATCTTGAAGGATTAGATTTTCTAAAAGCCATGATTATTCTGTATTTTATTGCTCTTGTCCTTGTGTAACTCTATTGAGTAATATTTTTTTTTCAGTTAAGTATGATAGTATACTGTAAAGTCTATGTATAAATCTGTAAATTGACTATAAGTAGGACAATGCCTAATATATTTTTTTCCTTTAAAATTGTGATAGTGGGGGAAAAATGTGTTGAGTACAGACTGATCACTAGTTGACGCAGCAAAATGCTGTTTTTTCCCTACAGAGAGTATCTCAGAGTAGTTTTTTGTTTTGTTTTGTTTTGTTTTTTTTTCGTTACGCGGGCCTCTCACTGTTGTGGCCTCTCCTGTTGCGGGGCACAGGCTCCGGACGCGCAGGCTCAGCGGCCATGGCTCACGGGCCCAGCCGCTCCGCAGCATGTGGGATCTTCCCAGACTGGGGCACGAACCCGTGTCCCCTGCATCGGCAGGCGGACTCTCAACCACTGCGCCACCAGGGAAGCCCTCAGAGTAGTTTTGTGAAGTGTTTTGTCCATGTTATGCCTTTTTTAGAGGCAAGTATTGCAATGCAGTGGAAAGACCATCTTTTAAAAAAGAATTGGAACTTTAATTCCATTTCCTGCCTTTGTTGTCCTCTTTTCCATGAAGTTTATGTGCCTGGGAATAAAGAACAAGTAGTGAAATTGAGAATGAAAGGAGAGAACGTATAGAATTACATGCGGAAAGAATCATGTAATAAAATACTCCTCTAATGGATTAGAATCCTTTCAAAAGGAACACTTTCCTAAAGATAAGACTATTTTGTTCCCATTTTACTTTGACCCCTATCTAATTAGTCACCAAACCCTTTTGATGCTTCCTTTGTGCCACCTTCTATGTTCCTTCCTTTCTAAGCTCTGGGTCATTAGAAAACGCCTTTTGGGTTTTCCATGCAGCGTCCTCCACAGTGAAACTTGCACTGTTCCATCTGCCTGTCATTGTCCTCCACTGTCTTCAGTGTATCCTTATAGTTCAGTCTACTTGTTCTTCAGGGGGAGCCCTCAGCTCAAATCCTATGTCCTTCTCAAAACCTCCCTTCATATGACCTGGGAGTGCTTTCTCTCTTCTCTCAACTTCTGTGGCCCTATGGCCATGTGGTCCATTTGACATTTGATGTCCCTTGTCCTCCAGTGTTGTCCAAATCTTGTTTTAAATTTCAATTTTTAAACCTTTGTCTTTTCAAGTAGATAGTTACCTTTTTGATCCTCTGTGGCTCTTAACACAGTACCTTGTGCATGTGTTGAAGTGCAGGAATAACACCCGTATTGCAGGCTTTATATATGGTGTCTATATGTGTGTGTATGGTATATGTAAATCTACATATTAAGTGTTCAGTACTTGGGAGGGATATGTGTGAGTGGGACTGTAATATTACTAAATCTTTTAATTGTGTGAAGTGAATGTCTTGTTCTGACACTAACTGAATGAATAACTTGACTTTTAATTTTAACCTTGAAGAGAATATATGTGATGCAGACTCTTTTTTTTTTTTGTGGTACGCAGGCCTCTCACTGTTGTGGCCTCTCCCGTTGCGGATCACAGGCTCTGGACGCACAGGCTCAGCAGCCATGGCTCACGGGCCCAGCCGCTCCACGGCATGTGGGATCTTCCCGGACCGGGGCACGAACCCGTGTCCCCTGCATTGGCAGGCGGACTCTCAACCACTGCGCCACTAGGGAAGCCCTGATGCAGACTCTTTTAAAGGGCTTTGGATACCATAGAGCTCGAGGTCTTGAAATAGTGAATTTTTTAAATCTTCTAATAGAAAAACACGCTGTCTCTTTTCACCTTGATTACTGATAGCTTCCACTAGGCCTAAAAATAAAGCATGAATTGTTTAGAGTGATTCATTTGACACTGTCAGCTGTTCGCTGGAGAAATTACATTGTTCTGGCATTTATTTAGTATTTTGTGGTGGACAGTGTACTTTATCATTTTGATTTTTATAGCACATATCAACAGATATTAAATTCATTTTGTTTACCAGTGAACTTTGGGTCCAAATTCATTTAGTGAAGGAACATTTTTTGTGAATGTCTGCTATATTCCAGACACGCACAACAATGAACAAACCATATGGGCTTTATGTTGGAGTGACTCATTTTCAGGGGGGAAAGACAGACATGTGTATAAATAAGTACAATAATTTGTTATAGATACAATGATAGAAATATCATAAAGACCAAAATCCAGTAATCGTAGCCATTCCCATTGGAAAGTATGACACTTAGTAAGCCCTAAATATGCCAGAGAATTCCTAATGCATTACATGTTAGAATTAACAGAGATAATATAATTGTTTTGTAGAAGTTATAGATACTGTTAATTTCTCCTTTAATAGATCATGAGACAAACCTAATTCAAAATCATACAGTTGGTTCCCATCATAAGATCTAAACATTCTTCAACTTCATTATTTTTGTTTTAGAGGATAGCTTTTTCCCAAGTACCCAGTGCCATGATGGTGTTTAATAATAGACATTAATAGTGTAATTATTAATAATTTAATACTGGAAATATTACTATTTCCAGTTAGATTTAAATTATCATTGGTAATATAGTTAGTTGAAAGCATAAGTAACTTATTTTAAAAGGGGTCTTAATTAATTATCCAAGCCCCCAGACTTACAAAGCTGCATAGGAAAGCAAATGTCATCACAAACTAGGAGTCCTCACTGGTGGACCAACCACTTAGATTATTGGCCCCAATAAGCAGAATTCTCCCAGCATCCCTGTATGCCCATGTACCCGATCCATGGCTTCTGTCAGCTCAGCCATGAGGTTTTCTGTGCAGCTACTCAAGTCCTTCTGTGAATGCCTGTTGGATCAGGACGGGTTGGAAATTATTTCTGACACCTCACCATGAAAGAAGGAGGACGATAGAGGTCGATACATTTCACTCCTGCCTGAGGCGAGGACTAGGAGATGCTGGTGAATCCACATGGTGTCTTGGGTGTCTTTAAAGAAGAAATGGTTAATTTAGGAGAGCAGAATTTACCAAAAAAAAAAAATTTCCAAAAGGTTTATATATATATATATATATATATATATATATATAATGTTTTTAAAGTGGCTTCTATATTCCAGGCAATTTTTTATATTGATTTAGTACTCCTAACCCTGAGAGATGGGTAGGATTTTTCTGTTTCCTCACTAAGGCTCAGAGAGCATTATTGAACAGGTTGCCCCATGAGCCTGTGTGCACACCACTGTAATATGCAGCTTGGCACTTTTTTTTGGGTCATAATTTTTCTTTCCAGCTATGCCCCAGTTCCATTTTCCCATAGTTCACTTACCTACTTGAGACTTCCTGTTTCTCCTCCTGCTATATCATACGTAGGGTTCTAAATTCCATATGCTGCAGGAGGAGAATGGTGAATTACCTTGTCCTTTATGTGTTAGAATTAAATTTAAAGGAAGAATTCATATTGCTTAGACCTGCCAGTTGCTTGAGGCTTTCTTGTGATATGCTTAGCCCCTTTTTCCTTTGGACAAGACGAGGTTGGGAAGCAGTTGAAAACTGAGGAGTTTGTTGGAAGGGATCAGAAGCTAGGATGAGGAGGAATTAAAGGAATGCTTTAAGAAAACCATATAAGTTTATTTTCTTATTCAAACTATATGAAAATCTATATTTAGTAAACTAGCAATACAATACTTTAATAGTGTCTTGTTTAAGCTGTTTGGCCTTGTCAGCAGAATTTGATAGGGATATTATCAAGTTCTCCATAGCTTTATATTTGATGTCAACACGTTAGCTAAGTTACAGTGTATTAGAACCTTCTGCTAATTAATTACAAGTAAAGTGAACTAGGCGCTTCCTGCACAGTTGGTAAAAGGATCTAAGCAGGAAGATCAGCTAGAAAATCGTCTCCTACAACATGAAGGACTATGTTCAGGTACCTGCAGCTGAACTCGAAAAGCCTTATGAACTGACTTCAGCAAGGGAGTCACCCACATTTCTGTGCCTCAGTAGGTCCAATGATTTTATTTTACTTGTTCTTGTGGTGTTTATAAGTACAGAATTGTCTTATTTAAAATAGAGTTCTTTCTTTTGTGATTACTGTTACCACTCACTTTCACCTTGTATTACCTTCAGTATGTTATCATTTTATAGAAACCTGAGTAAATTGAAGCTTTCAAATCTAGTTTCATCTGTCTTCTCTATAGTTGGTAAGTTTTCATGCATAGTAAGTGGTCAAGAAGTTGTTTTTGTTTTGTTTCGTTTTGAACCTCCTGGAGAAGCTCACTGTGATTGTTTATTTCCCTCCATGGCAGTGCATTCCTCATCTGTTAGCCAGACTCACTCCTGCAGTCATGTTCATGGGTAATGGTTTGTGGAGAGCTCAGATGTTTAAAGTAATTTAGAAATTGTCTGGTGCTTGAATTCAGAGTGGCAGTTACCCTTTAAAGTCATCAGATCTGCTTGGAATCTCAGCTCCTCTCCTTACCGGCTGTATGATATGGGACAAATGGGCCTCCCTTAGCCTCTGTTTCCTCGTTTATCACACAAAGCTGAAAATAGCACCTCAGAGAGCTGCCGTAGGAATAGATGAATGATGCTGTAGAGTACTTAGTGTAGTGCTGCACACATCACGTTCAGAAAATAGCAGTTACCCCACTGGTTCTCCTCTTGTTATTGAAGCCTTGTGAACCACATGTAAAATTTGTTGGATATTTAGATGATTAATTCTCAGCAAAGGTTGTCACGTTGTTGGCAATACTATCTCAAGGGCCCTCAAGCACCTCTGCTTACCCCAATTATAAGTACTTACAGCGTTACTAGTAATAACTACCATTTTATTGAATGCTTACTGTGTATTACACCCTTAATAAGAACTTTACATATAGTTTTATTTCATTTTTCCCAATAAATATGAAGAAGGCGTTATTACACCCATTTAACTGATAAGGAAATGTAGGTAAAATAAGAGAAGGTAACGTGCCTTCCCTAGGTGGACAGATTCCCTAGGTGGACAGAGAGAGACCTTGGGTTCACCACGGTCTGTGTGACCCCAGAGCCCCTGCCCTTTAACCCCATGCTACCTATGTCTTTTTACTCATCTGTCTCTTCCAGTACACCTAAGCTTCCTGAAAGTGGGAACTGGATATTATGTGTATTTCAAGTCCCCATTTTTTGGAAGCCTCTTTAAACTAAAAGCAGTGTATAATATCAGAAAGTATCAATGTGAGACATAATACCTTATTAAGAATTCTTTCTTACCTATTGAAAATTACATAATTTACCATTCTGACAGGAAACTTGAAGCTTTGGGACTTGTTTTTCAGTTCCATTCTCTCTTTGCCATAATAGCAATTTGAATTTACTATATTTGGCCTTGTATTAGTGATAGCAAAGTATTCATCCTAATCTTCTTATCAGGTTATAAGCTTCTTTCATCATTGCAGTTCCTAGCTCAGTGCCCTATATAAGTTAATCACTTGATACATATTTGATTTTAATTTATTTCAGTGTATTAATATTCATCTGAAGTATTTTTATATTAGGTATAGTTGACACAGAGATATGACTTTTGCTTACTTGGCTTTTACCCTTGTTTTTCTTTCTAGTAATCTAGCCTGTGTTTTGCTTTTGGACTTTAAAAAGAGTTCAGGTATTTTGGTGTTAGTCTGAAAAAAATTCCCTAATGGACTCTTTGGAATTTTTTCTTCTATTAAAGTAGAAAACATCCTGAACAATGTATAACATTTTACATTATCAGCATGTAGTGCCTATGTATATATTGCTGAACTATTCACTATTTTTTTTTAATAACAAGTTTATGAACTTCTCAAGGGCAGGGATCTTGTCTCTTATACTTTCTTGTATCTGTGGCATCTAGCCACTGATGGTGGCTAGGGACATAGCAGGTGCAGATGAAATATTTGGATGTTGATTGATTTGACCACTAATATCTCTGGGTTTGTGGAAAGAGCATGAGGTTTCAGAGTTAGACATTGGATTCTCACCCAGCCATTGCTGTTGAGTAAGTTACTTGGTCAGTTCTGCTACAGTTTCTACTCTTACAAAGTAGTAGTGATAATAATACCTAACAGATTTGCTGGAAATGTTAAATAATGTATGCACACTGCTTTATGATAACTAAAGATGCTGTACATGTCTTAATTCTGTCTTGTTTTTATCAATATAATGGCTCCATTCTATGACAAATTTGGACTCAGTCTTTATATGTTTTGGCCTGTTGGGCACTTAACTTGACGTGGTATATGACTGCATGCATGAGTCATGTATACTTCATGAGCAGAGTGAGGTCTGGAGAAGTTTTCTGTTGAATAACATTACTCAATAAGATAATGGAAGTCTGCTTAAGTCTGCGTTCTCTTAACTTCTAGCTTAAGTGTTCTCTCATACCATGTTTTGGTTTCTAAATACATACAAGTGCACACTTACACACAGACACACATACCCCAGTTTCATAAATCATGGGAAGAATTTTATAATGGCTCAAGACCAACATTCCCATTAAGTTATTAGTTTGTAGGACAAGAAAATGGATCCCTCCTACTTACATAGTTCTTTCCAGAGAGTTGATGTGCCTTACCCAAGGTCATGTAGCCATTTAAGTGAAACAGTTGGAATGAACCCAGGTCTTCTAATCCAAATCCTTGACCCTTTCCAAGATGCCAACAACTGAAAATGTATAGAGCAGCCTTTGAGCATTTTTTGAAATTCCTGGACTTTCCCTTGATGTTGATTCTCCCTCACTCTTGTGGTTCCTTTGTATGAGGCATCATATAGATACAGGTGTTAACTGTTTTCACCAGCTACACTAAAACTGCCATTTTAAGACCATTGTAGCTGGAGCTGAGTGGATTGGGCTGGGCAGGAAAAGTGGGGGTGAGGGAGGTGGAGGTAGGGGTAGGGGCTGCAGAGAGTAGTAGGAAATGAGACCAGAAGGGAGGCAAGGTGGGGTACCAGTTGTGTATATGCTTTATAGGATGAATTGGGCAGGTTTTATGTGAATGTGCATGCATGTGTGTACACACACACATGCTCCAAAACAGTTTGAACAGTTTGGTTTGAAACTTTGGAGTAATTAATTAGCATGTTCATTTTGACCTGGTGTCTTTGGGGAGGGGAGGAGAAATTTAACTTTTTCACTTCTTAAGTAATAATTGAATTTGCATGCCTTTTTCTATTTCTGGCTGTTTGAACTTTCCCCCTTTATTTTAAATAACCCATAAATATTCAGAAACTTGAATTTCTAGGTCAGTTTACAATACGATTAATCTCTGTACTTTGTGATTTTATTCTTTTTGAACAGGAGTGTGTTGCTGCTGTTCAGCTTTGCGTCCTCGCTACAAACGCCTGGTGGACAACATATTCCCTGAAGATCCAAAAGTAATTTGATCTACATCTACTGATCCTTCTCTTTGCTGACCCATCCTTCCCCCCGCTGACCTCCCTAAAGGTTTCCCTAATTTCATTTCTCTACTTTTACTCCCAAATCTCATCATGTACACTACTATTTTTATACTACTCTGTTTTTTTTAACCTTTAAATGATCCATGCTTGCTTGTCTGACTTTCAGATTCTTTTCTTAGATTAAAGCATAAATTCAGAATGATGGACGGATGATGTTCTTTAGTCTGTATAGTTCCTAAATTCAAGTAATACTCACTTACCAAAAATTTATGAACTAGTGTCAGATCATTTGTATGAAATGCCAAAAGAACACAACTGTGAATACAGACTTGGTCTTCTGCTCTCGCCAAGCTCCTAGACAAGTAAATTGGCAATTACAATATTGTGTGAAAGAATATGTTGTGATAGAGAAATAAGTACAGGGTACTGCTGGAGTAGGTAGGAATGATATCTAATCTGGGCTTGGGAGAAGAAAGGCCTGAAGGAAATGAAATCTAGGCTAAGATCCAAAGAATAAATAGGGTTGGCCACACAATTTTCAGAAGAGAATTGAGAAGTAAAGGGAGAATATTCCAGGCAGAGTTTGTTCTCTTTTTACTTAAGTGCTTTTTAATTTTTTATAAAAGTTACTTTATTGTGGAAGACGACTGGTTTCAAAGCAGTTGTCTTTGATTGATTTTGTTTGACACTGTCTTAAATTTTCCAAGACTCCTTTAGTCTAGTGTTAAATGGATAGGGACAAAAAAGTGTTACATGGGTTTGACTTCCAGAAGTTGCTTTATTTTAAAATGTAGCCAACCCTAGAAACCTTTTGGTTATCTTGATATTAATTTATGAGATACACCTCATTTTTAATCAAATCTGATTTAAATATTCAGCAATTTGTAGGAGGCCTATCAATTAAATATTTTGGCTGCGAGATATCCTGGATAATTTATGGCATATAAATAACTCTAAGATATGGTACCTGCCTTTAAGAAGCTTTCCATCCATTTGACTGATATAAAGCGAAAGCATACTAAATATTAAATCACAATGCATAAATCAGTAAGAAAAATGTTAAGTAAAACAGGTGGTAAAGTTTCTGCCTTTATATCAGGGAGGTATCACATGGGTTGGCAATCTCTGTGAAGCATTCTCAGAAGAAATGTAATTTGCTGAACTCTGAAGGATGTACACCATCTGGAGAAGCAGAGATTAGTCTCTTTGTTGCCGGCAAGAGAAAAATCATGGTAACGTAAGAGATACATTTGCGAACAAGAGCCTTCAAATGAAGGTGCCTATAGCCTAATTGAAGTGTAATGAGTGATAATTGTACACAATTCCTGATTGGAAGTTTCAGAAGTATCATTTAATAGACTGAATATCCAGATCATTTCCTTAAGGAATCTGGAACATACGATTACTGAAGATAAGGTGGAGTGCAGATTAGGGAGGAATGTGAATGACAGACAAGGCACCTGCTTTATCCCCTGTAACTTACAGGCAGTGAGGGAGCTTTGAACACTTTTGATCATGGGAGTGGTGGCAGGTAAATTAGAGAATGGTTACAGAAAGAATCTTTATTTTTGCCAAGTATTTAGATAAGATTTACTTAAATAGCAATCTGTAAAATAAGGTTTAAGGAAAAGGAAAGATTTACATGAACCTTGCATACATATGGCAACCATAAACCCAATTGACTACATTTCTTATTTTTAATTTATTAAACGAACAAATCTTGTGGTATATCCAAAACACGTCCAACAGTAGATACCCAGAGTGCAGAGGTCTACATGTCATAGTCTCTGTCTTCAAAGAGTGCTCTAATGAGGGGAACAAATAACCAAACCTTTTCTTATAATGACTAAAATATATTCTATTCCTTACATACTATATGCAGTTAATTGAGCTATTTTTCTGTAAAGGAAGGTGTTAGAATAATCCATTGCTTGTGAAAGCATATTTAAATGCTTTTCCTAAATGGGGCATTTATTTAACTTTTTGAAAATTCTACATATCCAGAATGGTGATTAGCTCTTAAGAGGCTATATCCAGGAAGGTTCAGCATAAATATGGATTAATTATTAATCCAAAAAGGGGAAATGTGAAGCAGGCAACACTTAGAAATACAAAAAATAAGCATGAAAATATAAATATAACCTATTTCACTTGTATTTTTTATTTTTATTTTTAGGATGGCCTCGTTAAAGCTGATATGGAGAAATTGACATTTTATGCTGTATCTGCTCCAGAGAAACTGGATCGAATTGGTTCTTACCTGGCAGAAAGGTTGAGCAGGGATGTTGTCAGACATCGTTCTGGGTAAGGAAACTAATTGCTGCTAATATAGTATCTTTGGAAAATTCTTCCTAGGCTAAATCATCCTATAAATTATTTTGCCATCTAGTCAGGGAAAGATAACATGGAGAATAAAACATTGTAATATCATATAAGGAAATGTGTAATACCGAATAGATGCTGTAGCTTTTATTACTTTCCTGGTGGTCAGGTTTAAGAATAAACTCATGTTACTTAACAGAGTTGTTTTAAGTATCCACTTATTTTTAAGACTTCTCTAATGGAAATAGTAGAAATTGATTCCCTTAGTCTGTCAGCGCAGTACTGTAATTTAAAAATCAGTCTCAAAATTGAAAACTATCAGAAATTCTGTTAATGAACTGATTTTTATCACAGCTCCAGTTTTACCTATCAGAGGAGCAATAAAAGAGAGCTATGTTAGGCTTAAGGTTCAGAATATGTAAGCATGCTGATTTGACCTGTGCTAGCTGTACATCTACCTATAAATAAAAGTGTACCATCTTAATCTATTCTCTGTGCTTGAAGAGCAGTAACTTTGCAATTTGGTTTATAAATACTTTTCCATATTGTCATTTTATGATGCTAGTTTCTTAGAGTATTCCTTTCTCCAAGTGCTATACTGGCTTTCTCTGCTTCTGCATTGTTACCATTTAGAGCACTTGATACAAATGTGAGTCTTGATACAAGTAGTTTTTATAGTTGACTCTTCAAGCAAAGTTATCTGAAGTCTGAATTCTAATTTTTAGTACAAGCTTTAAAATCTGATGAATTATATGGTAAAATGTATGATACCTTTCCTTATAATATTGCTGATACTGTTTCATATACTCATATTTACAGATACAAATAGATTGTGTTAGAAATTTAGGCACGTTTCTTACAATAACTTTTGGGTTGGATGCAAAGAAATGTGGTTAAAAGCCTGGAGAATATTTGTGTTTACAAAAAAATTCACATGAAGGTAATGTTAAAGAAGCTCTGGGAGAGTTTTTGGTGAGCAGGAGAAAATGGGATAGTACAGTATAGTTTCTGTATACTTCCACATGAGGATTATTTTATAATCTCAAGATTGTGTTGTGTGAAGATTAGGATCTCACTTAGAAGCTGCTAAATTTGCCTTTCTGTGCTCTGTGCATTTAAGTAAACTTATTTTAATTATCCCTATGAAAGTGATTAGGAGAATTAAGAGAGCTAGAGATGTGTTGACATTATTTTTCTCTTATATTTAGGTATGTTTTAATTGCTATGGAGGCATTGGACCAACTTCTTATGGCCTGCCATTCGCAAAGCATCAAGCCATTTGTAGAAAGCTTTCTTCATATGGTAGCAAAGCTGCTGGAATCAGGGGAACCAAAGCTTCAAGTTCTTGGAACAAATTCTGTGAGTAAAACTATTCTCTAATTTTAAGTTTAATTAGAATAACTTGGATTCACTCTTTTTAGAGTGTCTATCTGGTAGAAACAGATGCTCTGGTCAGGGCATTTGGACAACCAGTACAGTGGTAGATGATTAGAACATTTTGTCTCTAGTTTTTATTGTCACTGCTTTTGAAATCTGGGATGTTAACCAATCATAAGGAACAACAGAAACTCAGTTGGCCATAAATGGAAGGCTTTTCTTTTCCCCCAGGCCTTCTTACACTACTTCTGAACTATTTCTGCTAACAGCATTCATTTTCTTTTATCCAGAACCATAGTTTGTTAAACATGTGTGGGGTTGGGGAAGGCATATCTAATAAAGAAAAAAAAATACAGTGATAACCTTTCTCCTCTTGTCTTTAGTTTCATTGTATAACCTTCAGTCTTTCAGTTCCAACTTCATCTCTGAGGAAGCTTTCAGGCATTCAACCAATCTATATGTTCCCATACAGATTTTTATCAACAAATAACAGAGTCATATACTACCTGCTATTGTTTATAGATAACTGTTTTGTGGTTAGGAAGTGTAGGGAGTGACTAACAGCATGGATTCTAGGGTTCGACTGCCTTTCTTTGAATTATGCCTGTGACACTTTCTAGCTGTGTATCTTGGGCAAGTTATTTAACCTCTCCTTGCCTTAGTTTTTCATCTGTGAAATGAAGATAATAATAGTACTGATCTTGGTACTCCTGTTGTGTGATATGAGTTAATACAAATAAAGTTCTTAGAGCAGTGTTTGGCACTGTTAGTTATTGTTGGTAGTAATATAATGTTTTTCTTCTTTTGAAGCAAGAGTATGTAAATAAAATCCTCATTAAAAAGCCCTTAATATGATTTTGTCCATTTGTTTCAGAGGGAAAATACTGGCTATTTCCAAGTGCAGTTAGGTGGTGTGACAGGCTCCATTTCTGGCAACATAGCTGCTTATGCTTCTCCTATTTCCTTTACATTTAGGTGAGGAAAGTTTAGGGGAAATTAAAAAAAAAATTTTATTGAAGTATAGTTGATTTACAATGTTGTGTTAATTTCTGCTGTACAGCAAAGGACTGAGTTATAGATACATATATATATATATATATATGTTCTTTTTCATATTCTTTTCCATTACGGTTTATCACAGGATATTGAATATAGTTCCCTGTGCTATACAGTAGGACCTTGTTGTTTATCCATCCTGTATATTAGGGGAAGTGTTTTAATGGTTGTGGGGGAAGGAGTTTCAGTGTAAATCTCCAGACGTTTGTTTACTTCAAGCCAGCAATGCCATTAGAATTCCTTTAATGACTCATTTGGGAAAAAGACAAAATTCTCCAGTTGCCTACTTTGACTTGAATGAATTGTATTAAATGAAATGCTGTATTATCTTGGCCAACATTATTTATATAGTATTCCCTGGAAGTCTGATTTTAATTCCTTAGTGGTGCTAAGCTGTCAAACGTGACTGGTACTGATTTAGTCCCTTTGTATTTATTAGTGGTCTTTGTACATTTTATTTTAATTTGTTGACATTTGCCACTTTGTGCTGATGCTGACTCAGTATAACAGTACAGGATTTATTCAGGTTCTCCTTTGTTTTAGAAATTGTGCTAGGTACTTTGTGTTTTTACCCTTTTTTAAAATTGTGAGCTATTTCAAATATAGAAAAGTATAGAGAATAATATAGCATACCCGCATAAACACAGATTCAGGCAAGAAAATTGTTAAGTAGTTAATATATCAATAAATGATAATACATAATTATTGTTATAAATAATAATACATAATAGCAATAAATGTTAACACTCTGCAACATTGGTTCATGTTTTTTAAAAGAAATAATATAGTATATGTTAGATACTTCATATACATTATGTCATTTAATTCTCACAAAAAACCTTCAAGCTTAGAAGTATTATTCCCATTTTACAGATGAGGAATTGAAGCTAAATAACATGTCCAAAGACATAGTGAAATAATCGTGTTATATAACAGGGATTCAGTGCTAGGCCCTTCCTACTCCAAAGCTTGTGTTATATAAATACACTGTCATTTTTGTGGATTAAAATCTAGGAAAAGCAGAGGTTACTTTCTTTTTTTTCTTCCTCTTGTATTCAATTGATCCATCTCACTTTTCTGAAGCCTATTGCTAATCTTTACCTTTTCTTTAACTATTGTTGACAGTTGTCCATAGGGCCCAGTCATTTAAACCATTCACTACACTAAAGCAGTGATTCTCAACCAGGGACAGTTCTCCCCCCTCACTAACCCTCACTGGACGTTTGGCAGTGTCTGGAGACGTTTTTGATTTTTCACACCTGGGGTTGGGGGAGTGCTAGTGCCTTCTAGGATGCTGGGCGTGCTGCTAAACATGCTATACGTAATGCACAGGACAGTCCCCACGACAAAGTTTATTGGGTCGAAAATTTAATAGTGCTTACTGTGAGAAACGACATCTAAGATCACAGTGCTGCTGCCTTTTGTTGTACCTTTTAAAACATATCTAGCTCTTCACTTAAATTTTTTTTTATTGGAGCATAATTGCTCTACAATGTTGTGTTAGTTTCTGCTGTACGACGAAGTGAATCCGCTATATGTATACATATATCCCCTCCCTCTTGGACCTCCCTCCCGCTCCCACACCTATCTGGGTCATCACAGAGCACCGAGCTCAGAGGGAGAGAAAGCAGCAAGGCCTTGTGCTAACTTTTGTTTGGTTCTCATTTGAACTTCTCAACAGCCCTGTAAGTTAAATATTCCATTTCACGGGTCACATATTTTGTTAGTAAATCCAGGATCCAAATCCAGAGCCCTCTAACAGAATCCATTCCTAATCTCTGCACCATACTGTCTCATTTTTTCCCACTCCTACGTATGATAAGAAGTCTATAATGATAACACCTTTCTTTTTATTGATTTTTCTTAGCACAGGGTGTATAGGTTTAGAATTTGTTAGAGAGCTCCCAGAGTTACAGGAATTAGAAGAGCTTTTCCATAAAATTGGGAAGGAAGATAATATTTTATGCACTTCCCTGGAACATAGCCGCACATGTTTTATCCTGTTCTTTATGCCAAAGGGTGATAGGAGACGCTTCTGTAAATGATCACTCAGATTGTACTTGAGTATTTGTGACTTTCAATAAGTGAAAAGAGAATAAAGTTTCTCTAAAAAATTTCTAGAACAATTTAACATTTTAATGGCCAAATTTTAAAATTTCTGATTAATTTTTTTCTAATTTAATATGTGATTTTTGGTAGCAAGTTTGGAAAATGCAAGATAATATGAAAGAGTAAACAAGTTAAAGATACCTGTAATTTCAGTATCCAGAAGTAGTCCTTTACTATTTTAATTTCTTTTTAAAATATAGTTTAGAAAATGGGGAACATATTGTATGTACACTTGTATGTGTTTTTATCATTCACATTTTTTGAGCATTTCCTGGTGTCATTCAAAGCTTCTTTTTATGAAAAATACAAATATTTGGCTTAATATTTTCTGAAACTCTTCATATGGTCAGTGTGTAGTATGGGAATCTAGAAAATTGGAATCAAACCCCTGAACTGTAATGCCAGTTTCACCATTTACTCACAGTGTCATTTTGGGCAAGCAATTTAACTTCTGAATTTAAGTGTTCCTGTCTGTAAAATGGGGATGATGACACATTCTTTACAGGATTGTAGGAATGATTAAGTAAGAACTCACGTGAAAACACCTAGTACAGAATATGGTACAGAGTAGGTAATGAATGTCAGTTTCATCTCTACCAGGTGTGGTATTTGTGGTCTTTTTCTAGATAATATGAATCATGAAATTATAATTTAAAACAGATGACTTGGCTCTGGCTGAATTAATTTAAAATACTTTTAGTATCATAATTTTATTTTTTCAAATTTATTCTATGCTTACTTTAGTTTTGTTTCCAGGATAGCTTTAGGCTATTTTAGAAGTAATAAATTACTGAATAAATGAGAAAGCAAATAAGAAAAAAAGAGTACATATTAAGGAATCATATGGCTAGGCCTGTGACTCATGTAGGATATTTAAAATTTCCTAAACATATGGATCTCTCTCTTTTTTTAATCTTTAGGAAAGAGGTAGAATAAATTTTACCATCTCAGTATTTTTTCTGCTATATTGAGTTGGTTCTCTTCAGTTTAGGGCCCTTTTTTCTTGTCCCGTCTCATTTGTATAAATATTATTCATTCATGTGTTATGTAACAACTGTCAAGATTTCCTACCCAAGATTTAAGAAATAAAATTCCCTGAAGGTTTGGGCCTGACTGAGGTTGTCATGGAAACACCGTCAGAATCCAGGAAATGCAGAAGGGCTTTAGAATGAGAGCTCTTGGGAGAGTGGGCTCACTCAAAAGAGACTGCATCACAAAGTTATATTTGATGTTTATAACGCTATATTCTTGATTAGGTAAAGTTCATTATCAAAAACTTCCTTTCGTATATATGTGGCATTTATATTTCATAATTCGTTTGCTTTTTACTTGGATATTTCTTGTCGATGTAACAAATAATGAATGAAAGTAAATGTGTTTTTTCCACACTGTCAAAAAGGTGATAATACATCTTATTATTTTTTTAGTTTGTCAAATTTGCAAATATTGAAGAAGACACACCGTCCTATCATAGACGTTATGATTTTTTTGTATCTCGCTTCAGTGCCATGTGTCACTCCTGTGATAGTGATCCAGAAACACGAACAGAGTACGTATTGGTTTATGGTTTATAGTCTTGGAGTTATTTATTGATGAATATTGTATTTATATATTACATAATGATCACCAAAGGAGATGGGAAAACATATGCTTTATTCCTGAAGTACAAATTTCATTGCTGTTAGAAGAACTGACTAGAGCAGCAAAATTGAGAGTGGTTTCCTAACTTGGTCAGAATAAAATGCAGAGTCTTTACTGTAACCCAGAATGCCCTTTAATGCTCACCATACCCCAGTGTTAGATCCTGTCATTTCTTCTTCCTTTCACTCTGATCTAGTACATGGGTCTCCTCGCTTGCTTGAATACATGAGGCACACTTCTCCCCAGGGCCTTTGGACTGAGTGGTCTTTGGGCCTTACCTCACTTTGTTCAGATTTCTGCTCAGATGTCACCTTATCATGAGAATCCTCCCTCAGCCACCTTTTATTTATTAATATCAACCCTCCCAGTTAAGCTTTATCTTCTCATACCTTGTCTGTTGTCTCTCCTCTATGGAAGATGAACTCCAGGAGGGCAAGGGTTTTGTTTTGAGGACTGCTGTATCACTAGTACTTTGAATATTGCTGAGCACATTACCGGCTCTCAATAAGCACTTTTTGAATGAATATACATAAATTGAATGAATGAATGACTGTATGTTACGGGATCATTGTCTGACTGAGGTGGTCATGACAACTGATTTGGGCATTTTTAAACATTTCTTCTAGATACATCCTAGTAATAATCTAGAATCAAATACTTATATCTGCAAACACAATCGATAGATTGACATGTATATGAAAGTTAAAAATTAAATTCAAAATGACCCTGGTAAATGTAGTTTGAGCTTTACCATAATACACCTAAACAGAAAGAAACTAACCCAAATTCAGAGTGTTGTCATGAGCAGTCGATAGTCAAGATTGAGCATGTTTTGTGATTTTTACTTTTCTTTTAAAATAAAGGAATATACAGAAAGGTAACTAGTTAGCTGTAAGTATGCAAGCTACAGTGTTGCTTTACACAAACAAAAACAAGTGTAAAAGTTACTTAACTTGGAGAAAGAAAGCTGAGCGGTAATTTAATAGTTTTCAGATATAAGAATTATTTCTGTCTGAGATGCTGTTAGTATAATTTTTCCTTGGTATACTATAGGCCATTTAGGATCCTGATGTTATTCCTTTATTACGGGTGTAAAGCCTTATAAAAAAATAGAGATAACTATAACTATCTTATAGTAATAAATTTCCTGTTTCTCCCAATCACTGCTAAAGTCTCTTTTTCTCCCTAAAGGATATTCAAAAAATGTTTTATAAAACTGTTCCCTGTTCTCAGAAGCTGGTATTAACTTGTTAATGGGGCAAAAAGGTATAAAAATTAGCTAAATAAAATGGCACGTTTTGTTCAAAGTTGTAACAATTTTGTTTTCCTTTAAAATACAGAAAATAATCAGAAGATGGGGGTTTTTTTTGGTTTGTTTAGTTTGTTCACGTAGGCATTTCCCAATTTTTGGTTGAGGTGGTGAATTTCACATATAAACCAATGTAGGTGAAAAGTGTTTATGATGTTATAGTACCTATGAAAGGATGCATTTTAAAAATTCAAAACTTTTACATAGGTATCTGATTTTTAGGTTTTAGCGCCCCCTAGTGAAAAATGTTGTCTTTTGAACACATTTTTTTGTAACATTTTTCAACTTACAAAAAAGAAACTTGAAATTTTCTGTACACAAATGAAAGGTGGTACTTTGTCTTAATTCTTTATTATATAACATTTGATATTCCAAAATAACACTTCATTTGAATCACTGTGAAACAAATGAGTAAACTAAAATGCTTTAAGATACTTAGAGGGCTTGATTTTTTTTTTCGGCTTCGTTTTTCGTAAAAGCCCTTTTGGTTTTCTTCAGGACTATTTATATTCCTTCTTAGGTTCTAACTTAGATAGTTATTATAAATCCCTCTTTTTAGCAATACACTGTCAAATAAAACTTAGGGGGCATGGCCAGTAGGAAATGGGGCTGATAACTGTTAAGATTTTCTTAAAATATTTGACTTGCAAATACTACCTTTGTAGTAATGTTAGGCTTGCCCACTTGTGATAGCTGCAGAAGAGATTTTCAAGACTTCTTTTTGTTGTAGAAAGCAGCATGAATAAGACACAGCTTTGTAAAAGGCAAGATTTGTCTCCTAGTTCACTTTCTCACCTGTTCAGTGTCATGTTACCGCCGTATCCGATGCTCCATCTGCTACTACTGAATGTCTGCATTACTTCCCGATGGGTTTCTATGCAGTATCACCCCCTTCCCCACATCTTCCATTCTCTAACCCTATTCGCAGCTTTTGGAAACAGTGCTGGGTAAGCTGAGTAAACTTCTAATGGTGACTATTTCAGGTAGTAACAAAAAAGGAGGGTAAATAACAATCAAATTTGGCCAGAATGAAGGTGTTTCGGGGCAGAGGGGCTACCGTGTTAGCTCTTCTCATGAGATTGTTCTTCCCCAGATTTTATATACTGTTTTCTAGTTACCTTTCTTCTCATCCTTGAACTGATAGATTTTATTTTTAAAGAAGAATGAGGAAGAGCTTGAGGAAGTTGAGGGCTGTGAATTGGGAAGGGAGGATAAGGCAGCATTCTCTCACAGTATGGATAAATATGGATAAATTTTAAGCCCCATATGCACACAGTAATGTATATACATCAGGACACACGGATGTATATGTGTATATGTATATGGCTCAGGTTATCGGCACTGCATTTTGATAGTCCTCCTTTGTCATACCTTTTAAGGAACCAGCCTCGTCTTCCATCTAGGTGGACTAAGGGAGGTGAGAGGTTCTCAGGGAGAAACAGTGCATGGAAAGTCTGCAGATGCATTAAGGGTGTTCAGGAACAGTGAAATCCTGTTCTCACTCAGCTGCTGAGACTTCTAGGCAAGAAATGGGAGAGAATCTGGTCCACGTTGGTTTGAATTATTATCATCCACTTAGGAAAACCTTTTTTAAAAAAATTTTACTGAAGTGTAGTTGATTTACAATGTTGTGTTAATTTCTACTGTACAGCCAAGTGATTCAGTTATACATACATTTTTTAATATTCCTTTCCATCATGGTTTATCACAGGATATTGAATAAAGTTCCCTGTGCTATACAGTAGCACATTGTTTATCCATTCTGTATATAATAGTTTGCATTTGTTAATCCCAGACTCCCCATCCATCCCTCCCCACCCAGCTTGGCAACCACAAGTCTGTTCTCTATATCTGTGAGTCTGTTTCTGTTTTGTAGATAAGTTCATTTGTGTCGTATTTTAGATTCCACATATAAGTGACATCATATGGTATTTGTCTTTCTCTTTCTTAGTTCACTTAGTATGATAATCTCTAGGTCCGTCCATGTTGCTGCAAATGCTATTATTTTATTCTATTTTATGGCTGAGTAGAGTATTCCATGGTATGTATATACCACATCTTCTTTATCCATTCATCTGTTAGTGGGCATTTAGGCTGTTTCCATGTCTTGGCTATTGTAAATAGTGCTGCATTGAACATTAGGGTGCATATATCTTTTCAAATTATAGTCTTCTCCAGACACATGCCCAGAAGTGGGATTGCTGGATTATATGGCAGCTCTATTTTTAGTTTTTTGAGGAGCTCCTATACTGTTTTCCATAGTGGCTGTACCAATTTACATTCCCACCAACAGTGTGGGCGGGTTCTCTTTTCTCCACTGCCTCTCCACCATTTGTTATTTGTAGACTTTTTGATGCTGCCCATTCTAACTGGTGTGAGGTGATACCTCATTGTACTTGTAACTTGCGTTTCTCTAATAATTAGTGATGTCGAGCATCTTTTCATGTGCCTGTTGGCCATCTGTATGTCTTCTTTGGAGAAATGTCTGTTTAGGTCTTCTGCCCGTTTTTTGATTGGGTTGTTTTTTCATTATTGAGTTGTATGAGCTGTTCGAATATTTTGGAAATTAAGCCCTTGTTAGTTGCATCATTTGCAGATATTTTCTCCCAGTCCATAGGTTGTCTTTTTGTTTTGTTTATGGTTTCCTTTGCTGTGAAAAGCTTATAAGTTTGATTAGGTCCCATTTGTTTATTTTTGGTTTTGTTTCTATTGCCTTGGGAGACTGACCTAAGAAAACATTGGTACGATTTATGTCAGAGAATGTAGGAGAACCTAATTCCTTTGATTAAATTATTTTTTATTGAAAACTGATACAGACAAAATATGTCTATAAAAGTCTTTTTTAACTTTAAATGTTGATTGTAAAAAGATGGTATTAAAAGTAAGCCTCGGGCTTCCCTGGTGGCACAGTGGTTAAGAATCCGCCTGCCAATGCAGGGGACACAGGTTTGAGCCCTGGTCCGGGAAGATCCCACATGCTGTGGAGCAACTAAGCCACAAGTGCTGAGCCTGCGCTCTAGAGCCCGCAAGCCACAAGTACTGAGCCCACGCACCTAGGGCATGTGCTCCACAGTAAGAGAAGCCACCGCAATGAGAAGCCCACGCACCGCAATGAAGAGTAGCCCCTGCTCACCACAACTAGAGAAAGCCCGCATATAGCAATGAAGACCCAATGCAGCCAAAAATAAATAAATAAATAAATTTATTTATTAAAAAAAAAAGTAAGCCTCTTTTGGAACTGCCATATCTCTGTCCATCTTAGGTTTTTGAGATTTTTATTTCTTAGACTTATTGTATGTTTATTGTCTCGAGATAACTATTTATTTGACATCCATTCTCTTAGTTAAGTAAGCAGACTTGTTTAAATAGCTTTTTTTCATGACTCAGTTTTTTTTCTTCTTTTTTATAGAATCCGAATTGCTGGAATCAGAGGTATTCAAGGTGTGGTTCGCAAAACAGTTAATGATGAACTTCGGGCTACCATTTGGGAACCCCAGCATATGGATAAAATTGTTCCATCCCTGCTGTTTAACATGCAAAAGATAGAAGAGGTTGACAGGTATTGAATAAAGATGTTAGGGCTGGGGCTGTGTTACTTTAATGTGTGTGTATGTGTGCTCGCTTGCTAGAGTAAGAACGTTTGTCTTTAGTATTATGTATATAGTAGTCCCGTAAACTTGAGCAAGTTTAAGTATGTATCCTTTCTGAAAAAATATCAGCTTCAGTCGTCAAATTAGACTGAGCAGACAGATTTTGACTCAGACACTTAAGCTTTTATTTCTTTTAGAATAAATTTTTACTTTACTTTCTGCTTATTATTGGGCATCGACATTGCTATTTGAATTAATACTACTTAAAGCTGCCAAGTGTAAGAAATAGAGATTATAAACTGAACTTCTGTTATTCTTTAGAGATCCAGCATGCTTTTTTGTAGGGAGTTAGTACTAATCAAAATAATAATAATTGCAGCTACTATTCAATGTATATATATTTTTCAACAGAAATACTAGGCTATTTATATCTTATTTATTCTTCTAAGATATTTTGGCATGGAATATTGTTTTGGGCTGTATGCTGATTTCTTCCCCCCACCCACCCCAGTAACCTGTTGAACTTAGAATTCTGTACTTTATTCTCTTTTTTCAAATGCCATAAGCATGCTTTCCTCCCAAATTCGTTGCCTTACACAGAGGTACTATGCAACCAAGTTTTAGAACCAGTATTCTCCAGTTTGGCTTATTATGCTGATCTCCCTGATTCTTGCAGTTTAAAGAGGGAAATCCAAATCAAATTTAAAAGGTATTTAATTCTGTAGTTCTAAAATTTTAACTTAATTTGTAATTTTGATGATTATGTGTGCAATATCAAAATAAAAGTGGTCTAGAAGTGAAAAGGTGAAACTGGTTAACTCTGCAAGCGCTTACATGTTTATCAGAATTTATGGCAATTACAGCAAGTATTTATGCTAGATTCCTTAGATGTGATTGTCTCCAGCTTTGGAAACCTAAAATGTGAAACGATATATTTTAACACCTTGGGTATTTTTCCTGTTCTTGGCAATGTAGCTGAGGTTAGTTTTTCTGTCTAAAATATTTATTCTTCTAAAGGTACCTGGCTAGTTGAGAATTGACTCCCCATAATTATGGCTCTTGAGGTACAGGATTAGCATAAATAGGATACAGGAATGCTGATACCATTGGTTGCCAACTTCTAAGAAGTTGTGTTTTCTCATGGTTTTATCCCAATGCTACAGATACATGCTCTTTTGAAATTATTATTGCACATGAATACATTAATCTAAAATAAGGTTTTAAAATATGAACAAATAGTGTCTGTTGAAGACACCTACTTATACAAATGTTCTAATTAGCTTTTAAATTTTTATTTTTTATTCAGACTGTGCCATAGTTTTTACTTGATTTTATTTTTGCTCACTTACAGTTAAACTGGGTGATCTTCGGGCACCTTGTTCTTTCTAGGATTTTGCTATAAATGTAGCAAAGTTGTAGGAAGTTAACAAAATAGCAACTACTGAGTATTTTGCCTTTAGAAAAGATATTCTATTAGTTAGAAACAAGTTATACAAGTGAATCTAGCTCTCCAGTTTTGAAAGATTATGTGATTAGCTTCAAGGTGTTGAGTTCATGAAGTTGAATTAAGCTCTAAAGTTATTTTGGGATAACAAGAAAATATCATTCTAATATCTCCGAGAAGTAAAAATCTGTTCTGTTTAACTGTCAGAACTAGTGTCAGAATTCTCGCATTCATTTGTTTGTCTTTATTTTTCAGTCGCATAGGCCCTCCTCCTTCTCCTTCAGCAGCTGACAAAGAAGAGAACCCCGCCATGCTGGCTGAAAACTGCTTCAGAGAACTGCTGGGCCGAGCGACTTTTGGGAACATGAATAATGCTGTGAGACCAGTGTTTGCGTAAGTAGTTGGTGTTTCCCTGCTTACTTGTGACTGTGCTATGTTCCTTCTGTTGTAATTTACTTGCAGAGGACAAATACTCTTACCTGCGTGAGTGAGTTATTAATAGAGCCAGTGCAGCAATGTGGGAAGGGTACAGGATTGAGTCAGACAACATCCCTTTGAGCACTTGTTCAACCACTTCGCTAGATTTTCCCCCTTAAATAGGAAATACAATCATGTGCATCATTTCACTAGAGTTTTTATTCACACCTTGAAATGTATATATCCAGTAAAATATTAAAACAAACGAATGTCCAAGTATGATGTATCTTATTTTATTAACTTCTGGTCAGTTCCTCATATTCCCTGGCTTCTGTTTCTTGGCTTTCTTTTTGCCATGGCTGGACTGCCTTAGGTCGCATTCTCTTCTCTGACTAAATTTTATCTTATACCGAGTGACAGCAGAGCAGGAATATTAAATATCTCATTGGTACTTATATGCTGCCTTCCAAGCAGAATACATTTGTGAGCCTTGAGTTTCTCCACATAGACGTTATCTCTCAAGCCTTGTAAACCCTCTGAGTTCTAACTCAGTTGTCAGATGATAGATTTATATAACATTCTGTGTAATTTCTGGACATTTTTGCTAGTCTTTCTTTTGTTAATCATTTGCCTTGTCCTTTCCCCTTCCTGACTATAATAATGTCTTTATAGCATGTATAAAGTAGTCAAAATGTAACATCCAGAATTCTTTATTTAGGGCAGATATTTGGGTTCAAAGTTGAGCTTTAGTTACAAGAATCTATAAACTGCAAAATTAAGCATCAGAGAAATATTATAGTGTTTTCAAAAGGATTCCCCCCACCCCACCCCCGACTGCTTCCACCACCAAAAAGTTGAGATTTACCGTTTAAAGACTCTGTGAGCTTATGAAAATGCTACTAAGAACTAATCAAATTATGTCAAATATAACTAAAGGCAGATTTATTTTTTCCAGACATGCTGATTTAATATCAGAATTCCAGCTTTTATCTTGTTAACCGAGAGGTAATCTATAAGGCCTTAAAAATCTAGAGAGCTAGTCTAAAAGAAGGAAACTACCGAATTAACTATAATTGATTACTTGAGTAACTTGGAAGTGGGCCATATTCTTTTCTATGTAGAACTTAGTGGACTTACCTCGTGATCATGTGTTAATTAATCTAATTAAATGTTAATTAAATAGTTAATTATATATTAGCTATTTAGTTAATTAGTTGATTAAATATTAAATGCCCTCTGCAAGTAAGGTACCAGGTATTTTGGGGGAATATATACATGAATAAAACTGTCCTAGTCCTTAAAAACTTGATTGATAATTGGCATTCCTAGTGGCGTTTTACCTTGTGTGTTCTGTGAATTTTAATTTTGAGCTCATATTCATTGTACCTTTATTTGTGAGAATTCTTTGAGGCTTGGATTAATGGTGTATACTCCATGAGAGGCTTTATTTTGCTTCTGCTGAAGGCATGGATGCAGTGTTATCCAGGCACCACTTTGAACTACATTCTTATCTTCAGTTTTTTTGAGCCACATAGATACTTGTGAACTCTGTCAACCAAGATGATACTTGTGAATTCTGTCAACCAAGATGAGAGCCTGGGTGCTAGGTGTATGGTTGAATTCTTCAGAGAGACTTTCATTTTTGTGATTCTTCTCAGAGCCAAGGCCAACACATACAAGCTTTTTGACAGTCTTCTACAACATAGAACATTCCCCCAGATTCACTGAAGGTGTCGTCTTTTAAGGCTTGAATTGATGCATGTGTTTCTGATCTGATAGCCACCTTTCCTGGGTGGACCCTAAACTTTGTCTCCAGTCTCCTGTGTGTACAACCCTTTAAACCACTAGCTATCAGCTACCAGAGATCTGAAGATGTGCCTAAGACAACTGCTGGCTTCAATGTATACTTACCTCTCCAGATTCTCACCTTCTTGTGGAGTCTGGACTGAGGGACTTTTCTTTCTTGCCAGCTCATGTTGGTATTGAAAAATCATATATATATGTATATGTATGTATATGTGTGTGTGTGTGTGTGTGTGTGTGTGTGTGTGTGTGTGTGTGTGTATTCTAGTCTTTTATTGTTACTGTTTTATGAAAGGATTTGGCAGTTGTTGTGGAAATGGAAACATTGACTTTCTTTTAGATAATATTATTTTGATTGGTAGGCTTTGCTTATTGTTGAGGGTTCTAGAGGAGAAAGTGTAACAAAAATAAGGAACTCTTAAAGGAATTTTCTTACTGTTAATTTACAGGCATTTAGATCATCACAGACTATGGGATCCCAATGAATTTGCAGTTCACTGCTTTAAAGTTATAATGTATTCCATTCAGGTAAGGATTGGTTAACTGTTATATTTATATATAAGTAATTTTAGTTCTGTGTCGATAAGCATGTCCTCAGACAGAGATAGAGAACGATGTAGGAGATAAGACGTGTTCTTAATTTAGTTCTTCGTCTCATTTATCTTTATTTACCGCTTTTATTCTTATTTGCCAAGATGAAAAAATATCTAATTAAAAAGAACTAAATGATTTTATGATGACAATCTTTATTGTGCATTTATTAAATACATTACTGAGCATTTATATTTTATGATAAACTGGTATTAGAATTGATATTTATAGTCTTTATGCATTGAGGCACCTGACGAGGCACTCTCATCTACTGCAGAGGACAGCCTTGGTTTTCTTAAAACTTGAACAGACCCAGTTAGCTCTTAATTCAAGTGGGATTTTAGGTCTTTATTTTTTAACACTATCTACATTTTTAATGCCCTAAAAAATCATCATTAATTTAAAGGAGATAAGGTAGTAAGAAGCAGTACAGCTTTTAGTATAGGTCATACCAGGATTTTCATCTTAGATCTGCTGTTTACTAGTTGCATAGAACTTGGGCAAATTATTTAGCCTCTCTGAGCTTCAATTTCCTCATTTCTGAGAAGGAAATGTTAATGAATTCATTGAATGGTTCATTTTTATATTGAGATAGAAGGTACCATTTATCAAGTGCTGGCTATACCTCTAAATATGCTAGTAACCTTATGTATATGCTTTATCTCATTAATCCTCCTTATTTTATGAAGTAGATATTGTTATTATCTCCATTTTTACGGATCAGAAAACTGACCTTTAGAGAGGTCAGGCACCTCACTCAAGGGTACACAGGTAGAATGTAAGGATTCAAATTCTGGTCATTCTGTTCTAGAGCTTTTGGTCTAAATTAAACATTAAGTTTAGGTTACTATAGCATGCCTAGCATAATGTAGGTTTTCAATGCATGGTAGTTATTATAAAGCTGGTTTGGGTGTGGAAGGATAATTTAAAAAAATTTTTTCCCAGTTTTATTGAGATTATAATTGACATATAACATTATATAAGATTAAGGTATACAACATTGCAAAATGATAACCATAATAAGTTTTCTCAAGATCCATCACCTCACATAGTTGCACATTTTCTTTCCCCTTTGATGAGAACTTTTAATTTAATTTTAGTTTAGTAGGTGAGAAGTTGATCTGGCCATCTGTGGACATAATTAAGGCTGTTCCCCTGGTTTTCAGTAGCCTTGTATTTCTTCATTTGCCTTCCTCATTCAGATTTAGTTACTAGATGAAATTGTTTTTTACAAAAAGTAAAGTAAATTACAAAGTTGAAGAAACTGAAGGAATCAATAAATATTTGTTGATAAAATGTCTGAGAAATGACTTCTGGTCCACAGCATTGCTTTAGAAGGAGCTTTAAGCGCACCATATGTTTTTTGAGGTCCATTAATCAAAAATTACATGGTAGTACCCACCAGAATGGGAGTTTCTGTTTAATAAGACTATCCTGATACAGTCAAAACTTCTGATAGATTTGATTGTTTTAATTGCCATTTACTATAAAATTGATATAAGAATCATTCTTAGGTAATATTTCAACCTCTGTCCATAAAACATTAAACTAGCTGGCCCTGATCAGGAAATTTCATCAGGTACACATTGTTAAGACCTTAATTTTGGTAGTGGCTTTTGATTAGATGAGAGTTTTGACTGTTTAGCATTGTTAGATGTCCATGATAAGAAATAGTATGTATCTGGTTGGGTAAGAGAGAAGTACTATAAATGTCATAATCTGTCTGTTTTTTAACAACATTTTGTCCTATTATCAAGTTATAGGAGTGTATAAATATTCTTTGTGAAATTACAGAGAGGTACAAAGAGAGTAAAAATTTCTCCTAAATCTCCCTCTCAGATGACCAGTGTTAATATGTAGGCATATATAATTCCAGTCTTATATACTTTTTAAAAAACAGAATTTTATTTAACGTAGTATTTTACAACTTACTTTCTTTCACTCAGGATATCGTAAATATTTTCTGGTATCCCTATTTATTCTTAAAAAGAACGGTTTCTAATGGCTACATATTGTTCCATTAAGTGTCACATGGTTTATCATTCTTATGAATTCTGCCAGGATGCATGTAATTGTTCATATATTTTTACACTATTTTGTTCTTTTAGGCTCAGTATTCTCACCATGTGATCCAGGAGATTCTAGGACACCTTGATGCTCGTAAAAAAGATTCTCCACGAGTTCGAGCAGGTATTATTCAGGTTCTGTTAGAGGCTGTTGCCATTGCTGCTAAAGGTTCCATAGGTGAGTGCCAGCACCACCCCACAAAAAAAATTCATTAACCTTTTTCAGAATTTTCTTTTTCAGTAGGAATAGCAATGTGTGGAAAACTCTTCGAAAATATTTGCTATGTTTTTAAATGTGCTCTAATTTCTCTTGAAATGTTAGGTTCACATGACTGTTGTCAGACTTCCTTAGTTACAGTTAAACACTTCCCTCCAGATCATTCTCTTCTTCCCTTCCTCCTTTTTTCCAATAAAGATTCTTGAATACCAGTTAGTTATATGCTAAACATTGGGAGGGTACAAATTCAAGAAAGTTATGGTTTACTTGGAGTTAGATGACTTTACCTACACTGTAGTACAAGGCAGAATTTGATCACATAGCATAAGAAAACCAGGGTCCAGAGAAGGGAGGGAAAATGGATCAACAGGAGGGAAGTATTATGTAGCCCGTTTGACGAGGACGTATGGTGGTAGTGTGGGGGAAGCCCGAGAAGCGGCTTAAAGTTCCACTTGTGGCCAGGCCACGGGTGTCATTCTACAGTGGACTGACACGAGTTAAAGATTTACTGTACCCTTCATCAGAGATGTGTTATAGAGTAATGCATCTGGCTGCAAAGCGTAGGACACATTAGAAGTCACAGGTGGTTGTCACCATTGTAGGCACAGAGAAAGAACTTGACCTTGATGGCAGCAGTAGAAATGGGAACGTAAAGCCAGCAGGATTTGATAACTGACTGACTAGAGGGGTAACAAGGAGAAGGGACAGGTCAGACATCATGCTTTTTCACTCACATGGGATTAGAAGAATGGAAGGGTCCCTAATAAAATTACTGAAGTTAGGAGAAAAATCTAGTTATGGTTTCTTTGCTTCAAAATGAAAGTGGAACTGTACATTAGCTGCTGAAATATTCTAATATTCACTCAGTGTCAAATGAGAGTGGGCATTTTGGATATGGACTTGTCATTACTCATAACTTATCTCAAAGAGATGGAAGCAGGTTACTTAATTGAAGAGTTAACTTGAAATATGAAGTGAAACACAGATGATGCATTGACTGAATCGTCTCACCTGCTAATATCTATTAGGTGTGAGGTTGCTATGTTTTCGGTTCCGTACATTCAAAGAAGCATTTGAACGTGGCTGCCTGTCCTGGAGAAAGTTGGAATCTAGAGTAGGAGGCAGAAATAAAAACACTGATTAAAGTATAGCGTGATAGATGCAGTGCCAGAAACACAGGCAGAGTATTTATAGTACTAAAAACAGAGAGCATAGTTAGTTTATCTGAATGTGATAAATTGGCTAGTTTCTGTCTAATAATTGAGGCAAAATTCTTTCTTCTTCAGCCTCAAAAGATGCCAAATAACTTTCTTAGGCCACAGTGAGCTATATTATAGTTCTCTGGATTTTGACCCAACAGTCAGGTTATCCCAATACTGTACACATTATTCTGAGTAGACAAGATTAGATAGATGGAAAGTTTTTGGTAATCTTTATATGAATATACACATTTTGTGTGGTTTGTACCAAGGATTCAAACAGTGATTTGCTCAGAGATGCCCAGTAAATGTTTGTTGGAATAGCTAGGAGACTTTCTTATTTAGGTATTTCTCATTTACTTTTTTAATGTGCTAGTTAGTTCATAAATTATGAAGTATTTCCAAGTACTTAGAAAATATGCAGAAATCTCTGTTGAGAAGTACGAGGATTGGATTTGAGTGTACGTTACCAGAAGAATGTATCTGCTTACATCAGGGTTCATTTGCAGGACCCACAGTGCTGGAAGTCTTTAACACCCTATTGAAACATCTGCGTCTCAGTGTTGAATTTGAAGCACATGATTTACAGGGAGAATCTATAAGCAGTGCCAACTTAAACACAAGTTCCAAAGACAGTGATGAGAAGATTGTGCAGAATGCTATCATCCAAACAATAGGTGAGTACATTTCACTTTTCAAATTATTCTGGAAAACAGCAATTCAGAAAGCCCTCACAGAAGGTACTTGTCTCTTACGGGACATTAGTCAAAGGTGAATGATAGCTTAGACTTTTAAAAGAACTTTCTGTTTGGAAAATAAACAAACATAAGAATACGACAAAGAACACTGTATATACCCTTCACCCAGATTCATCTATTAATATTTTATGTCATTTACTTTATCATTTCCTTTCTCTCTCTGTCTGCCTTTCTCCATCCCTTTCTCCATTTCTCTGTGTGTGTATGTATAGATATAGATATACACACATAAGCACATATATAAATATATACATATAGAGAGACATAGATACATACATATACACATCTACATTTTTTCCCTAACCACTGGATGGTAAGTGCATGGCTCTTTACTACAGATTATTTTTCCAAAGAATAAACCAGAGTACTCTTACATAACCAGAGTACAGTTATCAAATCAGTAAATTTAACTTTGATACAGTACTTTAGTCAGACTTTCATATTTCAGTTTTGTCATTTGACCTGATAATGTCCTTTATAGCGTGTTTTTCCTTAGGTCCAGCATCCAGTCTAGGATCATTTAGTTGCATTTAGTTGTGATGTTTCTTTGGTTCCTTTAGTTTAGAACATTTCCCTTTTATGATATGGGCATTTTTTAAGACTATAGGTCCCCCTGACCCCTTACTTAAAAAAAAAAATATCCTCACATGGGTTTGTCTGCTCTTTCCTCATGATTAAATTCAGGTTATGGGTTCCTGGCTGGATACTACGTAAGTGATAGTGTTCTTCTCAGATTATCCCATTCGGAGAAGTACACCAACTTCTCGCTGGTGATGTTAGTTTTGATCACGCAAAGTATTGTTCTATTTCTCTGCTGCACAGTTTCCATTTTCCCCCTTGCAAATAATAAACAATCTCTGAGAAGATACTTTTAGGCCGTGCAGATATTCTGCTCTCCATCCAAACTACCCCCTAGATGTAGCAACCATTCAAAATTCTTAGCTGAATCAGAGTCTTTACCATGATGGTTACAAAATGATGGTTATCAACTTGGCACTCAGGGTTCATTGTAAGCAAGAGCCCTTTTTCTCCCTACTTATGTATGTAGGAATACATGTGTTTATCTATTTAAATACAGTGGTATGAGCTCATGGATTTATATTTTTATCTTCATAATTTATTCTGTATTTATTAAATTATTATTATTATTTTGGTGGTCAAACTGTTCCAGATTTGGCCAGTGGAGCCCCTATTTTCTATATCTTTGTAATATCCCCCCACATTTCTTTTAAGCACAGCCTTAGGTTCATTTTATACTTCCTGCCCCAATCCTAGAATCAGTCATTTCTCTAAGGAGCTGTGGTTCCTTTTAGTGGGGAAAGGCGCTAGAGACCAGGATCTGGGTACTGATACTCAGGCTTTACTATCATATGCTTCCCCCTCCCCTCACACACACAAAGGGTAAAAGGGTAAAGAGCTTACTTAAAAAAAAAAAAAAAGAAAGAAAGCAAGCCATGGGGAATTTTTTGGGAAATTAAATGATCAGACTGTATATAAATACGAATTAAAGCAATCAAACTCTTCCTACTTTAACCCTCCTCTTGCAATATTTTCTTTAGAGTATCCAGATCATATTTTAATGTAACTGTATGATTTCTAGGGTAATTTCCAAATTGAGTTGTATTCTTGGGTTTAGTACCTAATCTCTAGTGGTTGCTAATAGTTTCTACTAATAATAGAGTCATATAAATTTATTCTGGAGCTCAGTTTATGCCTTTTATTTGAGTAATATCCTACCTATGGGCGACTTGTTTATAATAGTCCTTTGGAATATTTAATACAGAGTTTTCCTTTGTTTATTTCTAAAGTTTTACGGATATGCATACATGCATTACGCATCCACATTCAGCACCTTTTTATTGAACGTATTGAGCTTAACACCAGGCCATATGCTTGGGCTTCTTGATGCACGTGACTCCTACCTTGTGGACGCCTTTGGTTGATCTGCTTGGGGTAGTACCTCAGTTTCACCTAATCACAATCTCATCATGTGCATAGAAATTGTCCTCATTAGGGCAAAGGCCCAGGGTGTCTGTGATATTTTAAGATGGTATATCAAATCAGCTAGTCTTGTTTTCAGAGAATTAATTTAAATTGCTATAGTGACTTCTAGTTAATTCAGTGTCACTGTTTTACTCTAGAGTATTTAATTTATTGTTTCTCAAGTATGTTGTTATAAAATGTATATACCACAGACAAGCAATATTTCTGTGACATAACACATTCAGAATAACGTGAAAATTAAAACATGAGAGAAAAACAATGCAGTGTGGCACAGTGAATAAGACTTTTATTTAAATCACACTTCTGCTTTCCTCAATATTTTCTTTCAGAAGTTCTCAGTATTCTTTCTTTATCAGGTCATGTGAATATCGGTGGGACACAGAACAGGGCTGCTGTAGCTTTTGCACTTGAAGACAGGAGGCGGTTGGCCAAGCTCGCTCTTTTAAAATAATGCTCTGCTCTTTTGGGGAGGCTCATTAGCACTTCTGTTCAGCAGTTCAAATACAAACAATGGGAATAGAGAATGAGTTAACTTTCTGTCTGTCCTCACAGTTGACTTGTTGGAAAATTTCCATCTTTGTGGTTAATGACCAGCTTGCTTGGAACAGAAAATCAGCAACCAGTTTTGCACAGTGATGAGGAACATATCTAATTGGGTTCTTGGAAAGTTGAAAATACCTTATAGAGAGGAAGCAGAGAGTAATAATAACACACATAGGCTTTGGAAATGTGAATAGATCTCACCTCAGGTCTTAGTGTTAGCTGTGTAATTTCTTGTATGAATTCCTAACCTCTCTTATCCTAATTTCCACAAGACGAAACTGACACAAATAATAGTACCTAGATTCATAAGGTACTATTATTTGTTGCTGTAAGGATACAAATACAAAGTAGCTTCCTACCCCATAAATATGTGCTCAAGTGTTAGGTAGAATAATATACTTTATGCTGATTGAATAATGTTCAGATCATGAGATGTTTGATTGCTAGAGTATGTTATAAAGAGAAATGAGTTTTACCCCTAGATCTAATCAAAATGATAAATAGAACAATTTGAATTTATAGAAAGAGATTATTAACTCCAGTAATACAGGCTGAAGAGTTAAGTTGAAAAACTAATTTACTCTTAAAGAAATATTGAAAATGTAGGTTTCTGTAATGATTATGTTGCATTTTAAGAAATGATCATAAAATAGCCAGGTTTTAATACCTGTTCTGATCTTTCAAAGAAACAACAGTGTTAAAAGTTTGAGTAAGTGATTATTAAGTGTCCTAAGTCTTCTGTGACGAGGAAGTAAACTTTCCAAAGCTATAACAGATAAATTCAAAATGTGCACAATACCCAAGAGTTCTTGAGAAAAATGACAAATAAGTAAATAATTTGAATTATGTATATTGAATTAATACTGAATTAACCCACAGTGTTAGACTGTAAACCTGGCTCATTATAATGGCATTCTAGAACATTTCAACAATCCTGGGGAAGCCAAAGTAGTGGCCTAATTATTGACTTTCTTGCTAGAACAGGAATTTAGGCTTACAAAATGGGAACAAGGGTTTCATCAGAAATACTACCAAAAGTTTTTTTTTTCCTTTCTCTAAAACTCTGGTCAATTCAAATTGATGATTTGCCACTGTTAACTGTACGCAAAAGACTTTCAAACATTTATCTTAATCTAAGTATTAGTCCATTATGCACATCTTATAATGTACATCATTAAATGATTTTTACCAAAGAAATTATAATATCTTTAGACTTATATGTAGCTCAAAGACATTATTTTACCACATATTGAAAGCTGTGGTTAAAAATCTATTATGATTTTTTATTATATGGAAAAATAAACTTTTCCGTTCGCAAAATTTATCTTAAATTTATCTTAATATTTTTATAGGATTTTTTGGAAGTAACCTACCAGATTATCAGAGGTCAGAAATCATGATGTTCATTATGGGGAAAGTACCTGTCTTTGGAACATCCACCCATACTTTGGATATCAGTCAACTAGGGTATGTGTATGTAGTTCTGTGTTCTCAAACTGTAAAGTTGAATTTAATCTTATATTAAATTTTATCTTAAATCTGTAAAATGTTTTGTCTTTTTACTCAGTAATAAAAGTCCTGTGGTGTTGTTATGGCACTAGATTGCTAAGCAGTTGAATCAACATTGCATGCTTGGGTGGGAGGATTTGGGAGACTGGGGTTGACACATACACATTATTGATACTGTGTATAAAATAGACAACTGATGGGAACATACTGTATAGCACAGGGAACTGTACTAATGCCCTGTGGTAACCTAAATGGGAGGGAGGTCCAAAAGGGAGGGGATATCTGTATACGTATGGCTGATTCGTTTTGTTGTGCAGTGGAGGCTAACACAACATTGTAAAGCAACCATACTCCAATAAAAATTAAAAAACAAAAAAAACATTGCATGCTTTTAGAATCAGTTTTCAGTATATCATAAATTCTCGAATTTTCTTATATTGGCTAGGTGGAAGGTCTATTCAGCCTGGGCATTTTCTATATATGTAGATTATTTAGGGTAAAGTTTCAAGTTTGTCACTGTGGAAGGAATGTTTACTTATTTCTAGAGTTCTAGAACTGAAAGTTATTTTAAAGATCCTATGTCTTGGCCCCCTCCCCTCATTTTATAGATTTGCTTTGATTTTACAACATACTAAAGCCTTAGTTTGTAAATATGTTTGTATGTTGCTAATTTAATAAGGAAATGATACTCTTATTTGACTTATATTTATTTGGCCATTAATTAGAGAACCCTTTCTTCATTTGTTAATTCTTTTTTGAAGAACTATTTATATTAGAATTATTTAGGCACATTCTTACCTGCTTATTAATATATGTTAAATAGATATTATGTTTGTCAATTATATTTGCAATAGATCTGTTCTCCAGTTTATAATATCTTTTAATTGAGGTTGTTTTGTTGTATATTCATACAACTGACTTTTCATGTCATTACGTGTAGAGGTCTGTTTCCTTTGAGAGCCAATAGCTTTTTAATTTTCTTTGTTCAAATTTGATTTATTTTTTAACATATAACCCTTTAATTCATGTGAAATTTACTTTAGAGTATAAAGTGAGCCTTGACTTTAGCTAGTATGAAAATAAACTCTATATAGCTAATATGAATAGAGTTTTAAAATCAATAAATAATAATCTAAGGAAATGAAGTTAATTCCTATTAATAAGATAATACCACTATTTTGTATATTTTAGGGATTTGGGAACCAGGCGGATTCAGATAATGTTGCTGAGATCTTTACTTATGGTAAGGAATTTAAGACAGGTGAAGAACACACTTAACCCTAAATTATTAAGGAGGTTAAAAGAATAGCTTCACATTATCAGTTTTTTTTCCCTGTATTATAAGATAGTATTTACGGTAAGTTTTTTTTCTGTGGTTTATATACTTGAATATTATGCTTTTCATTCTTTAAAATTTTACTTTTATTCTTTATTCCTCACTTCTCCTGTCGTCTTATTTGATCTTCATAATGATGCAACATACCGAGGGCAGGAAGCGTTGCCATTTTATAGATGAAGATGCCTGGGCCCAGCTAGAGCCAGATTTGTCAGTCCTTTCCTATGTGATCTTTGCTTTTTTATTTGTATCTTGTTTGAGAGCTCCTTGCCTACTCTGATGATATAAACACATTTGTTTATATCTTCTTACGAAAGGTTTAAAATTCAGCTTTCCACATGTAGAACTTTGATCTGAGATTTATTTTTGTATGTGGTATAAGATATGGATATATTCTTAATTTTTCTAGGTGGGTAGTAATTGCCCCACCAATTTCTGCTCACTTATAAAATCACCTTTATCCTATAATGAGTGGCCAAATATAAATGTTAGGTGTTCTATATATGCTAGTAATCCTGAATATAAATAGAGATTACCCACATGAAATTTCATTTGGTCCTAAGCCTTTTTATTAAATGAATTCCCTGAGTAAATAACCTTGTCTCTAATCCTAATTGTACTACATAGTCAACTGAATGAATTTCTGTGTGGTATGGTTAAACTATTTAATAGCATTAAAGTATATGCTAATTAAAAGCTCCAACTTTAGACATAGGGATACACTCAGAAATGTCACATCAAATAAAGAATAAAGTACAGCTTTCCAAAATGAAAATGCTTTCCTATTAACCTCAATTGCTTAATTTAAAATAAAAGAATTATTTGCCATTTTAAAATTTTCAGGTCTTACCTGTGTTATTTGCTGCCTGGTCTCCTTATATCCATTTAGGACTGACTACCTGTTCCATATATGCTTAGTCTCTCTGAGCCTCAGTTTTCTTTTACAAAATGGGGGTACACTAATGCCTAGCCTCATAGGAATACGGTAAGGATGAAGTTAATACACATATAGTGCTTAGATTCATGCCTGGCATATGGTGAATGTGTGCTATTATTAATTTTATTAACTCTATGAATGATGTTTTTGTAAATTCAGTAAAATCCTCATCATCTCACAAATTTCCTTTTAGTTTTTCCTTCAGGCTTGTTCCATACTTGCTGTTTTCTCTAAGCTTATGGTTCTTATAAAACAGCTTGAGAGTTTTACCAAAGAAGGACTCATGACAAAGGTTTTTTTTGTTTGTTCCTTTGTTTTTCCTCCCTATAATCAGGTAACCTCTGGATACAAAGCAAAGACAATAGTTACTGCACTGCCGGGGTCTTTTCTGGATCCTTTGTTATCACCATCCCTCATGGAAGACTATGAACTGAGACAGTTAGTCTTGGAAGTAATGCATAATCTCATGGATCGCCATGACAATAGGGCAAAGCTTCGAGGGATCAGGTAATGTGCTACTTGAAAATAGGCTTAATGGTAATGTTTTCAGATGTCTATGTTAATGTATTTAAGTATTATAATTTTTTTAATCTAGGATTTTCAGGTTTTATTAATCCAGAATTTTATTTAATTGGTATTGTGACAATTTAATTATTAATATGTTTTAAGATAGTGTTGAAGGTCTTTTAATGTACTTTCAGAGATATCATCTACTAGTAATCATTAGTTACATAAATTTTATTTTGGTTTTGCTTTAAACTTAGGAATGACATCAGAAGTCAAGATTACTTTACACAATTCTACTTGATTAAACTTGGTAATTCAGTAATATCATTACATATAGTCTTATTTAAAATGCTCATTGAAGTGCGTGTTAAATAGTTCAGACTCCTAAGTATAGCTGATTCATCATATAAGATATGATATAACTAAGTGTGCTGTTCATTAAAAATGATGCATTGATTGTCTCTAGAATAATACCAGATGTGGCTGACCTAAAAATAAAAAGAGAAAAGATTTGTAGACAAGACACAAGTTTCATGAAAAAGGTACGATTATCTTCTGAAAAAGAATGCATGACTTAAGTTATAGCCATTTGAATTGTTAGGTAGTTTTATATTGATCGATAACCTTAAAATGAAGCCATAGCATTTTGGAGTTGAAAATCTGAAGCCATCTTCAGCTCCCTACATTGCCACCATCGTCCTGATGGCGTCTCCTCCGGCCTGCGTTTAAGCTTTGGGTGGTCAGTCTGCTGTGATAGTTCCAGATTTCTCCCTTTGAGTAAAATGTCTCTCTGTGATTGCTGCCCTGCCCTCCTCCCCACCCCAAACACAAATGTTGCTTTCGCTTTTAATGGGTCCTTAATAGACAGCTTCAAGCTTTTGAGAATACTTACCATCATTGATTAAATACATATAGTGAGTATTTAGTGTGTATTAGGCATTATTCTGTGCATTATTTGGGGTATAAAGGTCAGGTAGGCAGGATCTCTGCCTGTATAACTAGAATTTAGCTAGATTATCATTATGATCACTTCAGTTTTGTAGGCTATTGGCAAATGGCTGAATTTAGAAAATTATGGCATCTAAAGTTCTTTAGTATATCAAATAAACTTTCTGTGCAGTTATTCTTCATCCAAAGCTTGAGCACCTAGTATTGTCAGACGCTAAGCTCAACATTGAGAGATACAACAGTAAGCATGCCATGTGTGCTAACTGACCTCAGTATAATCACAGTTCTGGTGGATAAATCACAGTTTTGGTGAGCCTGGATCTTTAGAGGTGCAGAGAACAACAGACCTATATATAGGAAGATAGGTACAGATATCTATAATCCCTGATCATCTTTGGCTCTTTGTCAGACCCCGCTTTCTTCCTGTCACCATCTTTTATTTTTTTTTGTCCTTATCCGTTAATATTGATTGCTGTGTTTCAAGTTAATGGCCTCACAGTTTAACAACTTCATTTGAAAAATAATTTACAAACTATCACTCTTCCTAAATTAATGTGAATAAAAAGAGTTCTTTTAAGTTTGACTGTATTGTGTATGAAAAATTGGTTAATGATAGGTCAAAGTCATTAACTCTTTCCAACTTTTATTTTTTCCATATTTTATATCATCTAGTTAATCAAAGAAATTATGCCCCATAACTGAGGAACTTTTAATCGAGTGATAGAATGAGTTTTAAAAATTTACTGATAGTTAATTTGGGGTTTTTTTACTTTAACATCATGACATTAAGCAGTCCTGAACTTTGGGACTGGATTGATTTTATTTTATCTAGTATGGTAGAAATAATCCTTTGTGCTTAATTTTGCTAGCCAATCAATTTGCAAGAGTATGGTTTAACTGAAAGGTTAGACTATTTATTTATTCCTTGTTAAATTTTGAATCATTAAACTGTTCTCTGAATTAGTCTTCCTTCCATTTTATAATTTAAAATAACTTAACCTGGCTAAGCATTTGTTACCATTAGTATAAACCATTTCTTTAGTATATTTTTCTTTAGGAACAATCTGTTCACATTTTTCCTTTATCAAATTTTATTTTTACAATTGAACACCCTTTTTCATTTACTTTCTAATTTATTTTATCAGTAAAAATGTTGTTTGGTTTTCATATGCAACTTTAACTAGCCACTTATGGAAATTTCAATGAAGACCTGAAGAAAAAAAATTGAGGTCTATAGCCAGGGGACTGTGGACTGCCCTTTGGTTAAGAGAAGCTTGCAGTTTAGAATGGACAGTACCTTTGGCTTTTCCATGCAAGCATTATGTCCAGGCACCTGTGTCTCAGATGACTAACCAGCCTAAAACTGCTCCATCTGACTGTTTTAGGGACATCTTAGACATTGGATCTAAGTTTGAAAAATTGTCCCAGGGCAAGGTGCCCTTACAAATTACATTGGGAGGTGCCCTTTCAGCTCTAATATCCTAATGAAGGTGTATTTCCAGATAAGAGAAAACAGCTGTTTCCACTCAGCTGTTCCAAACAGCTATTTCCTCACCTGCCAGGGCTACTCTCCTAGAGCTAAATTCCTGGCAGAATGTCACTGTATGAAAGAGCTCTTGTTAGTGTTTTATCAATTAAGGATTATGTAGGAAAAAAGTACTTCTGGGGCTTCCCTGGTGGCACAGTGGTTGAGAGTCCACCTGCCGTTGCAGGGGACACGGGTTCGTGCCCCGGTCCGGGAAGATCCCACATGCCGCGGAGCGGCTGGGCCCGTGAGCCATGGCCGCTGGGCCTGTGCGTCCGGAGCCTGTGCTCTGCAACGGGAGAGGCCACAACAGTGAGAGGCCCGCGTACGGCAAAAAAAAAAAAAAAAAAAAAAATGTACTTCTTATTATGAAATGTAAAATATATAGGCATTATTATTTTAACTACTTTTAAGTGAACAGCAGTACAGCTAAAATCATCCCACATGGCCATCTTGTTTACAACTCCATCTTCTCCCCAAGAGGTAATCACTGTTCTTGCTTTCATGAATATTATTCCTTGCTTTTTTTCCCTACAGTTTTGCCACCTAAGTATATCTGTATATCCCTGAACAGTACAGTGTCGTTTTATCAGTTTTTGTATTTTGTGTGAAAGGAACCCTTCCTTATGTATTCTTTTATGTTTTCTTTCTTTCATTTAGCTTTGTTTTGGTGAAATTCATTCACATGTGTAGCTTTATAATACTTTATGACATGAATATACCACAAGTTACCCATTCTGTTGGTGGACGTGTGAATTGTTTGCAGTTTGGGTTTGTTATGAGCAGTACGGCTATAAACATTCTTGTCCATGTATTGTGCTGTATATAACTCTCATTTCTCTGATGCCTGTAGGAGAGAAATTGCTGAGTAATAAGTTATGCATTCTTCAAATTTACTAGACAATGCCAAACCACTTTTTGAAGTCATTAAGTCTATTTTCACTATAATATTATAATACGTAATGTTAGATTTTAATTTTATCTAATATGGTAGGTATGTAGTAGGTAATTTTTTAAAAATAAACCTGAATTACTAAGGAACCTGAAGTTTAAACTCCCATGTGTGTAAGCACTGCTTAATGGTTGTTAATGACGTTTAGGAACGTCAGATTTAAGAATAGGATTGGAGGTCATGAAGAACCTAGGGGCAAGAAGGGAATAAAGGCACAGACCTGCTAGAGAATGGACTTGAGGATACGGGGAGGGGGAAGGGTAAGTTGGGACAAAGTGAGATAGTGGCATGGACATATATACACTACCAAACGTAAGGTAGATAGCTAGTGGGGGGCAGCTGCATAGCACAGGGAGATCAGCTCGCTGCTTTGTGACCACCTAGAGGGGTGGGTTAGGGAGGGTGGGAGGGAGGGAGACACAAGGGGGAAGAGATATGGGGACATATGTGTATGTATAACTAATTCACTTTGTTATAAACCAGAAACTAACACACCATTGTAAAGCAATTATACTCCAATAAAGATGTTAAAAAAAAAAGAAAGAAAAGGATTGGAGAGGGCCCAATACATAGGCTGTTATACACCAGAGTATAGAATCTTTTGAGAGAGAGACAAACTCTGGGTTCAGAAAGATGGAAACCAAAATGTCAGCTTCAGAAATAAAGAGAAATCTGTTAGGAGAGCATACATAGCTCTGTATCTGTAGCCAAGAAACCCCCCACTTGCTAATACTGAACCACAGACCTGAACAGACTTATTTAACCAGTCACTGGCGCAGCTGGAGGACTATGGCCACCCTCACCTGGGTGGGTCCATGTGCATGTTAAATAGAGGACAGAGCAAAATGCATACCTTTAAAGACAGGCTGGCTTCCAGAGACTGTGCTGCTGTTGCTCATTTCTTTCTCCTGAAGTGAGGAAGCAGATGAACCTTCTGAGAAACAGAAACTTGAGCTTGGAGTGTTAAGCTCAAGCCCCTCCGCGTGGGAATGAGCAGGCCTTACCCTGGCTGCACGTTACACGTTACAGTCACCGGGGCAGCTTTATGCTTTAAAAACACCGATGCCTGGGTTTCACCACTGACGGGTTAAATCATATTTTAGGGGTGGGCAGTGGTGACTAGTGGGGAGGAAGCATGGTGGTCCTTCCATTTCCCAGTGATTGTAGCTTACAGTTTGTGTTGAGAACTAGTGCAACACGTTGAGTTAATTACCACATAGTAACTTGAAAGGGAAAAACTCTCTTATTTCTGTTAGCTCTCACTTGGCAGTTAGACCTATACCCAGGAATGCTTTAGACAGCAAGGCTTTTATATTCTCTATTAACATATTTAGATTAGTTTGGTTTACAGGGGACCCTCTTGCAGTCCCTGGGGTGTGTCTGTAACCTCTCCCCTACAGGTGGGCTTATAGATGTGCCGTCGTCACTTCAGACAAAAGTGTAGCAGAACCTGGAGATGCTCTTCCCTGGACAGCAACTCACCTCACAGGAGGTTGTTCCCTAAGGCGGGAAAGCCTGAGTCCATTTCCTCTCAGCCAAATGTTCTTATCATTGCCAAAGCTCCCGTAATTCTGCCGTTCGTTTCAGTTTTTCTCAAATCAGTCTATAATTTGCTTGTCTTTTCAAATTAGTATTAAAAACATTTTCATTGTTTACACTGGAACTATTTCTTACTTGCTGTTTTTACTTAAGTTTGTCCTCAACTCCAATATTAGTTTGTAGTTATATATTGGTGTAGTTATTGATGTTAATAATTGGAATATAATTTGACCCTCCGATTATCAGCCTAAATCTCTTCCATGTTAAGTTATGTAATAAGATAGCTGCGTTTTAAGAGGTTATATATGCATGTAAAATCTGCCTTGCTACATTTTAAGCAAAATTATCTTTTTCCTCTGTCATTCCCCTTTTCAGAATGGGCAACAACTATATCGGCACATATATTTGGGCTGTAAAGAGGAAGACAATGTTCAGAAAAACTATGAGCTACTTTATACTTCTCTTGCCCTTATAACTATTGAATTGGCCAATGAAGAAGTGGTTATTGATCTCATTCGATTAGCCATTGCTTTACAGGTATGTTTTCATAACCTTTCCTTGAAGAAAGGATTCTTTCATGAATTAGACACCATCTTTAAAATATTATTGCCTTTATCCAAGGACATGAGTTTTTTAAGTGAGATGTCTAGTTTTAAATCTAAAATACTCAAGGCTATGATCCCATTCATTTATTCTTTTAACAAATGTTGAGTAAGTATTGACTGTGTGCTAACTGTTGTTCAAGGCCACAGGAGTACTGTGATGAAAAAGACAGCATGGTCCCTGTGCCCATCCTAGCGGGGAAGATGGTCGTTAAATAAGAAGAATTACATATATGTAGTTGTTTAATTGGAGTTTAAGTGTTACGCAATCACAGGACAGTATGCAACGAGAATATATATATTTATTTTTATAGATCTTATATATATTCTGCCCACGCCCACGTTTCCTTTAGGAAAGGCTTTCCTAAAGAACTGTTTGAATTGAGAGATTTAAGTCTCTTATAAATGGGCATTTATTCTCTTTTTAGAATTTTTTTTTAAAAAAGCTTCTTATAAGGGGACATTTTTGTTGGCATTCCAGACTACCTGCAGTTTTTTAGTATAATCATAGAGAAAATGCTATTGAAGCGTAAGACCTTGATCTGTCAGTGTTTGTTTTTTGGTTTTTTATTAAAGGACAGTGCAATTATCAATGAGGATAATTTGTCAATGTTCCATCGTTGTGGAATCATGGCGCTGGTTGCTGCATACCTCAACTTTGTAAGTCAGATGATAGCTGTCCCTGCGTTTTGCCAGCATGTTAGCAAGGTAATGTATTTCGAAAAGCTCTCGAATTTGATTTTTATACAAAAGTGGGGGATTTTCTTCCAGTGATGATTATTTTTAATTTTGATGATTATGTACCAAATTATTAAGATAATGCTATAAAAGTATGCATGACTTTTTCAATAGTGACAAAATCGACACTACAGCTCTAACTATGACTAGTGTTATGTTTTCTTTGATGCCTGTTGTTGTATTAGAATTTTTCTGTGTAATGGTTGAGTAGAATATATGATTTTCTTCTAAAATACTTCATGTGATTTCTTATATAATTGTTTTCCTTTTAAACCATTATGAATCTTAGTATCTAATATTTCTTTAATTATACTGTTTTTGTTGTTATTGTTTTAAACGAATCTACTTGAGTTAGATCTCAAAAGTTGAATAATTAATATGCCTCTCAGAGATTTGTCCTGTGTCATTCAACTGTATTTAGCTTTCTCAGCAGTGACTCATTAAATAGTTACTGGCATGATTTAGTGTACATTTCAGAGCTCCTAACTTACCTGGCAGAAAAAGTCCACTGTAGTTTTTATTCTTTAAAAACATCTTTCAGGGAGAACCTCATTTTTATGAAATTGGAAGCACATCTCTCAGTCCTTGCTAAAATGTAGGTTTTTAGAACATCCTAAGAAGTAAAACTCATTCATTCATTAAACAAATGTTTGAGTGAATATTTGACATCTGCCATTAGAGATACAAATGCTATGAAAGCAGGGTCCCCCTTTAAGTGGCTCCCAGGTGAGTGGAGGAGCCAGACTTCACAAGAGCGCTGAGACCACCTGCACGTGCTGCAGAAGGTGGTGCAGAGGAGAGGGGACAGCGAGGGCCTGGCGCTTGTGAAGGCATTTCCCACATAGGGCATTTGAGAAAGTACAGCTTCTAATCCCTCTGTAGTAGGTTTAATCAAATGTAATGTATCCTCTTTTCTTTTTAACAACCTGTATTATTTTACTATCACGATTTTGTTACCTGCTGACTTTTTTAAATAATAAATGTGAAAACAAAATGAACTCTGCTTCTGGGCTCTAAATGTAGCTTAAATTCCAAAATAAAATGATGGTATTTCGTATAAATGTTTAGATTCTGTTTCTCTATTTTTAGTTTTCCAAACTTTTGTGGCAGGGTCCTGAGGAGTGAGGTTTTTGATTTTTATTTTGTTTTGTTTTTGAATATTTTTCAGGTTATTGAAATTCGAAGTATGGAAGCCCCTTATTTTCTACCAGAGCATATTTTCAGAGATAAGTGCATGTATGTTAATTCTTTACATTTTAAGGAGGGGCACTGACTTGGGAAACCAATCAGTGATAATTACAAAGGAGTAAACTACTGTTAGAATAATTTTCTGGTGTTTTAAAATATTCATCGTTTTATGTTTCTGTCATTTAATTCATCTAACTTGTTTCTCTTGCTATAAAAGTTCTTGTAAAGTATAAATGTAGACTCATGAACACATGGAATCAATCTTTGATGAAAAAATTTATCTTACCTTTTTTTAATATGGAAGTATATCTCTTAAATATAGCATGTTCTGATATATAAGTGAACACTCCTTTAAGAGAATACAATATCCTGTTCAAGATTCTCAGTAATAGACAACAATATTAATAAAGCTGTAGGAGAAACAATGTATTACGGAAAATCAGTGTTATACCCTGAATTTTTTTCTTGCTGTCCAAACCAAAAAATACATATGAAAAATAGTTTATTCAAACTTTTGGGCTCTAAAACCAGTTTAATATTGAAAGCATGCACATAAGATAATATTAAGCAGTTTGAAAGGAAATTGAAATCGTAGGTCTTAGCCAGGTGCTTCCTATCACTTAGTTGGCTAATATCTTCTTCATTAACAGTCAGGGGGCTTCATTTTTATTTTCTTCTCTCAGTATATTTTTAATTAGCATGAAAGTTAAAGCTGAATTTAGTCCTCTTCATCATTTAATGTGTGAATACCAGTGGAATCATGTAAGGCTGACTTCACCGTTGGGACATTACTAGGGAAAGAAGCAGCAGAATGCTTCATGTATGGGTCCACATAATCATATGTTTTTAAAGAGCTCAAATCAGCCACCTAAAATACACTGATTTTTCTATTACTAATTACAGTTTAAGTTGTATTTATATTTATATTTAGGCCTCGATCTAAAATGTTTATATGTTAACTTATTTTTGCTCAGTAATTTAAATAATACTAAATGACTTCTTTTTTGATCAACTTGACAGGCTTCCAAAATCTTTAGAGAAGCATGACAAAAATTTGTACTTTTTGACCAACAAGATTGCAGAGTCACTAGGTGGCAGTGGCTATAGTGTTGAGAGATTGTCAGTACCGTACGTACCACAAGTAACAGGTAAGAGGAAGGTAATTAGAACTCTTGCTCTAGTGATTATGTGTCAGCAATTTTTCTCTTAGCCCAGTTAGAAAGTTAATTATGTTTGTATACTTACTAGCTTAAGAGAGTTTACTTCTATTTTAAAATTTTGCTCTTGAAAACCTTTAGTAAATCTCTAAAAACATGTATATGATTTTATCATGAGCATATTGAATCCTCAAGTGATTATCGTTATTATACTTCATATATTATTGATACTATACTGAATAATAATATCTTTTAAACAGAGAAGCAAAGTGAGATCTTTACTCTTTAAGCAATATTGTGTTTAACTTAGGGAAATTGGTGAAAATTGTTTAGTTAGTGATTTGTGACCATTGACCTTAATGAATTAGGTAATTTTTGTCATTTGAAAGACTACAGACTATTTGCTATGTGAAGAAATCTGCAAACTTTTTAAGTTAAGAATATGTTTCCCTCTGTGCGTTATGTATTTCCTTCTGTTCTTTTCATTGCCTGAGATAATTCTGTTTTGTTTCAAGGCAAAACTGCATGGTGTCTTGCACTCAGTTTTTACTTTGAAAACTAAAATCAAAGAATTTTTATCTTATACCTTCACTTTCATTTGATGACTGTATAAATATGAAATTTGGTAGAAAAACTAGTTCTTCCTTTGGGGATACCTCTGTTCTATAAGAGAACTGTTTGATTTCAGTTACGTAGTTTTCTGGATTAATCACTAGAAGTAACACAATCTTTGGGAATAGCTATCTTTTTATAATGTGGATCCAAAATATATACATTTATTACAATGATAGTTGTTTATAATAGTCTGAGATGTTAATGAAAGATTTTGCATTTTCTTTTAAATTCCATAGTATAGAAAATTCTATTCCTCATGAGTTCCTTGGGGAAATAAAAGTGCTAAGAATAAAACATGAGTAGAGCTTTGTAATTTAAAAGAATTTTTAAAACAGACTTTTAAACTATTTCATTCTTATAACTTGGATTTAGCTCTCTTTCCTTCAGGCAAAAAACCTTATAAACCCAGGCACAAGTACAAAGGTAAATCCAAGTGTCAGTTTGGCTTGCCCTTTCCCTCACCTGTCCTCTAGGAAAATAGCTTAATACAGTTTGCCTTCTAGAAAATGGAGCCAGTGGCCTGTATATTTTATATAGTTGGTGAGTTCAGTTATTATTTTGCTCTACCTTCCCCATAGCTGTAGTTTATTTTCACCCCTTGTTATTTCCTTTTACCCTATTCCTTTCACTGTAAACAATTTTTAATGAAAATTATGGTACTTTCTTCAACAAGTGGTTTGCTCTTCCCATTTCCTCCCACCCCTGAAAATGATATATTCTCTTTCTTAATGCCTCCCTATCATTGACTAGGAGAATTCTGAGTATTTCAGCATATACTTAGTTACATAACTGCACAGAAATCCCTCAGTATAAATAAGGTTTTTCTGATTTATAAAGATTTTGATAGTTTAGAACCAGTCCGTGGCATGTGTGTCCTGCCTTAATGCAGAAGGAGTCAGAAGATACAGTGATACTTTATGGGATAATCAATCAGTTATTAAAGTTTCTTTTTGCTGTATAACCATCAGGTATTCATTTTTAAAAATAAGGGATTTAAGAACAATATATCAAAAGAAAAAAAACCAAAATAGTTTGTTGTGTATCATGCATATACACCCATCATCATCAAAATATAGCTGCCGTTTATTATGCACTAACTGTATGCCAGTCCCTGTGATAAGCACTTTGTATTCATGTTCTCAGTTAATCTGTAACATAGTTTGGTGAGGAAGGTAGCACTGTCTTTGTTTACAAATGAGGATAGTGAGACTGAAATTAAATAATTTGGTTAGGTAAGACCACTAGAATTAACTGCCTTGCCTGTTCAGTTAGGTGCTTAATAAATTGATTTTTGCCAACTGTGTGCTCAAAGATTGTTCAGTCATCCATATTGATCCAGGTTTATTTTTTATATATTCCACAAACCTTTACTGAGAGTCTACTATATATATCAAGCACTTTCCTGACTTTGGGGGGTGGAAAGATGTTAAGATTCAGTCCCTATCCTCAAGGATTAAAATCTGGTGGAGAGGGCTTCCCTGGTGGCGCAGTGGTTGAGAGTCCGCCTGCCGATGCAGGGGACACGGGTTCGTGCCCCGGTCCTGGAAGATCCCACATGCCGCGGAGCGGCTGGGCCCGTGAGCCGTGGCCGCTGAGCCTGCGCGTCCAGAGCCTGTGCTCCGCAACGGGAGAGGCCACAACAGTGAGAGGCCCGCGTACCGCAAAAAAAAAAAAAAAAAAAATGTGGTGGAGAAGACAGACAAACGATTGAAATATAATGGTAACTGGTTCTAAAGAAAGAAGAATGGTCTGCCTAAAGCTTACTGAACTGTTGGTGACTGACATATAGTAAGTGTTCAATAAATGTTAGCTGAGTATTGCATTTTCCTTTTATCTCAAATCAACCTATAATTTGAGTTAATAGCATATGTCTAGGTGTATGCTAAATGCTCCTCTATGAGGGGGTACAGTACTTAATGAGTATTTGCAGTGTGCCAGCTGCTGTGCAAACAGAAGCAAAAATGAACAAGACAGAGGTTTCTGCTTTCACAAAACTTATAGTCATTCCTAATGGGTTCCTCATCTGGACAACAAAACACAGAAGATGACTTTTTTTTTTTTTTTTTTTTGCGGTACGTGGGCCTCTCACTGTTGTGGCCTCTTCCGTTGCGGAGCACAGGCTCCAGACGCGCAGGCTCAGCGGCCATGGCTCACGGGCCCAGCCGCTCCGCGGCATGTGGGATCTTCCCGGACCGGGGCACGAACCCGCGTCCCCTGCATTGGCAGGTGGACTCTCAACCACTGCGCCACCAGGGAAGCCCTCAGAAGATGATTTTGAGTGACGTTTTTCTCAGTTCTCCCAAGATGGCACTTCACCAGTTTTATTCAAGATGCATAGGAAGGAAGTTAATTCATTGTACAGTTTGTCTAACAGGACAGTTGCAATATGCCTTAAAGGCTATGATCAGAGAGGTTTGGGGTCCTCAGGCAGCACCTAGGAGAGTGTTTGGTCCAGGTTTGGTGAAACCGATGTCTTCCAGAGGAAAAAGTCCCTATGATGAGCCTGAAGCAGGTGTTAGGCAAGTGAACTGTGTTTCATGCAGAAATAATAGCATATGTGGAGGAATGGAGGTAGGCAAGAACATGATTCTTCAAGGAGTTAGTATAAAGTTAGTCTACTTGGAGTGAATTGGAAGAGTAGGGTTGGGAATTGTAAAACCGGGTTAAATAGTTTGAACTATCCTGAAAGCAATGGGGAGTCATTAAATGATTTTAAACAGGGGATGGCATGATAAGAGTTGCATTTAGAAATGTTACTCTGGTTGTAGTTTAGCAAACTGAAGGCAGAACAACCATTTAGAATACTCTTCAGTAATCTCCAGGAGAGATGACAGTGACCTGTACTAAGGAGGTCCCAGTGCGAATACAGGAAAGTGAGTGGACTCTAGAACACTGCAAGAGAGAATCTATAAGCAGTTGAGTGATACGGGGGCGCAGGGAGAAAGGCAAAGATTTTGTCTAGGGCTCTACCACGGACATTTGGGTGCTTGGTACAGCACCAGGAGGAAGAGCAGCAGAGCTTGTTTGCTGCTTCATTTGCTTGCTTTTTGTTGTTTTTGTTTTAGGAGGGACGGGTGGTGTGACTGGGTTTAAGTGAAGAAAGAAAGAAGTATGCATTTCAAATGTAACTGTCTATAAGTAGTTTTGAATCTTGGGTGCTGGAAGGCTGGACTTTTTATTAACAGAAATGAATCGGGAAGCGGGGGTAGTTTTGGAGCTCAGCCTTTTGTTGAGTGTCTTGGACAATGGAGCATCCAGGTACGGTAGGGGTCAGGACTGCGTTTTGTGTGAGAGATTAGAGGTTATGATGAGAATTTTGAAATTAGCAGTATAGGGAATTTTGCAAGAGCTTTCAGGAAAGATGACTTCTCAAAGTGAAGACGTGAAGAGAGAATAGAATGGCTTTGTTTTACCCTCGCTATTTGGCCTTGGGCATAACCCCTTAATCTCTCAGTGACCCCATATCCTCATGTGAAGCGAGGACCATATAGCCCTGAAGCCATTTCGCTCAAATGGGATATATACATGAAAGTGCTTATAAAAACTACAAAATGCCATATCAGTATAAGAATGGTATTAGTATTTTTTAATGTCTTAATCTTCCAGTTGGCATTTTGAATTTTGTTAATTTGTTTTATTGATTAAAAGCACTTATAACACATGGATGCCTTTATCTGCTTTATCAAAACCTCCATTATTTTCCAACAAATATCTGCTTATAAAAGTATTTTCATGTATATATCCCATCTGTCCTTGTAGAGGTTTTGTTTTAAAGCTTATTTTAGAAATAAAAGATTGTCTTTTATATTACACTGACTTTTTTTTTTTTTTTTTTTTGCGTTACGCGGGCCTCTCACTGTTGTGGCCTCTCCCGTTGCGGAGCACAGGCTCCGGACGCGCAGGCTCAGCGGCCATGGCCCCTGGGCCCAGCCGCTCCGCGGCATGTGGGATCCTCCCGGACCGGGGCACGAACCCGCGTCCCCTGCATCGGCAGGCGGACTCCCAACCACTGCGCCACCAGGGAAGCCCTACACTGACTTTGTATTCATGGTGACAATGGTTTTTTAGGTTCTTTTTATTTTATAAATATGCATTAGCTCTAGATGGAATTTTGTGTTTTTCTATAAGACCAAAAAAGTATATCTGTATAAGTAGTATCAGCATTAAACTGACATTTTAAATTTCGTGTAGATAAATTATCTGTGAAATTTCATTTTGCCCCAGTTAGCTTTTTCATTGAATCTGAATGGTATAGTAGCCCTAATTACATTTATGATTTATTATATACAGTTAAGTAAGTTCCTACATCTTATTTTTTATATAGCCATAGAAAATTATATTGAATAATTTAATGTAGTTCTGTGTTATACTTGTATTCAGACTGTTTTCTCTGTTCTTTAGCCATCTGAATGCAGTTATACATTACACACAGATACACCAGGTGGCAGCAAAATATCGCTGAAGGACATTAGGCCTCGCTCTCTCTAAGCATTACTTCTAAAACCCAGGTTCTAATTAAAAACAAAAAGAAGAAACAGTGATTACCATTGTGAACGGCAGATTATAGGAAGCGGAGAGGGAGAAGGGATGGGAAAATGAAAGGGCATAGAAAGTAGTGTCTGGGACTACCCCAAACCAACTTCAGGAAGGGAAGCAAGGGCCTCCCGAGGGGGTGCGTACATCAGACACTGAGATGGTGACAGGGTAGTTCTCGAAGTGGCAGGACAGTGCGGTCCACAGAGGCTGCAGTGATGCTGCATTTCAGCAGACTTTGAAAGGCAGGTCAGGAACCGATGTGGACGGCCCATGGAAACAGGAGAGTTATCTTTGGTAAGCTCTATTTTGGAAAGCTTACTTTTGTGTAGATGTACAAGATATCTGATGATAGTTGTATCTGGGCTTTTTCTGTCACCTACAAGCAGGTTGCTCTATAGGTCAAAAGAAAGAACTTTCTGAGAATATAGTATTAGAGTTTCCCACTGAATTTCATTTTCTTCCCTAATCTCTGCTCATTATACTTCCCTTCTGTTCTTGTTGATTTTTGTCACTCAGTAATCCCTCTCCTGCCTCTGTACTTCTCCTTTCCTTTTTATTTTTGTCTTAGGCTTCAGTTTGACTTTTCTCTGCAGCCCATCAGCCTTTGTATATTAACCTAGAAAATCTTGTGTGGGTGGGAAGCAGGCTGTTGTTTATTCCTCATTTTGAATTCTGGTAAGACATTGAAAGTTGGTGTGATTAGAGGGTAAAAAAGCAGGTCAGCAGTGATGACCACATACTATTTTGTGGCAGTTCCACTGATGTTTGGTCGTTAGCTTTGGTGATTTATATTAGTGCAAATGATCATGAAGAAAAAGTAGAAAAAGTTCAGTATCTAGGCTACCTCTGTAATGGCCCTATGCAGGAGATATAATATTTCCAGCCTGAAAACTGTAGAAAAACGATAGGTAATAACTTGTCACAGATATAGGTCTGTGTTCCTCCAGCCTTCACCCAGCAGAACCTGAGTAATTAGTGTGTGCTAGATGCAGACGCAGAGTCTGCCCCTGAGTTTCTTGTATACGGGGGGACATGAGCCATTAATTCATATGTCTGTACTTCAAGGCCCACTAGATGACTAAAGGGTGATGATGATTGAAGAGTGACAAGGAGAGATCAGTCATAACTGAAAGTAAATTTCTGTAGCTAGAAGAAAGGGGGATAAGTAAAAATAATTAGAGTGATATTTAAGATTTAAAGGAAGCGATGTAATGTTTAACCAGGGCTTGAAAGATAAGAATCTTTACAGTGGGGAGGACATAAGAAAGGGCAGGTAATCATGGGCTTCCAGCAGGAGTTTCTGTTTGTAGAAAAGTGTGTGAGGCAGATGTGCCAAAGCCTGCTCAGCGGTTGGAGAATAGGCACATTTGCCTTAAACACGAGATAAATAAGGGAGCAGCTCTGAAGTTACTGTTGGCAGGATCTGACTGGAGAACCCAGATGCCTTTTTACTTCATCAAGCAATGGGTGGAGTTGCTTGGAAGAGTGATGTGGTTAGTGTTTAAGAAGCTCATGGTGGCATAGAGGCAAAATTCTAGAAAGGTCTGTTATCAGTCAGGATAGACGGGGTCAGTGGTTCTCAACCGTGGGTGATTTTGCCCATCCCACGGAACGTTTGTCAACCCTAGAGACATTTTTAGTTATCACCACTGGGGCAGGCCTGCTGGCATCCGGTGGGTAGAGGTCAGGGATGCTGCCGAACATCCGGTGAGGCACAGGACAGTCCCCTCGGCAAGAATTGCGTGGGCCCAAATGCCACTAGTGCCAAGGCTAAGAAACCCTGGCTAAGTTGTGCTGTGAGAACAGTCACAGGTTCTTAGGAGTTTAAACCAGTGAAGATGTGCTCATCGCTCCAACTAACTGTGCATAACTTCATGTCATCCGTATTCTGGAATCCAAGCTGATGGGATCACCGCAATCTGAAATGTTACTCATACTTTACTGGCCAGAGCTAGTTACACAGTCCCTCCTGACCACAAAGAGGCCAGGAATTGCAATCCTACTATGTCCCAGAAAGAGAGTAAATTGCCGTATTTGATCAACAGCATTAATTACTGCCATGGAAGGCTACCTTGGAGTAGAGGAGTAGTCAGTAAGAAAGAAGCTAGTTTCTTTATGTTGGCCTTCTTTTAGTTCATTATTCACCCCTTCAGAAGGATAAAATCACAGTACAGTTGATCCTTGAACAACACGGGTTTGAACTGCACGGGTCTACTTATATACAAATAATTTTCAGTAAATACCTACTGCAGTACTATATGATCTTCAGTTGGTTGAATCTGTGAATGCAGAACCGTGGATATGGAGGGCCGACTAAAGTTATAATGCAGATTTCTGACTGTGCAGGGGTCAGTGCCCCAAGCCCCCATGTTGTCTAAGAGTCAACTCTATATACAAAATGAGATTAGGAAGATGGAGTGTTGCCAGATTATGAAGTGACTGACTGTGCTGTTCGACTAAGATTCTAGACCTGAGCTTCCCAGTTGTTATTGGGAGCTTTATGGGTGTGTCTGGATATTTATCTCCTTAGTTCTTCAGGTAGCTGGGTCGGGCCTGGGGTAGTCAGCTTGCAGTGCAAGCAGCCTCTTCCTTTTATCTCCATATGCCTTAACATGTATTATAATTATATATATGTGCTTTGATGTGAAAAAACTTGCGAAGCTCAGCATTAGCCAGTGGGCTGGATTTGTTTTTTTGTTGTATTTTTAAAAATAAATTTATTTATTTATTTTTGGCTTCATTGGGTCTTCATTGCTGTACGCGGGCTTTCTTTAGTTATGTCGAGCGAGGTCTATTCTTCGTTGTGGTGCGCGGGCTTCTCATTGCGGTTGCAGAGCATGGGCTCTAGATATGCAGCTTCAGTAGTTGTGGCTCGCGGGCTCTAGAGCGCAGGTTCAGTAGTTGTGGCACCTGGGCTTAGTTGCTCCTCAGCATATGGGATCTTCCCGGACCAGGGCTCGACCCCATGTCCCCTGCATTGGCAGGCGGATTCTCAACCACTGCGCCACCAGGGGAGTCCCTGGATTTATTTTAAAATTATAGTTTAGTGTGAAAAAGATTTATTTTAGAACAGCTCTACTGGTAGTATAGGAGGGAGTGTTGTATTAGACCAGTTAGTAAGCTATCCTCAGATCTAGGTAAGAAAAGATAAAGATTTTTGAATGATAGCACTCTTGAAAAATAAATATGGCATTGTGGAGATAAAGGAGGTTTATTAGAGATGTTAAAATTGGGTTTAGAACATGTCGAATAGAATTGGTTAATGGAGAATTGGGAAATTTGAACTGGATGTGGAACTGGAGATGTGGAGGGCCAACTGTAAAATGCTGTGCTGATTTTCGACTGTGCAGGTGTCAGCACCTCTAACCTCCATGTTGTTCAAGGGTCAGCTGTATTAAACTGAGTTCACCCATCAATTTTATTTTTTTAATCTGCTTCATGAAATATAAAAGTCTGAGAGCACACAGTTTTATATATTCAGTAAGAGCAAAAAAGGCAAACTGTCTTAATTTTCTGAAATTTTTAAATCTGAAATAGGTGTAGTTTATAAATGACATATCATTCTAACTAGCAAATAATGGGGGAAATTTTTTTAAATTTTAGATGAAGATCGACTTTCTAGAAGGAAAAGTATTGTGGACACCGTATCCATTCAGGTGGATATCTTACCCAACAGCAATCCTTCAGATGATGTGGTAAGTTGCTGAAAGTTTATGATGAAGTACTGTCTTGAGATAGACATCAATTTAAAAGAACTTTTTGCCCCTCCACACTTTTAAACAGGATCAAATACAACTCTTATTTATCCCTAAATCAACAAAATTGTTAGTAGAAGTTAATCTGATTTAGCCTTGAACTTACTTATAATTTATTTTACTGAACTCATTTCATATACCTATAAAGATACATAAACTTAATATTGTGTGTTATGATATCACTAGATTTCACATTGTAGTAAAAGGAACCATAAGACAGAACTAAGTATGTTTTTTTAATAAGTAAGAAATGCTACACAAGGCCTGTTATTAAATAAGTAGGCTCTCTAATCCTATTTATTTTTAAAGATTTATGCAACATAAGTTGTGAGAATAAATGGAATTATACACTGTCATGTGAAGCCAAATGCTCACTACTTTTAGAAAGTTTCAAAATTTCACCTATGAGAGAAATTTTTTAATCTTTTTGGATAGTAAATATAATGAATTTAACATAGGTTAAGCTGTATCAGTGACCTGTGTACTCTTTAAGGAGTTATTTGAAACATCATAGATTTAATGTTCTCCTCCTGTTTCAATAGAGCACAAGAGTGTACCCAACTGAGTTACAGGAAGAAAAAGCAGCCAGTGTTCTCTAGGACTTATCCCACAAAGCAGCAGAGCATTTTTTGATAGTCAAGTAAAAATTCCAGTGTGCCAGCATGTCACGTCACCTTCCTCCTTGTGGTTTATCCACTGTTTGCCTTCTTAGGTATTTCATTATTTCTCGTTGGTACGATGTAAATAACTGAAAGAATATCCATGTAAGAAAAGAGGAAGGAAGTTGTCTGAATTCATGCTTTCTCAGCCTCCTTTCTCCCTCCTGCTTCCAATCCCTGTCAGTTAATTTGTCTTCAGGAATTAAAATTATTTGGTGGCCAGGGTACAGCCAATTAATTTATATCTTTCATGCTTTTAACTCCCTGTTATGTAAAATTAATCAGTTTTATCAATGAATTATCTGCAGAGCATCAGAGTAGTTGGAATAGGCAGTTAGTGTTCATTTTGGAACTTGAGGCTTTAAGGTTGGTTTAGAGTTTCTTACCAGTTTAAGACTCAGGAAAAATCATCTTCCCTAAATTTCACCTCTTCAAAGCCATTTTAATTTTTACACTCCTTACTAGCAAGAAGGATATCTTGCTAGCTATATCTTTCAGTGATTATGAATTTGCTGCTGTTACCTTTTGAGGGAAGAAGTTCATCCAGAGCCTTAGTTTATACTTGTCAAGAGTGCAGTCTTTTTTATTGACTGGTATTTTTCCCATTTGCCTTTTGTTAACCATTTTTATTTCTTTTAAAAATACATATATAGCACTTTAAAAGATTGCAAAGAATCAGTCTATTTTGATAAAATGAACTGAAGAAACATTTGCATGGAGACAATATAGGAGGAAGACTCTTGAGCATGAATTTTACATGAAAAGTTCATTAATACATTTGTTAACTTATTAAAGATCCTTTTGTTTTATCTTTGCTATAACTATAAATCCTAAGTCAAATATGCCTCACCCTGAGTATTTGAAAAGTTAAATACAGTTTAGTATATAAGATTTACTTGAGCACATTGGAGTTTCAAACTCATTTACCATTATGGTATCTGATTTTGTGTATTAGGAATGGTCGTTGAAACACCAGAAGACAGAATAACAGTACCTTCTAGGTTAAAACTAACTAATTTCATTGTGTGGACAGGAGAAAGTGTCATCAGTTAGGTATTCACCAGTTAGTGGTGTAACAAAATATCAAACTAAGAATAAGTATATTTGCTAACAATGAGTCAAATTTAAAAATTGCTCATTTGAAAAATTGCTCGTAATTTCATCAAAATTACTTGAAATTGTATATGCATAATCCCACTTAGTCCTCAAGTATATTTGATACCTGCTTTTAGAGCTTGTCTTGTTGTTTAGATGGAGATCATAGGAAAACTTTTGTTTTCCCTGGATATAACTCAGCTTATTACTATGGTCTATTAAAATACCTGGTCCATTTCTGAGGTATGTGAGTTCTAACATTTGTAATTCAAATTTTAGCCCACCATGAATCATTTAGTGAACTTCTCCTAAAAATTGCACTATATATGTATAAAGATACCTAAATTAAATTCAGGTATTCAAGAAGATAAATGGCTAAAACATTTATTTATTTCAGTGGCGTCTCTGCCTCCTGAAATTAAATCATCAGCTTGACTGATAGAATAAAGCACCATAGGCATGATTCTTTGATGCTGGGCGAATGCATCATCATTTTCCAAATTAAGGAAAACAACAAACAGGGAAGAGTTATTAGATAAAGTACTCTAGCTTTTCACTTATCCAGGATTGAACAGGTAATAAGTAAAAATTCTCCGTAATAAGAATTCTGGCCTTCTAGCTTCAACTATGTTCTTTCTCCTATACTATAGTTGTATCCCAAAAGTCTAAAGCTCTTAACCAGTTGTAAGAACAACTTTGAAGTACTAGATTGCTTCTAGGTACAAATAATTGACCAGCCAGAGCCTAATCTTATATATCTGCTCCAAATATCTAGAACAAAGCAACTGAAGATTCCCAAGTTTAATCTGACTTCAACTAGAAATATGAGCCCTCAGTAGAAAAACTGAGGTAGTGGAACTCTTGCTGCTTTGATTTCCAGCTAAATCCTTTGTACAGAGAGCTAAGATGCAAAGCATGAAGTCTTTTGCTTTCACTAGTCTTGCTGCCTTAGGCTTAGCAAAAAGAAGCTCATGAGCTAAAATTAGGGATGACCAGAGTCCAAGGCAAGTACTCATATATCATTTCGTAACTTTTATTCAGAGATACTGTAGTAACTGGATATATTATTCCTTCTGAAAGTGTGCTAGTGCCACAAAAAGTATTACTCACTTTTTATGTAAGCACTTGATTTCACACCTTTTACATGTCTCAAAGCAAGCGAGATTTGAAAACTTCAAGTTAAAGGGAGTTTCTGGAGAATAAGAGTTGGTGGTTGACCTTAAGAGATCCGGAATATAATTACTTCTAAATGTTGGTTAACTGTACTCATTGAACACTTCCCAAAGTAGTGATTTTTTGCTTTAAAATTTTTGCATTTAAAGTTTTAGATTATTTCATTTTTGATTTTTAACCTGTATGTGGTACCAAAATTATAAAGACTATAGAATACTTAGTTTTCATTTATTACGTAGCTGAAGCTGCATTTATATATAATCTCTGCCTTGAATATTGGTTGGGTTGCCTTAAAGGTTGCTAATTCTTCCAGCCTAACATCAATCTGTAGACTTCTTTGGGGAACCACTGTGGTAGGCCGTTGTTAAAACCAGTGAAAACATGGAGATTACTTGATGCTGTTGAGTGTGATCACAAATCCAGCCAACACAAAGAAAAGAAAATATTTGTCAAAGTTCTTAGATTACGTGTAACTAGGTGCAGGTATCATTTATATTGACCGTTCCTAACTCTTTATTTTACTTAAAATCACTTTTCTCTAGGTTAGTAACACTGAAGAAATCACCTTTGAGGCGTTAAAGAAAGCAATTGGTGAGATTTTGCTTGTTAACTCTCCTAGTGTTTTCTAGCTTATCTATATCTTAGTACTTGTTTAAATGCCAGAATTAACAGAGGCAGCATGGCAAGTGTATATACTGTCGATTTCTATATAAATATATAATCAATTTATTAGCTTATGTTCTTCAGACTTTTGTAATTGTCCTGTCTTGTCATAATTATTTTCCCCTCTATAGACTGACTTTCCTAGAATTATGAAAGCATATCACCATGTATTTGAATGCTGCCCTTATTTGGTGGCCAACATTGAGGCTGAGTGAATTTATGAGAAATAGTGAATGTATTTCCTTTTATAGGAGATGGGCAGGTGAATAATTCTGAGAGAATTACATAGAATGATTTTTAGTAGGCATATAGCAGTGTAATTAGAAGCGTGTTTCTAATGGGATAAGAGAAAGGAGCTGGCTGAAATTGTCAGCAGGCTCAGTAGTCACATTAATCCTTGGTATTTTATCAGTGAGAACACTGAGGCAGAGAAATTAGCAACTCTCGTGAGATCACAGAGCTAGTAAATACTGGAGACAAATTTCATACCCAGGTCTGACTGACTCTAATCTTTTCACTTATGTTTGCATAAAATAGTACTCTGATTTTTTTTTTCTCCTGTAGCCTTTATGGAAATAAATTTTACCTTATATAATTTGCCTCTTTTAAAAATTTTTAAATGATTCCTTCAATTAAGTATTAATATAAATTCCTGCTAAGCTCATGATGCCTCGATCTCAATTCATTTCTAATTGGTAAAGCAATAGAGGGTGGAAATTGACTTTCACGATAGAGAGTGGAAATTGGCTCTCAATTTTTAAGAAATATTAGAATAAGAAAATCATTAACAAGGGTACCCATCATACATGAAATAAAATCTGACCTTTTTCAGCTTAATCCATTAGAGGATTTTTTTTCTTATTGTAATATCAAATTTGCCGAAATAAAATTAATTGAATTTAATAAGCAATTTTTGAACACCCATTGTGTACAAGATACTGTGAGACATTTAAAAATTAATAAGACATGTTGAGGTACTTACGGTCTGGCAGTGGTTCTCAAAGTATGTCTTTGGACCCCTGGAGCTTTGGGGAAGACTCTCCCAAGGGATCCTTCAAGTCAAAAAGTATATGCAGCACAATACCAAGACATTACTTGCCTTTTTACTGCATGGATTAACATGAATGAAGGCAGTGGCGTCAGACTGTACTAGTGGTCATTGAATTCTTCAGCACCACACATCCCCAGTTATTTGTTTATTTATTTATTTATTTATTTGCGGTACGCGAGCCTCTCACTGTTGTGGCCTCTCCCGTTGCAGAGCACAGGCTCCGGACGCGCAGGCTCAGCAGCCATGGCTCACTGGGCCCAGCCGCTCCGCGGCATGTGGGATCTTCCCAGACCGGGGCAAGAACCCTTGTCCCCTGCATCGGCAGGCGGACTCCCAACCACTGCGCCACCAGGGAAGCCCACCCGTTATTTTTAAAAGGCAAGATTTCTCTTAAGAATGCCTTTGGGGCTTCCCTGGTGGTTGGGAGTCCGCCTGCCGATGCAGGGGACAAGGGTTCTTGCCCCGGTCTGGGAAGATCCCACATGCCGCGGAGCGGCTGGGCCCAGTGAGCCATGGCTGCTGAGCCTGCGCGTCCGGAGCCTGTGCTCTGCAACGGGAGAGGCCACAACAGTGAGAGGCTCGCGTACCGCAATAAAAAAAAAAAAAAAAAAAAAAAGAATGCCTTTGAAGAATCAGTATAAATGATTAATTTTATTAATCTCATCCCATGAATACATGCCTTTGGGGAGCACATATAAAGCACTTCTTTGATTGCTTTTATTTGCAAGCAGAACTAGTTGGTTTTTTTAAGGAACGTCACTTTTACTTTAAAAAAAAAAAAGAAAACCTGTGGTATTTGAAGGGAAGCTGTCACTTCAAGAGAAAAAAACCACCCTGACATTATTTGCTCCCAGTGATAAAATTAGCACTTTTTAACAAAATTAGAGTTTTGAAGCTTATGTCTGCTGGTGCAAGTTTGACAGTTCCCCAATATTTATTTAAAGACTTTTCTAATGAGATCAGTGATAATAACTAACAAATGTGAATTTAAAGAGTATTTTACAGTGAAATATGTCTACATTTAGAGGGTCTGCATAAATCAGTGGAGCAATATTCCAAATGACCTTGCATGATGTTACAAAACCATACATGAGTAAAGCTCTATTCAAACTGTAGAACAGACCAATAGATGTTAATATAACCAATTACAAAAAGTTCATTAATAAGGTTTCAAATTCCATATTGCAACTAACTTTTAAGAAACTACAGTTTGTCATGTTTTGTTGTAGTGTCCAAGAAGAAATAGCTACAATTCTGTGAAAAGGCTATTTATTGAATTACTCTTTCCCAGTCCATACCTGTGTGAGTTTAGTTTTTCTTTATATACTTCAACCAAAATAACATATTGCAGTGGATTGAATGCATCTGCAGGTAGAATCCAACTGCTTCTATTAAGTCAGACATTAAAGAGATTTGCAAAAATAGAAAACAATGCCATTCTCTTCACTAAATCTTTTCATTTTAGAAAATGTCGTTTTTTTTTTCGTGAAACAATTATTTATGTTAACATATAGTGGTTTCATTTCTTTAATGCATTTAATGAATATTTTTTAAGTCTCTCATTTTTATATTGTAATATGGAAAATATCAAATGGTGTAATACATAAAGAAAGCAATTTGGCTTTCTTAATAATTTTTCAGAGTATAAAGGAGTCTTGAAACAAAAAGTTTGAGAACTACTGGACTAATGCATGGAAAAGAAACTTGCTGCCTGCAGGCCAAATGTAGGTAGAAGTATTATTTTCAGCAATTGGATTTGAATAAAGACCAGGGATGTACGCTCATCTTGCCCAAGTCCTGTTTTTCTTACTGCTTTTAAAACATTTATGTTTCCTGCCTAGCCTCTGGCACATTTGAGCTTGTGACCCTAATCTAGTGAACACGAGAGATGTGATCATAATTCTGTATTACAGTCATTCAGAAAAAGTACATAAATTCGACAACTTTGTTAACCTGCCACAATTTCAGAGGGGGGAAAATAAACCTATTTCGTTTGTACCTGACAGATCCATTTTTTAAAACTAGCTAATTGTTACAGTTTGTCTACCTGAAGAGAAGCTTTGTTTTTGAAGAACCTTGAACAGATTGTGTTTCATCTTATGAAATTCTTGACCAGGAAAAATAAAAAAGCTGAAGAGTTACTGAGTTGTTACTGTAGACCATCAATAAATAAGCCATTAATTAGCCTTCTTTTCAGATTCTTAAGCAAATAGACATAGTTATTATATGTATCAAAATGACAGACATTTATTATTTTATTATCTCACAAACTTTGGCCAGACCACACGTCATCTTAAGATTTAAAAAAATCCCTTTTCAAATTGTGGAAGATAAATGGAAAAGGCTAAAGCAATATGGTTCCGCATGACCCTATCTATATTTCAGTCACACCATTCACTATCAAGTTTAGCAGACTTTTAATTTAGTACCTCATATGTGCAAGGGCATGATTATTAATAAAAGAATCATCCTTCAGGAAGGGCCTTGAAGTTGTTGAACTTGTAGGAAGTTGTCATGCTTCTGCTTTTATTTGGTAAGAGAGACAAAGGTAGTCTTATGAGAAAGGGTTTTGTGCTGTGTAGTTTTTAAATTTTTTTATACCTGGGCTTTCTAGCCTTAACTAAGACACTTCAAGGATGTCACACCTTTTGCTTTTTTCCCTATACAAGTAGTCCTATAAATCACCCTTATTTTTTATTTATAGATCATTTGCTCTTATGGTCATTGGCAAGGTTCTATGAAATTTTTGTATTCCTTTTAATGGGTCTTTTTAAACATTTATATAGATACCAGTGGAATGGAAGAACAGGAAAAGGAAAAGAGACGTCTAGTGATAGAGAAATTCCAGAAAGCACCTTTTGAAGAAATAGCAGCACAGTGTGAATCCAAAGTAAGTGAACACATGGTGAAGGGGGCGGGGGGTGGACTTTGACTTTGTGGACGCTGTCCTGGTAATTGGTAGGTAGATTCCAGGCTTCAGGCAGATCAACAGAATCCACAAGGTAGTGGATTTGATAGGGACTGAAAGCTGAAGACATAGCTGTGAAGCCTAAATAATTTTTTTGTGTAATGTCAGCTGATGGGAATGGCAGATCCCAAATGTTAACGATTGTTATTGCTTTGAAACTGTTTTTGCAGTGGTTTTCAATGATTTTGCTGTAGGTATTTTGTGTGGCTATCGATTTTGTTTTTACCAGTGAGACTAGGAAAGGAATAAAAGAAACTTTACATTAAATTCCAGTGTATGAGACAGATAAAACCAAAACATTAAAGCATTCTGTACCATCAGTTTAATAGTTAGAGTTATGCTTTGTCCTTTAAATCACACTTGTATTATTACATATGGGTATTTGGAAAATAATAGATCCATTCTTAACATTTTGTTTTTTCTCCTTTGTAGGCAAATTTCCTTCATGACAGACTTGCTCAAATATTGGAACTCACCATACGGTAAGAGTTTTGATACTACAAGAGCAATAAAGCAACAAAATAGAAACCATTAGATCCCTATAAATTTGTGGCTTTTTAAGTAATTGTGCTTTTCATTCAGGGTAAACACAAGATCATACAGGTCTCTGTCTCAGTGGTTTTTCTGTTTACTGGATTGTCTGATACCATTTCTTGTCCAGGGGGCTTCTAGCTTTTCTACCTTTCCTTTTTAGACCATTTATTCCTTTAAAATGGTCCTATAAGGACATTTGAGTAATTGGAAGACTCTTATTCTAATGATATGTTTAAAAAGGTAATTTCTCAGATTTAACCATTGTGACCTATAAAAACTACAGTTTTATATGGTTCAACCTCATAGTTCTTTCCAGGGCAATAATGATTCTACCTATGCAGATGGCTTACTTGAATTATTAAATTTTACTTGAGTTTTCCTAAGTCATGTCTATTTGTGTCCTGTTATTAGTTATAGTCGGCCCTCCATATCCGCAGGTTCTGCATTCACAAATTCAACCAACTGTGGATCAAAAATATTTGGGGAAAAAAAAATTCCCAGAAAGTTCCGAAAAGTAAAACTTGAATTTGCTGCATGCTGACAACTATTTACATAGCATTTACATTGTATTAGATATTATAAATAATCTAGATACGATGTAAAGTATAAGGGAGGATGTGTGTAGGTCATATGCCAGTAGTGCTCCATTTTATATAAGGGACTTGAGCACCCAAGGATTTTGGTCTGTGTGGAGGGTCCAGGAACCAATCCCCTGTGGATACCATTGAACGATTGTATCTTATGCTCCAAAAACATAAGGTATCTGATATCGGTTTTTCTGTGTCTATTGGTTGTTAAGTAATGAAGCACATGGCAGAGGGAGAGAAAAACTCCAGGTTCCGCCTAAGGAAAGAACCTCTGCATATTCTTATATTGACTTCAGTGTGGAGACTTGTCTGTGTATAATGTGGCACAGTAAAGGAGCCGTAGACAGAAATTGTGCTTCTGAAATTCTTTTTTACATTGCCGTATCTTTTATATTTTCAACTTGATTAACTAAATCTGTTTTGCTTCAAACCCTGTATGTATCCTTATAAACAGAATAAACAGGTAGATGCTTGAGATCAGTTGCTTTTTTTCCCCCAGCCTTTTTTCTGCCTTCATACGCAAAGCATGTTTTCATCACTTTAACATCTTATTCTAGCCATTTACCACCAATACTGCCCCCCCCCCCCGACTAAGTTGAGAATCACTCATTTATAAAAGTTCAGAACAGAGAATCAGACTAAAATATGCAATATACTCTATACCTTAGATTCAGAGAAAATTCCTGGGTGTGGGCATTTACGCACAACCTAAAAGTTGAGAGTTAAGTTTTATTTGGGGACCTTGCTGAGGACTATAGCCCGGGAGACAGCCTCTCAGGTAGCTCTGAGGAACTGCCCGGAAGAGATAAGGGAGGAGCCAGGATATATAGGAGTTTTTGGCTGGAAAAAACCATGTAGTCAAACATCAAAAGATGACTGCTAATCACAAAGAGCAGACATCTGAGGTTGATGATTTTAGTGCTTTTCTATGCATGGGAAGGTGCAAGGATCTGGATTCATTGAAATTATTCCTTAGATATGCATCTTAACTGTCTAGGGCCAGTATCCAAAGAACAGGATGCTCCCTGTTTTTCTCCATCCTGAATTCCCCTCAGGGCGCACCATTGTAGGCGACTGCAGTGGTTGATGGCTTGATCTTGCAGAACTGGAATGGCAGGCAACACTCCCTGTCCACAGCTTCTTTGATGCCTGTTAATTGTAACAGTAAATATCTGCTGCTTTATATCTGTTGTTTTTACTAATCCTCCCCACAGTCCTGAAAAGTTAGGTAGATCCTTTCCCCCCCACCCCAGGTAAAGACACTGAGGCTTAGAGAAGTAAAGTAACTAGCTGAAGTTTATCCAGCTAGTGAATGGAAATAATCAAAATTCAAATCCATAACTCATGTTCTTAAACGAAATGTTGCTAGAGACCACCATGTTACATTTAATCACACTATCATAACTATATGGATTTAATATTTTAGAATAAGTATTATGACTAATTCGGTTTCATTGGTACTGCAACTACTACTAATAATTTGTATTTATTAAGCCTTACTGCTAATAGTTATTTACTGAACACTTATCGTGTTCTAGGCACTGTGCTAAGTGCATTCTTTCATTTAGTGTTTACAACAGATTTTAAAAAGATGTAGTGATTATTTTTACTTTACAAATGTAGAAACAGATGCATGTAGAAGGTCACCTAGTTAGGAAGTAGTAGTTTTGGGTACCTTACATGATACAGAGAAATGAAATAGACTTCTTAGTGTACCTTCAGGGTTTTCAGTTTCTATTTGATATATTTCCTCTTGTTAATTTGCCTCATTCTAACTACCATATAGAGAAAAGGGTTTGTATGCTTGAGAAAAGAAACAAAATAAGCAATATTATATCTCAGTTTCCATTGTTCCTTCATTCACTTTGACCTTAGTACAAAAAGAAAAAAATTACAAGGAATGCAAAGGAGCAGGAAAATACAGAAAAAGAATAAGCAGCCCCACAGATGATTGATCCAGTTATTGGAATTAGTAGACAATGACCTTAAAAGAACACACACACATATCAAAGAATTTAAAGGATAAAATATGTATATTTTAGGAGAGAAATGGAAAGTCTAAAAAAGAACCAAATTGTAGTTCAAGAACTGAATGTTATGATATCTGAAAGAAAAAAATGTCATTGGATGGGCTTAATAGTATATTGGACATTATAGAAGAATTCGCATATATTGCTCATAGGAGTATAAATTGGTACACTTTGCAAAACTTCGGCAGTGTCTTATAAAGTTAAACATATACCTGCTCTTGATCCTGTAATCCCATATCTCAGTATTTGCCCAGAGAAATGAAAACTTAGATTCACAAAAAGACATGTACATGAATGTTTTAGCAGCTTTTTTCATAATTACCAGATGCCCATCAACAGGAGAATGGAGAGAGAGTAGACAAATAGTGGTACTCTTACAATAGTGGAATACTATTCAGCAGTAAAAAGGAACACATTTTGGGGGTAAATTTTAAAAAATGCATTGAGCAAAAGAAATCAAACATAAACGAGTATAGCTTGTATGGACCATTCCTATAGGCTGTATAGACCATGTGAAATTCAAGAACAAGTGACACTAACCTTCAGTGACAGCGATCAGAACATAGTTACTGTTGGATGTGGGTGTATGTGTATGGGTATGTGGGAGTAGGGAGAAATTGGTTGAGGACACAAAGGACCTTTTTTGAATGATGAAAGTGTCAGTATCTTTATCTATGGTAGAGATAAGAATGAAGTAATGAATTGAGGGAAGAACATTGGTATCATGTGACAAAAGATCAGTCTCCGAAACTGATAAAAGAAAAATATCTGAGTAGAAATACAGGCAGTAGACTCAAATAGACAATTCATTTTAAAAGAAACGCAGAATGGATACTAAATCTACAAAGGTATATAGCATTAGTAGTAACCCGAAATGTGAAAATAAAAGAAAGAATGAATTCCCTTTTGCCTGCCAGAGTGCCAAAGATTAAAATAACAAGAAAGAATGATTATACCCAATATTTATAATGGTGTAAGAGGATGGCTACACTGAGATGTTGAAAGTATGAATTGCCAGTATTATGGCAATGTGTACCAGTCTCAAAAATGTAAATACACTTTGATGCAGAAATTCTGTTTGTAAGACTATAAACCAAGGAGACAGGATAAAATTATGTATAAGAATAGACCTAGGGGCTTCCCTGGTGGCGCAGTGTTTGAGAGTCCGCCTGCCGATGCAGGGGACACGGGTTCGTGCCCCGGTCCGGGAAGATCCCACATGCCGCGGAACAGCTGGGCCCATGAGCCATGGCCGCTGAGCCTGCGCGTCCGGAGCCTGTGCTCCGCAACGGGAGAGGCCACAACAGTGAGAAGCCCGCGTACTGCAAAAAAAAAAAAAATAGACCTGTCAGCATTATTTATGATAATGAAAAATGAACCTACGTCTGTCCATTGAAGTAAATCAATTATATCTATATATTGAAGTACCATGCAGTGGTCATCAAAAGAAGTTAATATATGTATATATAAGATTTTTTACTAGTGAAACAAAGCAAGCTTACATGAGTGGGTATAGCATAATCCCACTGTAAAAATTATATATACATATATTCAGAGGAGAATGTCTAGTGTAGACTTAAAAACAGCTTGGTACCACTGTGATCTGTGTGCCATGCCACCTTGTAGCTGGCCCGCAATTCCGTCACACTGATCCCTGCGATGAAGGAGCCTCACTCTGCTGCTGGCAGGTAGTAGCGAGAGTGCTCCGTGAAGTGAACAGCTTTGCAATGCACCTGTTGACGATGCCTCGCTCTTTTACAGCCCTCCTCCCAGTCCATCAGGAACACTGACCATTACTTCTGGGCACGCCCAATACCAGTCTGTCCCGGTCTACGAGATGAAGTTTCCAGATCTGTGTGTGTACTGAGTGGCTCACGAAGACCTCAGCATAAAGCCTAAAAATTAGGGCCAAGCTGAGTTTTCAGGGTTTACTTAATGTGTGTTAACATACTTCGTGAAAATTATGATGGAATTTATCTTTAACCGAATGCTTGGCATATCAGATTAGATATTTTGCAGCTATATTACATGATTTAGAGTACTTTTGAAGATAGGTTTATGCCATGTTAATTTTTTTTTAGGTTCCCGATGGCTTTTAAAATTGAACGTATATTGGTCTCACATTAATTGTTAAATAGTATATTTAAAAATTTTCACAAACATGTAATTTAAAAAAAAATTAAGCCTTCAGAGGGTTGAAGATGTATCAAGTGTCTACTGTATTTCTTAGACATCTACGCAACTGCTTAAAATTAGAATTGCTGTTGTTTTTCTTTATCTGCAAAAGCAAAAACATACAAATATATTCCTATCCTGGAGCAGCAGAACTGTTCTGTGGCTCTTGGTCCCCATGTTCTAGATGTCGTGGTGCGCATCCCTCTGTTCGTTCGCTGTAACGGTATGTGACAGCCATTCCTCACCTTGTTTGTGGAGATGACATTTACCGGGTAATATTCCTAGAATATGACCCTAAAATCTCCGACTTTAAAGTGTCTCATTCTTGTAATACTGTGTTTTCTGCCAAAAGTTTGACCGTTCTACTTGAGAGTCTCAGAGCTTGCTCTTGGAGTACTGAACTGTGCAATATTTTTTACATCATTAGATGTATTAGTTTACAGACTATGCTTTGAAATTATAGTAGTATTTTGCTGTGGCTCCATTAATTAAATGAGCTATATATTTAGTATAGGAAGAAAAGACATTTAAAACAGCTACTAGTTCACCTGTGAAGAGTGTGTACATTTTGATTTCTGTTGAGAGCATATTAATTTACATTTTAATATTGTGCAGTTTTTAAATCCTTATAGTCAAAAAAGGCCCCGAATGGACTTTCAGTTTGTAAGATTTGAACTGCAACTTGTATGCATCTCTGTTTAGGATTTGTGATATTACATTTGAAAAGAGTGCCTATGGGTTTAGCAATCAAGTGTGCTATAGATCGTCAATTTAAGCTTGTATTGATTTAAGCTACCAAGATTACATGTGCTGACAGACTTACAGTGTTCTTAAAATTGTGTACATTTTAGTGAATTCCATCACATGGCAAAAATGAACAATTTTCTTTGCAACTCATAAAATTCTTTTAGGACATTTTAATAAAATAATCTGTTTATAATTCTACTACCTTTTCAGATTTGATTCCCTTTTACATAAAACAATATACATATCAAAAATTGTAACCCAAAAAATAATTGCATTTTTAGCTTTAGATTTTGTTTGAAAAATTGCAGTGAAGAAAGGCATGTTATTACTTGGTGTTTACAATTATTTGGGCACCTTTAGTAGAAACAAAAAAGTGAGGAAGTAATAATAGAACAAGCATACTCAAATTTTTTTTGAATATTTAAACCAAAGTACAGCATCTTGAAACATCTTGCAGAAGATCCTAGTCTTTTTAAACCTATCAAATGATACTCAAACATCCTGGGTGGTTTACTCACTGTTGATAACAAGACATTGTTTTCCAAGTGATAGTGCAGTCACCACTTGGGGGGTTAAATGGCCCCCATTGCAGCTGTCACTGTAACTTTACCTCTTGACGAGGTAAAATGTTTCACCATTTAATAGGCCAAGTTTTACGTTTTTTTAATTTCCCTTTTTTTCTGTATTTTTAAAGAAAGATTGTGTAAAAATCTAAGCAGGGGGACATGCAAAAACAATCATCATCCACTTGGATGTCATTTTATAGATTAACACTGTGTGCTTTTGTATGAAAAAATATATATAATTTAATAGTATAAGAAAAGAAGATATATATTCATTTGCGCTCATGCAAAACAAACTTTGCTCTACAAACTTTCATGTTTCTCTGTGATTTAAAAATGCATGTATAGCATGTAAAGGAAAACCATTTCAGTTAATGTTTATCACACCTCTTGGTCTGTTTTGTAAACTGTAGATTTGGGTTTTGTGGGATTTTTTTCCTGTTGTAGTTGTTTTTAAATCACAGTAGACTTCTGTATATCCTAGATTACTGAACTGGTCTTGTTAACAACGATTCCCAAGAAATGAGGGGTCTTTTCTTAGGCTTTCTGTCCCTTCCAGGAGATTGCAGGAGATCCTGCACGTCATAGGTATGCCTACTATATTACAGCCAGTTTGGATACTGAAAGTTTAGGATGTGTTGAAGTTCACTGTATTGCTATATTTTTGTAGATATTTAAAACTCTTAATAAAAACTGTTAATCATTCTCTTTGCTATATACTGTTGCTTATATCATTCATTTTTTCCCTTGACATTGAATAGTTAACATTGAAATGTTCCTCCTATACTTGTGTTGTCTTTGCTTATATAGTCATTGGAGTTAACCTAAACACACACACACTTCCTTAATACTTCTGAACTCATTATCTTTTAGAATCATAATACTGTACTTAACCAGCAGTTAACTTCCCCTTCCTCTCAATATCTCTTTTCTTCCTTTCTGAAAATGGTACTGATTTGTTTTTTTCATGCCAATATATGTACTAAATGTAATGATTTTAGTTTTTTGAAATGTAACAGTTCACTGTGCAATTCATATGTAAGCAATAAAACAAAATCAGATTACTTCTGTATACGTACATTTTTGTAATTGCCATTGCATTTATTAAATTAAACGTATTCACTATTTTGCTTTAGTTAAAAATGAAGAACTTCAGTGAAAATCAAGCCGCCAAACGGATTCATCCTCACATACATTGGAAGAATCAGAACCATAACTGCAGTCGTGGTAAGATACAAGCTAAGATTAAGCTCTTAGTGTGTGCCTGTGAAAGCACGGTTTCCACCTTTGCATTAGTCTTACTGTTTGTATTTTCAACCCTACCCCTTTGCTGTGTAAGTTACATGAAGCCTCTCTCTAAAACGATAGCTCCTCTCTAGTACCCTCTGCCACCTGGTCTGCTCTCCTGCCGCTGGCAGGAAAGCCCACCATAGCCAGATGGGCTTCGGGGACTTCCTTTAGCAGTTTGGCAGAGCAACGAGGAGCACGGGCTCTGGCTTCAGACCCCACCCTGCCACTCCTGGCCGTAGCCTTAGGCAGTGACGGAACTTTGAGCTTTGAAGTATGTAAAATGAGGAGAGTATGTTCTGCCCTCAGAGGTCATCTGTTGAGGGGTAAATGAATCACTTAGAAGAGGTTCCTCGTGTCATGCCTGCGTGGCACAGACTAGACACTGAGTCAGTGTTTGTCATGAATAATCCTTGAGTTCACCATGCATAGCGTCTTAAGCAACCTGGGCAGCTGGCTCAGTTCTGCAGTCTTAGGCCAGTCACTCCAGTTTTCTGAACCTGTTTTCTTTAGGTGTAAAATGAGCAGCCTGGGTGATACACTCTCTCATGCGTTTTCTTTTCAGCTGTAATTGGTTGCGTCCTGTTCTCTCATCTGATACATAAGTTCACATGAATGAAAAAGCAGAGCCAGTGTGTAGCATCGAGCCCTGCCTCTTAGTTTTGCTATATTACATTCGCCTTGTACTTACACTTTGAGTCACAGGCAGACTTGGGAAGCCAGTAACTTAGCCTAGATTCTCCCAAAGCAGAGCCGAAGACAAAGGCTTACATGTAGGAATTGCTCTGGGAAGTGATTCCAGGGAACCCCAGCAAGGGACCGGGCCAGTGAAGTGCAATGAGAAAAAGCTCATTAAGAGGGTTTATTTATGAATTACCAGCACCATAGGTGACTGGAGATCCATCCTACTGGACAGCCTGAGAAGTCTCATGAAATAATCTCAGAACTGTCCACCCAAGTGATGAAAGCTGGGGAAGCATGTATGCTCCGCTTCTGTTCTTCATGGTCAAGGGTGGCCCTGTTGACATTAACTCCCCCACGTTTTTGGATTGTGTGCTTGAGTGCTGGGCAGTTTCCCAAGGCGTGCCGTGCCTTTTTCTCAGAGAAGTCCTGTGTCGCATGCACGAAGTGTAGAAGTGCAGAAGGCAGGCGTTGTCAGATTCCACCCCCCTGCGTGAGGCGGGTGGAAGCCTGTGTGGAACCGGTTATCACGGCAGGATCTGGAGTAAGGTAGGGTTGGATGATGTGAAGTCAGGCAAAAGATACCCAGTATAGCACCACCTAGGGTGGTATTTAAGGACAAGATTAAATCTAGGAGCATCAGATTTATAATTTCATGTTTCCACCATCTTAGTTTAATGAGTCAAGGGAGAGATTTTTTAAAGATGGGAGACTTTAGGGCATGTTTGCATGCTGATTAGAATGATATAGAAGAAGAGAGGGATGAATTGATATAGAATAAAAAGGAAATGTTTGCAGGAGTCAAGCCCTGGAAAAGGCAATGGGGGGGTACTGTACCCAGAGCGTAGGTGGAGGGGTTGACCTTTGACATGGATAAGGAACACTTTTTCATTGAAACAGGAAGGAAGACAAAGACCGCCGGTAATTTTGTAGCTTTGGTGGCAAGAAGGTCAGGACATTCCCACGGGAAAACTTCAGTTTTCTCAATGGAGTATTAGGTGAGGTCATTGTAGCCATGTGCCTTGCATTTCTGCATGTCTTGTGAACAGAGACACTATCTTTATTCTGGATTATCTTTTTTAAGGATATAGTACATCCTACAGACTTGGAACACAGAGATGGCATCTCCCTTTGGAGCCAAGGACAGACATGCTTCTTGTCCTGTATAATACAGATGATCTCTTTTCTGGGGTAAAAGGCAGGCTTGTGGCCGATAAATAAATATTTTAGGTTCCCTGTGTAATGAAACCCACCCTGTGTGTAGGTGTTACCTGACCCTCTTTGCATTGGCCCAGGGCTTGAGGAACCAGCATAAATTATCATACTCAGGCTACTGCCATTACTGTAAGTAATAAAGTCCTTTGTCTCTGACCCAAGCATCTCGAATCTTCTGCCAGCATCCATGAAATGCAGACCAACTTGTTAAGTTACAAATAAGGTAAAATCTCAGACCCTTCCGCTCTGGACAGTTCTCAGCTGAGAGCAAGGGGAGGTGTGGAAGGTTTGAGGAGAGGAGGAAAGGGACCAAACAGTTGTCTTGGAGAGCAGAAAACTCAGCTTACTAAGAAAAGGTTGAGCGTCCATTTGAGGTTTCTGTGGTCATGAGCTTCAAGTGAAGTGGGTCAGCTCAGTTGCTTTTGTTCTTCAGCAACATTCAGCTGCCTCAGGTGAAGGTGTGGAGAAGGCAGGCAGTCAACCATACGTGTGGGCAGCCTAGCACGGTGCTGGCCATGGGAAGCGGACACTTAGCACACACCTGCTGGGTTAAAGGAAGGGAGTGCCATTAGTGGCCCGCCTCGCCATGACCGCTGTAGTGCTTGCAGGCTGATTGCCAGACACTCTCACCTGCATTTCTTTGCCTAAAGCCTTCCTCAGCCTCCAGAGCCTCCGGCCGCCAGGTGCAGCAGGCAGGAGACATCGCCCTCCATGGGAGTAAAGACTGATCTGATAGAAGGTGGTCTGTCTCCTCTTGCAGCGGGTGTGTGTGTGTGTGTACACGCGCGTGCGTGCTATGCGTATTCTACTTCCAGGGGCAACTGCCTTGGTAACGCAGCTTTCACTGGCTACCGTTCCTCTGCCGTCTTATCCCTTTGTTCTCCCCTCAGCGTTTCCTGCACTTTTCAAATAAACCTCTTGCTCTCAAGTCCTTGTCTAAGGGTCCGCTTCTGGGAGGACCCAAATTTCAGCTGTTACTTAAAAGGTCACATTATTCAAAAGATTCCAACGTGAGGGACTTCTCTGGCAGTCCAGTGGTTAAGACTCCACGCTCCCACTGCGGGGGGTACGGGTTAGATCCCTGGTTGGGAAACTAAGATCCCACGTGCCACGCAAAAAAAAAAAAAAAAAAAAAAAAAAAAGATTCCAATGTGTTGGATTCATCAAAAGGTGCTCATCAGGTGATTTCCCTGGAAGGTAGGGAAGGGTATCAGCTGCTGGCTTGGCACCACGACCTTTTGATTTCTTAAGGTTTTCAATTCTTTAACGTCAGGATAGTTCCACACCATGAGAAGGTCACAAACACGAACTCTTCAGAGGCTCTGCTTTCCCGCCTGTCTGAGGAGCAGGCAGGGACCCTGTATCGTCTCACTGCAGGACACGTGATTTATGGGAACAGAGAACCAAGGATGTGATGTGAACTATAGTTCGTGTCCTTATGAAATATTGAAGGGGATTCCGGAAGCGCATTGCCTTTTTGCCTGATGCACAGTAAAATCTCAATAACTATCAGATGGGTGGATGGAGGGATGGATGGAGGGATATAATTTCCATTTTTTTGTAATTCCTATTATATTTGTCTGTGTCTGAGTGGGCATCGGCATCCCCCAAACGTCCAGCCACTGGGATAAACCCTATCATTTTTTTTTAAATCAGTTTAATATTGCCAGACGCAAGACAGGGTTATCAGTGATTCTTCATGGAGGTGGCTGAGGCCATTCTCTTAATAACATACTGGAAGAGCTGTCATCTCAGTCCTTGGCATATGTCTTTGGTGGGTTATTGGTGACCCATAGGTGATCTCATAAGATTGATTAAACATACTCCCTTCTGTATTTTTTTAATAGAAGATTGTGATTTCAGTGATTGGGGAGTGAAGATATCTTTTCCCCCTCCGTTTCTCTGCCATCTCACCTTTGCCATCTATTCATGTACCAGCATCTTCAAAACCAAACCAGACAAAGAAACATTGATGGGAATATTTATTGAGCCCCTACAGTGCACTCCAGGAAACATATAACCGCCCCCTCGTTTGCCTTCTCCAAAGACACATTTGGATGTGAGCTGACAAACATCACAGTGCACATGTGCAAGGGTCTTCCTGCCTCTTCCCACTTTGAGCCTCTGCTGAGGACAGAGAGGATGGAGATGGGCCCAGAGAGGTTACAGTAGCAGGAGGGACAGAACGATAGGGTGTGATGGTCGTTTTCTCTGGGAATCTATCTGGGGCCACGCTGTGGCCTGGTCCCCAGGAGACCAAGTGACTTCCCCAGGAATCTTCTGGTTCTTCTCAGGCCCTCCCTGGGCGGCGGGGCCTCCACGCTGTTCTCCTCAGAGCTGGAGCCAAGGGACGAAGCTGAAATCCTGCCATCCTCGCAGGACGGCCGGTGGCCCTGGCACTCCTGTCTGCCAGGTGACTTGAGGCTTTGGTTGTAGAAGGCAGAGGCCAGGCATTCAGCCGCTGTCTGGTCACAGACACAAAGCAGCTTCTCACACAGGCTCTGCCCTACACCTTAGGGGGCAAGAACAGAGTAGCAGACCTGAGACACCGCAGGATGTTTGCCCCTTCCGCCCTGTACTCCCCGGCTCCGTCCTGAACCTCTTGGTCCTGCGTCCACTGAGTCCTCTACTGGGAATATTCTTAATTTTCTCCTCCTGGTTAGCGCATACTCGTCCGTCAGGAATCCACCCGGCATCCCCCCACCACGTCCAGAAAGCTTCCTCCAGCCCCTCTGGCTAAAGGGAGAGTCTTTCCTGTGGGTTCCCATCGAATCCCACCCTATGGTTCTTACTATCACAGCAGAAATACATGATTTTTGCTATCTGTATTTTTATTTGCTCCGTCTGGTGACCCTACTTCATTTCTTGAAGGTTTCAATTGCATGTAGTGCGGGTTGGCATGCAGAACACGCGTGTGATTCAAAGGAAATAATGTATTTGAAGGTGCTCGGACATAGGCAAGCATTCTGCAAACGTTATCCTTGTCTGTGGTTTTCAAAGACGTATTTGGTCCGTTTAATGTTTTTTTGTCTGATCCTACCGCGAAGTATTCGTCAACCAGAACTTTTCTCATCACACTGACCCTCCACATCTCCTACCCTGGCCTTCACATCAGCCCCAGACATACTCGTTGCATCTCCACAGCAGGAGGCAGAAAGAGGAGACGTGGAAGAGCAGAGTGGACCCAGACCTGAGCCTGTTCCCCAGAGCAGCTCTGCACTTGGGCCTCTGTGCCTTATGTGGGGTGGCCTGGAGCAGGCTCCGAGATGCCCTTATTTCTCACAACCCGACACCTGCAGCTGCTACAGGACACGGTGCTCAGGGCTCACAGAGGGTCGGAACCGTTCACAGAAGCCCTGTAGGAGTTTGAACGACACACACAACCTTCCTGGATTCAGTAAGACCAGAGGGATGAAGGTGCCTTTAGCTGAGCAGGTGGGACCTCAAGGCATGATTACATCACAGACAACGATCATCTGATCCTGTCACTCATGGGTTCTAAACCCACCCCTGGCTTCTCACCCCCTAGAGGACAAAATGTAAATGTTTCAGCCTTGGGTTCGTGATCTGGTACCTGTCTCGCCAGCCTCACCTTGCATCACCATGGTCCCGCAACTCCCACTATCTCTTCCCGAAATACAGAACCACGTGTCGTTCCCAAACTGCCAGGAGTTCCCCAAAGGCCACAGTCTTTCTCTTCCTTTTTCTTGGAACACCCACACCCAGCACAGCCACCTGGGAACCTGTTAACCTCTTGGAAAACCTCCTTCACTGCCCTTCTAACTTCTGCCAAATTCTCCCATCCTGGCTGCCATATTCCACGGGCTCAAAACCCCTTCCACCACGGTCCTGGGCACCTGTACCACCTTGTAGCAATACTAATGACAATAGAAGAGTCCCTTGCTTGTCTCTCTTCCTTGCGGGCTGTGAGCAGTTTGAGGCAGGGATCATGTCTGTTCACTGTGTTCCTAGGTCCCGATGGAGGTTTTTTGGATAAGCAGATAATTGGGTGAATGAATGAATGAGTAAGTGACATGTAAAGCACAGAGCTCCTCCAAGGCCGGGATTCCTGGAGGCCGAGGGAGGAGGTGGCACTGAAGCCTTAGCCTGGGACTTCCCCAGATAAAAAGTGAGGGTGAGACAAACCCTCTCAGGGCTCTCGAGAAATGCTGTAGGGACCATTTCCTTTTAAACTGCAAAGGGTAAGGGAAATACATCCACTGATGTACATGGGGAAGTGCAGCCAGAGAATGGAGATGAAGCCAGTTGTAAAGCAAGCCCAACAGAGTGAGGCTCCTGAGGGTGGGGCTGTTTCCAAATATCCCCCCTCCCCCCTCCCCCCCCCAGGCCCTGAATGGCCATGGAGGCACCTCTGGCTTCCACACCTGGGAGGAGTGGAGATGCAAGCCCACCTCTTCCTTCAGCCGGAGACACTCCCCTTTTTATGGGCTTCCTCAGGGGACCTCACTTGGGAAAAGTGTTCTGCTTCTCAGGAAAAGAGACCCACTGGCTCAGTGAAGACTCGGTTCTAGGTCTGAGGCTCTATGGTTTCACAGTTCCAGCCCCAGTTCTATCACCTCCTTCTACCTGTGTGGTCTTGGACCTCAGTCGCCGCCTCTGTAAAATGGGAAGTCTCGTGGTGCTACCTCATAGGATTGGTGTGAGGATGAACTCTGTTAATACACATGAAAAACTCAGAAGAGCACATGGGAAGCACTCAGTAAGCATGGCTAATTTACACTATTCCCCATCTGCTCTTACTGGCTCTGTGACTTCTGTCAGCTGACTTAGCCTCTTGAACTTGAGTCTCCTCCTCTGTGGAATAGGAGTACTAATGTGTGCCTCAAAGTTAAGAAACGTTTTAAATCACATTAGAGATGAACAAGTGCTTGGGAAAGCATCTATAAGATGAGCTGTGGTCCTGATGCTGACTTGAATGAAAGAACAACCCACTATGCTGGCTCACAGCACTTACACTTGGGGGTACCATCCACGCATACCACTGGTGACCGAGGAAGCCTCTCGAGCAGGCAGTCCAGCCTTCTCACCTGCTCCAGGCAGCAGTGATGGGACAAACAGCACCTAAGAGCAAGGAAAATCGCTTACTGCCTAGAGCCTCCAGCTGTCCCCAGAACTCCCTCCAGGCCTGCTTATCCCATACTCCCTATATTGATGAGAGAAGCCAGTGCCTCCTTTCCAGTGCCAGTGGACTCATTTATATACATCCCAAGGGCCACCATGTATGGTTGTTCGGGTTGTGGACTGCACAAGGATGCCACATCTAAGGCAGTGTCCATCACACAGGATGTATCTTACTCTTTTTTAAAAACCTTGGTGTTTTTATTGTGACTCTGTTGACTGAAAAGATGGGTGACTTGCATATTTATTACAATAATTTTCCAAAAGATGGAAATAAAGAGTCTTGAGGAAGGGGTACCACTTCTAGCATACCATATGGGCTAAAAATAATCCACTCCCTCCAACCTTTTACATAATAGAACAGTTAATCTCACATCCATAAGGTACCCCCTTTGTCCATAGCCTTAAAAGAGAACAGAGTAACTCTCTCGAACGTAAATAAAGAACTGCATCTAGGAAGGTGTCCAGCAAAGAGCAAGACCTCAGGAAATAGATGAGAATGGATCATGTTCTTGCTTTTTAGACCCACCCATCTGGCCTGATAAAGCCTCACAGTGTGCCCCCAGCTGATGGACACCCCGAGGGAACTTGTGATGGCTCCAACCCATAGGGGGCTACAATTGCTCCTTAATCCTCTCTTTTCAACTCTCCCCTGTCCTTTAACCACTCTCACTCGGTCCTGGAGGCCACAGCCGGAGGCGGGGTCTGGCAGACTTGTGGCTTTTCGGTAGTGCTTGTGCTTGACCACGTATGGGCTTCACCACCCATTCCATGGTGCCGGCAGTCGGAGGAGGAACCATCCACCTCTCACATCACCTTAGCCTGTGTGGGATGAGAACTGCAGCCCCCATTCTGCTGTTATGATGGCCGAGCCACTGTCTTGTGTGGCATTCGGCTGGGGTGGGTGGCGGTGGATAGTTTATATAATAGTTAAAATCTAAAGTCAGTGAATCAGAAATCATATGTGATCCAACTACCATTGAAAACCATTCAAATGTCTCAGGATATAAAGTATGCATGGTTTGGAAAAGACACCGTTGCAGAAAATAATATCATTTTGACTAACCCTTCCTTGTTCAAGGCTATGGCTTTCCATTTTTCCATTTCTTCCTAATGGATGTCAAGGAAGCTGTATCATAGCTCACTTGCTGCCTGGTCAAATCTCATATTTTTTGTGAACTATGGTCAGTAGTCAGGAAGCCTCTTCAACAGCACCCCCATATTCTTCCCATAGGGTTCAGCAGAACGCAGTGACTGCTGCTACCTAAATTTCTATTTTGCCTTATCTCACTGAGTGCTGTGGACTCAGGAACAATCCTTAGATGGTTCTCTGTCTTGGAGAGTAGAGGGCATGTTGTCAAGCCCCATGATGAAAACACAGTGATTCCACAGTGTGGTGTACACTTTGCTAGAATAAAAACTTCTTCACTATCACCTGGTGGGAGGTAAATTTTCTGAAGTCTGCCTGGGCAGCAGAGCCCCTGAGTTCCCGGACTACCCTGCAAAGGTTGCATGATGGGGCGGGATGACTGTGCAGTGGAGACAGGAGAGCTATTGTGGAGGTAGGTGGGTGCGTGAGTCATACAGCCGTGCAGACACCACGTGACCTGCAGTGGACATGTTCCATGTTCCTGCCAGTACTGTATCCCTTTGTGTTGACTACAGTAAGACTCGTCTTTTTCACTCTCAGCTATAGTTGTTGATTCTCCCCTGGCAAGCCCAATATCGGAGGCGGACATACACAATTTCACTAGAGCTCTAACTGGCTGTGAACTGCGTGAGTTTAGTCTTTAAACATGATCAGTTCTGCTCTCAGCATCTTCCTCTAACTCATCTCCAGGTTGAGTTCCCCATCGTTTCCTCGGTGTCCCCACTGCATTTGTTACAGCAGGTGGTACTTTGTTGAATTGTCCATATCTCTCACTCAGCAACGTCCCATGGGGCAGAGGCAGTTTGTTTTAATCCGCTTTGTTTAGGTTTAATCCTTTTTATGTCTCCAGCACCTTAGCACAGTGCCCAACTCAGAGCAAAAGCACAATAAATGTAGGCTGCATGCCTATATAAATGAAGGAATAAATTGATGAATGCATGAGGTCAGTGAAAATTCTTCCAAGAACAGTAGGTAAAAAATTTGACAGTTATGCTTAAAAGTTGTTGAGAAGCTCATTTCAGTGTGTCATCCTGCAGAGCAAATCAACTAGGGACCCCACTTCTACATGCTGCTCATTGCAAAATAGGCAGATTTGGGGTCTTCTGAAGTGTCTTTGCAGATTGACCGTCTTAGAGCAGCTGGGCAGTATTCGTGGTGGAGCGCTAGACCAAATCGAAAGATCTGGGTCTGCCTGGCTCTGCCCCTTTGTGGCTGAAGGACCTCAGACAGGTCAGCCTTGGAGCCTCAACTGCTCATCAGGAAAATGGGACCATAATGGCAACAGGCCCTCCTGAGTGAAATAATGCTACTCGGCGAGCTCTCTGTGAGCCCGAAGCGATGTCCGACATCGAGGGAGGCTATCATCTCTCACTGCAGCATCAACACCGCCCACCCGCCATCCTCACCCGGCCGTACCTGTCCAGAGCGTCCCTCGGCTCGCCTTGTCCTTCCTGCCCACAGTAACAGCCGTAAGATTCAAATTCCTCCGGGCACCGGGATGTCAGACAAAAGAGCATCTCTCCAAGCTGTGGCATCACCCAAGTGTTGTCCCCGCTTCCCAGGTGCAGGAAGGTGAACCTGTCACAGGCTGATGAGAAACAAGGACTCTCTGTCTCTGTCTCTGGCCTCCTTCTCCTCTCCCCTCCTCAGCCTGCAGCTTGTGCTAAGCTAGGCAAAAGTCCACTGTGCAAACTCCATTGTCCTCAGTTCAGAGGGGGAAGAACCACGAAGCCGGAGGCCTGCGCAGGGCTCCTCCCCAGCCCCCCTCTCGAGAGCCTTGCGTGCGTGGAGGGCTTGCCCAGGCATGAGCAGAGTCCTCCTGTGTGTCCCACTGGCTGTGGCTGCTTGCCGGTGCGGGGCCTTTGCCAAGGCACCCGAGGGAGGAGAACCATCCAAACCCAAGTGTTTCATTCTTTCCAGCAAACCACGCTGCGCATGACGCCACGCTCTTTCCTTCAGGGCCAGTAAGAGCGACAAGAGCCCTCGGTCAGGGGTTCCTTTCCCCGGCTCGGCCTCCAGCCGCTGATGGCTGCAGGCTCATCTGCCCGCTCTGAGAATCGAAGTGCTCAAGCGGCAGGAGGGATGGCGCCTCCTAGTGGCACCAAGTGGGACAGTCACAGTGCGATGCGGTAGCCGAAGGGGCTTGGTTAGCGACTTCACCAGGGGATCCCGAGGCCGGGAGAGGACAGACATCTCTGCCTGCTTCTGCTCACCTTTTCCAGATGTCTCCTCAGGACCACTTCTGACGGATGACACAGCCAACCCCAGAGATTTAATGCCGGCAGGGACGATGGTTACACCTTTAGCTGTGGCAACAATCTCTGCAGACCCTGAAAACACATACCTTTATGGTCCATATCTGAAAAGTGGTTCAAGAGGAGGTTTGCAGATGGACATGTAGTCAGGGCCAAATGCAGACAGAGCATCGGGAGCGTGTCTTCAAACTGGGTCTGCAGGCATCAGGGCAGAGACTCGGGGATCCATGGACACTACGTGAGAATTTCCACATTTCCTACGATAACATTAAAACTGACAGGACCCCAAGCTAGGCCACCTGGATGACATCTCGTGGGCGAGAAAAGTCATAGCCTCTCAGGCCTATATTTGTGCTGTGTTTACCATCATGAGCCTGCCGAGCGAAGGTCCATGATGATGCACGCGGGTGAAGAGAGAAAAAGAGTGGTGGAGAGACTAAGCCAGCTCACAGTACTCAGTAATGCAGACTCCCCAAAGCACTGCATCAGCTTCTCCTCGTACTCAGAATTAAGTGCAAGGTCCTCTCCATGGCCGTCAAGGCTGCCCGTGATGTGGCTCTGCCTGCCCCATGCAGGCTCCCTGGCACTGTCTGGATCTCCCTTTGCTCTCAGACCTCAGTCCCACCAGCTCCTTTGGCTGGAGGCAGAGAGGTCTCCAACTCACAGGCCAGCTCTCCAACCCAGTGTGGTCCAGACCAAGGGAGCCTCAGTAGGCTCTGCGCCCACTCATCTGCTGACCCAGGCTCAGCTCCCAGAGCTCTGGGTAAGACCTGGGCCTCTGACTTGCAGTCCTTCCCCAAATCCACCATATTGGTTTGCTTTATACAGCTGGGCTTCTGTCTCAGCTTGCTCAACACTGGTCCTCATGGGCTAGAAGCAGCCCTTTAGTAGTTCTGTCGTAACCTCAGTCTCCTAGGTTTAGTATCCTGCCCAGCTCTCCAACCCCACAAAGGTGAATCAGAGGGAACAGTGGAAAATAATGAGCTACCTTTATTTTCTATTAAAAATGGGTACAGGATTTTTGTTTACTTGTTTTCAAATAATAGTAGGCACTATTGGCCCCTGGCATGTGCATATGAATGTAAATTGGTTCAGTTTTTCTCCAGGGCAACTTGGCAACATATTGAGAGCCCTGAAATGATTATACCTTTTATCCAGCAATTCAACTTCTAGGCATGTATCAGAAGTGGATGGGCATAAAGAAAGTGCATATCTATTACTTATAATAACACATGTTGGAAATAATTGGTTAAACAATTTATAGGATTCCATACAAGAAACCATTGCACAGCCTCTAAAAATCATGTTACAGAAAAATATTTCATGTCAGGGGAATATCTTCTCATTGTATGAAGTGATACAATGCAGACTGCAAAACCGTGGCTGCCAAGTGGTCTCAGATTCATTTTATTTATCTTCACAGATGTGCTCACTGTGGGTTGGGGCAGACTGGGGGAAAGCATCCTCAAATATTAAAAGTCGCCATTTTTATAACGTGGATTTAAATAGACAACTAAGTACAGTTTTCTGTATTTTTCTAAATGCATCTCTTTAGCAGGTAGGTTTCAATATCTTCCTACTAATGGATCTATTTTCTGATTGCACTTGTCTAATTTTGGGCTGGGGGATATAAAAGTAAATTGGCTTCAATGATTTCTTTCATTCTGGGGAACACACTTGATTTCATAAATATATGGGGGACAACAATATATACAACATATACAAAGCTGAGCACGCTTACCTGGAGAAGGTGTGGCCCTTGCATCTTCTGTGTCTTCCTGGACTTGGCCTGGTTCTGTCCCTAGAAGAGAGAGGGAGTAGGCATTAACTCCAGTCTGTCCCATCTTGGTCTTCAGAGGCAGCTCCCATCCCACTGAACCCAGGAGGCAACGTGCTCCTTGCTCTGCCCCTGGTCGCCTCCCAGGAGAGCTGTGAGGGCAGGGTCCCTGCTGAGCTAAAAAAAACCCCAGACTCAGGCTTGCTGATAAACACAGTCGCAACTTGTCATGCTAGAAGCAGGTGAGGCTGTTGAAATACTTTGAGAAAGCAGACTTCTCCAGAATTTGAATGAAAATAAATAAACATAAAAATCGCGTTTTTTGAACAGAGGAGAATAAGGCAGCAGAACTGTGTGATTCCAGTTGCTTGTGGTGTGGCTCTAGGAAGGCTGCTGAGCCCTGGTTTCTTTGTGAAATGAATCTGTTGCTGTTTAACAGTCACTAAGCTTCTCGTATGCTGTAGAATGAGTGTGTGTTTCCCCCCAACCCAGATTCATATATTGAAACCTAACCCCCAACAGGATGGCATTTGGAGATGGGACTTTGAGAGGTGATTAAGTCATGAGGGTAGATCCCTTGTGATGGGATTAGTGTCCTTATAAAAAGGACCCCAGAGAGCTCCCTCATCCCTTCTCCCATGTGAGGACACAGTGAAAAGGTAGCCAGCCGTCCATAACTAAGAAGTGGACTCTTACCAGAGCTTGACGATGCTGGCGTCTTGATCTTGGACTTCCAGAGCCATGAGAAATGAACGACTGTTGTTTATAAGCCACCCAGTCTGTGGTACTTTGTTACAGCAGCCAGAATGAACTAAGACTTACTACATGCCGTAGACAGCACTAAGTGTTTCGATTACATTAACTCAATAAGAACCCGTGAGTTAGTACTACGCTCACCCTCCTTCACAAAGGAGAAAGGGGACACACTTGCTCAAGGTCACGGAGCCAGGAAATGGTGACATGCAAACCTGGGCCACCTGGCTAAAGTTGACCCACTTAACCACTATGCTAGGCTACTGTTTCCCTTCTGGCTGTACCCCAGAGAGCCAGAGGTGGGAACTCCAAAATGCTTTGGAAAGGAAGGAACTGCCTTAACTTCAGTGTGCCAAAGACCAAGTTTATGATGATGTTATGTGAAAATCAGGCTTTGAAATTTCCTGATGTGCACACGAATGCTCAGCAAAGAGAGAAAATCTTGGCAGTTCTAAGCTGGGGCAGATGGTTCTTGTCAAAGGCGGAATGTACAGATTCAGAACTAAAGGAATACTAAGCTGTACTACCCTGGGGAAATGACCCCACCTCTCAGAGCTCCTCCTTCATCTGTAAAATGGGGATAACAGCGGGCCTCTAGGGTGAGGGAAGATTAACTCAGAGAAGGTGCGTAGGGGCCTAGGAAACCGCCGACACGTCGGAGGTCCTCAACAATGTCACTGCGTATTAAGCAAGGAATCCATTTGTTTACTTAGTCACTCTTAGTATTAGTAAACCGTTATTGTCAGTTATTTATACTTATTAATAAAGGAGCCATGGTTGTTAATGACCACAAGTAAAGTAAATATGTTAATTCTTCTGATGACATCTCGGTCTAGATATTTTTAAGTAGGAGGTTGTTCTCTGTGAATCATTATTGTATAACAGAAAGCCTGAATGAAGTCTGGGGTTAGAAACCAGTCTACAAGTCACTGCTGAATGACAGGGCTTTTAACCTCCCAGAGCCCCAGTTTCTGATATAATCTGCAGAATGGGTATAATAATATTTCTTCCAGACCATGTCAAAAACTGGTCACCAGAACTGAACACAAATATTTAGATGGCATTTCTCCACTGGGTTTCTTGCTGTCCTCCTATGTAGTCCCCTCTGCTTACTTGTCCTGGAGAGAATGGTCAGTCGGGCAGCTCTGGTCTCAGCTGCCACTGTGAAAGGAAACCACCACATCTCAGTTACCAACCCAGCTCAGCACCTCAGCTGGGCAGAGGAGAGAAGGCCCATGGCAATCCGCTCAGAGTATGTCTGGATGTTGTTGCACCATTCCTTCCCAATTCAGTGGACAAGAGGCCAGATAAGGGCCAGTGCTGTGTTTAGGCAAAGAGACCAGCAAATGACCTGTTTGGGAGAAAGGGCCATTATTTCCCCTGGTTGGAATGGCTTTGTTGGGGAAGGCAGCTGAAGAGGGAGTTCAGGTCTAGAAGTAAGGATGGAGACAGTGGCAGCCCCACATCTCAGCCCTACCACCCAGCCCTCGGCTTGGACAGCTTCTGTCTCCATCTCAATGTACCATCTCAATATGGAGGTTACAGCAGTTATTTCATAGGGTTGTATGAGCATTAAATGAGATTATGTATTTTAGGCAGGTCGTCCAGTATCCTGCATGTGATTTGACATTGTATGCGGTTTTTTATAGTCACACTAGAATTTTTGGAAGAAGATGCTGGCCCAGAATCTTCCCATGCTCTGTCTCATTCTCCGGTCACCACAACGGACCGGGATAATCATCCCTTTCCGGGGATTGGTAAACTATGGCCCTGCCCTCAGCCCGTTTTTGTAAATAAAGTTTTATTGGCACCACAGCCACACCCGTCCAGTTACAGATTGTCTATGGCTGCTTTTCTGCTGCAGTGGCAGAGTTGGGTAGTTGCGACAGAGATCCTCTGGTCCACAAAGTCTAAAATATTTACTATCTGGCCCTTAACATAAAAAAATGCTGATACCTGCTTTATGCAGAGGGGAAATTAAAGCTTAAAGAGCATAAACCACGATTCCCAAGTCACACAGATGAAAACTAGGAGAGCAGGGAATCCATCCCAAATCTGCCTGACTCCAAAACATAATTTCATCCCATAATGGTGAGAGAACAACTACAAACCCCAGACCTTTTCCTCACAAACTGTCCCACCTGCACCTGCATGATTGATTTTTGAGCCCGCATTCAGGCTGCCCCCTCCTCTGAGGGCATTTGTGGTCACTGCCTAGGTCATGGATGTGAGGGGGTGAGTGCGTGTGTGTTGGGGAGCGAAGATGAGAGTGTATCCCCTCACTTCCTCCCGTTGGACTCTAGACTCGTTGAGGAACCTTATTTACTTTGAGACTTTTCCAGGGTTGTGCCACAAAGGGATGATGGGATGATGGTTCAGGCTGAAGAAAGTGGAAAATGTACGAATTTGGGGTTATTTTGTGATTGTCTGGTGGGGCCGTGAAGCCTGCAGCTTATCCTCAATTTAGAAGGGACATGGCCACTGCCGGTCATGCTGGGAATGGCTGCCGGTCGGAAGCAGGGCGTGTGGTGGAGCTTTGGTTTGGTGTTGGTGCCATTTCCTCTTTTCTCTGGACCCGGTCTCCAAGGCACGGGCTGTCGGGAAGCCGTTGGGGCTGACACGCCCTTGGACATGGAGGATGGCTGGGGGTGAACACATGAGCCTCTGCTTTTAACCTGGCAGAAGCAGCAGCAGCAACAGCAGAGGAGAGCAATACACAAACTTGTAGGGCGGTGGGTGTGCAGCGGGATCTCCCTGAGGTGAAGGGTTGCCAGATTTAGCAAATAAAAACCCAGGATGCCCAGTTCAGTTTGGATTTCGCATGAACAAAAGATACAGTTTTAGTAGAAGTAAGTCCCATGCAAATCCTGGGACATACTTATATTAACGAAGTATGTGGTGTTGATCTGAAGTTCAATGTCAGATGGTCGAGGGCGGGGTCTGCGCTTTATCTGACAGTTCTCCTAAGGTGGGACTAGCAGTGTGGGAGAAAGCTGAGCAAGTAGAGAAGAGACTTGGCAGTCAGAAGGAAGTAGGAGGGGTTCTAGAATGTTCCTGAGGCAGTTCCATTGTAGGCCCAGGCAGGGAGCACTTTAAGGGAGACAAGCCCAGCAAGCGGGCAGCTGGCACAGTCGAAACACGGCAGAAAGAGACTCACAGACTTTGAAAACAAACTTGTGGTTACCAAAGGGGAAACGTGGAGGGGGGATAAATTAGGAGTTTGGGATTAACAAATATACACTGCTATATATAAAATAGATAACCAACAAGGACCTACTGTAGAGCACAGGGACCTCTACTCAATACTCTGTGATAACCTGCATGGGCAAAGAATCTGAAAAAGAATAGATATATGTATATGTATAAATGAATCACTGCTGTACACCTGAAACTAACACAACAGTGTAAATCGACTATACTCCAATAAAAAAAATTAAAAAAAGAATAAAAAGAAAGCTACTCTACCAAAAAAAAACAAAACAAAACAACCCACGGATATTTGGTCCATACCGGTCCCCCTGTGTTCATCTTCTCCTGAGAGGGCCGTCAGGCTGGAGTCTGTGGGCTCCACAGGGACCACTGCAAAAAGAGCCCCCAGGAGCAACGAGTGAGGGGTGCAAGTGCCAAGGGTCCCCAAGGACAGGCTGGATGGCTGGATGGGGCAGGAGGATAAGGGGGCTGTAAAAGACGTTCCCGGAAGGGCTGCTTGTCCTGCCTCGGGATACCTCTGCCTCTCGCACACCGCCCAGGACACAGGGGTGCCCAGCAAGGCCCCCCCTCGGGAGGGACTCCAGCCAGGGCTGGGTTCTGGTGGGGAAGGCGACACCATTGGACACAGGCTGTGGCGATGAAAGGGCTGCAAACTCCGAAGGTTTTTGCCTATGGAGTGTGGTCCCAATTTGAGAAGACCTGTGTTCAAAGGGAAGGCAGATGGCAGAGAGAAAAGGGCGCTGACTCAGAACGTCCACAGAGATACAACCCGTGCGCACACACGCAGCCATACACACATGTCAGCCTATACATGCCCATACACAAACCCACACGTGCACACACGCATACACACTCATAGGCACGGGCACACCTGCATCCACGCACACACAGCCATATCGGCTTCCTCTTTAACAAACACTGCAGTGCTAATTCTGAGAAAGAGAGCCCGGCCCCAGGAAAGGAGGGATGGTTGGCCGAGGTGCACCTCGAACTTCCCATCCCCGGGTACCCACAGTATTGGGACTGAAAGATCGTGGGAACTTTGGCAGACAAGGAATGATGGGCATAAACTTAACTCTCACTTTTTTCATAAGATGCATGTTTTAGAGTCAGAATCATCCCTTGCTTAGTTCAGTAGACAGTTATAAGGAGGCTACCCTGTCCTGAAAAGTGACACACGAGAAAACAGCTTCCCCTTCAAGGAGCCTCACCTGGATCCAGGCAGCTCCTTCTGCTGCAGGCTCTGGGGGGCAGAGGAGGGGGACAGCCGGTCTGTTCCCGGGAGGCCTCAGTGGCCAGGAGCGCCCCCAGCCGGGAGGGGCCTTGCCCCGCTGAGCACTGGACCCTGTCCTGCTTACAACTATAGGCCAAGAGAAAGAACCTGGGGTCTCCGTCCTAACTGGATTGAATTCACACCTGTCTACGTAGAAAGGGCCATTTGACTCTGGGTGTGAACTGAGTTTATCAGAAGTAATGGCGTCTCCGGCTGGGGGATGTGGGCACGCCTTCAGTGCCATGGGTCACTCCAGCTTCGGTGAGGCAGGCCGGGTGGAAGAGGTGTATCCACCCACTCCCATCAGTAGCCGGAGCCCTGTGGTCCAAACAAGAGCAGCTTCCCGAGAAGACCTTACCTCTGGGCAGAAGTGTCAGCAGCTCTTTCCTGCTGGTTGTCTCTGAAGAGAAAGCACATGAGAGAAGTGGTTTTGGAGAATGTTAGAAGGTGCTGGACTTGGCATCTGAAGAAACACAGCTACGATTGGTCCCATACCAGCTCCCGCCGCAGATCGCCATCCCCACCGCTGATGCAGGGCCTGGATCTTCCTACCTGGAGGCTGAGCCAGACAGAAGGACGTGTCCAGAAGGTTCAGGGAAGAGTTGATGCTGGACTGAGCCAAGCACTCTATGGCAGCCTTGTCACAGGTACACAGCAGGTGCCCACAAGCGTCCCCGGACTCTGTACACAGAGCGAGGGCAGAGCAGACCGGAAGAGCTCATTGGGAATCCTAAGAGGTGGGGCAAACTCTAGAACTGACTCCCGCTCTGCCCCCAAAGCCCTGATTCTCTTGCGGTTTTCTTCATCTCATCCACGCCAGCTCCATGCCTTCAGCCGTGTGGGCCCAGCCCGGGAGCCATAGGCGCCCCTTTTCCCCTGCACTTACACCCGATCCACCAGGCCATCCTACCGGCTACTTGCAACCTATTTGAGTCTGGCATGCGTCCCCATCTCCACCCCCGATCACCCCCTGCCTAGGTGATTGAGTGACCTTACTGGCCCCCCCGCCTCCTGCCCAGCTGCCCAGCTGCCCAGCCTCTTCTCACTGAGGGGCCAGAACGGTCCTTTTCAAACCCAGGTTTCAAACTATACCTGTGTGTGTGTGTGTGTGTAGAACTTTGAGCAACTTCCGCACTCAAAGTAAGAGCCACCGCCCTGTTCCTTCTCAGACCCCACCTTCTTGCACTCCTCCCCCGCCTCCCCACTTCTGACCCACTGTCGCCCTTGTTTCTGAAACACCAGGCTCCTGGAGCCTGGGGTCCACCACAGCTGCTTCCTCTATCTGCTCTTCTGAGTAGCCACAAGCTGGCCTCCCTTCTCTCAGTCTGTGCTCAACTGTCACCTTCCCAAGGAGGCTTCTCTTGACTTTCTTATTTAAATAGGAACCCACACCCCAGCCCTCCCTATGCCTTTCCTCTGATTTATTTTCTTCCGCAGATCTTAGCATTATCTAACGTACCGTATGATTTGTTTCTGACATTTTCGGTGTCTGACAACCAAGAGGAAATTCCAGAAGGTCAGGGTACCCCCAACACGTAGGCGCTTGTCTCACACTTGGTGTAGGTGCTCAGCGCGCGTGAGTTGAGCGAGTGAATGAATGAGTCATGTTTCTTCGTGTTCACTGTGTTCCTCACCTTGTAACTTACACCCTTCCTGATGCTCTGAACTCCAGCCAGTCCATGTGACCTGGACTGTGGGACCAGTCAAACCTGGGTTCAAACTCTGCCTTAGCCACTTAGCAGCTATGTGACTTTGGGCAAGTTATTTAATTTCTCTGAGCTTTCCTCGCCTTGTCTGAAAACTGGGGATAATGACCCCCATCTAATAGGGTTGTTCGGACGATCAGAGTTGCTGTGTTATAACATCCGTGGCACATAACAGGCACTCAGAGACGGTGCCCTAATATACTGCCCCAGCTTGCCATGGTCCTCTTCCCTCAATGCCTTTGCCTATTCTTCTTCTGCCGGGATTGTCCAGAGACATGAAATACAATTCCTGGAGTCACCCAGCCAGTAACGTGGAGGGCTGAGATTTGACCCGACGTGTGTGCCTGATTCCTACAACCACACCAGCCTTATTCATCCCTCGTGGACTCAACTTCTGTCACTGAGTTCTCAACAGATACCAGTCACCATATTAGCTGTTTTACACTTAACATTGTTTACATTGTTTAAATGTAACATTGTTTTACATGTAAGCATTACTTAATTTTTATAACAGATCTCTGAAGCAGGTTTTCTCCTCCCCATTTTGAGGTCCCAGTTGTTAAGCAGAAGGTCAGGGTATTCCCCCTAAATCATACAGTGCATAAGTAGTAAGCTATTTGCTCTTCTCAAGCGGCCAGGCTTGGTACGAGCATAAAATTGTAGATCAAATAATCTGCTGAGCAGCTATTGTTTCAATTCAAAAAGAATTTGTTGCGCCTCTACTCCATGCAAGGTACAGATGCCATAGATCTGGCCCTTGTAGGGCTCCAAGTATACACAGTGATGTTGCCAATGGTGATGATGATGAGGGTGGACCCTGGGAGCCTGGGCCTACAATCTCTGAACTGTCATTTCTCAGCCCAGCCTCCTGGGACACCCGGAGATGCTCACCACAGGTGATACTCTTGCTGACACAGTTGACATCTGTGCTAAGCTTGGCGGGGTCTTGCAGACAGTCGATCTCAGCAGCCTGCTCGTAACACCTGCGATGCTGGAAGCAACAGCTGTGGCACGATGGGGAAGGGTCAGGGTGAGAGTGTGGGTTAGGGTCAGAAGAGGGGCAGGCAGCACATGATTACTCTGTGTCTCTGCTTGGTTTCTGGCAGTGGCCTTTTCCAAATACTTAGGGTATACACACACACACACACACACGCACACACACACGATATTTGAATTGTACTACCTATGCAGCAGTTGCTGTTATTCTTATGAGCATTTACACATGTGAAAAGTGAGACATGTAAAGCTCTGTAACTTGCCAAGGTCAAGGCTGATCACAGAGAGAGGCTGACACTAAACGAGGGAGTCAGGTGGCGCTTGCAGTGCACGCAGCAAGCAGTGAAAACCAGTGTAAAGCAGAAGACATACAGGCAGCTGTATGGGCAAGCTACTAAGTTCCTCACATTACCCAACTCCTAAGAATTTGGGGGAGTCGAGAATGTCTGTAAAGACCCGGTCATGTGGTTGACACTCAATAAACTATGGCAATGTTTTTGGAATCTGGTGTGCAAGTTCGAGGTGGAAATAATCTATCCTCCAGGAGTCTGGAAATTCCCACCTCCATCACCTGCAACGTGTAAAGTAATTGAAATTGGGTAGGCCCACCGTTCTGCCAGTTCTGGCCATCAACGCTTTGATCATTCAGACAGGGATGAATTACTGCTTCATTTCTTTGACTTCTAGGTTTGTGGGTGTTTTAATAACTAAAGGAAATGGTAAGAGAGGACCTGAAAGGAAAACACATTCCCAGAAATGGTTCTGGCACTGTGCCCCGAACAGATTCAGCCTGCCCCTTTCTGAATGTCAACAGGCTGGCTTATGGTCCCAGAAACGACACACTGCCCTTCTGGTGCAGAAACAGCTTACACCAATGGGAATCCTTCCCTATCTCCTGGGAGTCTGCGTAGATGAAAGCACACACTTTATCACACTGGATTTGGGCACAGATATAATACCAGTGAGGTGTAGACATGGTCCTGGAGTAGGGGTGAGATGTGGGTTCAATTTCCTGGTTCCACACTCCTGTTGCTGCTGCAGTTACTATAGCTCCAATTACCACTATTACGACTACTACTTCTACTACTCCGACTGCTACTACTACTACTACCAACACCACATTACAGTTTTGTTAGTACTGATGCTATTACTACTATTATTACTATTACTATTACTACAGCTACTGTGACAACTGTTCTACTACTACTATTACTACTACTACTACCGCCACCACCATTACAGTTTTATTAGTACTGATGCTATTACTACTATTATTACTATTACTATAGCTATTGTGACAACTATTCTACTATTATTGTTACTACTACTACCCCCACCACCATTACAGTTTTATTAGTACTGATGCTATTAATACTATTATTACTATTACTATTACTACAGCTACTGTGACAACTATTCTACTACTACTGTTACTACTACTACTAACAGCACCACCACCACCACCAGTTTACTAGTACTGCTGCTGCTGCTGTCACTACTGTTATTACCACTATTACTATTAATACTACTATAGCTACCTAGACAATTGTTACTACTAATGTTGTTACTATTACTACTACTATTACAGCCTGACTATGACTCCCACAATACTATTACTACTATCACTACTACTACTACAGCCCTACTAATATTGTTATCAATCGCAAATACTCTTGCAGACCCAATAAACCAGGCAAATCCCAATCACTTTAACTTGTATTTGCTCATGTAATCCTAAACAATAACTCTAGGAGGTAGGTGTTATTATTACCGCCATTTAATAGATGAATAAATGGAACACAAAGAAGTAAAAAGAACGTGCCTAACATCACAGAGTCCCTTAGGAACAGAGAATTGGAGGTACTGGGTTATAGGTGATATGCATAAAACTCTAACAGATACCACCAACTTGTCCTAATTGACCCTCCTGCTACCAGTAGCTACTTGCCATATCCTTGCTAACCCCGGATGCTTCTAAGATTTTAAATTTTATTGCACACACCCACATACACCTGCACACACAATGAAGCCAAGGGAGTTTTCCGCATCTGTGCTCCGCCCAGGCCTCAGCCGGGCTTCCACGAGCTCACGTTTTGGTCGTGCTCACCTGTCAGACTCGTCCACAGGCAGCCCTTCCATCTCAAACCTGCAGGCACAGCCGTAGTCTTCGAAGTCCCGGGGGCAGAGACCAGCCACACACTTCATACCATTCACGAACTGGAGCAGTGCGGGGAAGTTGGTGAAGACATCCTGCAGCCAGGTGAAGTGAGAGCCCAGGCAGTCTGGGGAGGGGAGGAGGGCGCACCAGGAGCCAGAGTTGAGGAGGGAGCCCCCTTCTCGGGGGGATGGTGCCTTATCACCTACTAAGCACCTACTGTGTACTTAGGACAATTCTAGACAATTGAAGGGAAGCAGGTTTACTACCCGTGGTCCCTGTTGGTTGCCCACCTGACAGCCATTCATCCCTCTTCCTTACCAACAAAACTGAAAAGCACTCAAGGAAGGTAACCTCCTCCCCAAGTCCCTGGGAATGTTTACTAGTCATTCTTGGCTCATCGTGGTAATCCCATGCTTCCAAGACAAGGGCTAGTCTAGGGCTGAGCATGAAACCCAAATATGACCCCAAAACCCTAAGGGTGAGACTGTTAGAAGCTTTTGGGAAATATTTCTTTCTTAATAAAGCATAAAGGCATGTAAGAGGGTCCTTCTGAGCTACACCTTTCTCCTTCCTTGAATATGGGGAGGATATGTTGGCTGGAATTGCAGCAACCACCTTACAGCCATGAGGCCCCAAGCCTAAAGCTGAAAAACTATTATGTCCAGGGTAGCAGTGGGGTAATATAGAACAAACCTGCTGGGTCTCTGATACCTGTGCTGAGCTACTGCACCAATGCTGGTGCCTTCAGATGGCTTATGTGAGATCATTAAATGTCTTTATTATTTAAGTCACTATTAGTTTGCTGAATGGATCCCTGATGATAACAGTCCTGGCAATAAAGAAGTATAAATCAGTGCAGGAGGAGAAGGGGTACAGACACTAATAACTTGCGGGCACCTGCTGTGTGCCAGAAACTGTGTTAAGTGCTTTATTTTATTTTATTTTTTATTTTATTTTTAACATCTTTATTGAAGCATACTTGCTTTACAATGGTGTGTTAGTGCTTTAAATAGCACAATAGTTAAAGCTGATGGAGTGAGTAATGCTTTATAAAGCTTTCATTTGGTCTATGATCCCATAAACTTCTTGGGTTTTTTGTTTGTTTGTTTGCTTGTTTTTGGCAGCACCATGTTTTTGGCAGCCAGATCTCAGCTCCCTGACCAGGGATTGAACTCGCACCCTTGGCAGTGAAAGCTCGGAGTCCTAACCACTGGACCACCAGGGAATTCCCCCCCATAAACCTCTTGTTAATCCTGTAAGGCAGATGCTATTCTGTCACCTCCCTTTCATGGGTAAAGAAATAGAAGGTCAGAGACGTGCCCGAGGTATCCACCAGCAACAGTGACTTATCCTAAACAAAAATGCTCTTGCACACAAAATTGGCAAGAAAACAGTATCCACCTTTTTGACTCTACAACTCACGGTCGCCCTCTCTGCTCTCTGCCTTTCTGATTGGATGATCGTCAGGTGCTTAATGAGGTGACCCCATAGCACCGATTTAAACACACAGGGTCATCGTGGGGAGCTTGGGGAGATCCAAAGTTGTTTGTGAGGACCACGTCCACCTCGACTGTTCACTGCTCTTCTAGTTTCTTCCTACCTCATTCAAACTTCCCTTCCCGCCTTTTGTTTCCACACAGCCTTATCAGAAACATGAATACATGGTTGTGTGCTGATGGAAAAAGCCACCCTAAGGTTTATGTGTATGTGTATGTGTTTATAGAAACATGCATTTTCATTCAAGAGCTTTCAGGGCACCTGCACTTAGTCATACATACATTTTAAGTGCAGTTTTACACGCAGCATTGTCTAATCCCATAGCAGTTCAGAGTCACCTTGCTCATGTCCATCTTACTATAATCTTACTTTGGGTACTTTTAGTCATCAGTGATGGGAATCATCGTAATGCCGTGCGATTAACAGTCAAATAATAGATATATAACTGATCAGTGGAATGCTTCTTAAACTTTATGTATATTCAGTAGTTGAGAAGGAAAAATAAAACCACTTTTGTGGAAGGGGACCAAGCTCTGGACTCAGAGGAGACCTTGTCCCTTCAGGCTGTGTGGCTTTGGGCAAGTCCCTAACTCCTTTGGCTCAGTTTTCTTGCCTGTAAAGTAGGGATGCCATTCCCCTCCTGGCCAGGTTGAGGTCAGGATGAATGAAGGGAGGACAACGAAGCCACCTGGCAACTCAGTGACTCACCGTGCGCTAAAGGGCACCACTACTCTCATCAGGACCTGGGTCACGTTGTTGGGAGCTTGCTGACGAGGCTGTGGGAGCTCAGAGGGCAGAGCCCAAGGCCCTGGTAATTTCCTTAGATTTCCCACACACACCCCACGCCCTGACACCTGGGGGAGTAAAAGCAAGTTCAGATTTAACTTACCAAAAATTTCGGCCACTCCTCCCACATGTTTAAACACCCCGTTGAGGAAAGTCATATCTAAGTGGAAGGAAGAGAAAATAAATTAGAGAGGCTTGAGGTCTACCCCTTTCCCTTCCCTGTCCGTCCCCTGTGGGAAGAGTGAGTAAAACCCCTTCTGTAAAGATAGATTTGACCTTGGGCTAACTTTCTAGTGACACAGGTTACCATGGAAACCTGATAAGATAAAAACCGTGAACTGTGTTGCTAGACAACAATGCTGCATGGTAAAAAAAAAAAAAAAAAAAAAGGCCCGTGGATGGTGAGGTGTATCGGATGAACTACAAACACCTGGTGGGAAGCCATCATTTTTGGGTCTCCATCCGCGTGACGACTCATTCAGGTGGGCACGTCCATCCTGGCATCCTAGAAATTATACCTATGCGGTGGTTACTAGGGGTACTGACTCCTTTGGAGAGTGAAGCTTCTAGGCCAGGGCGGGTCCTGGGGCTGCTGCACGTGAGCCCTGCTCCCTTGTACCCGAGTTGCTACCTAGGGGATCCTGGACTACTGTGTGGGTTGCTGCCAGGGCTCCTCTCGATAAAGAAGAATGGCTGGCATGGCCTGCTGGCACACAGTGCTTCCTGGCCCTGAGCCTTCTAAAAGCCAAGTGCGGCCTGTGAGTCTAAATATCTACCTGAAGAAGACCTCCTAGTGGGCATTGCACTTCCCATGGGGGTGATGCCGTTTGGAGAGAGGCCACTAACATTCGTGTCTGGATGGGACTGATCACTTAGCTTGGGTGGGCTCCCGCACAAATAGTTCGGCTGACTCAGCTCACCTCTCTGCAAGGTCAGAAACGAACGCTTAACTCAGGGTTGACCTCCCCAGCTAGTTCACGATGTATTCTATTCTTCAGCGATGCCTGTACAAGAACCCACCTGAGAAATATTTACAATCCATCACCAGGAAAACCTTCCGTTCCCCAAGGAACAATTACAGGTCCCTCCCTTCTAAGAACCAGAGGACTGCAATACATCATATTTTTCTTTTCGTCCTGCCTTTTTTTTTTTTTTTTTTGTGCTACGCGGGCCTCTCTCACTGTTGTGGCCTCTCCCGTCGCGGAGCACAGGCTCCAGACGCGCAGGCTCAGCGGCCATGGCCCACGGGCCCAGCCGCTCCGCGGCATGTGGGATCTTCCCAGACCGGGGCATGAACCCGTGTCCCCTGCATGGGCAGGCGGACTCTCAACCACTGCACCACCAGGGAAGCCCTCGTCCTGCCTTTTAATGCAGTCACTACATAACCCTCATTCATCAGCCCATTTACTTCCCTCTTCTAGTTTCCCCTTTCAGCTGACCTGTGTCTTTGATGAGAGTTTTTAGTGCTTTATCTCAAAGGAGAGACCAACAGTGGGTCAGACACCAGAGTAAACTGTGAGAGAGAGGCTTCTGAGTCTTATTCAAATCACTTTACCTACAAATGCCACAGCAGTAAATGGCTCTAGGGTTTATTCAGAAGGGATGGATTTCTCTGCCGATATCCTAGACAGCTTTCTACCCAGCTAGGTCTCCTAAGAAAAGATCAAAGGATGCTTACTGATATTTTCTGAGAGTCTTGGAGGCAGCTCCCATGGAAGATGTGGGGTGTCCAGAGGGTGGGCCGCTATAATCGAGGAGGAGAGCAGGGTTAGCACCAACACTGCTGCTGCCCAAGTGCTGGGCTACAGCTGGGAAGTGGTGGCCGGGATAGCAATGAGGATGCACATAAATTCAACTCTAGACATATTTTTCTAGTACCTGCTATGTGCCAGATCTCTGTGGTCACCTCTTGAAGAAAATGAAGGAGTGGCTGGGTAACCCAGTGTTTTATATTAGTTGGCCTTAAGGGAGTGGCTTTCTGGTTCAGGATGGGGAGGTTTGCGGACTTACCTTGAAGCTGTTGTTGCACACGAAGCATACAGTTTTAACTTATGTTGCATGTTTGTTTGGAGTTACTTGAGATGAAGGATTGGTGGAAATAAAAACAGACGTGGAAAGGACCCCAAACTCCAAGTAGTTTATAACTGAGGACAGGGGTTTCCCCCAGACTATCAGCATCAAACTCACCTGGGATGCAGGCTCAGTAAAAGGTACCATCCTTGTGCCCTCACTCAAGTCTGATCCAGCAGGTCTGGAGTAAGGCTCAGAAATAGATATTTTTAACAAGCTCCCCAGCTGGTTTTAAAGTTGATGGCCTAGAAACTGCACTTTGAGAAATGTTGCTTGGGGAAAACATGATGATTTCTACAGTACCCAAATATTACCACCAACCTCAGTTAGTGTTTCATCAAGGTGGGAGGATGGGCAATGGGGACAAATGGATGGGAATTGGAATCTTAGTTCAACCAGGGACCAGCTCCCTAGAGGCTCAGAGGGCTTACAGACTTGTCCACGCTCACATTGCTTTCCCCCCTGGTTATATGCAGCATATGAGTAGCCTGAAATGTTGAAAGATTTTTGTCTTTCTTCACAAAGTGGTCAATTTAGTCAGGCCCATAAGTTTGACATTGTTTGGAAACCTGCAAATCTGAAAGCCACAAAGGGTTGGCCTTCAAAGAAGCAGGTTAGATTAAATTTATTCAGGAAGATGCCCCCAGTTGGCCCTGTTTGGCTTACAGCAGGTTTCACGGCCTAAGACTATTGATATTTGGGCTGGATAATTTTCTGTTGTGGCTGTCCTGTGCATTTTGTACCCCTGGTTGATATCTGGGGGACTGCAGTGAGCTGGAACAGCTGGGATCAATCCCTCTTGGATGCCACACTCCAACCATCCTGAATTGCTCTCAGTTCCATGAGTGTGCCCTGACCCCTGGGCCTTTGCACAGGCCATGTCCTCTGCTGGAGTGCTTTGTCCATGACTCAGCCTGGCTCAGCTACTCACCATTTAAGCTTAGTTTTAACAATACCATGTGGAAGTCTTTCTTCTCTCCCTCCCTCCATGTTGGAAGACTCTGGCTAGTTGCCTGCCCTCTGAGCTCTCATGCCCACTCCCACCTTCTGGTGACCTCTACCATGGTACTATTCATGCTGATTCTCAGGGTCTCCTTACTTGTGGGTCTCTGGCATTAGGCTTTGAACACCTGAGGGCAGGAACCTCATCATAGTTCCAAAGCCTAGCACCTCATTTGGCGTACTGTTTGCTGAGTGGATTAAAGGAAACCATGAAGAATGACTTGGAAGGGCTGAGATGGGAGGCCCAGAGCCCAGTAAGGTTTAGACTGACTGTACTTGTCCAGGACAGAGAAAACAGGAGTTTTTCTTAAGACTCAAGACTGCAAACCCAAATCTCTCCAGGAGTCAGGCAGATGATTTAAACAAGAGAAGTGGTCCAGTGCTGGGAAACAATAAGGATTGGTGGAGACTGTGGAGAACTTGAGAGCCCCAGGTCACAGTGGGAGGGACAGCTGTCACTCAGCCCCAGGCCTTGGGGAAGGAATCCCACAATCCAGATCTTAAAAAATTTGTTGGAAGTCTGGATTTTTTGAAAAATCTTCCCATTTTAAACTCTTGCCTCAAATTTTAAATTAAAACAGCAACAAAAGCAGGTTGCAGGCTGATTTTAGTTTGAGGGTGAAAGGAAGGTACTTTGGGTGTGTGCAGAGGGGCTTGGTGGGGTCAGAACTTCACCTAGGCCAGCCAGGCAGGGCTTGAGCTGACGTACACCTCTCAGCTTTTGGTTCCAACCACGGCTCCTCTCTGCCAGGTTCTCGGAATGGTTCCCAGGGAGAGGAGTTCCCTCCTGACTGAGCGCCATGGGCTGTACGGCGACAGTGCTCTGCACAATGCAGGCTTTCAGACCAGGAGGGAGACTCACAACTTCAGTTCTGTTCGAGCCCTTATCACAGAGCCCGTGTAACTGCTCTGGCACTTTCTACACTGGGCACAACGGCCTCAGGAACTGTTTAATTAGCATACCACCCAACAGCTAAGAATGTCTACTGCCCACTTAAGCAGCGATTGTAAAATATGGCCTGCTGGAGCGGCTGGGCCCGTGAGCCGTGGCCGCTGAGCCTGTGCGTCTGGGGCCTGTGCTCTGCAATGGGAGAGGCCACAACAGTGAGAGGCCCGCGTATCGCAAAAAAAAAAAAAAATATATATATATATATATATATATATATATATAGCCTGCTCCTTGTTTATTACTGCACTGGTATTTCCTTTGTGCAACTGATAATAAAATTTCTGCTCTGGAGGGTGGGGAATGATCTTATTACTGACATGGGCTAATCAGGTATGTTTGCCCCCCTACACTCCCACTTACTTTTCGGGATATCGGTGCCCACGCATTTTCATGAGCAGCTATAAAAGTCACCCTGGATTTTATTTTATTGTATTTAGTTTTATTTTTTCTTTACATGCTGCAATATTTATTCCAAAAATCTTTAAGAAAACCCTACTTTCAGCAGGGAATTGTTATAACCAGTGAACATAACGGAGAGAGATGTTTTCTCTGAGCTAATAGGAAACTGGCCCAGAAGTGAACTATAGCAAGAAGATTGATTTGGCACTTAGAAAAGAAACTTTCAAGACCTAAATAGACATTTCTCCAAAGAAGACATACACACGGCCAAGAGGCACATGAAAAGGTGCTCAACACCGCTAATTATTAGAGAAATGCAGATCACAACTGCAATGAGGTATCACCTCCGTCACCAAAAAATCCACAAACAACAAATGCTGGAGAGGGTGTGGAGAGACGGGAACCCTCTGGCACTGCTGGTGGGAATGTGAACTGGTGCAGGCACTATGGAGGCTCCTTAAGAAACTCCAACTCCAGCAAGTGCTGCGCCCTGAAGTCTAAGGCAGTGTTTGCACAGGAGCCTCAACCCACATCCCTCACGGCTGCTCCTAGCCAACAGCTCAGCACGGGCAGGTATTCATGGTGGGCTGGGTTCCTGGGGGACGCGGGACTCTTCTGATGGACTCCTCCCTGGGGGCCTTGCCAAATTTCCTTAGACACACCTGTGTCTGTCTAGGATGCGTTCACCACCACCCCTCCACGGTCTCTCCTTCACTTGCAGAGCTGTATGACCTCTCCCAGACTTTCCTGGTTGACACTCCATTTTTTTAATCACAGTTGAAACCTTTCCACACTTAATCCTGTCCTGTCATCAGAGAAGATCCAGACTTCTTTGAGAGTAGCGTGCAGGCAGAGGCCTCAAAAACAGACCTTTCCCCCTACAATGTCACGACCAAGAATTGGCGAACTGGGGAGGTGGGCGGTCTCTATGGTGGCCACACACTCACCCCTGCAAAACTGGAACTGTAGGCATGGCACATCTAAACCCATATATAAAAGGGTATGTTTGCACTTAAACTTTCTATGGTTATACTTTTTTTTTTTTAACTCTAGGTGTTTGTGTTTGAAAATAAAATCTCTCAGGACAAACATAAATGTCTGTGACAGGTTATCATAACAGGATATCATGATCGTTTTTAGTATCACAATGTAGTAGTAAACTAAGGGGAAACAGAGTTAAAGCAAGAAGGACAGATAGAAAAATGTTTAGTGGCCTCAATTTTATAAAGAAATTTAAAATTTTAAAAGGCATGTAAGTGGGGGTGGGAGGATGTAAAAGGACAATTTTGATCAAAGGGAAACGTATCATTTTGGAAGAAGAAAATGTTAGACGAGAAAAGTTTAAAAATTATAAAAATGGGTTTTGGTAAATGAGATTTCATTTAAAAGGAAAAAAATTAGGGAAAAACTGTAGAACATTGCACAATTTTGTCACCAAAGATGAGGTGAGTCAAGATCATAGCTGGGATCTTTTTTTTTTTTTTTTTTTTTTTTTTTTTTGCCACGCCGCGCGGCATGCAGGATCTTAGTTCCCTGACCAGGGATCGAACCTGTGCCCCTTGCATTGGGAGCGAGTAGTCCTAACCACGGGACCGCCAGGGAAGTCCCATAGTTGGTATTTGATCAAGACGACCTAAGTTCTTGAGAAAGGTTGAGGGGCTGATACATCAGCCCCAGTTGTTCTAGCAATGGGACCCCAGTCATGACCAAAACCTTTTAATAAGAAAAAAGCCACATATGAAGGAAGTAAATAATCGATAGAAGCCCAGCACATTCTGGAAGGGGTTGACCCACTCTGTCTCAGAGGAAAGGTCCGAGGTGGTGTTTGGAAGGATTTGAACTTGAAGGGAAGACTTTGCATCTTATGGAAAGTGGTTATATTCTAATTTCAACCTACAAGCTTCTGGACGACATGCAAACCTCTTGAATTATCTCCTAACTCAGGTCCTGGTCAAGATAAACGATCAATAATATTGTGGGTTCCCTTTGCTTCACTGTCACTATTGAGATTGGAAGGGAACCACAGAGAGGGGAGGGTCAGTGGGTTGGTCCAGAGTTTACCTGAATATAGAAAAAGAAGGAGAAAAATGACAAGATAAATGAGTGATCTCAGCAACGACAGTGCCCAAGCAGTTGCAGGAAGGAAAGAAGCGATTTGGGATGTTTAGCTGCATAAATATGCAAATAAAAAAGCGCATAGGAAGGAGCCGGAAGACTCAGATTCACAGCTAAGATCCCAAGTGAACTCGGAGTTATTACCCCGGCTGCCAAGGAGCTTACTTAGATGGCTTTCAGGTTTGGTGGCATGGGCCCCAGCTTTCGAATGGGGGGTTGGAAGTGTTTGCTTTTACACCAGAGATGCCTCCAGAAGGGGCAAGGGAGCTGTTGCATGTCAGGAAGGCCAACGCACTCCAAGGGAATCAGCAAAGCAAGGGACAGCAGCCCCTGAGCAGCGGGGGAGGAGATGCAATACCGGGTGGAGAGGACCTTGCTGACCCTTGCCCTTTGTTCTCCTTGGTGCCCACTTACCCCCATCCCACGTGTCCATGCTCAAAATATCAACTTTAATATCAGTATTAACCCTCGAGCTTATCGTTCATGTTTGATTTCCACCACTCATTAGGCAAGGTGATAAAATTACTAGTAAGCAAATCAGATGGAATTTGACAAGACGGCCCAGGGTTCATTGTATGTAATTATATACTAAGCCAGAAATACAGTAAAATACCATCACTCACCGCCTTGCGGGGCCATTAGCATTCCTACAAGCAGAAGCACGATCATGGCAGCAGAGCAGACAGTGGGGTCCTGGCATCAGCTGCAACAGCGTCCTGGGAGAGAAGTCAGTGGAATATGGCAAGTGTGCTTTCAGAAACCATGACACGAGACCCCACAGGAGCTGTTTGTCCCGTAATGCAGTGCAGGAAAAAGAGAAAGCCCCGAAAGTGTCTCTGTCCCAGCTTTGCCAGCGGCTTTGTTAGCAATACGACAGTAAGGAGATTATGTTCCCTCTTTGAGACTCAGTTTATCCATCTGTAAAATGGACACCTCACCGTGTGCTCCTTGAGGACGTAGTTCTGGTCTCATTTATTTATTCACTAAATCAATGGTCATTTATTACGGGTCAGGCACATTGCAAGGACCCAGGAAAGCAAAGTGAGGAAAACACACCTTACCTGTGAGTGGTTCACAGACGAATGGGAAAGGGTGGCAATTTAACAAGCGCTATAGTTTGACTTCTGTAAATTGAATTTTGAGCAACCCATACGTTATGATCCACCAGCATTCTGAGCAGCATTCTTTTCTTAAAATTTTTTTAACTATTTTTTAATTGAAGTATAGTTAATTTACAATGTTGTATTAGATTTGGGTGTACAGCAAAGTGATTCAGATGTGCGTGTGTGTGCGTGCGTGCGTGTGTGCGTGCGTGCGTGCGTGTGCGCGTGTGTGCGCGTGTGTGTGCGTGCGCGTGTGTGTGCGTGTGTGCGTGTGTGTGTGTGTGTACTTTTACAGATTCTTTTTCATTATAGGGTATTACAAGATACTGAGTATAGTTCCCTGTACTATAAAGTAGGTCCTTGTTGTTTAGCCATTTTATACATAGTGTGTATCTGTTAATCCCAAACTCTTAATTTATCTCCCCCCATCCCCTTTGGAAACCACAAGTTCTTTTCTCTATATCTGTGAGTCGATTTCTGTTTTGTAAATAAGTTCATTTATATCATTTTTTTAGATTCCACCCATAAGTGATATCATAGGATATTCTTGAGCGGGCTGGCTCTGAACTTTTGTACCAACATCACAGAATAAATCCGGCCATCGCGTGGCAGCGCTGCCGATAGCAAACAATGCTTTTGCATACTTTGTGGCAGTCCTAGCAGTTCAAGGAATGTGCCTTTGGAAGGGCCTGGGGGGAAGGGGCGAGGTGGGTGGGGTCAGGAACCTGCCACATTTCAACTGTAGCTGCCCTGGGATCTGAGCAGTCAGTATTGAACTTCAGTAGTCACTTACGTCTGTTGCCTCAAGCAGGTCAACCATGTATTTAATAGGGAAGGAACAACTTAAAGACCAGAGGGATTTAGAATAGAATAGTTTTAGCTCCCTGGGAATCTAACTCCCAAAGGAATGTGAGATGGATGATTGACTTACACATATTCAGTTTTAGAACATGTTTTTAGGACACAGTTTGAATGATAATACAGAGTGACTATGCTACCCCAGTGGCACACACAGGGCTGCTGAATACGGTTGTATATGTTATGCACTTTGCAAAGGTGTTGTGCTGAGTGGGCAAGTAGAGGCTGAAATGCAGCCAGTGCTGGACTCCCACGCTTGCCCTCTGCAGGGCTGTGTCAACCTGGAGGGAGGGGCAATTTCTGCAATTTTTTCTCCCAGAGGCAAAGGCTGCCCTGTGTCCTGGTGGCCCAGCATAGGTACCCAGGTCCGTGGTGGGCTGCTCTGCAAGTGGACAGGGCTTGGTACTGGGGAAGGTGTCCCAGGGGAGAAGACATTTGTAGGTTGTAGGATCTCTACTCTGTGAACTTGCTCCAGGGCCCAGCACACCTCTGCTGGCTGGAAGATACCTGTTTGTTGAATGAATACACGAGAAGAGGGTGTGAGAGCTTTGAGATTCACACTCAGCTCAAGCATTCTCTAATACTCTATTATCTGCCAGACATGAGGCTCTGCTTATAACAATTTTTAACCACATAAGTTCTTACAGCAGGTTAACTTTCAAGGTTAGACAGGCTCTCTGATGGCACAGGCTCTCCCGCTGCAAAGTGGCCTGGCCTGGGAACTCCATGGGTGGCAGCTAAAGGCATTTCAGGAGACCCTATTGAAGTCGTACCCTCATGACTGAGGCCGGTGGCACTACCTGGCACTTACTGAGTCAGAGTTTTAATTGTTACCATCACACAGCGAGAGGATGCCAACTGTTTGAGCTCAGAAGAGGCAGCAGAATCATCTAGTCCAAAGTCTCTTTGTACGAATGAGATCAGTGAGGCTCAGAGACTAGCAATTTATGGTAAAAATGCCCCACTCCAGATCCAGTGCTCATCACATTAACAATATAAATTAGGAGGCGTTGTGAGGACTGAATGAGTTAATCCATGCAGGGCACGTACAAGTGCCTGATGGAGAGAAATGGCTCAGAATCATCAGTAATTACAACGATAGCGTCCGGCACCAGAAAAGGCTCAAGAAAAAGCAGCTATTACAATGAAGGCTCCAATCCCCGTTGGAGTAGAAGCCCCCGTTGGATGAAATGCAGGAGAGGATCCAGTTGAGCACCATGGATGTTGTTCTTTTTCTCTTGTGATACTCATTTCAGGGAGATGTTCCCTTGGGTCATCCTGACGCTCAGGGAAGGACAGGCTGAGGGTGGTGTTTCTAGGAATCGCAAATATGTTCATTGGACTTTCAAGCATATATTTTATTAGAATGCAAATGAGCAGAAGTGACCTTATTACAGACATAATCTTGACTCGGGTCTAATATTTTTTTAAAGTAGGTTATAGGGGGACTTCCCCGGTGGCGCAGTGGTTAAGAATCCACCTGCCAGTGCAGGGGACACAGGTTCAATCCCTGGTCGGGGAAGATCCCACATGCCGTGGAGCAACTAAGCCCGTGCGCCACAACTACTGAGCCTGTGCTCTAGAGCCCGTGAGCCATAACTACTGAGCCCGTGTGCCACAACTACTGAAGCCCACGTGCCTAGAGCCCGTGCTCTGCAACAAGAGAAGCCACCGCGATGAGAAGCCCGAGCACCGCAACGAAAAGTAGCCCCCGCTCGCCACGGCTAGAGAAAGCCTGCGCGCAGCAACGAAGACCCGACGCGACCAAAAATAAATAAACAAATAAAATTGACTCTCTAAAAAAATAAATAAATAAAAAGTAAGTTATAGGGACGGGGGCGGGGTGATGGGGAGTTTGCCTTTAATGGGACAGAGTTTCAGTTGGGGAAAATGAAAAAGTTTTAGAGATGATGGAGGTAATGTTAGCACAACAATGTGAATGCACTTAACGCTACTGGACTGCTCACTTAAAAATGGTTTAAATGGTAACTTTTATGTTATGTATATTTTACCACAATTAAAAGTGATGTTATAAACTCCAGGACCCCATTCCTTTAAACACTACCTTTCAGTGATTGGGTCATTCTTTGTCTTGGGTCTTCACCAAGCATCTCCGTATACTGGCTCATAAGGACACGCTAGAACTTTCTAGGTGAGGAACCAAGGCTCAGAGAGGTCCAGTAACTTGCAAGGCCACTTTTGCCCAAAGGCACCACGGCAGGGGGACCACGGCAGCACCAGGCAGAAGATTCAAACTGCGCTCAGCCAGTCCGACTTGAGTCTCTGGTCCAGGTTGTAACAGGGAAGAGGCAAGTCTGACTACAGGCTGGATCTGTTTCTTTTACTTTAACCTTTGCTTTCCACTGCTTTTGTTCACTAAAAGGATACTGTCTGTAAGTAATGGCCTGCCTCGGGGAACCCTGCCCCTCTGCCTAAATGTTAAAGTGCCTTTGTTCAGGGAAACATCCGGACCCTGTCCACGTGTGGATGGCTACAGGAAAGAAGAAATTAACCCATCCCCTCCCTGAGGCTGGCTATTCCAGGGTATATTTGCTAAACTTATGGCCTTTTTACTTTACTTCCTCGTCTCCTCCCCGCTCTGTGCTATAAGAGAAATTGGCATCCAAACCCCAATAAGATGGTTTTTTGGAGACACTAGTCTGTCATCTTATCAATCTGCCAGCTTTCCGAATAAAGTCGTCTTCCCTGCCTCAACACCTCGCCTCCCAATTCATCGGCCTGTCGTGCGGCGAGCAGAGCCAGCTTGGACTCGGTAGCAAGGTGTTTTACCCTCAACTGCGATGCTGATCATTAAATCTCAAATAAGCAGCCTAGTAATTTTATTCACTGTATAACTGTTGAGAGTTTTGGCAGTACTTGTTGGGAGGCCCCCAGGGTGGCCAGCCACTCGCTGGGGTGTGGTGTGACACTGCAATTGACAATCCCCAGCTGGGAGCCAAGAAAAGGGAAATTGCAGTGCCAGCCAGAGGTGACAGCATGGGCTCAGCCTTGAACAATGGGGAAAGAGACTTGAAGTGGGGGGACATGCACATTAGGATCAGGGGGTGGGATGACTCAGGGCCGCTGCTGAAATCCAGCATCCTTCTGCTGACAGAGTCAGGTGCCCTTGGGGCTGGGGCTGTGTCCACCTGGAGGAGACCGGCCTTTTCCTAAGGAGGCCTCCAGGGCTGTCAGGGACCCTGCAGCAGTGCTATCTTGTGGGACTGAGGGTCCCCAAGCCTCGCCTTGGTCTGCGTGCACTGGAGGCCTGGCTCACCAAGGTGTTCCCTGAAGACTGATTCCGCCTCATCTAGGATGTTTCTAAGAGCAAGGCCTTTCTAGCTGGACAGACCTGGGGTGGAGTCGGGTTGTGGGGGGGGGACCAGGGGAGGGGGCTCAGGCTCCACCTTTCCCTTGATGAGTGCCCTGAGCCAGACACTGAAGCTGTCTTGTACTTATTTTCCTGGCCAGTAAGATGCCCATTTATCTTCCTCAGGGTGTCATGAGGATTGAATGGAGTAATCCTTCAAGGTGGGGCCTGCCTAGCATGAACTAGGTGCTTAGTAAGGCCAGCCCATGACTCGTGATGGTTATATTTCCACACCAGGTGCCCTAGGGAGAGACGTTGGCCCACACAGGTTTGTAGAACTCTCATTGATGTGTTGTGCTGGATTTTTTCCCCAGGGAAATGCACCAGACGTTGTCCTCTGGCACTACATCTCTTTGTAAAGAGCTGAGTGCCTCTGAGTTTTTAGCTACATCTTGGAGTAGCATCCAGGGCTCAGGCACCTCTTGAGAGCATCCTCCCTCCCTCCCTTTGTTCCTCCCATCCTTACCATCCCTCCATCCTTTCCTCCCTCTTTTTCTCCCTCCCTCCGCCTTCCTCCATTCTTAACGCCCTCCCTCCCCCTTCCTCCATTCTTCACGCCCTCCCTCCATCCCTCCCTTCCTTCCTTTATGGCCCCCTCCACAATCAGGAGAAGGGGGTGCCTACCGTGAAGGTCCCACTCGAAAGCTGCTGGGTGCACGATGCTTGGCTTTGAACAAGATGGGGACCGAGCCCTTTATACCCCGGGGAAAACCCTTAGTCATGTGGTCCCCCTCCCCCTCCTCACATCAAGAGGACAGCCTTTCATGAATCTGGCAGGTGGGCTGCCTCTGAGGGGGAGGAGGCATCATAACGCTCTGGCTTGGAGCAGGTGAAGACTCCATATTAAGAGGCCCATCTTGAGCCTCAGAGGAGACCCAGGCTCTAATTAGAGAACAATGGCTCCCCTGTTCCACACACCCTACCTCATCTCAAAGGCTTGGAGGCCCGGAGATTATGTCTCGGGGTCATCAGGGGAGTGCCAATGAAATTCACAAGAGCTCTCCGTCCAGGAAAAGGGCTGGCTTTGTCTAGTCTAGTTAATTTTCCAGCAAGAGGATCTCTGGGGTGATTCTTCTATGTGCCTGGCCTGGGGCCTGGGAATTTGATACCTCTTTCCTTTAGGGCTTTTCTGCACAAGCTGGGGGGTAGGGCGAGATGGGGCTTTGAAATCAGACATCCTAAGTTCCAGTGCCCATCCTGCTTACTCATTACCAGAGGGATATGGAGCTTGGAGCTTGTCACTGCTCAGCCTTGACTCCACATCCATGGGGAGTAATCCCACGAGGACCGTGAGAATGAGGTGAGCCAGGTAAAGTGCATGGATGGTAGTGGGGCCCATTAAATCCTCGTTCTTCCTCTTTCCTTGATAGCCCCCTTGGGAATTGTTTCCTTTGCAGATTTAACAAGGAGAGAGAACATTTATTGAAAGCCTATCGGGCACCACAAATGTTTTGACAGGATTTTGTCCTCATCATCCTGGCAGTGGTAGGATACAGCACTAGCTCCATTTTACAGATGAGACAAACAGGGGTTGTCGAGGTTTGAGGAGTTAGTACGAGCGCACGTGTGATGGGACCGCTCTTGGCTACAGGTGAACCTGGCTGTGAGCTGTTCCCTCCACCACTGCCTCCTGGAGAACGAGGGCTCATCCAGTGATCAAATCTGGGAAGAGCTGAGCCTTTACAGAGCCCACTGAAGGGTTTCTTCAAATCATTAGTTGTCCTTGTGCATCGAAGCTTTGTTTATAGATCATTAATTATTGTTCAGTATCTCAGGTGCACAGAGGAACAAAGCTATGCCATGCCCTTCCTTTCTCACTAATACAGAAGACGCACCATCTCTAAAACGATTACGTCAAGGGGGGTAGATGGATCAATGTGACAAAATTCATCTTTTCAGCATCTCCAGAGCCTAAGTTCTGCTCAATGCCAAGGGGTAATAACAATCTGCGTAGGTGTGTTGTTCTAGACATTTCTCGGGATTTGAGAAGCTCATCTTCTTCCCATAGCCAACAACAGGGTATCTCAACCTTAGCACTATTGATATTTTCGTCCAAATAAGTTTTCGCTGTTGGGGTCTCCTGTGCATTTTAAGGTGTTTAGCGGCATTTTGGGGCTCTACCCACTAGATACCAGTAGCAGTCCCCCTCCCCAAGTTGTGACAAACAAAAATGTCTCTAGATATTGCCAGACAAATATCTCTGGGGGTCCAGATCACCTCTGATTGAGAACCACAGGCCTACAATATCCCTGGAACCTTGGCCTTTTCCTTCTCTGTTGATGGAGCAGGGTGAGATCAGTTTTCACAAGAACTCAGACATAAGAGAAAAAAGGCTGTTGTATGGGAGTTTAAAATTTAAGATTGCATTATGATAGCACCCTATTTCCTCACTCACACAAGCCCCCAACACAGGGCACCTATTCAGAATAGGTGGACATAGCAACATGCACACACGAACTCATAGAGATACGCAGTGGGACTAGGAAACACACACAGAATCCCTTTTCCCCTCCCCCTCTCCTTCCCCCTTCCTTTCTTTCTCTTGCTAGTTTAGCTAGTCTTTTGGACTTGAGTGAAATAGACAGAAATGCACCTGTGCTTTGCCTCCAGGAAGAATCCTGGTTAATGATGTTACATGTGTAGCTGCATGGTCTCCTTCATTGGCTGGGGCACCATAACTGTCCTATCTCTCTACCTCATCAGTAAACCACTGGTGGCCACATATGCACAAATGAGTAGCAACGCCAGTGTGGAAGCACCCCCTGAGGCCTCCTCATTGCCCTAAGCATCCGCCCCATCAGGACTTATTCAGCCCAGGAGGGGCCAACCTCCCCTCACACTCCAGGAGGCCATGGACTCCAGGCTCTGGCCAGTTTTCCTTGGGCCCTATTTACTTCCCGCCATGGCTGCTGTTGGGATAGTGTGACCCTAGAAAACCGGTCCCATGTGGTGCTCTGAGCCTTTGTCCCCTCTGCGTGGGCCTCAGACGTCCCCCACACTCGGGCTTTTAAAAGTTGTGGTCGTGCGTAATCATTATCCCTAAAGGATGGTTGGCGGGTTCCACACGAGCAGACAGCCGGGGGTCGGGACCAAGTCGTTCATCAGTTCATCCTCTACTTTCCCTGATGATACATTACTCTCTGTGGAACCTCAGGGATCATTTCCTGCCAAAGGTCCCTAATTAATATCAATTTGATCCATCACAGAGGGTCGGGTCAGATTAACCCACACTTAATGAATGATGCTGTTTTCTTGATTCCTATCCAGGTACGAATCCCTTTGCCTTAGCAAATTTACTGTGTCCTCCTCAGCTTTGCAAACAAGGGGCCCTTCGCAGGCCCTAGGAGGCCCGACCACAGCAGTTTATGAGCTTGACATTTGCATAACTTTGAGGGCCCCTTGGGTGTCCTGGGGATTAACAATAAATCTTTCTGTGTTTGACCAGACAGGGAAGCATCGAGCTACTTCCTTCACGAAAGAACCTGATGTTCACTGGTCGTGCAAGGACACTCAGGGTCTTCCGAAGGGGGAAAACCGCCTCCACTTGGATGCTACTTGGAAAGTGGCGGGCATAGATCATAAAGGAGGGAACGTCGATGCTCGGCAGCGTGCGAGGTGAGTGAGTGGAGGGAAGCTGTCCCTGCAGTGAGGAACGAAGGGGTCCAGACGGGGCCACTGGAGAGAGCTTAGTAATGCTCTGCATAGACACTCAGCATTTACAGAGATACTGGAGCAAGCACAGACATGGAAATAGCATCCAGGGACCTGATCGCATGAGGGGGATGACTCATCGTGTGAGTGTGCAGTAGAGGGATGACTCAGGAGGGCATCAAACCATGCATCTGCCAAAGAAGGGTCTGGTCCTTGAACAGTTCCTAGGACGTAACCTCTAAACCCTTGGGATATATTGCTTGGTAAGTGTCTTTGTATACCCGGGGCTTTGCCAGGTAGTCTAAGCTAACAAGGTGATTTGTAGTGGGCGCCATGAGTCACACAGTGTCAGCTTGACCTCTGGTGGGGCTGGAGCCTGAGTAACTGAGCTCAGCCATGTGGGCATTTCATGTCCCCGCATGGCTGACCCCCAGCGAAACCCCTGGACTCCACGGCTCGGATGAGTTTCCTGGTTGACAGTACTCCATACACGCTGCCACACTCATTGCTGGAGGAATTCAGTGCTGTCCATGTGAGTCCGCTTGGAGAGGACACAACCAGGAGCTGTGCCTGGACTCTGCCCTCTGCACCTTTCCCCTTGGCTGACCTTAATCTCTGCCTTTTTGCTGCACTCAACGGTAAAAGTGGCTCTAAGAACTTTTCTGGCTTCTGTGAGTGCCAGCAGTACATCATCAAACCTGAGAGTGCCCTTGGGGACCGCCAAATACAGTGGGACGCACAGAAGGGAAATCAAGACCAGACATCCACAAAACAACACTCTCCGCCTCCCCGCGAGGGAAGGTTCTCATCACCTCCTGTTGAGGGGGCTTGGAAGGTTGTGGATCGACAGTACAGCAAGCCTGATGAGTTGTAGATAAGCAAGTTTGAATAAACTGTGCAGAGAATTCATATGTGACTCTCTCCAGAGGATGGGTTCAGCTTTCCTCATTTATCCTTGTGTTGCCTTCCTGAAGTCCCAGGTTTAAGCCATGTCAGAGTCTCAGTGCCTGGACTGGTTTGTTCATGCTAGCATGACACCCCACATCCCATTTCTTCAGTCTCAGTCACCATGGGAGTCCCTTGAGCATAGCTACTAGGTTTCCATGACCTTGGAGCAGGCAAGGGAGTCAGCATCACTGCATTGATTGTGAGAGCTCTAACACGTGGTCTTCCACATTCAATCCCTTACACAGATTCACAGGAGAGAAAGAATTGCTACTTCCAAAAAGACCCACATTCAATTAATTGACGATCTGGCTGCAGCCTGGGTGAATTCTGCAAATGCAGCCAACTTGGGCCAGGGGCCAGGGTGAACAGATGTTGCCCAACTTACTGTTAGGTCCCATTGCTTTTTCAAGACCTCAAACAGACTTGCAGATATTCTCGAGGCATTTTTGTTTCAAGGCTGGAAAAAAAAGAGGGAACTCATGGCATGGAGAAGGAAATGCTACAGAGACATAAATTCTGACAGCGCCAGCGATGGCCCAGGCTCTTCCCAGGGGGCCAGTATATGGCAGTGCACAGGACAGGGTGTTACGCAGAGTCAACGTCAGAGAATGAAGGAACTTGTGCAAGACCCCCTTGCTAGTTAGCAGGAAAGTCGTGTTGAGAGCAAAGCCTCATTTCGCCAGTCTCTGCCCAGTGATGTTTTTCTAACACGCAGCTGTACCAACCTCATCTCCCCAGTTTGCACAATGCTAATCTGAACTCATTATGATGTTCCGTAAATGTAAAATGCTGTTTGTGTGGAGATTTTAATGTGGTGAGGACAATAGAAGAGCTAGTCAATAAGCAGTTTGCAAGATTTCCTATTCCCTCTCCCCACACCAGGTAAATAGATTTCTATTTTTGACTACTGAGCCCCTCCAACACCCCCAGTCCAAATGCTTGGTTTTTATGATGCAGAATACAGGTGACGGTGGAAGGAAAAGACAGCGGAAGGGGGGTGATGGACTTGTATAAGAAATAAGGAAACTGTGTTCGAGAGATAAAAAAGTGAAAGGCAAAAGGAAGAGAAAATAATCAGAGGCGATATATGGAAACAGAGAAAGAGCCAGAAAGCTTGATTTTAGGAAAGTTATTGAGTGATACGTTGGAAAATGAAGTCTGAAGAGAGGTTTTGAGATGGTAGCTTGTGGGAAGTGAGAGATAATGGAGGGGCAAAAAGAATAAGAAGAGTTTCTGAGAAGTGTCACCATGGATCTCATCTGATTCTTCAGAAGCCACAAGGAAGGGCTGGGCAGCTAAATTGTGTTTTGTTTGATTGTTTGTTGTTATGTAAAGCATGGCCATATGACCACCTGCCTTATATTTGGGTTATACTTAGAAAGGATTTTTCACAGAGTTCAGCCTGGTTCCATGCTTTTCAGAAAGCCAGAGTCCCTTGACCAGACAGTTCAGGGGGGTGGCACAATACCATGGCCAAACTGTTGGTTTTGGGAACGGACAGACTACGTCAGCCACTTTTGTCGGCAGGAGTAGAAGAAAAAAAGAAGATGTCTGGCATCTCTGAGAATAAATGGGGCTCAGATGCCATGAGGACGAGGACGGAGGTACCATACACATCCACTTCTAGCACTTCAAGCTGCTGTCGTCTTCTTGAATTATTGGTATACATTTTGCTTTGGTCAGGAATTTGAGTGCTTACGTGGTGAGTGTCTCCTGTTTCATTTGTCTTTGTCTTTTTAGCTTACATGGGGACTCAGAGAGGATAAGAAGCTTGCCCAGGAACACAGAGAAAGCAACAGTGTTTGGCTGGGCTGACTCCTGCATTTTTTTTTTTCAAACTGGTAGGTGAAGGGGATTCAGAAATACTCTAGACTCTTTTTGTCTAGGATTCATGATCACTAGATGAGTTATACTTCCTCCTACTGACCCCGTGCTAAGGCAGGAACATCACTCAGAGTTCTAGAACCTTTTCATAGAACACGATTTACAATACAGTCCGGCTGTGTACTTACTGTGTGAGTGGAACACCCTTTTCACCCTCTGACAGATGTATGTTGCATTCTTCAGAAACCAGGAATAGTATTCAAGACAATACCTAAAGATTTAAATCAGGGTTGAACGCAATTACTATCCTTTGTGGCTATAAGAAGAGACCCATACTAAAAAAAAAAAAAAAAAAAAGTCATAATGGCTAATTATTCATAGCAAGAAACTCCCTCTCCATCTTTATAGGCTGTGGGAGGAGAGGTAGAGAATGAGTCTGAGTAGGAAAAAGCTTAGACTTCAGAGTCAGAAAGACTTATTTTTAGTTCTACCATCATTACTTACTAGAATGTATGACTTTCAGGCTGATTACTTAATTCTCTGGGCCTTGTTTTTTTCATATATAAACGAGAGGCAATAATAGAATCTACACTCATAGGGTATCCTGAGGATGACATGAGATAACATTTGCAAAGTTCCCCAACGGTGCCGGGCTTATCATAGGTGCTGGATCAATGATGATGTTCATTTATTTATTTTTGTGTGAGGTGGAGTAAAAGTGCAGGGCTGTTATAGTCAACAGTGGAGCAAATATTAGCAAAATAATATCCTGCTCTTGGCTGGTGGCCGCAGGGATTGCTTCAAAAGGCTTCAGTGAAAAGGCCACGCATGTCATTAGGAAGAAGAGTTTTCAGGACAGGCTGTGTCACTGGCTTCACATAGGACTCTTGGGAATCCAATTCCCTTTCAGTCCTTCACCTGAGCTATGAGGAGCTTGGGCTCAATATCCTCTAACTTCTCTTCCATCTGTATCATTCTGTGATTCTCGCATATTCTGAGGAGCAACCAATTGCTCATGTAAAGCTGACTGTAAAGATTTCCCAGGTTCTGTCACCCTCAATTTACAGGACACTATAAAAATCTGGAAACTGAGGCACAGAGATGCTGCTGGAACTCTGGGAAAAGTCAAAACTCATTTGCAAGACCCAAGTAGATGTTGGGAAGGACATGGTTTCCTGAATAGGGACATATGCTGGGACAGTGGCCTCCCATTTTTGCTGTAGCTACCTGGAACTCTCCGTGGTCCTGAGATGTTCCAGTCTGCCTCTCACTCTCCACCTTTTTTGCCTGGAGTGGCCTCTCCCATCTTTTGCCCAACAAACTCCCATTCCTCCATAAGCCCTATTAGTTATTTCCTCTGGGGTCCCATGGCTTGTATTCTGCTATACGAGCTTGTATAGCAGAGCTTGTATCTGCTATAGCATCTGTCACACTTCTTTGTAATTTGTCTCTTCACATGGCCAAACTGCCCCACTAAACCACGATTTTTTTTGACCACAGGGGCCGTCCTATTCAACAAGCACACTGAGTAATGCCAGCCTCCTACTCTGTTATTTTTATCCCATATTCAATGCTTACTATACGATTATAGAACACTTCACTATTAACTTAAAGGGAAAAGAAGGGATAAGCTCAGTTTTACAGATGCTTCATTTCTCTAAATTTAAACTCAAATTTCTTTCTGGAAGTTTCTGCTTTCCTCATTATCCTTCCAGCAAATATGCAATATGGATGGTTCAAATCTGATTTTCTTCCAAGGGTATGAGATTAATAGGTTTTTCCTGTGTGCGTGACTTGATTTTGTCACTTACCGTGTCATATTTTAATGTGTGTTTATGACCATTTATTCCCCCCAACTATGAAATCCTCAGTTTCTGGGTTTATTTCTGATTTGTCTCTATATCCTGCTGGCTCCGCTCAGTGTTAAATTGATACATAGTGGAGACTTGACACTTGTTATTGATACAAAGAGCTCGATAGATAGAGAAAGAAGGAAGGAGTAGTGGGCTGATCGAGTAGGAAAGCACTGTTGCAAAATGTCCTCTTCTTTAGGATCAGCCTGTGCTGTGGAGAAATGCCTCCACCTTGCTGGCTAACACCTTCAGGTCTGCGAATCTTACACATCTCCCCCTCTGGGTGGAAGAAGCATCCACTCTGATTGGAGATCCAAGACCAGGGCCAGAAAAGAGTGATGGAAAAAGGCTGCCAACCTGAACTTGGGGCTTAGAGCCCGTGGATAATGGGCATTGAAAAAGCTGAAAGATCTCATAAGTAGACTTTGAAAACAACTTTAAAGATCTGAGAGATTGGCCTCCTACTATTGGAGCAGAAATATTTATCTACCTTGATTGGCTCTGGGTTTGCAGCCAAGGATAAATCCCAGAAGAAAGGACAGTGTGTCAGCTTTCCTGGGCAGGAAAACGTCCACACCTAGTCCTTCTTAATATAAGATGGGGTCTGCCTTCTGATTTTCCATTTACATCTTTATTATTAAGTCAGCAAATGACTGCTAGGGATTTATGAAAAAACTGGAATTTAGGTGGACATAACCTCTGATTAGTCTCTTCTAGCAAATCGTGCCAGGCTGAGGGCATTGGGGTTCCGGGACCACTCAAAATCCTCTGTAATTATTCCAGCAGATGGGACACAATACAAGTCAACTTGACAGCACTGACTGTGTCGTGGCCCACCCTTGGCTCTGGGGACCCAGAAATGAATGAGGTTTCATGCTGGTTCTCAAGGAGATGACAGTGCAATAGAGGACTCACTGGAGTGTGCATTCCTTGAGGCACCCCTGTCATCTGTGTGTGGATTACTTAATGCCTCATCCCTTAGTGGCCTGCAGAGGAGTCAAGCAGAATCAGAAGCCTGTAAATACTGGATGTAAAAAGCAGTGAGTTGCTCAGGTTACCTCACTGCCTCCATCCTGGGGTCTCTCTTCTGGCTCATGCAGAGGCATTGCTGGAAAAAGCGGCACAGCTCCATCAGGCAAGGGTTGAGCTTCTGGACGGCCAGCGTGAGAGGAGCAGAGGTCATGGCCGCCTCCTTGAGGAGCGGCTCAGGACACCCTAGAAGATGCAATCCCAGACCATTCACATCAACAGGAATTTAGCATCTTCCCTTTGTTAGGGACTGTGCTGAGTGAATACTGTCTTGCCCCCATCTCAGGTAGCTCAGGAACAACAGGTAAACATGTTGCTTGCCTCACCATGTCTGGTAAAGCTGCTTGTGAGACTTCCCAGAGACAGGTAGAGAAAGGAGGGGGTCTGGTTCCTGGAAGAAATCAGAGATGGTCTCACTGAAATTTTATTAAAAATAAAAGTTCTAATGAGAGATTTTATATTTCTCATTAGATGGCTGGAACGATGGATGGATGGATGGAGCCATACGGAGATAGATGTATAGATACAGATACGGATAAAGATACAGATAAAGATACAGGTAAATACAGTCAACTTGTTTTCTAAAGCTCAGTCTGACGCCTGCCCCCATCTGCACCACTCTTGTGTTTCTTTAGAACCTGGAGAAAACAGGGCTATAATTTCCTGTGGTAGCATAATCACGTCTTTGTGTCTGAAAGGTCCATTCACCATTCACTGCAGGTGGAGAATGGGGCCGAGGCAGATCTTAGGTCCTATGAAAAAGGAGACGGTGCAGGGTCCAGCAATTTAATAATGCCCCGTTGACATATGACTAGAACATTCAGGTCCAGGAACATTCAGGAGAATCATATTGAAAGGCATCTAGGAGTGGGAGGGACCTGAGGACTCAACCAGCTTTGAAGGACTCACTTTGTGTCAATTTCTCTCTCATGGAAACTGGCTCCACGGGAAAAAAGGAGAGTTTGACATCCAAAAATTGGAAAAATGCAGCGTAAACCACAGAAACTCCAAGTCCTGAGCCTCTGTCGGGTCCTGAAAAGCCACATCCAAGCCCAGGAGAGGGATTCCCCTAGAATTCTGTAAGAATGACGTGTCCAGGAATGTCCTTCCACAGGGGATAGAAGTGAATGGCACCCAGTGGCTGGGGGTGGACCTTTGGAGTCATCCTTTCTTCCTTCCCCTCTTTCTGCTAACATCATGCTCATTGTAAGAACAGCTTCCGTTTACGAGGTGTCCAGCACATTCTCAGTGGGTGTCCATTCAAAAACAGTTGATTGAATTAAGTTATATGGAGCTCTCCAGTTCCAAACCACTTCTACACACATTATCTTACCTAATACAAAACGCTGCGTAGAAAATACATTTTTAGTGCCCACGATAATGGTTATTATTCATGCTTTATAGTGGAGGAAACTGAATTCTGGAATTTGAGCGCAGGAGGTTACCTCACCAGTAAATAGCAGAGCTAGGGGTTAATCCCAGCAGTCTGAATCTAAATTTATCAAACCTCTTTTTATTATACTACACAACTTCGTCCAAAACAAACAAAAGCTATAGGAGCGACAGGGCACTGGTACGTACTTGAAGCCTGGTGGGGTCCTGGGACGAGGACTGGCTCTTCTCCAGGGGTAAAGGGCCACGCAGCAGGGAGATCACCTGCAAGGACAACAATGGCCTCGCAAAGGTCAGAATGAAATGGACCTGGGGTATACACTCGAGCGGAGAATCATGGCATCTTAAAGAGTTCTATAAATCCATAGGGAAATTGTAGTCAAGAAAGAGAGAGTGATTTATGCAAGATCCTAGGGTGATTTAATAGCACAGCAAGACTTAGTTCTCCTGCTCTCCTCCTGCTGGAACCAATAAAATACAATAACAAGCTTAGTCTGCCTACAGGCACCCCCGTCCCGTCACGCCCCTGCCCCTGAACAATATTTTCCACCTGGGGTATTGGGTTCCTCTTTCCAGGGCCACATTCTTACCTGCCTGTGGATATCTGGGGGCCGGAGCCTTGGTGGGACTTGGAGTCTGTGTGCCAGGGGTGAATGGGCCTGGGATGAGAGGAGAGAGAGGTGAGCTTGAGTTTCTTCAAAGGATGCATGAGCAGAAGAGGCCCCCTGCCACCAGTCCTGCCCTGTTCATCCACTGCTGCTTATCAAGCCAGGTAGCTGGGGGTTGCCGAGGATGCAGAAACGAGTATGAAATAGACTCTACAGTGGAGGCACCCCCAGTGTTGAGGAGGAAATGGGCAAGTCCCATCAGTAACTGTCATACAGTGTGTTGGTGCCACTGGAAACCCGCTAACACTGGTATGAAATGGGAGAGGAGTGGACTTGCATGGGCCACGTCCCAGCACGGTGCTCCTAGGCAAAGAGGACACGAGATGCTCTTCATTCGCCTGAGTCTGGTGTGCACACTTACTCCGTCCCCACCCCTATACACTGCCCAGCATCATCAGGATAGAATGTGGGCTCATCTCAACGATTCTTTTGATCCTCTTCATGAAGTCCTGATTTAAGGACCACTTTGGGAAGCGATCCTGCTGTCAAGATGCATGCCTCTGGCAAAACCAGCAAAGCGGCCTTCTTATAGAAAATGAGGGAGAGGAAGAGGAAACAGGCACTTTCCCTCGTGTGGTTAAGCGGAAAGGAAAGGGGTGAGGCTGGGAGTGCAACATGAGCGTGGGGATGGCGGATGGGGGATGGGCCAGGTGACGTCTTCTCTGGGATGGAGAAAGCATAGCCGTAGGTGAGGGGAACAGGCCTTCCAAGCAGAGGAAAGTGCGTAATAAGCAAAGACTCAGAGAAGTGAGTGGAAGGCCATTTGCTATGGCTGGAGTCTGAAGGAAGATGTGGAGGGGTGGGCTGAGGTCTCAGAGCCTGGGCTGGACCCAGTACAGTGTTGCAGTCCTGCTTGTTCCTTATTAGGCTCCTCTGCTAGGATGGTGGGTGTGGCAGCGTTGAGTTCAACTGCCTCAGTAGCAGAGATGGGCAGCATGACACATTTACAAACAGATAGCTATGGGCAGGAGGCCCAACGCCAGGGGGCAACCTGGTCGTTTTCTCAGAGCCGGTCAGCATCCTCTTTGTTTTGTTTTTGTTTTTTGTTATTTATTTTATTTATTTATTTTTGGCTACGTTGGGTCTTGCTTGCTGCGTGCGCACTTTCTCTAGTTGCGGCGAGCGGGGGCTGCTCTTTGTCGCGTTGCGTGAGCTTCTCATTGCGGTGGCTTCTCTTGTTGCGGAGCACGGGCTCTGGGCGCGTGGACTTCAGTAGTTGTGGCTCATTGGGCTCAGTAGTTGTGGCTCACAGGCTCTAGGCACACAGGCTTCAGTAGTTGTGGCGCACGGGCTTTGTTGCTCCGCGGCATGTGGGATCTTCCCCGACTAGGGCTTGAACCCGTGTCCCCTGCATTGGCTGGTGGATTCTTAACCACTGCTCCACCAGGGGAGCCATCAGCATCCTCTTTGGATTCCCCTCCAGGCACTGACTGTAAGCCCCTGAATACAGAAGGCACCGCTGACGCTCGCTGCCTGGGTGTGTTTCTGTGTAGTTCTGGAAGATGAGCAGCCTTAACTCTAACCCAAACACAGAGCTGACTCGTCTGTGGTCACTGTTCACAGTTTAACTAAATGACTGCAGAATCACAGAGGGTTAGAGCTGCAAGGGGCCTAGGGCAAAAGCAGACACATGCTCTCCTATGGTTGACATCCGCTTTGCCACTACCCTCCTGAGCATGTGTCCTGAAGCTGGCTGCTACGCTGTCACCCTGGGGGCAGTAGGACAGGGCAGTAAGCGTTGCCATTGAGTGAGTGATTCCAGGGTGCTCTGTGTGGAGCTGAACACCTTACAGACTTCACTTAACTGAATCAGCACAGCCACTCTGAAAAGTAAGCATCACCTTCCCCATTTCGAAGATGAGAAAACCAGGACTCAGAGAAATCAAAAGAACTGCCTAAGGAGACAATGGTGGTGGAGTCAAGATGTCAGAGCTACTGTGTCTGAAATAAAGGCCAGAGCTCAAAGCCTCAGGGCTGGCTGGCTGCTGTCGCCTGTTGGCCAAACCCAAGTATGTTAGCCTGGATTTCTCCCGATGCCCTTATGTCAGGTGTTTCTCTGATTTAAGCTATCAGTTACATTCCCAGACCTTTTTGTACAATTGGGATTTTGCACCTAAAGTTAAGACTTTACATTTGCACCCTTTGAAATTCATTTACTTCTTCCTCTCTACTTCATCAGAAATTCAGGTAATTCAGCAAGCTTTTACTGGATGTCTGCTGTGTTTCATGGGAACTGGAGAGAAAAGACACAGGCCTTTAAAGAGAGCATAGTCCAGAGGGGAGAAAGGTCAAGTTCATGGCCCCTAACAGCACAGCAGTGATGAATGTTACGATCCATTGAAAACAGAAGCATAGAAGAAGGGCCTCTGGCTGCAGAGATAAGAGGAAGTGATTTTAAAAACAGGTAAACCATTTTTGTCTGATCCTAGGAGTAGAAAATGTGGAAAATTCATGACACTGAAGTGAAGAAAAATCAAATCTTATCTATTGATACTTCCCAGATATAGTCAGGGTTAACATGTTGTGAATTTCTTTTCAGTCTCATTTTGGTTAGTTTTTATTTTCTGTGTATCTGTATCACACACGCACACACATACACACATAAATACATAGACAAACACAAAATTGGAATCGCACAGTTTTTCAGAGCTCAGGCCTTCCTCGTACTATATGATTACATTTTAATGTGCCTATCACTATATTTGTATATGTAATTAGTGGCGTAGGAGCGAGCATCCTCTCTTACCTGAGGTTGGGCTGGTCCCTGGTGGGCTGTCAGGCATGGCCGCTGTCCTGGCAGGAGTCTCGGAAAAGTTCCGTGTGTTCGTGGCCTTCTCGGCCTCTGCAGGAGATGTCGGCGGGGAGGAACGTGTTTCCCAGGGAAGACCTCCAGGTGTTTTCTCACTGGTGGCCTGAGCCCAGGGCACAGGTAGTGTGGAAGCCCATGCCTGCCTGCGGGCTGTCACCCATGGAATTCCAGCCACCTTCCCGGTAGCTGCACAAGTGACAGTAACAGGGCACTTACTGCTTGACTGCTTTGATTCAGATGTAAAATTGACAAGACATTGACATATAATCTAAGGGTACATGCAGTGCGCACGCATAATATAGACAATCCAGGGACTTCAACCCTACCCTGAATTGGAATAAGGGGACCACACTAAACTTTGTTTTCCCAACTACTAATTTAAAAAAATTCTCCAGATTCCTAGGACGCTGAACAATCAGCTAGGGTGTGTGTCCAGAGGACAGTGGACACTGTCAGATTTAAGAAATACTGATTCTAGTCATGTGATACAGTGGAAAGGTTTAAGGTAAGGGGACCTGGAGGTGTACGTTCTGCCCCCACCTCCTCCATGCTCTGAACTCTGGGGCGAGTTACTAAACTCTTCTCAGCGTTACCATTGAAATGGCAGTGACGATAATGATGGCGCCTGACTGACAATATCACAGGACGGTCATTAAGACAAGTCTTCCCTCACGGGTCTTTTAAACAAGTGCCAGGTGTTTTCACTCGTTCATTCCCATGTTAAGAATTAAAATACATTTTTTTCAGGTTGTACAAAACTTATCCCCTGGGAGGATTTTAAATCTATAAGTTAAGTTGGGAACAGTTGCCATTTTAAAACTATTCCGATTTCTCATCCAGAACATGGTATAACCCTTTATTTATTTAAATATGCTTTTATTACTCTCTTGAAAGTTTTGTAGTTTTTCTCATGCAAAACTATCACTTTCCCTCTCAGAGTGATAGCTAGATATTTTATGATTTTTCTTGCCACTGGCAATCACATCTTTTTTCATATTATACTGGAAAGCTTTCTAATTTTGTATAATTGTCTTGATGTGGATATATTACTAAAAAATTTCTAGTCAGTGAATCTGATTCCTTTTCCTCGTTCTTGTTTCCCTGTCTGCTTGACTTTTATCAGTTCTCAAGCTCCTCAGGGGAGCCCCCTCTCTGGGCTTTCCAGGACAATAGCTCTTTGTAGGCTGGATAATAATTATCAGTTTACTTGTCTATGTCTCTCTCCCAGATCTGAGAGCTCAGGAAGGAAAGGGAACATTGCTAGAGCTGTGTTTTTTGGCAGCTAGCCTGGGGTCTGATATTAAATATACGTATTGATGAGTGAATGAATGAATGAATGTATTCTGATGACTGTGGTCCATTGTTGGAACTCATTGAGACATAATCGTCTTTTAATGAAAGAGTTAGCTCAGTTGTATCTTATTCCAAATAGGATAAGCATGCCTTTTACATCTTCAGTGACAACACCACTGATCAGTGCCCACAAAAATGATGGGACAAGAACTTCTCAGCAGGTCAGCAGCAGCAGCTTTTTACACTGGCATCAAGTCATTAATATATTCTTGGCAACATTATCCAGCCAGCTACAAATTAACCTAACCCTGCCTGCCATAAAATGTTGACTGCATTTCACCATTTAGTGTGAATTTCAGGAGAGAGATTGCTACCTGCTCTGTTAAAATGAAAATACCTGATGTTACCATATTCCACATTTATATTACTATCGGGGGATGCTGGGTGCATGGTATGAGGGGATTTTGTACTATTTTTGCAGCTTCCTGTGAGTCTTAAACTAGTATAACTGATTCACTTTGTTATAGAGCAGAAACTAACACACCATTGTAAAGCAATTATACTCTAATAAAGATGTTAAAAAAAAGCAAAATAAATAGAAGTCAGGATGTTAAAAAAATTATAAAATTAAATGTTAGAAAGACATTATGCCAGTGACATTTGTTGCCTTTGCTTATAGGTATCATACCCATACTGGTTCACATCTCTCTCTTCTTAAAGGGCTGCTGAACAAAGAGGTTGGTGGAGAAGGGATAAAGGAAGGATTTCACTTATTTATCTGAGCCTAGAGGGAAGTGTGGGGAGAAACAGGACAGGAGAGGACGGGGTGAGAAATCTCACCCCAGTCTGAGAGGGTGGGAGAGGCGCCGTCCAGGGCGGCCGGGGCTCTGCTGTGACCCTCAGCATGCTTGTTTGTGTTCGTGGTCTGCTCTCCCTGTGAAGGAGGAGTTGTCTCCGTCCTGGGAGAGCTTCTCAGAGCAGACACTCCAGCGTTCTGGGATCCACGTGGGGGGCTTGTCCTTGGTAGTGTTTGCCGGCTTGTGGGTGTGAGCTGTGAAGTCAGGGCCGTCCCCCTGGTAGCTGCACATTCAAGGAGACAGTCAATGGCAGCTTTACTATGCTTGACACTTTGCACACAGAGAACTGTCGGGCCACTGAAAGGTCATTGGACAGCAAATACACAGAATGCAGAGATTCAGACCTTACTCGGAGCAGTATGTTACGTCACCAAGAGGAGGGTTTCTCCTTGAATGACAGATTAAGCTAAAATATCGAGGGGTGAAAATGCCACGGGCAAAAGCAACGTGCACAGAATGCAAAGCTGTCAGGCCGGAAAGCATCAGACACTTGAGGTGTTTCCTGAACAGAACCTGGATCCTGTCAGGGTCCTTGCCCACTTCACAACCCTCAACCCCTCCACAGCCCTGGCACTGGTCCCAGGAAGAGGGATTAGGTTTGCTCATGTGCGCTGTGGGTCTGACTAGGGGCCAGAGGTGAAATTTGGGGGAACTAGGGGCTGCCAGTAAGAAACCCACTTGAAAGATGGCCCCCCACAGAGACAGAAGGAAGGCTTCATTCAGAAGGAGATCTACACAGTGCCCTTGGATTCTCCATGAGGAAAAGGAGGAAGAGGTCCAAGTGTTCATGAAGCCTACCTCGGGAAGGCTTAGGGGATGGAGGCTGCATGTTAGGATAGGACAGGCTCTCACTAGCCCATAAAGTCCCTTCCTCTGGGGGGGACAAAGCCTGGCCTGCAGACAGGTGGGATTTCGGCCCCTACTTGCCCCTTTGGCAGGTAACTGTGTGTCGGGCACAACCAGTGCAATTGCAGAAGGTGGCCCTGCAGCCTCATTTCCTCTCTCCTGCCTTACTTCTGAGCTCAGTATCACCCCACATGCACCAGAAGCTCTCAGATTAATGCACGTGGGACTGAGTGCCTGCCAATCCATCTATCACTCAGCCAGGTGACTGGCCATCAAGCACATCAACTTTGTGTCAACTTGTTCATATGTTCTCTCTTCTCAAGCAGTTGTTGCTGGGAAAACTTTACAGGAGCACAAAAGGGGAGACATCATTGAGACTGGGGGTCAGAAAGCCATGAAAGGGCTCTCTGAAGAAGTGAGATCGACTCAACCCTCAGATCTGTCCTCAGAATTGGGTAGGTGAGGGGAACCCACCAAATGCCCGTTTCTTCTCCTTATCAAGCAGCCTTGTTCCATACAGTTGAAGTTCCTTCCTCGCATGACTAAGAGATGGCCTACAATAAATACCGAGCAAGGCAGGCCTCTGGGGCGGGATTGGAGGTTGAGTGTGAACGTCATTTCACTCCAGTAAACGCGGATAAAGAACCTACTATGTGCAGAGTACAGTGTGAGGCACTGAGGGAAAGCAGACTATGGAGGTGAAGGAGACAGTCTCTGCCTTCAAGTATGATTCAGTGAGGAGACACACAGATGAGGTCATCTGTGACACAACCTGGAGCAACAGTCCAAATGACTTCTAAGTGGGTGTTGTAGAATCATAGAAGACAGAAGACTAATGTTGACTGGGGGATTTTTTGGAAAGAGGAGGCGGCAGCTGAGCTGGCCATTGACAGACAAATTGGATTCTGAACTATGGAGAAGTAGGGAAGTTCCATTCTGGTATAATAGCATGAGCAAAGTTGCAGGGGCATGGAGATGTATGCGCCTGCAAGAAGGGCAGGGATTTCAGTGGAGTTTTAGCAGAAGGTTTATGTGAAAGAGAGTAGGTAGGGTGGGCTTGATGACAGACAAATGTATACTCGGTGCTAAGGACTTCAGGCCCTCTACTGCTGACTTAGGAGTTCTGAGCAATGAAGAGACATAACCTACTTATTTTATCACTCTTATGACAATGGATGGATATTTCAGAGAAATAAGAGACTAGGTCAAAGGAGATTGGTTCAGAGGCTATTATAGTAAAGACAGATGACAAGGACTTTAACTAAGATAATCATAGCAACAGATGATGATCTTGGAAGACCAACCAGATTCCAGAAGCTTTATTCAGCTAGAAATGACCCATAAGTGTACGGGAAAAAGATGGCTTTAAGGTGGTTCCAAAAAATGCCACCTGATGCCAGAGAAAAGGCAGGAAGACGGGTAGATGTGTGTGGAGGGGTAGAGGATGGTTGGGTACGGTCTGAGTATTACGGAGTGGCAATGTCTACAACAGGGTCACAAATTCAGATACCTACAAAAACCAGGTGGTTTATATGAGAAGAAAGTGCAAGGCAACAGGGAGAAGTGAGGGCTATGGAAAAGAGGAGAAAGGTGTCTCTCCTAATGGGAAGGATGGCAACTCAACCCCAGTTGCCATGGGTGAGGGGGAGGGTCCAGGGCTACCCGATATTTTGCAAAAAAAAAAAAAAAAAAAAAAAAAATCTAGAAATTCAAAAAATTTTAATGATGAAACCCTCTGATTTTCACACAGTACAGCTAAATAAAATACCTGAGGGCAGCATTCAGTCTCAGCTTGCTAGCTGGGACCCTGGTCTGGACACTCTATGGTAGGAGTTTGGGAGGGTTACACTCACCCAGAACACCAGACACGCTGCTGGTAAATGTGTAATTGATAACAGGAGATTTTTCCGCCATCTCCCAGAAGTCAGAAAGATTCCTTCCTGCAAGAACCACACCAACAGGGTCAAATCTTGGGCTCACCTGCTGGAGGGCTGTGTTTAATTCTCAGCTCAGAGAGCTTGTCAAAGAATGGCTGGTGGTTCACCTGACTTTCCTGACATCACACAGATGAAGATGCAGTCAGATTCATTCACTTGACTCACTGCAAGACAGACCAGGATACAACAGGACTTAGCAATGGGCCTGAAGCTGTTAAGTCTTTGGTTGAAATGAAAATTAAGCTGGAAATCTCTAGCTCTGGATGCTATAGGAAAATAAGGCTAACTCCTTATTTAGGAGCCCTGATTTTCAGTCATCCCCGAGTTTCTGGTTTTAATTTTTTTGATGGAGGGAAGGTGCAGTATAATGTAATGGCTAAGGGCAGAGCCTCTGGGGTCAGCGTCCAGGATTACAGCATTAGCTCTGGCACTGATTAGTTAAGTGAGCACAGATAAACTGCTTGACCTCTCTAAGACTCAGTTCACCTATCTTTAAAATGGGGAAAATTCAAATCCCACAGTACCTCATTTGCACTTTCCAAATCCCCAAATCTCTGTAAGATGGAAGGTCTTTGTGTGAGTTTGGTGCCGACTCATTCAGTGGCAAAACCTGAACTGACAGGTGCGAGGCTATTGTAGTTTATCTCTCCTTAGTGTAAAGGGTGAACCACTTTGCTAAATGAATATGAATGTGTCTGATTTACAGCACGCTGTCCTGGATGCTGCTGGAGGTGTTCTGTCAGGTATAGTGTAGACACCCTATTACCCCGTCAAAAATCCGAAAACTTCTGAGTTCCTAAGCATACTTGTCCCTGACGATGCTGCCTAAAGGACTGTGGTTGTGTGGTTGGACATCTCTGGTAGGATGGCTCTGATGATCCAATGAGACAATGTATGTGAAACTCTAAGTATGGTGCTTGGCAGATAGAAGAGCTCAGTAAATAGGCATCATAGTAGTAATGGTTCTTGTTAACGTGGCCCTATTACTATATGTATTAATAGTGACCAAGAGCATGGACTTCAGAGCCAGATCACCTGGGTTAGAATTCTATCTCTGCAGAACGATCTTGGGCTAGTTCCTTAACCTCTCAGTGCCACAGTTTCCTCACCTGTAAAGTGGAGATAAATATAGTAGCTGCCGCATATGGCTGTGGTGAGGATCCAATGAGGGAAGCCCTTAGAAGGGTCCCGGGCACCTGAATATATCTGTTATTTCTCTTTCTTCCTCCCGCACTGCTCCTAAAACAGTAGTTGCTCCACAGTGTGGGACGCCACCTTTCTGATGAGACCAAGAGTTGGGCTATTGACTGCATCTGTGCTCTTCAAAGTAGGCCCCCAGGGGAGTGTGAATTGCCTGGGGGTTATATGAAATCACCTTATAACTGAAGCGTATCTTTCACAGTTGTATGTCAGACATGAGTTTAGGCTCCATAGAGATCTAAATCTGAATTCTGAGCCAACCTTGAGCAAAATATTCAACCTCTCTGAATCTCAGTTTTCTCGTCTTTAAAATGGGAGTATAGCTGTCCAGTAGAAGCTGTTTTTTGAGTCTGCCTAACTACCCCCAGTGTTGAGCCTCAGATTCTTCCTCCAACTTTTTGGACCCCAGGAATAGCTTTGATAGGAAGATGGAAGCTTCAGATACTGTACTGGTGGTTGAAACTGTACCACGCTGATTGTCTAAATAAAACTTACATTAGAGTTCCTGGCAGCCCGGCCTATGGTAGGGATCGGGGTGGGAAGTTGACTAGGTTTTATTCCATGATGAATGCCAAATCTCACATTTGCCAAGCATTTTCAAGATGAGCACACCTGAGAGGATGGAGGGTGACTTTAAAATCTCTGTGAGGTAGCTGGTAGAATTTCCAATGATGTCCACCAGTAGGGCTGTGAAATCTGTAAGACAGATTGAAGAGGTTTACATTTCTGAGACTTGGTTTAAATTTCAGAGACTTGAAGGGAAATGTATATTGGATTTGGATTTTTCAGAGTAGATTTTACAAGTTTGATTTAGTTCGGTGTATTGGGGATTATTAACAATCATAAAAAGAAATACTACTAGTTATTTTTCAAGGCTTGATTTCAGGCAGGCAGAAAACTTTTGGATCCACCATCATAATCTCCTTTCTCCTCCATTTCCCTCCCCCCACCCCAGATCCTTCTCTGCCAACACCAAAGAGCTTTGCAAAACCATAGTGTTGAATAATGGTTTTTCTGATTTGTTCCCCCCCCCATTATTTCGTCTAATTGATTTAGAATACCAAATTCATTGGATAGGAAGCAGCCCTGCAGACATGGGATGTAAATTTACATAACTTCAGATTTTCAAAATGATACCAAATTTAGTGGTGGATTATAAACTATGAACTATCAAAGGAGACAAGGACTTTACACAAAATAGAACAAGGGAGCTCTTCTCCTGCCCTCCACATTCAGAAGTCTGATGGGAGGAGATTGAGATAATTTTACAACATTTCAAGCTATAAAATCTTCGAGGACTTTCTCTCTGAGCACGTTCTGAACAGGTCTTGACATGGTGGGTGCCATTGACCAACGAAAGTTCCTAATGCACTTCCTACCCACACAGCTGCTGCCTCTTCTGCTGTTCAGTTATGGTTTTCCAGGACCCAGCAAGTTCTTGGCTTCTAAAACAAGGAGCACTTATTCTAGGAGCCCCAAACTGTGAATTTCTAAAGAAGCTTCTGAGGGCCCAGGGATAGTTTCCCGTCGTGCCTCGTCTAAATGCTTCTTTTACTCAGTAACGGGGTTATGGGCTGGGGTCAGGGGCAAGCTGGCTTGAAAATACAGAACCCAGACCATTGACAATATAGAACCCAGAGAGGCATGAAAACATGATGTGACAACCAGTGGAATGTATAGCATGCAAGGCCAACAGGAGGTGGGCGCTACCCTATGTGAGCCGGAGCCATGGTGACATGCCACCTTACCACACTTGCACGGGTGCATGGTTAGTCTCCTAGAGGAAGATGTGGTGGGCCACCTGTACAGGTGTGGACACGTGGCCATGCAGAATGTAGGCATCCTTCTTTATGTCTCTTTAGACCAATCTGTTTATAGTCACATTGTAGAAACTGAAGAGGGGTAGTATTTCATTACTTATGCCATCTATTTTCTTTCTAATTCTCAAAAGTCTCCTTTGTTTATTAATTCATTCATCTAATAAACATTCATGGAGTGTTGGAGTATGCCAGACGTCTTTTAGGCACTGGAGGATTAAGACACCATCTCTGCCTACCCGAAGCTGAGATTAGTGAGAGAGAGAGAGACTCATAGATAGACCAAGAAACTGCAATCCACTATTTATATTACATATATACATATGAGCATGGCTTTGCAGACCAGACACCAAGCATGGAGTCCAGTTTCTGCCCAAGTTTCAGAGAAATGATGGAACTTTCCCAAGGTCCCAGAGCATGTGGCAGGGCTTGAATTTGATCTGAGGTCTGCCTTGTGCTAAAGCTCCTATTCTTCCCAAAATTTCCACCACTGCTCATACAAATCTCCTACTCAATACATTTGTCAACTCTCCTTTTAGAACTGCTTTCACAATCGGGTCCTAGGCTTGGAAGAATATCAGTTATCACTGCCTCAAAGATATTCTTTGTTTTGATGAAAATATGAACTATCTAATTTACTAGCAACACACAGATGAATGATTTCTGACTACTTTCATATATAAATAGAAAATAGGGAAAAAACCCTTTTTGTCTGTCTTAATTGGTAATGATTTAAGAATGTCTCTTGGTACTCAGTGTTGGCGAGGGTGTGGAAAAACACACACTTTCAAACATTACTGTTAAAAGTGTAAACTTATGCAAGATTTCTAGAGGAAATTTTAGCAGTTTGAAGCATCACAAAATCCTCTTCCTGTCAGACAACAGTTCTGTTTTGAGGACTGTATCCTACAATGATAATCGGGCAAACACTGCAAGTGATTGTACACAGGTTCTCATCACAGCATTTCTGATAATTGTAAAAAAAAAAAACGTTTCCATCAGGAGGAGATAAATTATATTACGGTACATTCTTTCAATGAATACTGTGAATTCATATGAAGGATGAAGCATATTTATATCATTGAATGGAATGTTTTTTAAGACATGCTGATTAGTTGAAAATGGAATATCAAATTTCATAGAAAACATGGTAGATACTGACAGCTGTCTCCCAATATCCATCCTCTCATTTTCCTTTAGTAAGAAAACATGAAATTTCAGTTGGGCACATGGTAGTTTAACGTAATTGAAAATGACATTTTCAAGCCTGCTTTGCAGGTGGGTGTGGCCATGTGACTCCGTTCTAGACAATAGAATGTGAAAAGAAGCAATGTGAAAGGTTTCCAGACTGAGTTTATATAGTGAATGGGCGTTCCTTCCAGTTCCTTTCTCCCCTTCCTTGTAGCTGGAATGTGAATGTGGTGACAAACCACCCTGGACTATGAGAACGAGGGCCAGACCTTGTGGAAGGCAGAGCAACAAGCTAGAGGGAGCCTGGGCTCCTAAACCATCAAACCATCAGAGCAGTCCTGGTATGCTTACCTAGACTGTCACACATGAAACTTCTACCTTCTGTAAGTCACCCTGTTTTGGGGTCATTTGTTATAATAGCCTAGCTTGTTTTCTAAATAATATAGAGAAGGTACAGTAGGATGGGTAGATAGATGGCTAGATGCATGGGGTAGGTAGGTAGAGTAGGTAGGTAGGTTAGAGAGGTAGGTTAGATATGTAGTTGACAGATGGCTTAGATAGATGAATTAGGGAGAGGTGGCTTAGATCACCTTGGGTAATGTGATTACCTATGGATGTTGGGATATCAGGTGTCTCTGATATTTTGATTATACCTTCCATGTTGTGTGGAAGGTATAATCATACCTTCCATACAACACAATATATTATTTTTCACATCACAATATATTATTTTTAAATCAAGAAAATTTAAGCTCGGGCTTCCCTGGTGGCGCAGTGGTTGAGAGTCCGCCTGCCGATGCAGGGGACACGGGTTCGTGCCCCGGTCTGGGAAGATCTCACATGCCGCGGAGCGGCTGGGCCCGTGAGCCATGGCCGCTAAGCCTGAGCGTCCAGAGCCTGTGCTCCGCAATGGGAGAGGCCACAACAGTGAGAGGCCCATGTACCGCAAAAAAAAAAAAAAAAAAAAAGAAAAATTTAAGCTCACAATATATTATTTTTTAAATCAAGAAAATTTAACATCACAATATATTATTTTTTAAATCAAGAAAATTTAAGCTATTTTCATTAAGGAAAAACACACTCAGAGGAAGGCTATATATCAGAGTTGAGAATATTCAGAAAACAATCCATGTCTGAAGATTATCCACAAACACATCTTCCCCAAAGGTTTTGAACCATGGCAAGATGTTGGCCAAAGTGTACAGCCTCTCATGGTAGCAGTTTGAGGGGAATCAGCATTAGGCACGTTGTGACATGTTAAACCTTGTGAAAATCTCTATGGTTTACCAGGGGAGCAAGATACTATTTTATCAGTGGTAACGATCCATGGATCAATTCTTTGCAAATAAGCATTGCATGTGTATGAAAATACACTTCAGCTCACCAAACAGAATTACAAAATTCCCCAGCAGATGTGACTCCAATTTTTAAATTTTATTTTTATCTTTCACACAATCAGGGCAGGGACTCAACACCAGACAAAACTTGGCCTCTAGCCGAGGCTAATAGATGGTGAGAAAGATGTGATTATGAAGAACATTTTCCTTCCCAAATGTAGTTTGTTGATGAGATTCAGAGGGTGAGTTAAATAAGAAGATGGATATTAGGTACTTATTGCAGAGTGTGGCATCCAATACTTATTAAACAATAATCATTATCCTCTTTGCACAACATTTGGTCCATAAATTCCTCCTTGGGGAATCTCTCCTCAGAAAGTAATCTAAAACAGGGAAACGTTTTAGACACGAAGATGTCTAATACAGGATTTTTTTTATATTAAGAGAAACCTAGAATCCACCCAAAAGTTCAACAGCATACTAGCTAAGAAAATGCTCACATTCATAGGTTATGTAACCATTACACATTTGCAAAGAGTTTGTAATATCATGGAAAATATTTTTAATATTATGTTAAGCGAGGGGAAAAAAAAGCAGAAGACTTTTTCACCTTGAGTCTTTGCTTCCCTTACGGACTATTCTTTAACAAGCAGCCAAAGGGCTCCTTTTAAAATGTAAGTTAGATCACATCACTCCTCTGTGTGGACAATCATAATGGCTTCCTTCTTATTCATAGTAAAAGTGGAAAACCTTGTGGCAGACTATAAACTTCTACATGATCTGCAACACCTTTCCTGCCTTGCCCCCACAATTCTGAGCTCATTTCTCACGGCTCTCTGGCTCACTCGCTGGCCTTTCTGGTCCTCACTCTGCCTTTGCATGTGTACACGCATGCATTTATGCATTCTCTATGGCTGTCTTCCAAGATTTGACTGTACCGTAGACTATTCAGCCGTTTTCCTAATGATGATGTTTAGGTTGTTCTCAGCTTTTGCTCTCAAACAATGCTACCTTTTGTTCTTACCCCTTTGCGCAGATGTAACTATTGCTCTAGGGTAGAAAACCAAGAAAGGAACTTTCCAGGACAATGGATGTGCACATATTTAAGCATAATAGATATCATTTCATTTTCTGATCTTAGTCTAAGGAGAAAACAAATAATTCAACCTTATTTAAAAGGGCACAAGGAAAATCAGGGCAGCCTGCAAGCCTCAAAGTGAGTTCTACCCACCTGATAAATCGTTGGTCCGGTTGTTTAAGCAGTAGCAGTACCGTGAGGGGAATTTGGCCGAGTCCACAGTCTTCAGGTTAGAAACTGTGAAGAGAAACGAAGCACATAGCAACCCTGACACATGGCCTGGCCTGCCTACCCATCGCTTACCATTCTCGCCACCAAGAAAAGCTGGAGGAGGAGGCATAGGAGATGGATGGATTGGGAATTTGGGATTAGCAGATGCAAACTATTATATTTAGAAAGGATAAACAACAAGGCCATACTGTATAGCACAGGGAACTCTATTCAATATCCTGTGATAAACCATAATGGAAAAGAATATGAAAAAGAATGTATATATGTATAACTGAGTCACTTTGCTGTGCAGCAGAAATTAACACAACATTGTAGATCAACTATACTTCAATCAAATAATTTTTTTTTAAAAAAGAAGGAGAGCCAGCACTTACTGTTGTAAATGGCCACAGAAAACTTGTGGAAGGCAAAGGAGCTGTGGGAAGTAACACTTAGCAAGGAGAAAAAGTTCTTGCTATCTGTCAAAAACATTGAGATAAAGAAGCAGTAAATGCCCACTAACAATAATAACAGTAATAGAAATTAGCAAAATGATCATGGAAATTAATAATACGATGAACAAATAAAAATATAATAATAAACACTGAAAATAATAAACAAAAATCAAAGCAAAAGCAAACAAAAAAGGCAAAAATACATGTCCCTTGGCTATATTTCCTAAACTGTCCTTAAACTTTTGCAATTGTCTCATAATATAGTTATGAGGAGAGATGCCTACACAGATGCTGTGTTTGGAGTGCAGCTTGCTCTCAAAATGCTGGCAAACCTCCTACTTCATCTGGATGTTTTCAGTCTCATCATGAGTTAGGCAGGACACACATTCTCTGCTCTGAACACAGAGGACCCGAGACACACAGAGATGTGACGGGTCTTGCCCAGGTCGTGGAGAGTCCAGAGGCGAAGCAGGAACAAGATAAAAATGGGCCTGGATTGTTCTTTTAAAACAACTGTTTACCTTTTAAAGCTCTGATCAGCATCCCGTTCACCAGCTCTGTCAGGTTAAGCGCAGACAGATCAACCGACATTGCAGGCAGTTCTGAAAGAGATTCAAAGATAACGTCATCAGCAGGCCTTTCTTGGCAAAAGGAAAATTTCCGACATTCAGGCAGATGTGCCTCCTCTTTGGACATGAACTCACACCCTGTGCTGGGCACAAGGATTTGGAAGATAAAAGGCAGTTCCTGTCCTCAGGAGGTGACAGCTAACGGCATGTACTGTGACAAGCAAGAGGAGGTAGAAGTTAGGGTGAAACACAAGGAATGCTTATTTTAGGGAATATTTTCTCTCTGCATTTGGAGACAGTAGAGATTGGTGGGAGATGCTTATATACAATATAAGCCCTAGGAAATTGCAGGAGTTCTCAACGTGCTGTATAATATAAACAATGACATTGTCTAACAGAGGAGCTCGGGGCTTCCCTGGTGGCGCAGTGGTTGAGAGTCCGCCTGCTGATGCAGGGGACACGGGTTCGTGCCCCGGTCCGGGAAGATCCCACGTGCCGCGGAGCAGCTGGGCCTGTGAGCCATGGCCGCTGAGCCTGCGCGTCTGGAGCCTGTGCTCCGCAACGGGAGAGGCCACAACAGTGAGAGGCCCGCGTACCAAAAAAACAAAAAAACAAAAAAACAGAGGAGCTCGCATCCTGGCTGGCCCTTGGCATCACTGGAAAGATTTTTTTCCAGTTCCACAATTCTGATGCTTGGGCTCCATCCTCAGAGATTCAGATTCAATAGGTCTGGGATGTGTCACAGACATTACTACCTAAATCCATCCATCCATCCAATTGCCGAGATACTGGTAGTGTGCAGCCAACTGGAGAGACGCTGCTTCTCCCAGCTGTTCCCTGAAGACTTGGAAACAGCAGTTGACAAAGAGGACATGAGAGCTTGACGCTGCTCGTCATGTTTTGGCAAACACTATCTTCTTCATCTCTTACCTAATGTTCAGATAATTGTGGCTAAAGCAATCTGAGGATTGGAGGGATGCCGTTGCTCTGCTGCGGGGATGAGGATGGAGGTCCAAAGAGGCGGGAGAAGTAATCTCAGTGGCCCAGGCCACCCATGGAGCACTGGGGGTGGGGTGGGCAGTACTCACCTGTGGTATCCAGAAAAGCGACCCCCTTTTCTCTACTCTCGTCTCCTCTGAGGCCAGACACTGGGAAGAGAAAAGGCTTCAGGAGACAAGTAGAGCCTTCGACCCCAGCCCCACGTTGCTGGAGGGGCCTTGAGGTCTGTACCGCAGCTGCCCTCCGGTTTAGGGAAGGTCCGCATCACCGGGGGCACTGTGGTCCCTCCCCCTGAGATTCTAGTCTCCTTGAACTGGACGTGGTCTAGAAATGCGTATTTTAATAAATGGACAAGGTGATTCCCATGCAGGGAGCCTAATCCACCCCATCTCTTTACTGGGTTGGGAAACCAAGGCTCAGAGAGGAGAAGAAACTTGCCTAGATTGGCACAACTGAGTCCTGGTAATGAAGGGCCAGAACCTACTTCCAAAGTATCAGGCCATTTGTCCACTCAGCAAATTTCATGCTGCCAAAGAAGACAGTGTCAAAGGAAATCTTGAAATACCAAAGGCGTTCATTCATTCTTTATTCGTTCGATAAACACTCACCTAGGGCTAGGCAGTACAGTAGGTGTTTGGTATAAAGAGGTCAACAGGGAGGGACTGAGTCTCCACGGCTGCAGAGCCTACTGTCTGTGGCTCAGAGGGAGGAGGGAGATTCACGTGTAATCTCACGAGAAGAGTGTCAAACAGGGACCAGCAGGATGCTGGGAGCACCTCTATCAGAGAACCCAACCTGGTCTGGGGGATGGAGGAGACCTCACTGCGGAAGTGACTGAAAGCTAAAACCTGAAAAGTCAGTCAGCTCTTTTGGATTAGACGCCATTTACTCATACTGCATCCGTTACTATTATTGTTGCAATGATTATTTTTTCATGTCACATTCCAATGGAGAAGGTGATTTATGTCCATTTTATAGATGGAAAAACCAAGGCACAGAGAGGCTGAAAAATGTGTTACAGTGTCACTGAGTAAGTCAGCATTTAGGACCGGTCTAGTTACCATTGCACCAAGGAAAGCCCCATCTTTTTCCTTCTTAACTTCTTTATTTCCAGACACTGAAATAAAAGTTTTCATGAATAAAATAGTACCATGGAAGCAGAGCCTCAGCAATTTATAAGATCCTTAAAACTCATCTTATCCAATACTACCTTTGAAGGATGAGAAACTGAGACCCAGAATGTTACGTGATGTATCCAAATCCCACATCTGGCCAGTCTCCCTGTGTCCACTTCCTCCCAGACCCTGGCAAACACCTTTCTTCTCTCTGCTTCTATGAGTTTGACAATTTTAGATTCCTCATAGAGGCAGCATCATGTGGTATTTGTCCTTCTGTGACTGTTTATCTCACTTAGCAGAAGGTTTATCCACGTTGTGGCGAATGGCAGGATTCCCTTCTTTCTTAAGGCTGCATAATATTCCACTGTGTACATATACTCCATTTTCTTTATCCATTCGCCCGTGGATGAACATTTAGGTTGTTCCCTCTGCTTTCTATGTACCCTGTTGGAACTTAGGTTCAGTCAACCGTTGTCAGCCAGTTTGGCCTTTCACAGATGATCGGGTTTTTTGGTTAAATATCAGAGCTTTGGGGTTAGAGCTAGGGGGAGTCTGTGGATGTCCTTCTTTACAACACAGCATGGCTACTGGAGGTGGCGGTTATGTTCTCGATACAATTAAAGGAAGTCTGAGACAGATGTTTATTACCAAGCAGGCCTGAAGCTGTCAAACAAACCCCCCCTCTGGCTTGGGAGAGTCCGTCCGGCTCTCCCCTCTCAGGCACACTGAGGGGCCCTTGACACCCACAATCTACTCTGAAGCAGCTGCAGGGAGATCTGTAGGAGATACCAGCCGACCTCGCCTGTTACCTGACCAGGAAGCAGAGCCCTCTGTCAGGGTGAGGGACCAGAATCATCTGGGCTCTGGATTGCCAAGCTCCAGGGATGCTATAAGCTGCTGGGTTTGTGGGATTCTTAACACCTGTCAAATCCAAATGATGAGCCCTGGGCTGCAGTCTTCCTAACCAAGAGCCTTTCTTAACACTGCTCATTTCATTAAGGAAAAATTATTTCCACCACTTCTTTTTACAATTACAAACCCATGGGTGGATTTTGGTAACAATATTTGAAGTGTGATCTAAATACCCCAGAAGCAGGGATTTCTGAATAGGATGCTATAGACATTTTTCAGATAAATTGCTGGGCAGATAACATAAAGCTGTTGTTCTCTTTTTGGATAAAATGACCACCATAGTAGTATCTTTAAGGTAGATGGTATTAGCACTCTTCATACTTAGTCATGCTTAGTATTTTATTGCTTTTCATGGTTTATGATTACCTGTGAAACAGGAATTGTTCCCACTTAAAGAGAAAATTAAAGACCCAAACAGGGGAAATATTTACTGAAAATTACCCTGCTTATAGAGAAGTAATTGGTACAACGGGTGTCTTCTGGAGAAGGAAGTGGCTGACTGGTGGAGCATTTAACTTTTACACCTTTGTACCTTCTGCATTTTGAACTATGTGCATGTACTAACTAATTAAAAGTAAATAAAAAATTTAGCATAAAGAGCAATTCCTGCTACCACTCCCCATCCCCAAATTCAAAAGTATTAAAAAAATTATCCTGCTTGTTTGCCAAAACGTTAGGAACAGAAACCCAGCGCCTGACTCCTCTGTGTCTTTTACCTTGTCCTGCATTCATTGTCTTGCTTTACAACCAAATTCATACCATCAGAAAAAGAAGTCAAAGAAAGGTGGGATCATTACAAAAGTGATGATGTCAAATAACAATATCTCCCTTTATGAAATCTTCTATTGCTAATAGAAGGTCACAGTTTTTGTGGATTTAATAAGGTCATGAGAATCCGGGTGTACCATGAACCATAAAGCAATGAGCAGCTCATGGGAACTATTACTATGAGTGTTAGAGCTGGAGATACAGGTACAGTCTCCATCTTACAGACAGAGAAAGTGAGGCTCAGAGAAGCCAAGGAAGTTACCCAAGACAGAGTAAACTAAGAAGGACCACCTGCCCATTTACATGTTGTAAGTAGGAAGGTCATGACATTTTCCTTCTTGGCTTCCCCTTTAAAGGCAGACTCTAAAGGAAGAAAAGATTTCATCAGAGAAATTGTAACCCAGACATAACATCAGAGAAAATTTAACCCAAAATAATCCTTTTAAAGATGAGAAAATTATGATGTGGACTTACTTAAAATCCCACATGGAGTTTGCTCATTCATTCAATCATTTCGTCCCTAAATATTTATTGACTAACTATAATAATACTAATAGTTGATCATGTTACTAAGCCTCTGGACTTTAATAGGCATTGTGTGTGTTAGATGCTGGTATAATAGCAGATAGTTACAGATTCCATCCTTATGGAGCTTATAGTCTAGTTGGGAAGGCCAACATGAAGGAAATTAAGACCCATGGATATTATTACAAACAATGTTAGATACTTTGAAAACGTTTTGAGTGTATGGAACAGGGAGCCTGATCTAATCTCAGGGATCTGAAAGCCATCCCTGGGAGGTGACTTTCAGCTGAGATCTGAAAGATGAGTGGTGTGTGAGCAGGACGTACCTGGCTGAGGGGGTATTCTGTGTACAGGTAACAGCCTGAGCCCGGGGTTTGAGATGGGCATGAGTATTATTTTATGAACTGAAAGAAGGCCAATGTGATGGAGCATAAGGAATGAAGGATATGAGGGACCGTAGACGATGGGGCGGCGGGCTGGGTCATGTAGAGCACGTAAAGGACTTGGGATACTGTCCAAAGAAAAGTAGAAAGTCATTGAATACTTTTGGGGAGGAGGAGGGAGAAATGAGGGAGGACTCGGAAGGTGGCTTAATGAAATGTACGAAAAGATGGCTCAGGCTGGTGAGTGGAGAGTGGATCATTGAGAGACAAGAGGGGAAGCAAGGAGCTGCTTTGGGAAGCTCTCCTGGTGGCCCACCAAAGAGAAGATGATGCTTTGGATAAGGATGGTAACAGTGGAGGTGAAGATAATTCTGTTGCATAAATGGGACTCAACTGCAGCAGAATAAATGGGGAATTTATTATTGCCATTTTTATCAAACTCGTTTGGATTCTGGGCTGAAACCCTGGCTGCTACAATTCTCTAAAGCACAATGAATACCCAAACATAGTATACAGAACAGTCACTTAAACTTCGACCAGACCCACCTGTATTGTAAAGGGACAGGACACATGCGAGGCCCAGGCACAGCCTTACCAGGGGACCATGTAGCAGGAAGCCTGGCATGTCTTGGATACTCTGGCCCACCTGGAAGCAAGCAGGCAAGCACTTGGAGGAAACCAGCTGGATTACTAACCACATTGATGCAGAAGATCCTTGAGAATACTGCATGGGGAGTCATTGGAAACACAATTGATGAAAGCCATTGTATAGTTAGGATAGGTGAGGTTATGCTGAGATAACGAATGAACTCTGCAATCTCACTGGCTTAATTCAGCCATAAAAGTCGATTTCTTGTTGATAGTCTGTACCCTCTGTGTATTGGTGGGGAACTGCCCTTCTCACTCACTCAGGGGCCCTGGCTGATGGAGGTTCCCCGTTCTTGTAGGTCTCCATCCCTGTGGCCTCCTTAGTCATTGACTCATAGTGGCAGGGGAAGGGAGAGACCTGGAGGATTATGCACCAACTCTTAAATGCTCTGGCAGGAAGTGACACGCTTACATTCATGTACAGCCTCCACCAGAATTACTCATGTGGTCCTGAATAACTGCAGGAAGTCCGGGAGGGGTGCGTGCATACTCAGGGAGAATCAGTGTCTCTTCCGTGGGTTTTCCCGCTGTTTAGATGGAAAGTACCCTTCAAATACAGCATCCCTGCTGCTTATAAATAAGAAAATAATATTAATACACACGTGCACTTGAGTGTTCACACTCTCTTTCCTTCACTGCAGCACTGTGTGCCAGGCTTTCACCTGGGCATTTGCTGCGCAGAATCAGTATGACAGTTAAAAGCCGCAAAGCTGAGACTAATAGGAAGGATGGTGAAAATTTATCGAGTGCTTTCTGTGTGCCAGACACCACGCAGAACGCTGCCTGACGCACACTGTCACGTCATAACTACACAATCTTGATGTGTAGGTATTCATGTATTACCCATTTAATAGGGGCTGCGCAGACTTGATTTGAAAAGAGTAGAAATTTGCCAGTGGTAGAGAACGGAATAGATCTGGAAGGTGACTTGGGGAAGAGGAGAAATGTCAAGAGAAAGTGCGCTGGGGTGAAAATTGTCTCAGGAATTGAGCATCTTCACGGAAAATTATATTTTAAGAAGTTCTGCTACCCATTAGGCATAGAACCACCTTTGGAATTTTCTTGAAAGATCCTCGTAAACGTTTCAATGTGCTTTTTAATTATCGGTAGATACTTCAGTGGTGTTTCTTCTGGATGTCACCCTGGACAGAGATAGGCCTCACAAGGCTGGGGGGTCCTTCCTTGGAGTCCTCCCATTCTCATAAATCTGTCTGCTCTTGGAAGCTTGTTTTTCCTCATCAGCAAAATGGGGATAAGAGAACCTAGCTCATAAGGTCTTTGTGAGGATTTAAGATAATGAACCTAAAGTACTTAACCCAGTGCCTGGCACATATAGGTGCTCGGTACATAACACCAGTCATCATGGGCAGGCAAAGTCCCCCTTAAGAGCCTGGGCCACCGTGGGACACTAGGGCAGAGGAAGGAGCAGGAGTTAGGTAGGGTCTCACACACTTGATTTGCATCTTGAATGCCCTCTGGCTCTAGATACTTAACCTGCATTCACTCAAAAAATCTTTGTTGAGCTCATGGCATTGGTGTTACAAGCACAGACCCTGGAGCCCAGCTGCCTGGCTTTGCTCCTTGGTTTGGTCACTCCTGCTGTGCAAGTTATTAAACCTCTCTCTGTCTTAGTTTCCTCACCCAAGGCTGTTATATTTATAAAATACAGTGAATGGTATATGGTGCAGAGCAAAGGCTGTGTAAATTCTTAACAAATAAATAAAAGTGTTGGTACTTCGAAAGATGGTGGTACTCCAAGAGTAGGAAAGAGAATTGTACTTCCATCCATATTCCCCATATGGATGGAATTACAGTCTTCAAAGTTATATCTTACAAAGACTGCATCAGAGGTCCAAAAATTTCCTCTGAAACGGAGTCATCATTATTTCACTGCATTTCCCATGGCCATTTTTTTATTCTTTCTTTCTTTTTTAAGTATAGTTGATTTACAGTATTGTGTTAATTTCTGCTGTGTGGCAAAGTGATTCAGTTATACATATTCATTTCCATTCTGGTGTATCACAGGCATTTGAATATAGTTCCCTGTGCTCTGCAGTCGGGCCTTGTTGTTTCCCATGGCTATTTTTGAATAAAGAGCCAGTGACACTGGCATAAAAGCTAGTCATGTAGTGACACAATGACGATAATAACGTACTCAGTGGGGTCAAAATATGCTGCCCCCAAATATACCACTTAGGCATATGGATTATTTTGATCTAAAGCCCGTTGAGAATCAACAGGTGCAGAAAGAAGCCTTCTTGGAGCCTCCGCTCTCCGACTAAGAGCAGGTCTGCCGTAAATTCTCCTTCCTGGCGGGAGGGGGAGTCTTATGGCCATGAAGGGAATGGAAAGTTGGCACCGAGATGGGACTGCACAAAAGAACCTTACTAAAATAACTCTTAGCTTCCACTCATTTCCCCATATATTTACCTTTCCACGATTTAGCACCCCAGAAACTCAAAACCCTTTTTATTTCTTGTCACTTCCCCACAAACTTAACATCCTTCTGTTAAAATGATATAGAAGCTTCAGGGTCTGACTACCTTTTTGAGGTTTTCATTTATTTCTGTGGTGCTTCCATCCCATATGTATATGAAATAAACCTTTTTTCCTGTTAATCGTTTTGTCATTTCAATTTGCAGAGCCCCAGATACTGAACCTAAGAGGGTGGAGGACACAGTTGTTTTTTCCTCTCCAACAGTATAATTTGCCGAATCTCTACTTCTGGCTGTCATCTCTGTTATTTTGCCTTCTCAAGCATCCCATGAGATACTCCAGTTATACGAGAGAGGGCCCCGGGGATCGGTGGGAGAGCCCCTTACTCGTGGTCACGTGGCTCTAAGTGGGAGAACTGGGGTTTGAACCATGGTCTCCCAGACACTAAAGTTTGTGTCCTTTTTTTACCATGTTCTGCTCTGTTCTCCTGCCCTTCAAAATACCAGCCCAGAGTGCCCCAAAGGACCTGAGGTTGGAAACAAACAGAATTGATGATTATTTCAAAGCATTTTGGTGGGTCGAAGGGTAAGAAGTCCGGTCACACTCCCAGGAGAAGCGCTGAGAAGTGTCGTTGGGATCCGTGATCCATGAATCAGCCCAAGAGGCTTGTGAAATGGATTCACAGTCTGTCTGTGTCTGACTGGCAGTAGCCCTGGAGCTGGAAATGTGAGTGGTCAGAACAAAGCTGCTGGAGCCTTAATTAAACATTGTATCACTTCCAGTTAATGGGGATCACCAATCAACAAAGGCTAGTCTAGCCTGCCAAGGAAACCTACCTTTCTCACTGGACTTTGCAGCCAAAAGATGGCCAGTCAGATACAGAATAATGATAATGCCAGTGTCAGGGTCAAAACTCACCCTGAAGTCCATCTTGTTTGGACCAGCCACAGTCAGAGCAGCATGTTCTCAATACATTGTAACGGCGCACTTGAGACAGGAAGACAAGAGTACAGCCATTTTGAAAAAGGACTGGGGGAAGACCTTGGGCCAAACGGGCCTTGGAAGCAAAAGAACAAAGGCTCTGGGGTCCTGAGTCCCAGAGACAAAAACCAGGCTCACAGGAGTACAAGATTAACTTTGTCTCTGGTACACTAAGGAGTATACCTAGTTGCCACAAGACAAGAAGCTCAGGTATCAATTTTAACCTTATCTGTTCCAATGTTTTCTTGCAGAAAATTCTCAAGCACTCCTTTTCCCTCACCAAAGCGCTCCCTGTTCCCGACAGCCACCATGGAGCCACCTGGTGCCGATCAAAGAAGTTTGATGATTTCTGGAAGTTAACCAGTGATGATGAGACAAACCCTCCCTATTGTTATAAAAGCAACTCGCCCCCTCTCAGGGAGCTGCCACTTTCTTCCACCTTCTCCCTTGTGCACAAGCTCTCTCTTTTAATAAAAGAGAGAGCTTTGCTTACCTAAGAGTCTTGTGGAAGTGACATTCAGGTCTATGGTATTGCATCCAAGAATCTGGAGATAACACTTGCACTCAGCATCCTTCCTAGTGAGGACCATCTCCCTCTCTGTGAGGAGGACCCAGAGGCCTAAGGCCGTACACCCGGGCAGTCAGCTCCACTGCCCGGGGGAGACACTGAAAGGGGAGGTTCTGGTTTTTCAAAAACAGTTCATTCAGAAAAAGAAGCAAAGAATCTATTATTTCTTGACTATCTGAGGTGCCAGGAATTTTACATATGATATCTACTGGTCCTGGAAGTAACCCCACTTAGGGGTTATCATCCTTATTTTATAGTTGGAGGAAAGCAAGGCCCAGGCAAGCAACCGGCCCCTGGGAACGCAGCTCAAAGAGCCAGGAGTGGAATCCTGGTCTGTTTGCCGCCAAAATCCATGATTGATTGGTCTCTGAGAAAGTATAGTTTCTGAGCCGTTGCCTTGCTGCCAGCCATTTTTCAGGGCATTCTTTTCTTCTCATTCCAATTCTTTGGATTAAAGATCATGTTTCCTTTATCACAGATGTGAGGACAAGCCATCCTCCCGGCTGAGGACTGCATTAAGATGCTAATCGATAGCTTAAGGGAAAAAATGGAAAGAAACAGACTGTGATCAAGGGGTGAGTGTTAGCTTAAGTGCAGAGTAAGGGATTGGGTGATAGAAACTCCTCTCCTATCATTCGGCAACCAGGAGCCCAGAGTTTGGGAATTAGAGCAGATGCATTTCTTATCTGGCTTCATGCTTTGGGGAGTAGAGGGAACCGAAGGGTTTGCAAATCTCTACGGTATGTGACTTACCTGTCTCCCGAGCAGGATAAAGGACTTCAAAGAATTTAAGCAGCCTGAAAGATTAACAGCTAAGTCAGAGCTGTGGGGTTTATATGAGTTCTTAGTGAGAGATGCAGAGGGTGGACGTGGGGAAAGGCTTGATGGCTTTGCTTTAAGTCCCCCGGAAAAAAAATGGAACAATCATCCTACCAAGAATTCACAGCGGTGAAACCGGATCACCTCCACTGGAGAAAAATGCCTTTGCTGTCCGTGAACAGAATGACAAAGCACTGATTCAACGTGGGATGGGAAACCTCTTCTGACAGTAATTACATGTATTGAAGGAGCAGAACAGGATCACAGGGTGATGATTTCCCCTTCCTGCTGTAAAGGTCTGTGAGCCAAGCATCACCTGTCCTGTGAGGCAGTGCAAGTCTTCTGAAGAACCGGCTAGGGGTTGCTCGTGAATTTTAGCAGGGTGGGCAAGCCTGGCCCCATTGCCTGTTCTTATAAAGCCGAAAATGGTTCTACATTTTTAAACGGTTGTAAAGAAGCAAAAGAAGAAGAGTATTTCATGATGTGTAAAAATGATATAAATTTGAATTTCGTTATCCACGTGTGAAGATCTCTTTGGCTGTAATATGCTCCCTTCAGCTACCCACACCCCAAACTTCACCTCATCCTTTTATTCTCACCTCAGACCTCCCCGTCACCAGGAAGCCTTCTCTGACACCCTCCCATCCCATTAAGGGTAATACTTTTGTATTTGTCTTCTTGTGCTCTATTGGGATGATCTCTTTGCTTGTCTGTCTCCCTCAGTAGGTTGTGTGTATGTGTGTACCTTCAGGGCAGGTACCCTTGTACCTCAAGCATCCTGCCTCCCCAGCACCTACAGTGGTTCAGGCCGGCTGGAACCCATGCAGGAGGTGGGGGACAGTGAGGATATTGTCGGAAAACGAGGCAGGGACCAAACACTGTCTATGGGAATGTTCTAGGAGAGCTGTTTGTGTGCCAGACCTTTTCAGGGTGCTGGGGGCTCAGCTCCAAATAAGCCAGTCGGGATCCCTGCCCTCCTGGCCTGGACATTTCAGTTTAGGGAGATCAGTTACCTCCAAGTTACTTTTCTCATCTAGGAAATGAAGATCGCGATAGTAGCCACCGCAGAAGGCTGTCAGAAGGATAGAATGGTCGTAAGGAAAGGGCTTACGGCACCTGGTTCAAGGTAGACATTTGAGAATCGTTACCCATTGTCTGCCTAGAAAGACTGCATTTCTGAACTTTCGGTCGATTCTTGTGAAATATACCTACTGTGCTAACAGTAACATTTCCGGATGAAGCAGCAGGAACAAAAGCCACAGCCCTGGTTCTGCTTCAGTGACTGGCTAGCTGTGTGGCCTTGGGCAAACTGCTTGACCTCTCTGAGGCTCATTTTCCTTGTACTTAAAAATGCAGGTACAAAAAGACAAATGCTGCAGGCTTCCACTTGTACGAGGTACCTAATAGTCAAAATCATAGAGACAGAAAGTAGAATGGTAGTTGCCAGGGATGGTGGGGGGGGGAGGAGAATGGGGAGTTACTCTTGAATGGGTGGTGCAGAGTTTCAATTTTACAAGAAGGAAAGAGTTATGGAGATGGAAGTTAGGGATAGTTTCACACTGTTATGAATTTATTCAATACCATGGAACTGTATGCTTAAGATGGTCACTATGAGTTGTCCCTACTCAATGCCCCCAATTCCTCTCCTCTCCTCTCTCTCAAGGCCACGCCAATCAGGCATCACGGCAGCACCCCACCCAAACCGCCTTTGTCAAGGTCTCCATGACTCCCATGTGGCTAACTGCTCTGCTCACTCGACCTCTCAGTGGCACTCCGCGCCTGCAATAGGTCACTCGCTCCATGAGATGAGGTCTGCGCTTGGCATCGCCAACGCCATACTCTTCTGATCGTCTTCTATGTCATCAGCTGCTTTTGCTCAGCCTCTTTTGCTGGTTCTGCCTCGTCTCCTTGACCTCTTGAGGTTGCTGGGTGTAGTCTTTAGGCGTCTCCTCTTTTTTCTCTATACTTGTTCACTTGGGGATCGCATCTTGTCTCATGGTTCTAAAGGTTATCTATAACTTGTCAAATCTATAGATAGATAGATAGACAGACAGACAGATAGATAGATAGGTACCTTCAGCCCTAAATAATCTTAATTCCACACTCAGCTCTCTACAGAACATTTCCACTAGATGCCTCATGTGCATCTCAGATTTAACATTTAAAAAGCCAAATTCACATCCTTTTGCAAAAACTTGCCCCTTCCCTAATCTACTCCCGTCTCAATTAATGATGCGTTCATTCTTCCAGGTACTCAAATAAAATACTGCATAATCTTCCTGGATTTTTCTCCTTCTTCCACATCTCACATTCAGTCTATCAGAAAATCCTGTCATTTCTACTCTTTTTTTTTTTAATTGTCTGTGGCTGGATTCTTTTTTTAAATTATTTTTATTGGGATATAGTTGCTTTATAGTGTCATGTTAGTTTCTGCTGTGCAATGAAGTGAATCAGTACCATGTGTAAAGCAGATAGCTAGTGGGAACCTGCTGTATAGCTCAGGGAGCTCAGCTCGGTACTCTGTGGTGACTTACATGGGTGGGAAGGGGCAGCAGAGGGGGGAGATCCAAGAGGGAGGGGATATATGTATACATATAGCTGTCATTTCTACTCTTAAAAGGTATCTAGATTCTAAATATTAAGATTTCTCACCACCTCCATCACCCTGGTCCAAGCCACTCTTGGCTCTCACCTGGATTATTGCTAATACAGTCGTGTCCCTGATTAATCTCCTTGCCTCTGCCTTTGCCTCGTTCAGTGTATTCTCAATACAGCAGCTAGAGAACCCCTTGTTAGCATCCGTCAGATCTTCTCACCTCTCTCCTCAAAGCCCTGCATGACTTCCTGTCTGACTCAGAGTAAAAGCAAATGTCTTTATCATGACCCAGGAGGCTGTTCATGACCTGACCTCTGTTACTTCCTAATTTCATTTCTGCTTCTCTCTGCTAACTCCACCTGCCCTCCACTGGCCTGGGGCTGACCTGCCCGGAGCCAGAAGATAAATTGCTGGCAATGTTTTCATATTTGATATGGAGGCAGGATACAAGGACAATTGGACTCTTCTCAGGGGAGACACCTTACACGTCTTCAGTGTGGGGAAGCCACAGGGTCTCAGGTCACCTGGATGCCCGGCATTGTTCATTGTTGAAAGCTTCATTGTTGGAAGCGGACATTGTTAGGGACAGTAACTGGCTCCCAGGAGGATCTGCGAGGTTATGAATGGGCTTTTGCTCCATTTGTGCAGATGGAAAGGGATTTTCTCAGGGATATAATTTGTAGGCTCTTTTTCTGTCTGTCATGCAGTCATCTGAGACCGGAGGTGGGTATGTTTTATTGGGGGAGGGACATATGTTTGCTGAGTGGATGCTCATCTCACCTGTCAGCCCCAGGTCTTCACAATGACAAATGTGGACCTGATCTTCTAGCAGACCTTCTACCCTGCTTCCTAGTGGTTACAGGCACTGTTTTAATAATGAACAAGTTCATGGGCACCACGGCCAGCTTGTCCAGTGTTGGCCAACTTTGTCCTTTGACTTACAGAGTGATTTGTGGCAGCCTGGCTGGGTTTTTGCTTCCCTGTGTGTATGTAGGGTTTTCAAGTGGGCTTATGTACCAGATGCTCATGTTGCCATGCTGTTTTCCCTCTGCCCAGCTGCGAGCTCACCTGTGGTCACGGTACACAGGTCACAGCAGGCAGACAGCTCCTCTGGCTACGTCTCTCTGCTTCTCTGCCTTAGAGCTGTTGCACCTGGGAGCTTGCTCGGCTGTAGCACAGGAAAACTGACAGAGGAGGGAATTTATATCCCAGGGGCAACTCTCAACCAGGGAAGAACCGAGCTCCGTGGATGAATGCCCCAGATGCCTGTCCCAAGGTGCAATGATTCTCTGGTGTATTTCACATGGGTTCTCAGGGGGCTCCTGGTGGAATTGAGCCCAGTTACCCACAAGGATTAGCTCATTCTTCACTGGCTTTTCTCCCTCCCTGTTCCAGTCTCTCCAATCTTTCTCAGCTGTGTTTTCTGGGATCACTTTCCACATATACTATCTGCTTCCAACATTCTGTCTCTATTCTTGCGGAAACCCAAATTAAGGCAGCCAGGCGTGTGGGTACAGGATAGAGTCAAAAGCTGTCATTCACTGAACATGCGCTGAGTGCCAGATCCTTGGCTAGGATAATAACCCTTCAAGGCACACAGTTTTCTCCCCACTTTACAGATGATAAACCAAGACAGAGAAAGGTTAAGTAACTCTCCCAAGGTTCCCTGCTCCAACTCCCTCTTTCTCATGAGAAAACATCCCTTCCTGCTGTACTGACAACAGAGAGAGGCCATCTGATATAAGCCTTACTAATTTCCTCTCTGTTGACTTACGTTCACTCTGAGTCTTCCCCCCAACATGGTCTAGGAGGGGAAGCTTCTCCAAAGAAAGTGGCATGAGTCTTGGGGGTAGATGGTCCTGGGCCCTACTTGTGACTGTTCATTTATGAATGTCTGTCCTTGGGCAGGTCTTTTATGTTTCTGGGTCTGAATTTTCTCACCTATAAAAATGGAGTAATAATGTCTTAAAACTAACGATTAGATAATGTTTTACTAAAGTCTGTACATCTACAACCTGTATAGTGGCTGTTATTAAGGAGGTGTGCAATCCACATCGTGCACTTTGTAGCTGTGAAAACATTGAATTATGTTTCCTTTCTTGTGTCTTTATTCTCTGCGTCTCAACCACTTCTTACAAACATACCCAAATCCCGTCCTATTCCTCCTGCCCGCAACTAATAATGAACTTCTTTCCTTGTCGCTCTGTGTTGCTAATGAAGCAAAGGACATTTTGCCACACGATCATTGAAATGTCTATTTATTAATAAGTGGTGCGGTATTTATTTGTTTTAAGATAGAACATAAAAAATCAGGTAAGAATTGTTTGCATAATATATATGGAAATCAACTTATTAAAGTTGTTCAAATATTGGACAGAGCCAGAATATAAATTACACATACAGTTTAAAAATTACAGGAAATCATATTATAAACAGCACGAAAGGCCACTTGTGGAAGAGTTGTGTTCCCATGTAAGCCAGAACGTGAAGAGAGCCTACTGTAGCATGGAGGCAAATTCAGGGGGCAAGGCACCAGAATTCTATGCCGTAAAAGGGGGTTAAAGAAAATACAATCCAAAATCAGAAACAACGGATTCATGTCACTGGAAGCCTCAGCTTGCTCTTCAGATTGGTGTTTTCCATCGCTGCTACATCACAAAGAGAAAAAAGAGAAAGAAGAATAGCCGTACCCCATTGGAAGCAATGTGGAAGGCGTCTTCCTCTTTAAAACAGGGAATGATTGACTAATCTGATGAAGTTGGTGCATCTTTCTAAGGGGATTTTCAAGATGGGGCAGGGCCCACCTCACATCTCCAACAGCAAAGCCTCTGACACTCGACAACAAGGTGGCTGCCAGTCTTGGAACTTGGCCTCCCACCTGGACTCTGAACTCTCACAGGAACTTTGGAGGGTGGAGCTGCGCTCCCCTCCCTTGGAAAAGGATTCAGAGGGAAAAGAAGATCAGGTTGGCTTCCACTGGGAACCTTGATCTTTTCATATCGAGAAAGAGAAACACAACTGTCCTGAGCCTTTGGCCTCCCAGAGGATGTTTTTGAAGACTCACCTGTTTCTGCAGGATCTCTAAGCTCTGAAATAAAGGGACAGTCTAGAGACAAAAGACTAGTCAGGAGGGACATTTGAACTTGCTTGGTTAAAACAATGAAAGGAAATCCTTGGGGGCAAAGAACACGGGGCACTTGTGGGATAATCTGTAGCCACAGCAAACTCCCGGAGCTGATGGATTCCAACATGAACCAGATGGACAATTGATGTGGCATTATTCTCTGCCGCCGACAGCTGGATCATGAAACCACGCAAAGGAGCAGACAGAACCCACCGAATAGCAAGGGGAACAGTCAATGCAAGAATCACTCTTCTCTCCAGGGAACCAACAGGACTGTAATCATTTTACTTAAAGGTGATGGGGTGTGGGAGGGCAAGGCTTTGTGGAAGCCCGCAAGGCATGATTTGGGAGCATTTCTATTGACCTGGGAGACTTGGGGTGGGGAGGAAGAATGGGCTTTGGAGGTACATGGGTTTTGGTTAACGGCTTCTCCCTCTCAGCTTCAGCTTTCTATAAGATGGAAACAGTAATACCGCCTCAGTGGGGTTGTGATGAGGATTGCATGAAGTCGAGAGAGAGAGAGAGAGAGAGAGAGAGAGAGAGAGAGAGAGAACTATGACGTCACCTGCTGCCCATAAAGAGAGCTTAGGGTGAATTCTCCTCCCCTTCCCTGAACTCAGTCTTGGGGACAGAGGAAGAGAATAGAACACTGAAGCGAAACGTGCTCTCATTTTGCGTTACTCTCAGGCAACAAATTGTAGAGTCCATCTGACAAGTCTAAGAGGAATTGCAAATATATTCCTAACCCCTGGGCAAGGCTTTTGACCACTTAATTATAAGTCACACTCAGGTTATTCTTACATAGACCCTTATTTTTTGACTTATTTCCCTCTGACACTTATTTTAACCTTAGAACGGTGCTATGTGAAGGCTGACAGAATGACAGTCATTAAAGTCAGTGGGTCACCTATTGCCATCCAAGAACTTGACCACCTTTCTATCTCTTAGGAGCTCCTGACTCAGGAGAACTGAACATCCTGCTACTAGCTTTAACAAGAGGAGCCCTGCCAAATTCTGGAAAATCTATCCCAAGCACAATATAAGTGGAAACCAACTATGGAAATCCTCATTTGAGCCAATGGAGGCCTGGTGACTTCCTAAAATAATTTTCTAGTTACAGGAACATCAGATATCTTCAGTTGAATCCTGTTTGCTTCTTTGTAGCTTTTGGTGAAGACTAGAATACCTGGCTGTGATATGACCAAGACAGACGTTCTCTGGGACAAAGCAGGAGGAGTCAGGCTGTGCCCAGGTGGGACCCAGAGATCCCAGGGCAAAGGGACAACTTCAGTAGACCTGCTGACTTGGGGTCATATACTTCCCCAAAGAAATCACATCCCATTTCCTAAAATCAAGCCCATACATTTTTTTCAAGGAGAAATCCTGGTAACTTGGCCTCTAGGTAAGGATATAACCTGAGGCATCACTCTGGAGCTGAATGAGTCCAAGCGATGGACCAAAGAACTGAACCAGTCTAAGCTTGGGGGAGAGGTCAGGGGAGCGGAGGGGAGGAGTGCTCTTCTTCATTCCTTTTCTCAACCACACACAGCAGCAGTGGTATGTCTGCAGCTTTGGAACACAGCAGGATTTTGGAAGAAAGAGCGATGCCATCTTTCAAGGCATGGGATCATCAATCATATTCCAGAGATGGGAAGATGTCCCGACACATGTGTCTGGTTTTGCAGTTTCTCCAGTGGACCAGGAAGTTCTCTCTCATCTCCTGGGCTCAACAGAAATACTTTATTCTCACTGGGTATTTTAGCTTTTGATCTCCAACATCTGGTCCAGGAGTTAGGAGACCTGAGCTCTAGATTCTGCTACACAGTCACTCATTTAATTGCTGATCGACTAAGTGTGACTCCCTTTGCTCTGAGCCTCTGCTTCCTGATATAAAAAGAGAGGTGGTCTGGGTAATTAAGGTCTCTTCTTGCTCTGAGCATCTATGAATCTATGAAATTATACCTCCCTGTGTCTATGATAATAAAGCACAGTTTCCTGCAGGGATGCCAGAGTTGAGGCTGTTCAAAGCTGGGAACCAATCCCCCTGAGGAGGGTTTCAGCAAACTTAAACTCTTTCTTGAAAGTTCTCCACTCATTGCTAGCATTTGTCTGACAGACATCATGGCACGGTTGAATTTCCTCGTTGAAACCACTCATTTCTTTATATTTAATTATTCCTTCTATTTAGCTTTACCTCCTACACATCATCCTTCGAGACAACGGGGCAGTATCTGGTACAGTGTGTCCCATGGAACTGCCACAGCCCAACCACTGGGACCCAACAGTCTTGCTCTCCTCATTCCGACATTCCTGCTCTTCCTTATTTTGATGGAAAAAGTAAGCATTTCTATTTCTAGAGATGTCCTTATTTAAATAGCAATTGTGAAAGTGCCTGATTTTGTCGTGTAAAAATTGGGATTGTATCTTCACCACTCTTTTTCTGAAAAAGATTTTCTAGTGTAAATTTAGAGTTCATGAGTAATACCAAGACTCAGGCAATGGCGTCCATACATGCCGTAAAAAAAGAACACGAATAACAGTACCCCAGATATGGCAGTCATTGTAGTAGGGGCTTTATCTATATGGATTGTGTCTTTGAAAATCAAAACACGTCAGAAAAGCCAAAGACGTTTGAATATAAGTCAAATTTTCATCCAGGGCATCTCTATATCCTTCCGAGCTCTTTGGTATTTTTCATTACTGGTTTCCTAAAGCACTAAAGCTATGCAGATAGGCTGGTTCCTTACATGTTCTGACCTGGGCATCGTGATACCTGCTACCTGATTTAGGGGACTGTTGGCTCAGTTTTAAATAGTGTAATATCAGTAACACAAGAACTTTGGGTTGATTTGAATACAAAGAAAGGACTTACAGTCTGTTTAAAAGTTCATCCTGAAACAAGCAAGCCTTCAAAGATAAGTGAGGACATGGGCAGACTCCTCAGGATGCCCAGGGTTCAGAAAGCAAAGGTAATCCTTGGGGTTCTAGGTGCCCTGGATATGTATTCAAGGAAAACGAAGAGTACCTATGGGGCATCTTCTGGAGGAAGCCTGGGGTGAAGAGTACCTATGGGGCATCTTCTGGAGGAAGCCTGGGGTGCACGTTCCAAAGTGCTGTTGGCTTCTTAGGACACTGGACACATTTATTCTCTTGCCCCAGGAGAATCTGATGTGCAGGTTTCCAGAAGCAGAGTGACACTTTTCTCTTCAAATAGATGCTGTATATTGGTCTTTACTATAAGCTTCTCTTGGTCAACACAATGAAATGGAAGTAGCTCAGCTCCTTGCCTGGTCTCAATCATGGTAGGGATTTGGAGAGGAAGAAAAAGCTGATTTCTCCAAGAACCTTCTAGATACTCCAGAAACTCCTTCTTCCACAGCTTGTCTGGAGCTATAATGTCTAAAGCATTGAACGCAAACTCAAAGTCCCCCTACAATCCAGTCAGCCTTCCCTGAGCTGATGGGGTCATTACGATTTTGATGCAGAAGTTTTGCTTTCACTTTCTTCCATGTTCAGTCTCTCACTGATTCCAGCCTAGGAAGCATTCCTGTCTGTATAGTTGTCTGCAGAGATGAAATCAGGTTCTTTCCACTTCTGGTAGACATAATTTAAAGGGACCTTTAATAATCCAAGGCCACCAGATTCCTAGCTTTTTGACAGCAGTCTGTATTTTTCTTATCTCTGAATTTCTGGTGCAGTGTGCAGTGCCTAGAAGACAGTGGTGCTTAATAAATCTTGTAAATGAATAACCAAAGGAACATTTTTATCGCGCTCATTAGAGTGGTGTGGAATTATGACGATGATCTTGGCCAGTTTTGAGTAGCTCCTGTTACGTTAACATTTTCTATAAGTAATTATTCTTTCAACTTACAGTGTCTAGGAACTGTCCTGCACAAAATAGGCATTAAATGCATACTATTGATTAATGAGCTCATTTGATGTACAGTGTATACCTTGGGGTTTTCCGGCTATGTTTTCATGACAACTAGAGCTTTATAATATCAACGCCATGTCTCGTAAGTCTAATCTCTCAGTTTCCAGAACAAACACAGTTAGTGAATAGAACTTTCTCAATTTGATTTTCTTTTCCTCTCACAATAAAAAAAACAAAAAAACTTTCAGTATTTGCTTGTGTGCTAGTTAGTCTCTGATAGTCAAAACTCAAAATTGATCTCAAGTATTTTCTTCTCAGCCCAATAGGATTCCCTTGAGAAAATCATCCTTCATTTGCCGTTATTTCATGGAGTTCTGCTGAAACTATTGCAATTTCCTGGGCAAGCTTCAGAACCACTGGTTTATCTGAAGTAGAATGATCTTGGGCTGTGTTATTTACCAATTCTGTTGGATTATTTCATCATGCTGGTTTTTTGTTTGACAAAAAGAGGTTTGTGGAAGCACACACTGTTTCTCCTAATAACTTATGTTTAATCCCAGACTCTGAATTTCTACTTCATCAATGCCTGCCATGTTGATGATGTCGTCTGTGGGCAGGCAACCTGAGTAGGTTTGGTTTGCATTTCTGGAATGTGTTTTTTTTTTTAAAGGAATATCAAAGAATATTCTAGATGATTTTTCTTTCTTTTTTGTTTTCTTAGATGGGAAAGAACAGCTCTTAAGATTCTTATCATTTATTCATTCATGAAGATGTAATTTGCCTTGGTCTACACTGATAAAGACAACATACTGCATTGGAGGTATGTAATCGACACAAACCCAATCCCTGCCCATCAGTTACTAAAAGAACCTAAGGTAATCCTCTAACTTTGGAGCCATGGTAACTATTTTTAACCTGAGGATGAGAAAGTCTCACTCTTCCAGCTGGGAACTCCGTTGAGTTCTTGGAAAATGCCTCTATTTGTAAGATACTGAGGCCAGTAGGTTCTGCAAGAATATTAATAAGTTAGAAAAATAATTGGTATGTTAGATGGCTCAATCATTTTTGACAAAAGATTCCAGGAAGGTCAGAATCAAGAACCGAACTCTAAGGAAGGGGCATAAGGTTTCTTAGGTCATCAACTCCAGTGGCACTTGCAGCCATACTGAAGGGGGTCAGGAGGCTCACATGCCCTTTGCCCTTCAGACAGCCAGAAAGTCAAACGGCAAACCATGGGGGAGGGGGTTTCACGTCTGATGTATGTGCGCACTCTTGTGTATTTCCTACCTCGGACTTCAAAGCCAACAACACCCATCCATTCGTGGGACTCTCCAAGTAAAACTTCTTATTTACCCTCACAAAGCCAAGGACTTCGGGCTTTGGTTGTTAAGTCCCTAAAGTCAGGGGCTGACCCTTCATTATTACTGTACTCTGAGCCTTACACATGGTACCTGTTGACACATAGGTTGAAAGAAACCAATCTCTGAGGAAGGAGCTCCTCTCTCCAATATAGTGCGAGATCCCTGCATTAGGTAACGACGAAACCATCCACCATCACGTCTGCCACAGCCATCATGGCTCTTGACAAGACTGCGAGGGAGAGCGTCGGTGGGACGGAGACACTCGCTTAGGCCATTTCAAACATCCTGTCATCAAGGTAACCATCCACAATGTGTGCTTAGACGTATGAAAAGAGTGAGACAGTAACACTGCGGTGTAGTCATTTAGCTAATTACCTCAAGCGTAACGGAAACCTTTTCCATCAGTGTGTTTCAGAGAATAGCAACATCTCCTAGCAGGATGGCTTCTGCTTCATATTAATGCTTATATAGTAGGATAGTGAGCTCAGCTAGTCTTATGGCTATGTGTGGTTTAAAAAATCTAGAGGAGGGGGCTTCCCTGGTGGCGCAGTGGTTGAGAGTCCGCCTGCCGATGCAGGGGACGCAGGTTCGTGCCCCGGTCCGGGAAGATCCCACGTGCCGCGGAGTGGCTGGGACCGTGAGCCATGGCCGCTGAGCCGGCGCGTCTGGAGCCTGTGCTCCATAACGGGAGAGGCCACAGAGGTGAGAGGCCCGCGTACCGCAAAAAAAAAAAAAAAAAAAAAAAAAAAATCTAGAGGAGGAAAAATGGATGGTTGTGGAAATTTTGTCTAGTTGCATATTAATGAATGTTGTAGCTCACTTGTATTACTACTTTTTTCTGAAGCCAAAATGCAGAGCATCCGACAAACATGTTTTGCAATAAAAGCAGACATCCTCCTCCCGCTGGGTAAACAGTGTCACGAGTGCTTTCCACACAACAGAGTACAGGCATCTCGGTCCTGTTGTGTGAACTGCAGTGGCGTGGCAGGAGGGACCAGGGCCTGGAGTGAGTCAGCTGACCGGGCTTTGAGTCTCAGGTCTCTGAGGAACAATGGAGTGGCCCTGGACATGTGTCTTTACCTGGGCCTAAGCTTTCTCATTTTTACAAGGAAGGATGTGGACTGGATAATTCTGTGCGCCCTCTTGACTCTAGCTCCTATTTGAGATGGATATTTTATACAAGTATCTCGGGGAAGAATGTGAATTGGAACCTCATTTTGAAGGCACTGAGCCCCTGCCCCGAGGGGCACCCCACTGCTGATAAATTCTGTTATCTTTGGCTACGTAATTTGGGAACTATCGTAATGTGCATGTGTGTGTGTTTTCTCCCTGCCTAGTCACAACTCATCCAACACGTTACACCTGCCACCACCCTTCATAGATGAGGAAACCGGGGCGTGATAGTTGACAATGACAGACTTAGTGAGGTCCCTTTGAGAGCTTTTGGAAGGTTTTCCCAGGCTTTCCTTCATAAAATAATGTTTTAAATTCTTGGTTTTGAAGATGTGATGACTATCTCGTTCCTGCCCCCACGTTTTTAGCTCAGGAGGCGACGTCACTGGTACGCAATGTATTTTTGTTGAGAGAATTATTTGCTTGCTTTAGAAAACGGTTAATTGTTGGACTGTTTTACACAAAGGGGCAGTGACGCTAGAAACAACGTAAACGACTTTCTCTGCTCACCCAACCAAAACCCAAACCAGACGACCACACAGACACATCGCACGGCTCCTCAGTCATTTCTCCCTGTACTGGTCCAGTCATGATTCAAAGTAAGAAGAGCGGATAAATGTGTATCCTAAAGAGGTTAGCGGTACCATTTATATAGTGTAAAGTCATGCAAACCATGCTTGAAAGGAAGCGGCTTCACTGTGGTCACCTGGAGGAGAAAAAGGCCACGAGAAGCCCCAGCCCAGGTGGGGCTACCACACACATGCACGCGTTTGACGCAGCCACTGGGGATCTCACAGGTACATGGCGGGTGTGAGAGCAAGTGAGCTATACACAAAGTCTGTCTACATTACAAGGAGGAGCCAGCCCACGACCCCTTTTAAGTGGGCTTGTTGGAAGGGGTCCATATCGAATCGGAAATACCATCCCCCGTGGATGACAAAGGCATGGAGCCACTGGGCGTGAAGGGGTCTGTGTCCGTGTCTGTCTCACCCTCGGCGAGGTACCGTTTCTCCCTCATCCAGCTTGACCCCCCGCTTGGGCCAAACACAAAATCGTCTCTGTCTTGGGAGATGCTGAAGCCACTTGGAGAGCGTTCCAGCTCCTCGTGGTTGACGGACATCAGGGACAGGGGTGTGTCACTGTCCCGGGTGATGCTGCGTCTCTGCTGGGGGGAGACCCGGTCCGAGCAGGGACTGTGCAGTTCAGCCTGGGAGTGGTAGCTCCCTCGGGAGTCGAGAAGAGTCAAGATAGGCAGGACGGTGGGCCTTTCCACATAGGTGGTCGCCGAGGAGGAAAGGGTGGCGTGAACCTTTCCAGAGCTGGGTGCCCCTCGGGACAGGTTCACGGGGTCGTGGGCGAAAACCCCGTAGGGGCCGGCCCTGTCAATGGGCACCTGGTGGACGCTGTAGGGAGCGCTGGGGGCGCCGGTCTCAGAGTCGTTACACATGATGGTTTTCAAATCCGCTTCCCTGTGGTCCTCTCTCTTCTCCGCCTCAGCTGGCGAAGAGGTCCCCTTGGTCGGGCAGAAGTCGGTGACGTGCACCTGCAGCCGCTCCATGTGCTGCATATGCATGTCCACCAGGAAGTCCAGCTTCTTCCCCATGTCGTGAACCTGGAAAACACAAGGAGCCGTGAATCGCTGCTTTCTCCGGACCTGCGGGTAGTTTTACTGGTCGGGAGGAAGAACTATAGCATTTACTTTTCAGAAAGGAAGAGGGTTCTCGCAAGTCGTAATCATCATAACAGCTAATTATTTTGTGCCTCTTGATTTTGAGCCTGGCGCATGGATTCGTGCTAATCTAAAAAAAAAAAAACACAGGGCAAGGACTTTCCAGAAAGCCGGAAGCAGAGAGATGGGTGGAGGACAAGTTTTACCCGAGGAGGAGGTGGCCTTGCTGCTGCGTTTGGGTCTAGGAGCGGGAGATCTTGATTTGCAAACATCCCCTTACAGAAGCATCTAGACTGTTTGTGTACATTTCCCCTACCTGGTGATGTAAGCCCCAAAGATACAAGGGCAGTGGTTAGCAAGAATTGAGCTGCTCAGAACTGGAGACCCTGCCTAGGGGTCTTGGAGGCCAGGGGAAGATACACTGAGATAAGCTGCATCTATCTGTTCCTACCCACAAAATTGAGAACGTATCAAAATCTTTGCACAGACACAAGTGTGCATTCATGTGTGCATGGCATGTTCTTTCCCTGACAGTTCATAACTCACCAGGAAGCACTGCAGGCAGGTCTACCATCCTCTCTTACAGATGAAGACACAAAGCGTAGAACTACGTCATGGCTGAGTTGGTACCCAAGCCTTAACAATAACTAATACTTCTCTAGCAGTTAGTATGCACTTTAAAGATATTAACTTATTTAATTTTCGTAACAGCCCTATGAGGTGGATACTATTATTCTCTCTATTTTCCAGGTGAGGAAATAGAGGCACAGAGAGATGAAGTAACTCATCAAACATCACAGAGCAGGTAAGTGGAAGAGCTGAGATGAGAAATTAAAAATTTAAAATGGAAAAGGATGTTCTTGATATACCAAAAAAGAATCATCATTCAAATTTTCTCTTGCTGCTTCTGCACAGATCCAATTTTAGGTTCTGAATAAAATAAAAGGATTGATAGGAATCCTAAGGGAAACTGACAGTGCCATTTATCTAGTGTAAAGTTGGGCAAACGATCCTGAAATATAAGCTGCCTTACTGCAGAGAGGAGAGGTGGGCTACCTAGGGTGCTGTCACTGAATAGGTTTCTTTCTGCCCTGAATGAACCCCACCCACAGCCTGCCCTCCTCCAGGCCCCTTCACACCGGCCACACAATGACCCAAACTTTCAGGGAAGGAGGAGAATTACGAATAAATGTGGAGAAGGTCACCAACATTCCTTAAACACCATGAAGTTCATGGTAACAGTAGTCACCATCTGTTGAGTGTTTACTGTGTGCCAGCTACTACTGTAGGTAACTTACAGGTGTCAGTTGATTTAGTCCTCATGGCAACCTCATGAGGTATTAAAATCCCCGTTCTACATACGAGGAAACTAAGACTCAGAACAATTTATTCACTTGCACGTGACCACCCAACCAGTAAAGTGCTGAATCGGCGATTTCATTTCCAGATCCTTTTATGAATGGTAGATTCTCAAGTATGTTATCTCCCTATGAAAAAAATGACATTTGAAAGTAAATTTCACATACTTGTTTTTTGGTGAGAGAAAGGAAGGACCTACCTGCCTCTCGACTTTCACAAACTTTCCCATCATGCTCTGGTCTTCAGCTTCGGATGTGGACGGTCTGGCCACGTACGGTTCATTCCTAGGAAAGAGCCCATATTGCTGTAAGATCGTGATGGCTACTTTTGCCTTGCAAGGTCCTTTCAGCTAGGTGGGCTGTGGCCCCTGGAACTATCCTTCTCGTGTTCAGGCTGACGTGGTCTGGAAGAGGCCACGCAACTCTGGAGGCAAATGGGCATCAGGAAAGGCCAGCATTTTCCTGTCTTCAACAGGGACATCTCATGCTTACCGTGTTTACTGCAGGAAAGTGTGAAGTTTAACCAGTGGACCGCCAGGGAAGTCCTGAAGCTGAATATTAAGGTGCTCTTAGGAAGCTCTGTGTCAAGGTTAGTAACTGTGCCCAGAGTGTTTGATTCCTTTAAATTATGTTCCTTGGCCTTTCCGTCTCAGACGACTGGTTGAGGATGGAGTGGGGGAGGGGTTGTCTCATCTCTGAAATTCTACACAGTGGGGACCAATATTCCAATATTTCATCTGTTTCATTTAGTTAAGACTGGGAAACAGATGTGAAATCTGGAAAATGATGCAAAAGATGCTATTCGTAGGTAACAGGATGGAGACGTGTGCTGCATTTGCTCCTTGGCCAGGCACAGTTCATATCTGCCTAAATTCCAGTTAGTTTCAATATTGCTCTACGTAGAAGAGACCTTTCAGGGCACCTAGCTATTGCTTGAAACCATTCATGGCTGGCACCTTCTAGGCAGTTGGTTTTTCTCTCTAGGCTACTGACTCCTGCTAAGACCCTGGCCTGTCTTGGGCTGAGCAATCTTGAATTAAAGCAGATGTCAAACACTGGGCCTGTGTGCTGAATCCAAGCCCACCAGTGTTCTCCTTGGCTTGCACAGGGTTCTAAACATTTAAGCCATCTCAGAAATGGGGAATTGTACATGAAATCTGGATATGCAGCTTTTCTTGAGAAATCAGACTCTCTGGAAACAGAGGATCTTCATTGGTAAAATTAGCAACAGCAGAACAAAGTAACAATTACCTCCTTGGGATGGGGCACGTTCACCCCTTGCTATTCTATCCCCAGGACTGAGGCCAAAGATTAGATGCTGTATGTTATCCTCCTTACGTTCTCCCTTCTTTGATAATAAGGAGCCTTACTATGATAAGGTGCATAACATTTCTTATGCCTGCCTCCCTTCACTCATGTTACCTGCCTTGAAGACACTGGGGAATAAAGAAGTGTACACTTCTTTTACAGTGGACTTTCTAAAGCAGGCATCCCCAACGCCCGGGCCACGGACCGCTACTGTTAGGAACCGGGCCGCACGGCAGGAGGTGAGCGGTGGGCAAGCAAGCTACGCTTCACCTGTATTTACAGCCGCTCCCCGTCGCTCGCATTACCGCCTGAGCTCCGTCTCCTGGCAGTCTTACAGTGAGTTGTATAATTATTTCATTATATATTACAATGTAATAATAATAGAAGTAAAGTGCACAAAAAATGTAATGTGTTTGAATCGTCCCAAAACCATCCCCCCCCAACCCCCAGGCCGTGGAAAAGCTGTCTTCCATGAAACCGGTCCCTGGTGCCAAAAAGGTTGGGGACCGCTGTTCTAAAGGACGGCTCCTTGTTCATGAGGACCTAACAAAGGACAATTCTCAAACATTTTTTGAGGGACAGCGGAGCTGCTCTGTTGAAGGACACAGCTCTGCCTGTTACAATGTTGTCAGGGACCTGACATCTGATTTCCTTCTTGGGCTCTGTGGGTGATGATGCAGGAAAAGCCAAGATAGCTGACCAGGAGTGCCTTGGGCTCTGCCAACATGACGTATTCTTTCGGTTCCAATAAAGCTCATAAGTCTCCTCTTATTTTATAACTAGGAAACCATTAGTTTCATTTTCAATAGCCATAAAAAGCAGTGTCACCTACAGGGTCTGGGTGGAGGGGCTGCAAGTCTTTTGTACAGAAACCTCTCAGATGGCCACAGGCCGGAATAGGCTTCAGACTCTTTCTCTTCATCTGGTTTAGGGGAATGGCAACCTCACCCCACCGTGAAGGAGCCCAGCTGAGGTTTGGGGAATGCTCTGTGGGCTTTGGTACCACACATCCTGTCAGCCCATGACCATAGGCCCTACCTGGGAGATTGCTGGGATGGGTAGGTGAATGCTTTCTGAGACTTCTTATGTTTTGGAGTAGACGGAGGTCCAGGGGTGAAAATCATATCTATTCTGAAAGAGAGCACACAAAGAGAGGGGATTAAATTAAAAACAGCTTTACATGAAAAGAGAAGAAAGCAATTCATTCTCTTCCTTCTGTAGTCAGCTGTGGGTTTGGAATATAAAGGAGAAGAGAAACAAGAGAGAGGAAGGGGGAAAGGGAAAGGAAGAGGTGATGAGAGAGAGAGAGAGAGAGGGCGAGACAGAGACAGAGGGACAGAAAGAGAATAAGAATTTATAATCTCAATGTATCATTATCTTTTTTCGGTCCAGGGGTACCGGGAGCATCTCTCTATCCCAGGGGAGAGAGGCAGCCAAACCACTGAGACAGGGTGACAGTTGTGTCTTGTTATTTCTTACAGGAAATGTCATGTGTGCTACAGCCTATCTGGTCTTCCAGCTCTTTTATTCCACCCAAAACACCTGGTTAGGGAGTTTTTCCTCCTAAACCCTAGCCTCTGTTTTCAGCTGTGCTCTCTTTTCTCTGCTGCTTTGCAGGCTTCTCCGACCATTAGAGGGATGATCCAACACTGGCTCCCACACCCACTGGCTCCCACACCTTGCTTCCATTTCTGCTCAAGCCACTAGCTCCCTATCTGCGCCACCCTGAGCACAACAGGAGACAAACGCCCCCCCACCCCCTCCCCTCATCAAGTTGCAGGGCTAGGGCAGGGGCAGGGTGTGGGAGCAGCCTTGAAGGCGTATGACAGGCCTAGGACCGCTAAGACCATGCACCCGGAAGAAGCCATGCCTCACTCTGTCTCTCTGCAAACCCAACCGCTCCTCCAGTGACCCCACCATGTACTAAATCACCCTTCCTTTCTCTCTGGCCTCCTGCAGTATCAGCATGGCTGGGGCTATGTGATTAGCCCACTTAGGCAGTCAACCTCCCGCTAAGACTCAGAAACTCCTGTGCCTGATAAATACCACACATGATGACTGTGCAAAGGTCCACTCAGTGCACATTAAGAGGGGCTGATATTTCTGGAGGCTGGTATGTCCTAGACATCATGTTCCCTCCTTCCACCTCTCAGAGAGACATACTGCATAAATAACAGCACGTTAGGCTCAGAACCTGTTCACGCCTCCTTTTGCTCGGCGGCATTGAGCACCGATTGTGTGCCCGCCACTGTGCTGGGCCGTCACAGTTGGTATTCCATTTATGGATAAAGGAGGGTCACAAATAAGCATTCTTCCAACCCAGCAGCATCGTTAATGGTCAGCTCATTCAACATGATGGTCCTATTAACTCTGCAGGACAACCCAATGGTGAAATATTTCAGATGAGAAAACTGAGGTCCAGAGAGGACCTGACTCATGTCAATCTGAAATCTCACACAGGTCTGGAATGAGCCTCAGGGCTTTGGCTTCCTGATGTCAGTTCTATGACTTGACATCAAAGTGTCCTTTAGTTGTTTTAAATGCTTTTCTTTTTAAAAGGATATTTTTACAATTCATTGAAGATTTGATAAATTTAAAAAGTAGAAATAAAACCACACATGGACTCATCACATCAGTAGAGCTATGGCAACCCCTTGGGGGAAGTCTTATTTCTTTTCTTTAGGCTCCTGTAAGGGAGAGTGTGTATGTGTTGTGTATATTTCTGAATAAACGTTACGTGTGTGCATTTTTGTAGTCATAGTATGTAAATAACACAGTTAATATCATCACAAGATCTAGGTAGACTATATATAAATATAATCATACGTATGTCCATATAAGTATCTAAGTGTACTATAAGTAATCATATTATGCATATATATATTCACTAATCACAAATTTTTATCTCACTATATACATTTTTAACATGTCATTTGATGGCTGCATAACTTTTTAATGAGAGCAGGTACCCTTATTTTCTTAATCACTATTTATAGATTTGAGGCAGTGTGGTATGTTACAGAGAATGGGAGTTTTGTAACCAGTTGGATCTGGTTTGACTTCCAGCTCTGCCACCTACGCGCTGGGTAGTTTTGGGCAAATCCATCGTCCTATGAGCTTCAGTTTCATCACTGGTAAGATGGCAGCTATAATGCAATACTTAGGGGGTTATAAGGGATTAGAGACATAAATGTAGAGCACCAGGTGCCTAACAAAAATGGAGGCAATTACTGGGAATTGGCAATCAATGCTGTTTCCATATTTTCACTAGTATAAATAACACTTGATGAACTTTTAATTGGGTGAAAATTTCTATTTAGAATTAGTCAACTGGACTCATTTTAGGTAATCCCAATTTTGTTGGCAACATCCAAAGCAGCACAGTCAGGGGCCAGTGGCACAGATGCCTTTTTTCTCCCCGAGGCCTAATCAGGGTGTTGATCTTGGCCGTGTCAATGTCATAGAAATTCTTCCCAGCCTGTCTGATCTGGTGTTGGTTGGCCTTGACATCCATGTTTGATGAATATGTTTGTTCTTAAAATTTCTCCCCTGCACTGTGGATTACTGAATGCCTTTCACCCTCAGCGCTAAGGTCTCCCTGGCTCTGTCTAATTCCTTAGCAGTCAGGAGAGCACCATCCTTCCAGGTGTGCTGTCTTACCTCGTCTGAAGGTACTTTATCCTGGAAAGCATGTCAAGATGTCCGGCGGAATACTGCTCGATCACATCCTTCACGTCATAAGGCCTCAAAGTCTCCTTGAATTTTTTTTTATAGAGACGGAATTGTAGAATTCTGCAAGGCAAAGTAGAGACATTTGTACATCAAGAGTGGCGAGTAAAGGAAATTATGATACAAGATGAGCAAACTCTGGGGCGGGGGAGGATAAAAGATCCAAAGAGAAACAACTTGATGAGAAGTTTCAACTCTTGGTCCTGGTTCTACCTCTTGGAAACACACTGAATGAGGCTAGCTGGTGTCTCTCCTTCATGACTACCTCCTTTTACTCATTTGAATAATAAATTCATAGTAACAATAAGAGCTAACATTTATTTCACATTCATTACATGCCAGACACTGAGCTAAGCGCATTTTTAACAATTTGCTAATAGATCAATTCACAGATGATGCAACTGTGGCCGAGAGAGCTCCAGCATCTTCCCAGGGCCATCTAGCTCATAACGTCAGAGTTTCCTTCAAACCAGGTTTGCACGCGGACAAGGCTCACGGTCCTAATCCTGTGTCACACTGCTTTCTATTTGAGGACAGCTGACATATCTCTTCCTCAATAGCCTCCTTAGTCTTTTGGCTTACGAGCTCCTGGAAGAGAAAAGCTAGCTTCTGTTCCCCGAGTTTTCTCAGGTTCTCAATTAAGTGGGGGCACCCAGAACTTGGAGATGCTGAACCCTCACCTCTATCTTCCTGGGAACCAATAAAGTCATCCTAGGTGATTAATGCTCCTTGAAATTCCCATCACGAGGTCAACTCTTGCTGAACATAGTGTCAGTTAAAACCTTTAATCATAGGCCAGGTAGGAAACACAGCTTCCCAGGTCCTCCCAGCTCATACTTGTACAGGTCTTTTATTTTTTGGCTGCATCGGGTCTTAGTTGTGGCACGCAGGATCTTTGCTGAGGCAACAGGTTTCTCTCTAGTTGTGGCGTTCGGGTTTTCTCTTCTCTTCTAGTTGTGGCATTCGGGTTTCTCTCTAGTTGTGGTGTTCGGGTTTTCTCTTTCTCTTCTCTTCTCGCTCGGGCTCAGTAGCATGTGGGATCTTAGTTCCCTGACCAGGGATCGAACCTGAGTCCCCTGCACTGTGAGGAGGATTCTTTACCACTGGACCGCCAGGGAAGTCCCCTGTACAGGTCTTTTTTGTGGTGCATTCAAGGCTCATCTTGTTTGTCATAGCCCATGGCGTCAGCCCCTAAACACTATTTTTGCCTATTGACTGTATATCCAACTCGCCATCCTTTCCAATTTTATGTCATTTTCTAAGCCTGCCCTTTACATAGCTCCATCTAAGGTAGGTATCAGGAACTATGGCTTGCAGGCCAAATCTGGCCCACTGCCTGTTTTAGAAAGCAAAGTTATGTTGGAACACAGTCCCAGTCATTCATTTATAGACTGTTTACAGCTGCTTTTGCACTACAAAATCAAAGTTGAGTACAGCAGAGACCTACGGATCATAAATCCTGACATATTTACTACCTGGCTCTTTACAGAAGAAGTTTGCCAACCCCTGAACTAAGGCATCAATGACAGTGCTAAAAAGGATGGGGCAGAAGCCAGACCATGAAGCATCCCGGCAGAGACCTCCCTCGAGCTTGACACAGATTCATTCATTGGTTTTCTTTGAATAAGACCATTCAACCAGTTATGAATCCAGGTAGCTGTGTTTTTATCCAGCCTCATTTCTGGGACATTGTACAGGATGGGATCACGAGGAACCAGGTCAGCGGCTTTGCTGAGGGTCACATATTATAAACTATTGTGCTCCCTGATCTACTGGACTGGAAATCTTCTGAAAATATCACGACTAGTTCTCAGAGACTCTGACTTAGTTTCCAGAATTCACTGCCACTATGGCGGAGTGCTTATAAGCCCACATCCTGGTCAAAGTTTCCTTGAAGTAGTAGCATATTTTTATTTTCTTGTGGAATTCAAAACAAAACAGAAATAGCCAGGGTGAATTACAGCCTTGTCTGAAGCAGACAAAAAAATCCTATCCGTGATTATCTTGTTGAAAATGCTAATTAAAAAAGAACTAGATGGATGAAGACAGACGGAAGAAAAGCTATTTTGAGTGAGAAGCCTTATAAAAGAAAACTCCATGTCAATACACCCCTGCCTGCCTCCCCAACATCCTTTAAAATAAATGGTGGCCGAAGCCAGACAAGAGGGTGACAGTCGGAAACACTGTCAGGGGCCTGTGGAAGCATTTTTATAAAACGGAGAGCAAGGGTCTCCCAGGATGACCTGCTAATGCAGCCGCTCCCTTAGAACTGACATAGTCTCTGGACTTGACTCAGGGGTTACCCGAGGGATCTTCTGCCCACCTTCCCAAAGCCCAAGAGCACTTTACAAGACCGCACCCTGTGGAGCTGAGCTGGGGCCTCAGGAGGCCCACAGGTAGGGAGGAGGGGGCGTTACCTGACGGCTCGGATGGCGGCCTTCAGGGTGGGGATCATGTCTTCGATGAGGAAGTCATTCCCGTAGCCCCTGTCCTCCGCTATGGGGTCGGCCGTCCCGGCATCTGGGAGGGAAGGAGACACATTATCAACGGCAGGCCACAGTACTCGGAAAGGCTCGGGGACCTGGTGCGGTCAGAGCCATCCAAACTCAGCCTCCTGCATCTCCATTCCCATTCCAGAAACCCCGGTGCGTCCTCCAGTTGTGACGTCATTCCGTCATTCCGACCCTCTCCTCATCTCCCTTCCGTTATCCAGATGTCTGGGTCAGAGGCGCCTGTAGGTCAGGACTGTTGCTGGGGGAGAAGGCTAGGATGGAGGTGATGTGAATTCCAGGGTTCCGGAGTGGCCGTTTGGAGGCAGCCAAGGGACACACGTGGGTGTTTATGAGACAGACCCGGGTTTGGATTCTTGCTCTGTCAGTCATTATCCTTGTGACCTTGACTTGGGGGGCGGTCACTTTCTGAGCCCTACTCATCCTCCCTTTTCGTAAGTGAAAGGGGCACACAGATGTGTTGCTCCTACAGCCCCCATGGGGCACTTCTCCAACACCTCTTCCCACCCCTGGGGGTGCTGAGGTCCCCAGGTGTCCAGATCACTCTGTACCTCGCCCCTCTCCATCCTTCAAGGTGACCTCGATGGCAATGCACCCATCAGGGCCACCCTTAGGATCCATGGTGGTATGTCCCAAGGCTCCCTGGAGGGGATGTGCAGACACATGTGGTGACCCTGGCCCAGGAGAACAGCTAACGTGGGCCCTCTGCTCTTGGAGTGAGTGCAGGGCTGAGGATAAGACAAGTGAGACGCTGATGCAGGGCAGCAGGAAAGGGCTACTTTGTAGACTGCAGGGTTCTTCCACAGGGAATGGAGGGAGGGAGGGAGGGGAGGAAGAGGGTGGGAGGAGGTGACAGGGAGGAGACAGGGTGAGGAAGAGGAAGGGCGTTACCTTCAGAGCTCTGCCAGAAAGCGTATGCTTTCATGCGGAAGGCGGTGCGGAAACGCTCTTTATTGTTTGAGCCAACAGGCTTTGGTTCTTTAGAAGGACTTTCTTCTATGGCATCTACATTCAGAGGGGTAAATAGCTTTCCTTTAGTATTGCTACCACGAGGATTAGAAAGGCGAACCCGATCCAAGAGACCCAGCTTTTGGCTACAAAATAAGCAAAAGTGAACAATTTTCCTCCTTGAGTGCAGGCTTTCGTAATTTCCCGTCCCTCTCCATAAAGACGCACACATCCTCTTCCACGCGGGAGTGGGACTCGCGCCTCCAGTGCTCAATCTGATTGAGCGGCTTGGAATGGGACAGGGCTTGGTTCAGTTCCTAGCTCGGCAACCGACTAGCTATTACACCTCAGGCGCGTTTCTCTGAGTTTCAGTTTCTTCATATGCTTAAGTGCAGCGTAAACGAGATCCAGGATATAAAATGCCAGCCTGTAGCAGCAGGCAGCAAAGAAGCTTCATTCCTCCTCCGCATCAATAACTTCCCTTGTACCACTCCGTGGTGCCCAGATAGTGACTCACAGAGGCGAAGCTTTATCAAGTGTTCCTTGAACAGAACTGAATGACATAAAGCAAGTGCCCTAACCTGGTGTCCACAGACACCCCGCCATGGACAGAACTTTGGGGGAGGTCCATGAGCTTGAATGGGAAAAACACTGCATTTTAAATTTACTAATTAGATTTTAATTCATTAATCTCAAACTGAAAATTAGCATGTCTTTCAATTATGAATGTATGAATAAACCCCAGTAATATCCTCAATGCCCCAGCCATGTCCTGTGACTTTCCACAACAGAAATCACAGGTCATTTTATATCCTGTTATCTCCAGGTATTGCCATGCTCGTCACTGCTTTGAAATTATGGTAGTATTCAACCTGCCACTACATCATGCCATTAGATTCAACACAAAGAAGCACGTATACGACTGCATCTCAAAAGTTTAAATATTTTGGTAATTACATTTCAACATTATCAGTTTCTTTTGTAACTGTCTGCCTTTTATTTATGGATTCAAAGTTGTTATTCTGAGAAAGGGTCCCGGGACTTCATTGTACTGCCAAAAGTCTTCTTGGCACAAAAAACAGTTAATGAGTCCAACAGAAAGTTGCCCTGGTGCAGAAACCATCTAGGTGTCCTCGGGCAAACCTGTGACCTTAACCAGACTCAGTTACCTCATCTTTAAAATAGGGATAAGCACGTCCCACTTCACTCGGTTGCAGTGGGATCATGCCTGTCAAGGATTTGGCATGGAGCCTGGGATACAGTCGGGGCTCTATAAATAGTAGTTTCTCCCTCTGTCTCTTAGCCTCTGCCCCTCACCTGAGTGGGCACAGGAGGGAAGTCCTTTTGTGTGGTACAGACCAGAGAGACCCATAGTGCTTGTTTCACACGTCAGTACACTCAGCTCAGCTGCGTTCTCTCCATCACCCACACGGGGCTTGGTACCCAGCAGGTGTGCATGTACTTGTGGGAGAAGTGAGTGAACAAATGAATATGACTATGGGTGGTCAGGTCAGCTTTGCATCAGCCTGAGATAACTGAGTGTTTCTAAAGTCTGCGTCTGGTTATGAGAGCCAGAAGCCGCTGCCATCTCTGTGGCTTGGGGTGGTGAGGAGGTCCTGGCGGTGGAGCTGCAGAGGTGGGAGCACCTCGTGCCGAGCAGGTGCCTTACGCTCTCTGAGCACCGGGTCCTCATCGGTTAAGTGGGCCTAACAACACTTTGCTTAGGAGAGATTTGGGGAGCATTACATATGATAATGTCTGTAATGCTTCTTGTCTTCAGCCTGGCATAGAGAAGCCACTAAGAAGTATTTCATTAATGAACGAACGAACAAGTGGATGAGTAATTGTTACACCTGACTCCTTCTGGACTGTTCTCTCTCGCCCGGCATTGTTACATGAATACACGTACATGCCCAGAGTAGATTCAGAGAAGTGCCAGTACTCAGATGACGCCACATTTCCTGAGCTGGTCGAAGTTTTCAGGGTGGTTTCCTGACCAGTACTAGGTAAATGACTAATGAGAATAAATCAGGGTCCAGGGGCTCAAAATACTAAACAAGGCAGGATGCCAACTGAACACACAGAGAAGGCTTTCCTAGCCATGAGCTAAGGGAGAAGGGGACTTGAGGTCAGTCACTTCTCAGGCCGTCTGCTTCCTGGCCCCTGCCTACCTGTCTTGCTATACCGCCAAGCGGATCCATCATTCCATCAGTACCAAGCCCCTTGCCCATCCCCACGTCCCCTCCTGCATGCCTTGGTGCACTCAGCCATGCCTTCCTTGCCTTCTCAGTTGACCTCATTCCCATCTGCCCTTTAAAACTGCCCAAGGGTCCCCTCTTGGAAACTAAGTTCTCCCCATCTGTTCCAAAGACAGGCTGTGTTTTTCTCCGTCTCTGTGTCTGGTACACAGGGTAGAAGCTGTACATTCCCACACCCGCCCACCCCACTCGACTGTGTGGTCCTGGCAAAGAAAGGACTCTGCCTGGTTATCTCTGAACCCACCCCACAGCCCTGCTCAGCACAGCCTGATGGTCAGGACTCTGGGGCAAAACTGGCCTGAGGGGAAACGTCCTAAAAAACATGTAACCTAGGACACAGAACTCATGCCGTCTGGTCCTCAGCTCCTTCACGGGCACAATGATGAGGGCCAGCCCATGTTACATGTGGCTGTGGAAGGGTTAAGTGAGGGAATACGTGTAAAGTGCTTAGCTGACTGTCTGGGATGCGGATGTGAGAAGCTTTCAATAAATGCTGGCTGTCCCCATTATCTCGGTAAATAATCCTCTTCCTACAGAAGCAGTAGAAAGCTAACGACATGTGTGAAAAGGATGGATAAAATTTCCTGAGCCACAAAAAAGTGGTTTTTTTTTTTTTTTTTTTTTTTAATGAACTGAGATGAGTTCTCAGGATTTATGTATTATTTTACAGTACTTCTTCTCAATGCTAGTCTCAAACACTCACCACTGTCACAGAACTTGACCTGGGCAGGAGATAAGTGTATGAGAAGCTTAATTTTAAACTAAGCAAGACAAAAGTAAAAAAAGTAATGGCGGCCACTTTGTCCTGATTTGAAATCTCAGGACAACTGCTGACTATCAGATAATGAAAGAACTCTCTTGGTTCTCTCTCTGTTGGGATTTAGGATTCGCTTGTTTGGCATTTAAATGTTTCCCTGCAACTTCCAACAGTCTGAATTGCTTTGGCTGTGTTCACTTAATACCCCACTGGTCACAGAGCTCGTTTTATGAGAGATGGATTCTGACAGCATTAGGAATCCAGATGTGTCGGGCACGAGTCAGGAACCTCGGCTCTGAATTACGGCCATTGAGCCTAAGAGGCTTAACGGAATTCTTTCTCCAGCAAAGTGGGTGATCAGCTTACTTCTTAATTGTGTTGCCTGAAATCCAAGACCCCAAAGGATTATCAAACGCAAGGCAAAGTTCATCCTTGAAACTCAAAACCCATCTCTGCCCTTCTCCGTATGGATTTCTAGTGCGTGATTCAGGCTGTGTGTTATGGAGGCTATGCTGGGTCTCGCAAGAAAAGCTCTCCTTGAAGCTGACATCAGATCCCCTTGGAAAGCCGGGGTCCCTGATTTGTTAAGTGCAGACAAATGACTTCCAAACACGAATTGGGAAAACTGCAAATAGAGACTAAGGATGGCAAAAGTAAAGTCAAGGCTGTTCTTTCCTGGCAAAGTTGTTCAGCCCCTGCCCTGGGCTCCTGCCCCAGGGAACTCTAAGTTGTGTTAAGCTCCACGCAGTTCCCTGATTTCCCAGCCTTGGCACGAGTGGTGACCTGTATCTAGGAAAACCTTCATCCCTTCTTTTATCCAAAAGACCGACTTTTTGTCTGAAACTTCGTCCAAATATCAGTCCCGAGGCACACTTCCACTCTTGGTCCAGTTAGATATCCATTCACTGTGCTTTTTTTTTTTTTTGAGGTACGCGGGTCTCTCACTGTTGTGACCTCTCCCGTTGCAGAGCACAGGCTCCGGACGCGCAGGCTCAGCGGCCATGGCTCACGGGCCCAGCCGCTCCGTGGCATGTGGGATGTTCCCGGACCGGGGCATGAACCCGTGTCCCCTGCGTCGGCAGGCGGACTCTCAACCACTGCGCCACCCGGGAAGCCCTCACTGTGCTTTCTTAAAGACTTTTCTCAACCATGGCGCTTGGCCACCATAATGAAATCTCTGACTTTCAAGGGACTCTCTCTCTCATTTTGCCCCCAATGGCATGTCTGGAATCGCACTTGATTGACATCACTTGGAGAGTGCTACTGGCTTCTAGTGGGTCAAGGCCAGGGATGCTGCTAAACTTCCTACAATGCACACAGGGTGGCCCCACAGCAAAAACTTATCCCACCCAAAACGTCAACGGAGCTGAGCATAAGAAACCCAAAGCGTAAGCTATCTGTTCAGAAACTGTACTTTGTCTAATGATCCAGCATCTAACACAGTGCCTGGCACATAGTAAGCACTGAAAACACTGTTACGATGTTGGGTGAAAGAAGGAAGGAATAATAATATTTGACCTTCTGATTAAGAAAATGAACCCAACTTCAGCTGAGGGAGGATGTGCTGTAGAGTGGAAAGAGTGTTGCCTTTGGGAGAAGAGAACTGGGTTCAGATCGCTGCCCTGCAGGTAGTATTTTTTAACTTGGGTAAGGCGTTAACTCTTTCTGATTCCGTTTTTTTTTTCACCTGTAAAATAGAGCTAATGTTATGTATTTATTCCACAAAAATGTGTTCTACATCTTGAAAATGCTAGGCTCTTAGTAACTTGCTAAGGTAATAGTTGTGACTAAAACAGACGTGGTTTACAGCCTCCAGTGAGCTTACAATAAGGTCAAGAAATCACACACTAGGCAAACAGATATATGTATTGTTGGAAATCTGACCAGTGTCGATGAAGAAAATGTTGCCTGTCAGATCAGTAAACAAAGGATGTTGCAGCCATCAGGCCATCACATTACAGCTGCCCCAAAGGTGAGCCCTGAGGGAGCTCAGGATGGAAACACGATGCCCCCCAAGGTGCACTCTGAGGGGCTTCAGGATGAGAAAGTACCAGATACTGGCCCTGGAGAGCTGAGGTGCCTACAGTGGAATGATTTCAGTGAGCCCAGACTTTTGCATCTTCCCATACATAGAAAAGCACTAAATTCCTTAACCTGAGATGCCAGGTTTTCTTTAATGAACAGTAAACTTTCGATGTTCTGACCACCCGGTCTTTGTGGCAGAAACTCCTATATATCCTGGATGCTCTTTGGAACGGTCCCTCAGAGCGATCTGCGAGGCTGCAACCAGGGCTTAAGTCCTCAGAAAGTCTGCCGAATAAAAATTAATTCTCAACTTCTAGGTGGTGCATTTTTTTTCAGTCAACACCAGGAAACAAAGAGAGCGCAGTAACAGAGAATATCATGCGGTCACCTTAGGTAGGGTGGTCAGGGAAGGCCTCGGGTGGATGGGAAGAACAATCAGAGAACCAGTTTCAGTGGTTCAGGTTCAAGATAATGGTGGCTCCAGACATGGAAGCTGAGACTGGAAGAGTAAGAAGAAGCAAGGCTTCAAAGAAAAGGAGTGAGACCTCTCCAGGCAGAAGACTCGCACGTGGCTGCAAAGGGTGTGAGGGCTGGTTTATGTCACTGAAGGGAGCGCACGTGACCAAAAATACGTGAATGGGGGACAAAGGGCAAGATGGGATCAGAGGCCAGGTCGGTCAGGGATTTTTAGAAATAGAATTCAAAAATAGGAAGAGGAAAATAGGAATTTCTATTTTATTCTAGGGTCTACCTGCAGACACCCAAAGAGTTCTAAGAAGGAAAGAGGATATCAACTTTGCTTTTAAAAAGAATTCACATGTTCATAGCAGCACTGTTCACAATAGCCAAAAGGCGGAAACCACCCAAATGTCCGTGGATGGAAGGATGAATGAATAAACAAAACGCAGTATAAACATACGACGGAGCCTTAAAAAGGAAGGAAATTCTGCCACGTGCTACAACATGGATGAACCTTGAGGATATTATGCTCAGTGAAGTAAGCCAGTCGCCAAAGGACAAATGCTGTATGATTACACTCATAGGAGGTGTCTAAAGCAGTCAAACCTGCAGAAGCAGGAAGCTGAATGGTGGTTTTCAGGGGCTGGAGGGAGGAGGAAATGGGGAGCTGCTGTATAATGGGTGCAGAGTTTCAGTTTTATAAGACAAAGAAGTTCAGGAGATTGGTTGCACAACAATATGAATATATTTAACGGTACTGAAATGTACATTTAAAAATGGTTAAGACAGTAAATTTTACGTGTATGTTACCACAATAAAAACATTTTTTTAAAAAAGGGAACACCGGGCTTTCCTGGTGGCGCAGTGATTGGGAGTCCGCCTGCCGATGCAGGGGACACGGGTTCGTGCCCCGGTCTGTGAGCCATGGCCGCTGAGCCTGCGCGTCCGGAGCCTGTGCTCTGCAATGGGAGAGGCCACGACAGTGAGAGGCCCGTGTACCGCAAAAAAAAAAAAAAAAAAGCAACAAAAAAGGGAACACCGTGGCTGCTCCATGGAGAATGGATTGGAGGAAAGCAAGGAAACAATGAAAGACCAAAGAAGATGCCACTGAAGTTTCCTAAGCTGGTGGCTTGGACTTGGGTGACTGCAGGGGGAAGGAGGAGACCAGCACTTGGACATTTATTCTGGAGAAGAACCACAACAGTCTTCCTTGATGGATTCTGTGTGGCCACGAGGGCAAGAGGCAGGTAAGGCACCACTCCTGGGTTTCTGGCTACACAAATGGGTGGGTGGGGACACGATTTTTTTTTTTTACAGTGATGCCATTTTGTCTTCAGTTGAGCAAAAGGAGCAAAACAGGTTTGGAGAAGAAATCAGAAGTTGAGTTTGGCAGTCCCTTGTCTTCACACACATACACACTTGATACAAGACTGTGGTGTGAAGCAGATCTTAGTAAATGGTGAGGATTTGCCTCACAACTCAAACAACTTAGGTTGAATATTAGACGTCACTCTTAAAGTACTTTTGGAATTTGGAATATAAAAATATAAATAAGTTTTGGTTTGTATGTGTTAAAGAAACACTGGGAAGATACCTAAAAACTGAAAAAGATTATTTATGGGGTGTAGGAGGGTGGAATGGGGTAGACAGGGATGGAAGTTGTACAAAGATGTTTTACTGTTTGCCTCTATATTATTTTGACTAATGAACCATGTAAATTTGTTTTAAGAAACTTAAAATTAAAAAATCATTTAGACTGTCTCCATTGGGAAAATTTCTCAGTGGTTATACCTTCCTGCCGTATATCCTCCTCTCCCTTCCCATTTCTCCTCCTTATATACTCCCTCCAGGGTTGAGTCCTCCTCTGTTCCAATCTAGATTCTTCTCACTTCCAATTCAATTAAACTCTCTTTTGTCTCTACTCTCACACTCAGCTCTTGGGCCCACGTTTGCACATTAAAAGCTCATAGAAGTGTTCATATGAACAAAATACAAAGAGAACCTTAGGAGTGGTACTTTTAAATACAATTCTTGCCCTTCCCCTCCAGGATACAGAATAAGATGAGATCGTGGGGGGGAGGTGTCAGTGAAGCTGTGATATCAGAGAGAAGTTGGAAGGGAGACAACCCAATAGGTAAGGTTAAAAAATATCAGAGGCAAACGGTGCTCAGTAAACAACTTTGCTTGGGACCAACCTGACTATATTCTCTGTCTCCTTATGCCATCTTTGTTGGACATGTGTGTCCTGGATAAGCTATAAATATGTTTTCTTTAAAAAACAAAAATCAAAATTTGAGCTTGGGACAAGTTACTTTGAGGAAGACTGAGAGGCACCCTGTCAAATAAATAGTTGGGGACCTTATCTTTCTTATTCATAGCTATATTCCCTAAAAGGGCTTCTGGTACACAGGAGGGTCTTAATAAATATTCATTGGATAGGTGGATGGACGGATGAACAGATGGACGATGATGGATGGATGATGGGTGATGGATGGGTGGATGATGGATGATGGGTGATGTATTATGAATGATGGATGGGTGGATGGACAGGTGGACGGATGATGGATGGATGATGGATGGGTGGATGGACAGATGGACGGATGATGGATGGATGATGGATGATGGATAGTTGGATGATGAATAAACCAAGAGTACAGTGTCACTGCAGCCAAGAGTACAGTGTCACTGCAGCCAACTGAAGAGTCTTTTGAAGAAATGGTCAATCTGTCTTGTTCTGTTTGTTCAGCTCAATGAGCACAAACTGGGTAACCGGCACAGAGCAGCCAATCCCACCTACAGGAGTTAAAGCCCTGATTTTGTCCCTTCTCTTTTTCATTCTTTCTTCCTTCCCTCTTTACACATGGGAAAGGCAGAGCCTACACAAGACCAGCAGTCCCCTTTTAGAGGCTCCCTCAGCACCATGGTCTACCCTGAAAAAGGCAGAGAAAGCACAGAGAGAATAAAAATCTGTCACCATCCACGTGCCAAACCTTTGAGGCTTTGGTGCCCTGCTTTTCTCTCTGAGAAAAAGCTATGAATGAAAGTCGCTATCTCGCCTATGTTTGTTTTTCATTAAAACGAGAGATCTTAATTGGGAATTAGATGACAATGAAAATGGCGTGGTCGTCAGCATCCTGGTACTTCACGGTAGAGCTAGGAGAACTCACATCCTTTGTTTCTAGCTACGATATAAATTCCTCTATAGAGAAATGAAGACTCATTTATTTAGGCATTTTGCACATTTTTCTCTGCATGCTCTTCTTTACTGACCTAATGAGTTGGCGTTTCTAGGGATTTCTCATACAGAAATAGATGGCCCATGGAAAGATTAATTAGAGCCCTAGTCCCTCCCTCAGCCCCATGTAAAGCCACTCAGCCCTTAACAGTCAAGTCAAAGGAAAGCACCTCAGGGATCCTCTCCTGATGTGTTGTTCCAGGTAGAACTTAGATTTCCCTTCCTCTGCTCGCCTTCTCTGTACTCCTGTGTCTGTAATATCCCCATACCAGCACCCTCCACACTACATTGTTCTTTTTTGGTTGACATATCCACCTCCCCCATCAGACTGTGAGTGCCTTCCCCATTACACTGTGAGTCCCAATTCCCTGGGAATCTCTAGGGCCTGAGGCAAAGCAGGGCTCTTAATGTTTGGGTTATGGAAGGAAGGACAGAAGGAAGGAAGGAAGGAAGGAAGGAAGGAAGGAAGGAAGGAAGGACGGAAGGAAGGGAGGGAGGGGAAAACCATTGCCAAGCTAAGATTCAAACCTATGCTGATCTGACTCCTAAGCTGGCCTTACAGCATGTGGGAAAAGATCCTCGGCACAGAAAACCCAGAAATGTGGGTGTCAATCAGGATAAGGACAGTAATAATAATAAAAGCAAACCTTACGCAGTATTTGCCAGGTTAAGGCTCTATTCACACTTAATCCTTACGATAGCCCTAGGAGGTAGGTATTCTTACTATAACCATTATATAGATGAGAAAACTGAGGCACAAAGGTTTGGCAATGTGCCCAAATCATACTGTCAAAAAATCTTCCAAGAGGCTTCCCTGGTGGCGCAGTGGTTGACAGTCCGCCCGCCGATGCAGGGGACATGGGTTCGTGCCCTGGTCCGGGAAGATCCCACATGCCGCGGAGCGGCTGGGCCCGTGAGCCATGGCCGCTGAGCCTGCGCGTCTGGAGCCTGTGCTCCGCAACGGGAGAGGCCACAACAGTGAGAGGCCCGCGTACCGCAAAAAAAAAAAAAAAGTCTTCCAAGTGGCCTGTAACTCACATTATCTAATGTGGCAAAACGATGCGGGACCAATTCTGCTACTGTGGCCACAAACTCACAACACACAGGAAGTGGCTTAGGAATCCCTTGGTCCAGCTTCTGTGATGAGGCAGCCGAGGGCTAGGGGGCTGGTGGTTCCTAATGGACTGTCTGGGCTGAGGAAGGAAAGCGGTGGATAAAGCAGGGACCAGGAGGTAGGGTCATGATAGGACTGACTCCTGGGCTGTAGGAAGAACACTGTGATTTTAAAATAACCCTGATATATTGATCTGGTTCACTCTCATCTGGACAGGTTTGCAAAGTTAGCTCTGCTGAGCTCAAGGATCTATTTGTTTCCTCTGATCCAGCATGTCTGGAGATCTATGAGCACGATTCCAGAACACTTGCAGCTGGTGCTCCGAGGACACGCAGACTCACACACTGATGGAAGAGTGAGAAACTGTGTATTTTTCTGTGTTGGTTTCCTGAAAGGATTATTTTTCCCATGTTTCCAAATCTCATGGATGAGTAACACACCAAATGAGCAGAACTAATCTCTAGTGAGCGTTTACTTCTGCCGGACCACAGGCGTCATTCCAAGCAGCCTATGAGGTTAGCACTATTATTATCCCCTTCCACGTATGAGGACGAGGACACAGAGAGGTTGCAGAAGTTGCTCAAGATCACACAGCTCATAAGCAGAGCAGCCAGGTTTTGCAGTCTGATAGTCTGACTCTGGAGTCTGTCTCAGCCGGAGAGGCAAGGAGGGTCTGTTACAGGAGGTGACGTTTGGCAGAGTCTCAGATGAAGTGAAGGAGCAAGCGGAACAAAGAGGTAAGAGTTCCTGGCCGAGAGAGAACAAGTGCCAGGATCAAGAGTCTGCGAGATGAACTGACCTCACTCTCTTCTCCTGGAGGACGAGGACGGCATGACGACCACCTGTGCTGTGGTGGGACTCAGCCTGCATGGCCTGATGCAGTCAGACAGACCTATATCTGAAGTCCTCATCTTGGCTATTTCTGTCCTTGGCTGAGGTCTAAGTTACATACACGCTTGAGCTCAATTTTCTCCTAAGGAATATGATTGTACGATATCTCTTTCATTCAATCATTTATTTATACATTCAGCAAATTTATGGAGTACATCCTACATTTCAGGCACAGTGTTAGCCCTATCAAACTCGTAGAGAGGAAGAGGGAATTTTAAAAGTTTTGACTGTCTATGAAGTAAATGCGGGACGGCCCTGGTGGTGCAGTGGTTAAGAACCCATCCACCAACGCAGGGGACACGGGTTCAAGCCCTGGTCGGGGAAGATCCCGCATGCCGCAGAGCAACTAAGCCCGTGCGCCACAACTACTGAGCCCACGAGCCACAACTACTGAAGTCCACGTGCTCTAGGGTCCGTGTCCACAACAAGAGAAGCCACCACAATGAGAAGCCCGTGCACCGCAACGAAGAGTAGCCCCCGCGTGCCACAACTAGAGAAAAGCCCGCACGTAGCAACGAAGACCCAATGCAGCCAAAAATAAATGAATAAATAAATTTATAAAAAAAATAAAGTAAACGCTTCCTTAGGGGAAGTGCTGAGTCCTACTTAAGGGCACCATGAGTGGGGCATCTAAACTAGGTGAGAAGGGGTGAGGCGATGGTTGTCAACTGTCTCCATCTTTACAAGAATTAATTAAGACGATCTATGGAAACTGCTCAGCCCCTACCAAGCCCACAACGGAAGCTGGCTCTCTTCTTTCTCAGAGTCATAGGTCCCGAGAAGGAAGCATACAGTGATCAAAGGCAACCTCCCAGCCATTGTAGGAAGTCAGGGGGCTTCTGTTCCTCAAACAAGCCTGCATAAAATCAAATCAGTCAAGACAGTCCCATCCTTGGGACCAAAGAAGCTCAGCTCTCTTGACCCTTTGCGGGGGGTGTGGTGGGGACACGCACTAGCTTTATAAGAAACTACAGGTATGAGCTCTTTCCAACAAGCTGACTAAAATGTTCCTTTAATTTTTTTTTTTTTTTTTTTTTTTTTTTTGCGGTACGTGGGCCTCTCACTGTTGTGGCCTCTCCCGTTGCGGAGCACAGGCTCTGGACGCGCAGGCTCAGCGGCCATGGCTCACGGGCCCAGCCGCTCCGCGGCATGTGGGATCTTCCCGGACCGGGACACGAACCCATGTCCCCTGCATCAGCAGGCAGATTCTCAAGCACTGCGCCACCGGGGAAGCCCAAAATGTTCCTTTCCTTATCCCAACAGAGAACCAGGAGCTGTTAAGTTAAAGAGGATATAACTCTTTCCTTGGGCTGACAAACAGATGTGTGGGCCACCTGTGTTAGAAGGTGTCAAGAAGATGAACTCCAAATCTGATTCTGCCTATTTAGAAATAATAATAAAGTAAGATAGAAACGCCAGTCAGCTGGCAGCCTGTTGAAGAAGCTGATGGTATACCAGTGAGTATTCATCGAACGCACACGTACATTGCTGACCATTCTCTGGTCTCCTTGTTCCCTGCCTTCTTCGGTCAAAGAATTGATCCCTCTGTCGACAATTCACCCATCCTTCCTCCAGATCTCCAGCACCGCCTCCAAGCTTCACGGCTACAATCACGCCTGCCATCTCACCTGCCAATCTATCAGCCAAACCTATTCGTTGTTCAAGTCAAAAGTGCTGCACCCGAGCCTGGATGAGGGAGGCTGAGTGGCTTATGTAACTGACCTAGCTCTTCCTGAAGAGGAGGAGCCAGAAAACACCCAGCGACTCTAACCCCAAGAAATCATGGAATGTCCTTTTCCTCTGTATGTGCCCCTGGCAGAGTGGAGAGTTCTTGACAGAGGCATGAGTAAGCTGATGAGCAGATTTCAGAGCCCATTTTCAATACCTGGAGAAGCATGCCCGGCAAAGCTGCAAAATGTTAAACCAAACTGCCTAGTCCAGTGCACAGCGGTATTTTGCTCATACATTCCAATTTGGCTAAATTCTGTTCGTGTCTCCATAGAAAAGGATATAAAGGTCAATGCAGTAATTCACTTGCAGTGTCAACACCTGCATGATTTAAAACCCCATCAGTCATGAGATGAGGGGGAAAGAGAACTCCATGGGGAGTCCTGAGATCACGTAACCCCTCGAGCTCATGATTTCTGTAACTTGGGGTGAGCCTGCCCTCTTGGGGGGACTCATTTCTGTAAAAGCATCCAGAGGAGGATCTCTGAGGCATCTTCCCGCTCTGCCTCTGTGAGACATGAGCTGCTGCAGGTCCTCTAGCAAATGTCTCCTGACACTGTCACTGTCAGTGGTCAGCCCTCCTTCACAATCTCCCCAAATGCCCCCTGGAGTCTGGACTGGTTCTGACCACGAAATGCTCCTTCCATTTGAAAGTCTGCGTAAAGGAGGGACAAAGTCCGAACTGTGTCTTTGTCTGTGAGTTAACTGGTGCTGTCTGTTCCTTCCAGGCAGGATTAAGGGGTTCCCATACAGATGGCCCAGGGTCCCACCACCTCCTCTGCCCAATCTGTCAGCTCTAGAAGGACAACAGCTGAGTTGGTGTCCAGGAGATTAACTGGGAGGCTTTACAAGTACTTTGTCAACAATAATACCTTAAATCTATATTATATACATAATGTATATTTACACATATAATTATTTCTATTTATAAATGCAGGTGGCTTTCCATATCTGCAGGTCCCGCATTCACAGGTTCAGCCAGGTGAGGATCAAAAATATTCGAAAAAAATTTTTCAGAAAGTTTCAAAACACAAAAGTTGAATTTGCCACATACAGGGAACGATTTACAGAGCATTTATGTTGTCTTTACAACTATTGATATAGCACTTGCACTGTATTAGGTATTATAACTAATCTAGAGATGATTTAAAGTACACAGAAGGATGCGCATAGGTTATATGCAAACACTCTGGCATTTTATACAAGGGACTTGAGCATCTGCGGATCTGGGTATCCTTGAGGGTCCTGGAAACAACCCCCTGTGGATATAGAGGGATGACTTATATACAAACAGTTAAACTGTTTGCGAGAGATGGTCCTCCTTTACAATCTCGAGCAGGGTCCATAGTTTCCCTGATACTGTGACATCTTCTCTAGATGGAACCAAAAGGAAGAGAGAGGACTCTTGCAGAAGCTCAACCTGCTTCTGCAGCAGCCTGTAGTGAGCATGGTTTACTGGGGATCATGAATTATAGTCTTGATTTACTTTTCGAAAAACCATCTGTGAGCCCAAGAAGCAAACGAAGCAAGATATAATGGAAATAACATGGTCTTAATATTCAGACCTGAGTTTGAATTTTGGTCTTGCTCCTCAGTAGCTGTGTGACCCAGGCGGAGTAACTCAACGTCTCTGAGCCCCAGTCTCCTCAATCCATAAATGAAGACACGAGAGTCGATCTTTCACTGTGGATGTGAGGACCACATGAGATAACACATGCACGACTCCAGACACAGAGGAGAAACACTCAAAATGTGGCTGCTGCTATGATCACAATTAAGTTGTTCCTGAGTAAATTAACATGAAATTGGCAGAGGAAAATGGCGGCCAGCAACAGCAGTGAACCCCCAAACTCTATCTCACGACCTGCATGACTGCCCAGGGGCCCTACAGTGTACACAACTGGACCCTCTGTCCCGGCACAGTGGTGGGAAGAAGAGGCTTCATAATCACAAACATACCTGGCTGCTGCGTCCAGCTGTTCCTTCCTGTGAGGAGACGGGGGAGAAAAAAATAAACACAGCATAAATTACATGCAACAGCTCCCCCTCTCCCCAAAATCTGTCCCCAAGCTTCCCTTTGATGAAGATCAAGGAGCAGGGTGGAGCTCTGGGACAAGATGGTACATGTGGAGGAGAACCAGTGAATGACATGGGTTTCCCCAGCCAGACCGCAGACCCCTCCTGTGATCTAATAGGTCTGGCTCTGAACTCCAAGGTTCTTCTCAGCCATTCATTCATTTATTCATCCCCAAAATGGTTGCTGCCCCACACCTTGTGCTGGGTTCAGGTGATCTGTTTAGCGGTGGGTACAGATCAGGAAACCAGGAATTTCATAACTTAGCAGCCACACACCCATCACTCCGTCACCACCACCATCATTACAGTCGACATCATCGTCACTACTGTTTAGTGTGCGGTAGTTAGCAGGCAGACACTCTTTTAAGTGCTTTTCACGTATTTAATCATCACTAGCAACCCTATGAGGTAAGTAGTATTATCACCCCCATTTTCCTGATGAGAAAACTGAGACACAGAGAGACTCAGTAAATTGCTCAAGGTCTCATAGCCAGGAAGCAGCCGAGTCAGGGTTCAGACCTAGATGATCTGGCTCCAGAGCCCACACTTCTAACCGTGAGGCCACATGCAGTCTACACACATTCATAACTGAGACTTCGCTCAGGCTCTGCCTAGAACAGTCTTACTCCTCCTTTAAGTTCCAGCTGGAGGGGCTCCTCCTGGTGTTTCTATCTAAATTCCCAGGGTTGAGGCTGAGCTAATATCTTCGTACGTGGAACTGGACTGGTTCACATTGTCTTAGAATTACGTGGTCGTGCGGAGGCAGAGCCTCTGCTTCTCTCAGCTCTAAAATCTGAGCACCCCATACCCTGGCACTTTGTAAGTGCACAGGAAATACTGAATGAATACCTGGACTGTCTTTGGGATCCAGGGGTGGTAGAAATGGGGAGAGAATATGAGGTATCTTGGTAGAAGAGCAAAAGGACCAGTTGGAGAGTTAAGGCTTTCTAGTTCATGCGTCAGCTCAGCCTGTGGGTCTAGCGTGGCTTTGAGCTGGACACATCCTCTGGGCCTATTTCCCCTCCTGAAGCATATGGACAGAAAAAGCTCTGACTTTTGGCTCCAGGAAAAGTAGGGACGGCACTAAGAGGAGAAGGAGAAGGCAAGGCAGTGGGCCAAGGGCAGGATGGGAGCAGAGGGCTCTGGGCGGGGGGGCAGTGCTAAAGGGAGGGATAAATTAGGAGTATGGGACTATCAGATACACCCTACTATACATAAAATAGACAAGCAACAAGGATTTACTGTATAGCACAGGGAGGATCTTGTAGTAACCTATAATGGAAAATCATCTGAAAAATTATATAACTGAGTCGCTATGCTGTACACCTGAAACTAACACAATATTGTAAATCAGCTATATTTCAATTTAAAAAAAGAATTAGAGGCACCACTTCCATTCCCTTCTCATGCTACAGGACAATGATGCCATGCCTCCCCCTCCAGCATCAGAACTCCTCAACCTCCCCACTTCCCCCCCACCCCCCGCAAGCCAGTGACCTCCCACATGCCGCAGAGCAGCTGGGCCCGTGAGCCATGGCTGCTGAGCCTGCGCGTCCGGAGCCTGTGCTCCGCAATGGGAGAGGCCACAACAGTGAGAAGCCCACGTACCGCAAAAAAACAAAAAAAAAACAAAAAAAAACCCAAAAAACTCTTTCTTTCCAGAGAGATAATGGGCTTTGGCATAAGACCTGGGTTCCGATCTTCGCTCCATTGCTTACTAGCTGGGTGACATTAGACAAGCTGATTAATCTCACTGATGTTCTGATTCTTCACCTATAAGCTTATGGCTATGAAAAATGGAGTTCCCCATTCTACTTATCTCCCAGGACATTCTAAAGATTAAACGAGATAGCCTGTATGAAAACAGATCCAATATTATTTGGCTGTAGCAAAGGGTTACAGCATATAGTCCCCCTTCCCCATTTCTAAGCACTCCAGTAATCTTGACCCTGGTCATAAAAAGAACAAGTTCTGGTTCTACAATAAATTAACTGGGTCTTCCTGGTCAAGTGACTTCTGTTTCTTGGGCCTAAGTCTCAGCTTCACTTTAGTTCTAATATCTCATGATTCCAAAGCCGCACTGTCCAATGGTAGCCGCTAATCAGTCATCACATGTGGCTGTTTAAATTAAGATGGAAGAAAATTAACAAGTCAATTCCCAGTAACTAGTAATAGATGCTCAACAGCCACAGGTAACTAGTGGTCACCATACTGGGCGGCGCAGCTATAGACAATTCTACTATCACTTTTAGGGAACAAATCTGTGTGCATGTGTTTTTGTTGGTGGTAAGCAACATCTGGTTTTTAACGTCTGCTCTCTTCTCTGCTTGTGCATGAGGATGTACAATCTCCCATCCCCCCAGCATCTTCCTGTACCTTCTCAGCCTCCTACCACCTACTTCTACTAGGGCTACACAGTTTCCATTGGCCAGCAAATCAGAAGACCTGGGTTTGGTCCCAGCTATGCCCAACGTGATGTGTGGCCTCGAGCAAGCCCCTGAGCTGCTGGGGGGGCCTCAGTTTCTTCTCATATGAAATTGGGGTGGGACTTGACACTCTCTGAGGTTCTTTGCAATTCAAAAGTAACGATTTTATAATTTTAAGTAATCACAAAAGAAAAACAAAAAAGGCAATACCATCACTCATCACTGCTAGCCCAAAATATGCATGTATATACATACACATGTGTACACATGTGTATACATACACACATATACTTGCAAATTAACAAAGAACTACACTTGCTGGAAACTGATACGACACCACTTTTTTTTTTTTTTTTTTTTTTTTTTGCGGTACGCGGGCCTCTCACTGCTGTGGCCTCTCCCGTTGCGGAGCACAGGCTTCGGACGCGCAGGCTCAGCGGCCATGGCTCACGGGCCCAGCCGCTCCGCGGCATGTGGGATCTTCCCGGACCGGGGCACGAACCTGCGTCCCCTGCGTTGGCAGGCGGACTCTCAACCACTGCGCCACCAGGGGAGCCCTGACACCACTCTTAGAAATGGACTACACAACTTCATCCTTCAAGATCTTTTGGAGGACTAGAAAGTGGTGCAGCCACCATGGAAAACAGTCTGGCAGTTCCTCAAAAAGTTAAACATAGAGTTACCTATTCCACTCCTAGGTATACACCCGAGAGCATTGGAAACACATATCCACACAACATGTACCTGAATGTTCATGGGCCAAAAAGTGGAAATAACACAAATATGCATCAACTGACGAATGGATAAATACAATGGGGTATACATGATGGAGTAATATTCAGCCATAAAAGGAATAAAGTTCTGATACACAAGACAACATAGATGCACCTTGAAAATATTATGACAAATGAAAGAAATCACATTATAAGATTTTATTTTTATATGAAATGTGCAGAATAGGCAGAATTGAGAGAGAAAATATTAGTGGTTTGCAAAGGGCTGGGGGAGAAGAGGGAACCAAGAGTAACTGCTAAAGGGCACAGGGCTTGTGTTTGGGGTAATGAAAATACTCTGGAGTTAGATAGCGGCGATCAATGCCCAACTTTGTGAATATACTAAAAACCTACCAAATTGTTACTTTAAAAGGGTACCTTTTATGGAATGTGAAATCCTTTTGTAGTATATGAAATATACCTCAATAAAGTGTTCTTTCAAAAAAGTAAATCAAATAAAAAAGCCTTTAGGAAGCAGGTGAGGACACACCAGTGTATTATCAGCTACTTTTTTTTTTTTTTTTGCCATTAAACATATGGAGTGGGTTGGAATATGGGTGGGGGGGGGGCATTCTTCTCCCAAGGGACGGCCTTGTTTCAGAATGGTTACCAAGTGAATTCTCTAGTGGTTTTATACTTTTGTCCTTGAAAAAAGGAAAGAAATGTTCTCTCTTAGTGTAAAAGCCATTCCCATATCACGGCTGCTGTCTGCAGCACAACGTATTCCTTGGAGTCTCCGACAGCTGGGACAATGCCTTATTTGTAATAAATCAACGCAAAAGAATGGGCCTCTTGCCAAGACCTTGGGATGCAAAGCAAACAGAAATCTTGATTCAGAATTCAATGTGGTTGCACAAGTTCTTGTTTTTGAGTTCAAGGTCACTCTGTTCTCTTCAGGAGAAGCCACCTGCCCATTCTAAGACCCTTGTTATCCCCAGGAAAGCTGATACTATCCCAAACCCAAAATGATTATAGCAACAATCGAATGTTAGAATCAAAAGGAATCACAGAGATCATCTTCTGAGTAAATCTAATTACAAGTAAGAAGACACAGTAAACCAAAATTTATCATTCCATTACGGAAGCCTTGCTTCTTCTCATCTCATTAACTCTCCCACAAGTCATCACTCCCTGAGTTTCTTTCCCTTTGCTTTTTCCCTTTCAGGTCCTCCCTCTATCGTCCCTTCCTACTGCTGTTACCTTGGTTTAAGCTCTCATTTCCTCTTCCCCTGAATCCTGCATTCCTTTGCTAGCTGATCTCCTTGTGTAGAATCCTGAGCCTGTCCAATCCATCCTCGCTCCTGTCACTTTCCTGAAACATACACCTGATCACGTCATTCTCTGCAGCCAATGGCTTCTCTTCGCTTTCAGGATCAAGGTCAGAGTCCTTCACAAGTCACTTGTGACCTGCATGGTCTGGTCCAATCCTTAGCATATACAAGGGGCTCAAAAATATTGGTGGACTGAATGCCTGGACTAGAAAATGCCACGTGCCACTAGACCCTCTTGGGAGTAACAGCACCATAGACGCTGACATGGGAGAGGTAAGCAGAGCCCTGAGGTTCTGGGGCGGGCAGGTCGTGGTCAGGGTTTGGATCTTGTTCTCTTCATCATGGTTATCCAGTGGAAGGTTTTATGCAGGGAAATGAGTCAGTCATGATGTCATGAATTTTCTTAAACCTTTACCACAGTCCGGGGATGGAAGTGGAGGGAAAATTGAGGCCGAGGTCAGAGCCTGGCCCCAGGCTCCACCATGAGAGTGTGGGAAGGTGGGATGGGGCTGGGGGAGCCACCCGTCCTCACTGGGTCATGCTACGGTTCATGAACCCAGACACGTGGCAGAAACACGCTTCAGGGCAGGGTTTCCACTCCAGGTATGAGTTCTGAGTGTCCCTCTACTTCTTCCAACTCAAGGGTCCTATCCACCCAGGCTTCTATCCACACACTTAAAAATCTGAGCTCTGGACCACAGTGTCTAAAATCTAGCAAAGATTTTGGGCACTTCGCTGATGGTGTCGGTGAGCGTGTTTCCTGCCTGAGTGCAACTAGCGGCGAGTCACGGGCACCTCTAGTTTCCTAAGGTGAAAGCTTAGATTACTGAGATCAGGAACCAAGATGGCGGAGTAGAAGGACGTGCTCTCACTCCCTCTTGCGAGAACACCAGAATCACAACTAGCTGCTGTACAATCATCGACAGGAAGACGCTGGAACTCATCAAAAAAGATACCCCACATCCAAAGACAAAGGAGAAGCCACAGTGAGATGGTAGGAGGGGTGCAATCCCAGTAAAATCAAATCCCATAACCGCTGGGTGGGTGACTCACAGACTGGAGAACACTTACACCACAGAAGTCCACCCACTGGAGTGAAGGTTCTGAACCCCACATCAGGTTCCCAACCTGGGGTTCCAGCAACGGGAGGAGGCATTCCTAGAGAATCAGACTTTGAAGGCTAGTGGGATTTGATCGCAGGACTTTGACAGGACTGGGGGAAACAGAGACTCCACTCTTGGAGGGCACACACGAAGTAGTGTGTGCATTGGGACCCAGGGGAAGGAGCAGTGACCCTAGGGGAGACTGAACCAGACCTACCTGCTAGTGTTGGAGGGTCTCCTGCAGAGGCAGGGGGTGGCTGTGGCTCACTGCAGGGACAAGGACACTGGCAGCAGAAGTTCTGGGAAGTACTCCTTGGCGTGAGCCCTCCCAGAGTCCGCCATTAGCCCTAACAAAGAGCCCAGGTAGGCTCCATTGTTGGGTTGCCTCAGGCCAAACAACCAACAGGGAGGGAACCCAGCCCCACGCATCAGCAGACAAGCAGATTAAAGTTTTACTGAGCTCTGCCCACCAGAGCAACACCCAGCTCTACCCACCACCAGTCCCTCCATGAAGAAACTTGCACAAGCCTCTTAGATAGCCTCATCCACCAGAGGGCAGACAGCAGAAGCAAGAAGAACTACAATCCTGCAGCCTGTGGCACAAAAACCACATTCACAGAAAGACAGACAAGATGAAAAGGCAGAGGGCTATGTACCAGATGAAGGAACAAGATGAAACCCCAGAAAAACAACTAAATGAAGTGGAGATAGGCAACCTTCTAGAAGAAGAATTCAGAATAATGATAGTGAAGATGATCCAGGACCTCAGAAAAAGAATGGAGGCAAAGATTGAGAAGATGCAAGAAATGTTTAACAAAGACCTAGAAGAATTACAGAACAAACAAACAGAGATGAACAATACAATAACTGAAATGAAAACTACACTAGAAGGAATCAATAGCAGAAACACTGAGGCAGAAGAATGCATAAGTGACCTGGAAGACAGAATGATGGAATTCACTGCCACAGAACAGAATAAAGAAAAAAGAATGAAAAGAAATGAAGACATTCTAAGAGACCTCTGGGACAACATTAAACACAACAGCATTCACATTATAGAGGTCCCAGAAGGAGAAGAGAGAGAGAAAGGACCTGAGAAAATATTGGAAGAGATTATAGTCAAAAACTTCCCTAACACGGGAAAAGAAATAGCCCCCCAAGTCCAGGAAGTACAGAGAGTCCCATACAGGATAAACCCAAGAAGAAACATGCTGAGACACATAGTAATCAAACTGGCAAAAATTAAAGACAAAGAAAAATTATTGAAAGCAGCAAGGGAAAAATGACAAATAACATACAAGGGAACTCCCATAAGGTTAACAGCTGAAACTCTACAGCTGAAACTCAGCAGAAACTCTACAAGCCAGAAAGGAGTGGCATGATATACTTAAAGTGATGAAAGGGAAGAACCTACAACCAAGATTACTCTACCCAGCAAGGATCTCATTCAGATTCGATGAAGAAATCAAAAGCTTTACAGACAAGCAAAAGCTAAGAGAATTCAGCACCACCAAACGGCCTCTTCAACAAATGCTAAAGGAACTTCTCTAAGTGGGAAACACAAGAGACGAAAAGGACCTATAAAAACAAACCCAAAACAATTAAGAAAATGGTCATAGGAACATACATATCAATAATTACCTTAAACGTGAATGGATTAAATGCTTCAACTAAAAGACACAGGCTTGCTGAATGGATACAAAAACAAGACCCATATATATGCTGTCTACAAGAGACCCACTTCAGACATAGGGACACATACAGACTCAAAGGGAGGGGATGGAAAAAGATACTCCATGCAAATGGAAATCAAAAGAAATCTGGAGTAGCAATACTCGTATCAGATAAAATAGACTTTAAAATAAAGAAAGTTACAAGAGACAAGGAAGGACACTACATAATGATCAAGGGATCAATCCAAGAAGAAGATATAACAATTATAAATATTTATGCACCCAACATAGGACACCTCAATACATAACGCAACTGCTAACAGCTAAAAAGAGGAAATTGACAGTAACACAATAATAGTGGGGGACTTTAACACCTCACTTACACCAATGGTCAGATCATCCAAAATGAAAATCAATAAGGAAACAGAAGCTTTAAATGACACAACAGACCAGATAGATTTAATTGATATTTATGGGACATTCCATCCAGAAACAGTAGATTACACTTTCTTCTCAAGTGCGCATGGAACATTCTCTGGGATAGATCACATCTTGGGTCACAAATCAAGCCACAGTAGATTTAAGAAAATTGAAATCATATCAAGTATCTTTTCTGACCACAATGCTATGAGATTAGAAATCAATTACAGGGAAAAAAACGTAAAAAACACAAACACATGGAGGCTAAACAATACGTTACTAAATAACCAAGAGATCACTGAACAAATCAAAGAGGAAATCAAAAAATACCGAGAGACAAATGACAATGAACACACGATGACCCAAAACCTACGGGATGCAGCAAAAGCAGTTCTGAGGGAAGTTTATAGCATTACAAGCCTACCTCAAGAAACAAGAAAAATCTCACATAAACAATCTAACCTTACACCTAAAGGAACTAGAGAAAAAAGAACAAACAAAACCCAAAGTTAGAAGAAGGAAAGAAATCATGAAGACCAGAGCAGAAATAAATGAAATAGAAACAAAGAAAACAATAGCAAAGATCAATAAAACTAAAAGCTGGTTCTTTGAGAAGATAAACAAAATTGATAAACCATTAGCCAGACTCATCAAGAAAAAGAGGGAGAGGACTCAAATCAATAAAATTAGAAATGAAGAAGAAGTTACAACAGACACTGCAGAAATACAAAGCATCCCAAGAGACTACTACAAGCAACTCTATGCCAATAAAATGGACAACCTGGAAGAAATGGACAAATTCTTAGAAAGGTATAACCTTCCAAGACTGAACCAGGAAGAAATGGAAAATATCAACAGACCAATCACAAGTAATGAAATTGAAACTCTGATTAAAAATCTTCCAACATACAAAAGTCCAGGACCAGATGGCTTCACAGGTGAATTCTATCAAACATTTAGAGAAGAGCTAACACCCATCCTTCTCAAATTCTTCCAAAAAATTGTGGAGGAAGGAACACTCACAAACTCATTCCATGAGGCCACCATCATCCTGATACCAAAACCACACAAAGATACTACAAAAAAAGAAAATTACAGGCCAATATTACTGATGAACAGAGATGCAAAAGTCCTCAACAAAATACTAGCAAACAGAATCCAACAACACATTAAAAGGATCATACAACATGATCAAGTGGGATTTATCCCAGGGATGCAAGGATTCTTCAATATATGTAAATCATTCAATGTGATAAACCATATGAACAAATTGAAGAATAAAAACCATATGATCATCTCAATAGATGTAGAAAAAGCTTTTGACAAAATTCAACACCCATTTATGATAAAAGCTCTACAGAAAGTGGGCATAGAGGGAACCTACCTCAACATAATAAAGGCCATATACGACAAACCCACAGCAAACATCATTCTCAATGGTGAAAAACTGAAAGCATTTCCTCTAAGATCAGGAACAAGACAAGGATATCCACTCTCACCACTATTATTCCACATAGTTTTGGAAGTCCTAGCCACGGCAATCAAAGAAGGAAAAGAAGTAAAAGGAATACAAACTGGAAAAGAAGAAGTAACACTGTCACTGTTTGCAGATGACATGATACTATACATAGAGAATCCTAAAGATGCCACCAGAAAACTACTAGAGCTAATCAAGGAATCTGGTAAAGTTGCAGGGTACAAAATTAATGCACAGAAATCTCTTGCATTCCTATACACTAATGATGAAAAATCTGAAAGAGGAATTAAGGAAACACTCCCATTTACCATTTCAACAAAAAGAATAAAATACCTAGGAATAAAGCTACCTATGGAGACAAAAGACCTGTATGCAGAAAACTATAAGACACTGATGAAAGGAATTAAAGATGATACCAACAGTTGGAGAGATATACCATGTTCTTGGATTGGAAGAATCAATATTGTGAAAATGACCATACTACCCAAAGCAATCTACAGATTCAATGCAACCCCTATCAAATTACCAATGGCATTTTTTACGGAACTAGAACAAATCATCTTAAAATTTATATGGAGACACAAAAGACCCTGAATAGCCAAAGCAGTCTTGAGGGAAAAAATACGGAGCTGGAGGAATCAGACTCCCTGATTTCAGACTATACTACAAAGCTACAGTAATCAAGACAATATGGTACTGGCACAAAAACAGAAACAAAGATCAATGGAACAAGATAGAAAGCCCAGAGATAAACCCACGCACCTATGGTCAACTAATCTATGACAAAGGAGGCAAGGATAGACAATGGAGAATAGACAGTCTCTTCAATAAGTGGTGCTGTGAATACTGGACAGCTACATGTAAAAGAATGAAATTAGAACACTCCCTAACACCATATACAAAAATAAACTCAAAATGGATTAGAGAACTTAATGTAAGATAGGACACAATAAAACTCTTAGAGGGGGCTTCCCTGGTGGCGCAGTGGTTGAGAGTCCGTCTGCCGATGCAGGGGACACGGGTTCGTGCCCCGGTCCGGGAAGATCCCACATGCCGTGGAGCGGCTAGGCCCGTGAGCCACGGCCGCTGAGCCTGCGCGTCTGGAGCCTGTGCTTCGCAAAGGGAGAGGTCACAACAGTGAGAGGTCCGAGTACCGCAAAAAAAAAAAAAAAGACTTTTAGAGGAAAACATAAGAATACTCTTTGACATAAATCATAGCAAGATCTTTTTTGACCCACCTCCTACAGTAATGGAAATAAAAACAAAAATAAACAAATGGGACCTAATGAAACTTAAAACCTTTTGCAAAGCAAAGGAAACCATCAACAAGATGAAAAGACTGGCTGAACTGCCCCGGAGCCCGAGGGGAGGGCGGCCTCACTGAGGCTGCCGGCTCTGGGGGGGCCCCACCAGCGGAAGCCGGACAGTCCTTGGGACCACGGGCCAGTTGTTTCAACAAGTAACTTAAAGACAAAATGGAAAAACAAGGAGGTTTGTGCCTTAGATCGTGTGGATGTGAAACCAGGGATGGCCACCTTGCGCCAGAAAAGCCCCTTTAAGATTTCTCGGCAGTCGGAGAAGATGGCGGAAGAGTAAGATGCGGGGATCACCTTCCTCCCCACAGATACATCAGAAATACATCTACACGTGGAACTCTCCTACAGAACACCCACTGAACGCTGGCAGAAGACCTCAGACCTCCTAAAAGGCAAGAAACTCCCCACGTACCTGGGTAGGGTACAAGAAAAAATATGAAAAGGCAACCCTCAGAATGGGAGAAAATATTTGCAAACGAATCAACGGACAAAGGATTAATCTCCAAAATATATAAACAGCTCATGCAGCTCAATATTAAAGAAACATACAACCTAATCCAAAAATGGGCAGAAGACCTAAACAGACATTTCTCCAAAGAAGACATACAGATGGCCAAGAGGCACATGAAAAGATGCTCAACATCACTAATTATGAGAGAAACGCAAATCAAAACTACAATGAGGTATCACCTCACACCAGTTAGAATGGGCATCATCAGAAAATCTACAAACAGCAAATGCTGGAGAGGGTGTGGAGAAAAGGGAACCCTCTTGCACTGTTGGTGGGAATGTAAACTGATACAGCCACTATGGAGAACAGTATGGAAGTTCCTTAAAAAACTAAAAATAGAATTACCATATGATCCAGCAATCCCATTATTGGGCATATACCCAGAGAAAACCATAATTCAAAAAGACACATGCACCCCAATGTTCATTGCAACACTATTTACAATAGCCAGGTCATGGAAGCAACCTAAATGCCCATCGACAGACGAATGGATAAAGAAGATGTGGTACATATATACTATGGAATATTACTCAGCCATAAAAAGGAACGAAATTGGGTCATTTGTAGAGACGTGGATGGATCTAGAGACTGTTATACAGAGTGAAGTGAGAAAGAGAAGAACAAATATCATATATTAATGTGTATATGTGGAACCTAGAAAATGGTACAGATGAACCAGTTTGCAGGGCAGAAATAGAGACACAGATGTAGAGAACAAACGTATGGACACCAAGGGGGGAAAGAGGCAGGGGGTGGTGGTGGTGTGATGAATTGGGCGATTGGGATTGACATGTATACACTGATGTGTATAAAATTGATGACTAATAAGGACCTGCTGTATAAAAAAATAAATAAAATAAAATTCAAAAATTAAAAAAAAATCTGGCAAGGTGCGGTCTATTTCAGAAGCCCAAGTCGTGAAAAGATCATGGGCTTTGGGGGCCTCTAGATGCGGCTGACACTGGCCAAAATGACCAAAGTTCCTGAGCCCCAGCTGGCTTGTCCACGAGAGGCGCCTGGTGATACCAACCACCCCGCCTGTCTCCAAGGATGCACCGTGGGCCACTGTGTTGGAATCAACAGGGGCGCCTATGTGAGGTGCTTGAGCTACTCTAACGCCATTGAAATTGCTGACGGTGGACGCGGGATCTGGTGTTTACAGTCCCCCACTGATTTTAACGCACCTTGACATTTGAGAACCTCTGACTTATTTCATAGGATGCCTGTGAGAATTAAATGAAATGTGAACTTGGATTCCAGGAACATACTGGACATCCAATAAGTATTCATTTCCCTCTCCCTTTTCATAGGTGCTGGCCAGGGACTTCCCTGGCGGTCCCGTGGCTAGGACTCTGCGCTTCCACTGCAGGGGGCATGGGTTTGATCCCTGGTCGGGGAACTAGGACCCCATAAGCTGTGTGGCGTGGCCAAAGAAATTTTTAAAAAAATAATAAAAAAAATAACTTAGGTGCTGGCCATAGGAAGAGGTTTTAATTTTTTTTTTTTTTCCCTGAAGCCTTTCGTTTAATCTCCCACTTCTGAGAACACAAAACCACATCTCTGGGCCCCCAGCTGCTTCTTCCCCGTGCCTTTCCCCCTGTCCAGAGCGGTCTGGCAGTGCAGGCCATGGGCAGGTGCTGCGGCCTCCAGGACCGCCAGGGTGGCCCATTGCACTGGATCCTCACTTCCTCAGCCACTGATCTGCTCAAACACTGGCCCGACCTCCCTTTTCAGCCACTCCACACTGTTTAGCTGGAAATGCTGGGTGACACCCTGGGGTCATCTGGGGAGCTTTAAAAAATACTGATGCCTGGGCTGCAACCCTGGGGATTCGGATTGAATCTGCCTGGGATGGTCTGGGCATTGGGATATTTTAAGCTCTAATGATTCTAACATGCAGTCCAGATTGGGAACCACTGCCCTGAAGGACGTCCTCCGGGAAACCGTGAAGCCAACAGGCACAAATACAGACCCAGGGGAGGGATGGTCAGTCACGCTCTGAGCATTCAGATGAGTGGCCACTTGCCTGAAGAACGGAAAAGAGACGACTGATTCATAGAACCTCCATGTCGCCACAAGATCAATCCTGTTGGGGTTGGTAGCATAGTACCTCCAGGCGGCCTGGGGAGGAGAAAAGAGGGGCAGGAATGACCTGTTGTCACCCGAAACTTTCACATGGAATCCCACAACATTAAAACAGAAAGCCCTTGACACCTAAGAGTATAACGTGCAGTGAGGTCATATCCAGAGAAGCCGTATTCTTGGCTTTCTGTAGCTCCTATGGGAAGAAAACCTTCCTTGACCCATCATCTCGGAGCTATAATTGATGGTGTGGGGTGTGGAGAGGTGAACTACAGTGGACGGGGGAGGCGGGTACTGGGTAGAAGATCCCTGAAAGGAGCAGGGATTACTCTCGTTGCAAGATTCCTTGAGATTTCTCAAACAGGTAGGAAGACAAACAGTCTTCTGTGCCACTTCTGTGCATTTCCCAGTGCAAGGGACAGCCCGGGAGATGAGGTTTTGATTCTAATATACTAGATCTCCTGTATACCGTGATGGTTTGGGGTTTGCGAAGATAGAGCGGACTCTTAGAGATCAGCACTGGCCTAGAAACTACAGTATGGAGGATAACATCCTGTATCTGACCCACAGAGACCCTCACTGCAACTGGACACAAGTTCACGCGTGGGTGGTCACGCAGACATGCAGTCCCAGGCAGCTAGAGGCAGAACGCTCTCTTTTCCTATTCTCTGTGCTCCCAGTGGCCCATAAAACCACAAAGCAGGAACTTTCTCTGAAGTGAAAGAGGGAACGCTCTGCCTCTCCCACCATCTCTCACGATGGTCCCCAACCCCCAGCCCACGGTTGGGGGAGAGATAAGGATGGAGAGCTGGCAGGAGACCAACACCCACTGCTGCCTGGCTGTCTATAGACACACACACAGAGACAGACACACAGACACACAAGCAGAGGCAGCTACGCGGGATCTCAGTTCCATTCCAGTTCATCCCCAGGCAGACAGACCTGGATGAGCTCAGCAGCGGGCTTCCTCCTTTTCTCAAAGTGCTTCTGACGGTGTTGCTCCTGCACCTTGAGCGCCAGCCCGGACCCCAGGATGCCCTGAAGGGAGAGGTCAGGCCCTGAAGTCAGCCCCACCCAGACTCTCCCAGAGCCCCAGCCCGGCTCCCAGCAGCAGGACGACACTGAAGCCAAGGGGAGGAGGAAAGATCCCTTCTTTCTCTTCCAGAGAGTAGGAGCTGGGTTAAGTGGAGCCTTAAAGCCAGGGCTTCCTGACTCTGCCACTTCCCTGCAGTGAGACCCTGGGGGCCAGCCTCCTCTCTGCTGCATCTCACTCGCTACCACATCTCACTCTCTACCACACGGAAGTAGGATAAAGGTACCTACCGCATAACTCTGTTAGGAAAAAAAGTGAGATAATGTAATAGGAACTGCCTAGTAAGGAGTATGATGCAGAATAGATTCCCAGTTACTATTAAGGGAATTTAAAAAATATTTTAGTTGCTTGAATTGTCACTTGAGGCTTTTACTCTGGCTGGAATCCCTCTGAATTGTGATCTGTTTTGATTTCCAGGTCGGACTCTCATGTGAATTACACAGGTAGGAACACACCCTTTTCAAGTCAAGAGAGAATTTACAGACCAAGTCGCACCCTCACTGGCCCTCACCTGTTACAGATAAGGAAACCGAGAATCAGAAAGGCCAAGTGCCCAAGGTCAAACAGCTTAGAAAAAAAATAGACCAGGTAGGGCTACAGTGGTCAAAGAACGTTAGCCACAAAAGGATGGGAGGTGAAGGGCAGGGAAGAGGGTTTGTTATACAAGAAGGTTCTCTTCAAGTTTTGTGATTAAGAGCCAGGCTTGGAATGAGCAGACCTGGGTCCCTGGCTCCACAACCCAAAGCCCTGTGACTGTGGAAACTTCACTAACCCAATTAAGCCTCGGTCTTCTCATCTGGAAAATGGAGATATATGTAGCGCCAAACTCCTAATGTTGTCACAAAGATTAAGTGAGATGGTGTAGGTAAAGCATTTGGCATGAATCTAGGGCACACTATGTTCAACAAATGCTATCTATTATTATTGCTGTTATTACACTGATGGGCACTGAGCTTTGGGGAAGTTATTCTATCACGGGTCAAAACTTATTCTTGAGGGAAATGCATTTTTTATATAAACCAGCAGATGACAGGGCAAGGGAAGGGAACTCACATATACAAAGGACCCGCTATGTGCAAGGAACACGTGGGTGAAAGACATAATCTCAGCTCCCCAGGAGCTCACAGTCTTCTGGGCAGGCAGATTTGGAAATGTGCAACCCCAGCATGGGGTCTGAAATGCCTTTAAAGAGCTATGCCCAGAGGAGGGAAGGACTAACTCAGCCTAAAGAAGGCAGCATTGAAACTGGGTCTTGAGGATAAATAACAAGGTCCTACGGTACAGCATGGGGAACTATACTCAATATCCTGTGATAAACCATAATGGAAAAGATTAAAAAAAAGAATGTCTCTATGTGTATAACTGAGTCACTTTGCTGTACAGCAGAGATGGGCACAGCATTGCAAATCAGCTATACTGCAATTAAAAAGAATTAAAAAAAAAGAAACTGGGTCTTGAAAGAGGAGTAGGTGTTTGGGGGGATCACTCCTGGCAAAGGGATCAGCACAGCCTACGGAAGAGAGACAGGAAACCACGCTACGGGGATGGTTATTGAGTTGATAGAGCTGGAATTCAAGATACGAGACGATGGAAGATGAGGCTGGAAAGTTGAGCTGGGGCCAAGCGGTGAGGGGTCCTGCCCATCACACTAGGGAGAACACCAGAGATACTCACCGCTGGAAGGGCGAAAAAGGAGACGCCGATTAAGGAAAAGGTGGCTGCGATCAGACGGCCTTCCCACGTTTTGGGTGTCTTGTCTCCGTAGCCAATGGTGGCCAGTGTGATCTGAAGAGAGAAGAGTTCAGACATGAGGCTTCCCAGGGAGAGGAAATTAATGATGTATCAGCTGAGCTTCACCTACAAGCCTTTGTGCTGACCGGGGTGCTGTTGTCGTTTAGAATAAGATTCCCACGGGAGAGATGGTGCTAAGTACCAGCGAATTTATACGGGAGCCTTGAGACCACACCTGTTTCTAAGTTAAGGATTTCTTCCCTATAGTCAATCAGTCAACGAATATTTCAATAATTGCAAACATGTGCATGCGATATACATTCATGTGTATATCTGCCTATGTGTGATTTTGTGTATAGCCATGATTCTAAATATATGTGCTCTTGTGGGGTATTCATATGCATTGTGTGTATATGTGTGCATGGCTAAGGTCTGTGCCCGTGTCTGTCCTGGTATGAGCTGAATATTCCTGTGTGTGTTTACATGTGTAGGTTATCAGCAGAGGGTGTTGGTCTCCTGCCAGCTCTCCATCAGGTTATGAACGTGGAAGGCAGGCTTTCGGACCAGTTAAGAGTGTGGCTTCTAGCACCCAAATGCCTGAGTTCAAATCCCAAGTCAACCACTAACTGGCTCAGAGATCGTCCTTGAATTAGTTACTCAACTTCATGCCTCAGTTTCCCCATTTTTAAAAGGGGGCTAATAAGAGTTATTTCAGCTTAAAATAGATTTATAAATGTAAAGTGCCTAGAGCAATGCTTTAGTGCCACATGTCCTGTGGGTGTGGGGCTGTGTGTCTCTAGGTGTGTTTGAGGGTCTGGGTACACACATCTACATCTGCCACTGTGTCTGTCTGCACAGCATGGCTTGGTGGATGACAGCCTACGACGAATGAGATAAGGTACCTGAGTGACCGTAGGACCAGACTGTTGAGAGCTCTGACTTCTTATAAACACTATGGAAAAGCCCCTTCCAAGGGCCTACCCTGCAGGGGGCGTCTCCCAGGGGCAGGTTCAGAAATGGAGGAGGCCTCCCCTCCCCTGTGGCTGCAGAACGCAGTGGCCCCACCGAACGCATCCATGCCACGCCCTCTGTCTCTCTCTGTCCCTAACAGCCAATCCCCACCGGGCAGCCTTCAAGGTGGTGACTCACCAGACCCCACCAAAGGGCATCCGCGTAGGTCTCAAACTCCTCTTTCATCTCTTCTCCTTGGGCATCCACCTCCGGCACATCCTTCTCAACCAGGTAGACGAGAAATGAAGAAAGGATGAGTGTCAGGAACCCGATGTACCAGGCGGTGATGAGCTCCTGGGAGGGCAAAGCGGAGACAGGGAGGGGGTCACGAGTGGAGGCTGGGCGGAGGTTGGAAGCAGACACACTGGAGCTGGAGTCCAGGTTGCCCGGCTCTGTGACATGGGCAAGTTATTTACTTTCTCTGTTCCTCATCTCCCATCACTATAAAGTAGGATCAGTAATATGGTCATTATTTTCATCATTAACAGAACAAGTGTATAGCTCTAGGAGGAGAGGAAGATTTCTGCGATCTCTATATCACAGCTCAAGGGCCTTCCCCTGGAGGCAAGAAGGCAGGAGAGACTGGCCACTGCCTCTGAGACAAGGCTCGGGACTCAGGAGAGCCGATCCTACCCAGGACTGGGCAGGGCAAGGACAAAGCTCGTTTCTACTGGGACAGGGACGGATAGCAATGGGGAGCTATCCTGGCAGAGCGGACGGAGCTGTGGACAGGGACCCAGCCCTGCCACTAACTGACTGTGTGTGACTCTGGGCAAATGACCCCTCCTCCCCAGCCTCAGTTTCTTCATTTTTTTTTTTTTTTTTTTTTTTTGCAGTACGCGGGCCTCTCACTGTTGTGGCCTCTCCTGTTGCGGAGCACAGGCTCCGGACGTGCAGACTCAGCGGCCATGGCTCATGGGCCCAGCCGCTCCGCGGCATGTGGGATCTTCCCGGACTGGGGCACGAACCCATGTCCCCTGCATCGGCAGGCGGACTCTCAACCACTGCGCCACCAGGGAAGCCCAGTTTCTTCATTTTTAAAATGAAGGGACTGGACCAGAGAGTTCCAAAAAGTGCCACAGACACTTCAAATGCAGACAGGTGTTTTTTATGTGATGCGGTCACCTACTGATTTAGACCATATTACACATTAGCATAGATTACACTAAAACCTATTATTTCATGGATATTCCTGCATGACAGACTAGGACATGTACGTAAACAGGAGAAAGCTGATTTAAAGGAAAACGTTGAGGAACAGTAAGGATGGTGCAGAGATATGGCAAAGATGGGCAAACCACTGAGGTTTCAAACATCCTGACCATGACAAGCCCTGAGGTGCTTTCTATGTCTTTCATTCTATTCCAGTCCCAAGGGTTGCTGTGGTTACTGTGGTAGGTTGGGCAGCAGAAAGTCAAAGTCATGGGCGAACACCACCTGGAGATTAGGCCCGTCTTCATTCCTGCTGAGTCATCACAGAGGATGAAGCTGTTCATGTGGATGGAGCTCATCTATCTGACCATCTGCGGCCAGTCAGCTGGCTTTATGGGTGAATCGCATCGCGCTGACAGGGCTGCTTTCTGCCTGCTTCTGTGCCTTTGTTCACCTTGGTCCTCTCTCCTCCCTGTCCCTCCCCATGGGACCAACCAGAGAGCACTGAGTCATCTTCAGACTCACGTCACCTCCATTATGATGTTTGCTCCCCCAATTAGAGCTAGGGTTCATTTCTAGCTTTCTTTCAATGCCTTCACTATTTTCCAAACAAACTTTCAAACCTCCATTATGATGTTTGCTCCCCCAATTAGAGCTAGGGTTCATTTCTAGCTTTCTTTCAATGCCTTCACTATTTTCCAAACAAACTTTCAATCTCTAACACTTTCTTATGCTCATTTGCTTAGAGGCCTGACCTTCCCCACAGCATCCCGTGCACAGTGCACTCGTGTGAGTTTACAGCAGAGAGGTTAGCTGAGATGCTGCAGGCAATCCAGCCAGTCCTTCCCCTCCGTGAGTGTCTGCCCCGCTGGGGTTCGAGAAGGAAAAGACGAATTGGATCGTCCTTCCCCAGTGGCTGCGTGAGCACGACCCTCTTGCTCTGTTAGGTGTGATTCTGGCGTGCCTAAGCTTTCTCATACCCTCTGGCCCCCAAACGCAAGTCAGAAGTTTCACCTGGTGCTTAAGCGGAGAAACAGCTGTCCACGCACACACAGAAGCACTGGCTGGGTGGGATTAGGAGCTGGTATAAAGGTCGTCCCTGAGGAGTGAAATGTGTCCCCACTCTGTGCCCTGCAGTCATCTCAAAGGCTATTCAAGGCAATTCCGCCTGGAGGCAGTTTTCGCCAGCAGTTCTGTGGCAGAACACACGCCTGAGCCCCCCTGCAGTCAGGTGCGGGCTGAGGGCCTGGGGTCCAGCCAATGTGGGGGGGTGATGGGAGCTACTTCCTGCCTTACATCCATTCTAGAGGATGCTCTGGGCTCCCCTTCCCTTGCCTTGGTGACTCAAGGCTCATTTCCAAGACAGATGAGGACCACCCAGCCCACATGAGACACTGTGTGAGTGAGAAGACACCCACATCTTTTGTGCTAAGTCAGAGACTCCAGGGCTTATTTGTTTTGGAAGCAGAGCCCGGCTGATCCTAACTTTAGTAAGAGTGTTAACTTTAAAGTCTAACCCTGTGCAACCCTGTATGGGCCCGTCACTCTTCATCTCTGAGTCTCCAGGGGAGTCAAGCATGGAACTTGGCCCAGAGAACACGTTTTCTGAATGAATGAAGAAATGAATTGGTAAGTGCCTGTTCACCAGGCTCAGAGAAGGAACTGGTCTAAGCTCTTGCAGTTAGTAAATGCTGGACTCAAATCCAGGTAAGCGCTTACCTCCTGAACACACTGCCTGCCCCGGAAGTGAAGGCCAGCCTTATAACTGCTCTGCAGCTTCGGCACAGTGAAAGGCTGAAGGCTCGTCTAGTGGGACTGTTGGGGGAAGGATGGGATACAGAGCTTGCCAAGCAGTTGTTTTGTCTGCCTTTGGTCTCCTGCCACATACTTGAAGTTCTGCCCGCCTGGCATCAGTTGTGGGGTCTGGCGGTGGCGCGGACCATTTTTCCCAGGAATTACATAGCAAACATCCAACTGTCATCTATTCTAGTCTGAGGGAGCACAGGACAAGGACCGTAAGCAGCCCTTTTAGCCCTGATTTCCACTGGAGCTGTGAATCAGCTCAGCTCCATGGAGACAAGTTTAGGTATTGCTGACAAGTCCTCTGATAAAAGACAAAATAGAAGGTCGGGTGAAGAAAGAACTCTGAAAAGAAAGCCCTGACCTCCCCGAGCCTGTGGCAAGAAGTAGCACAGATGGGGAATGACACATGTATGGCAAGAAACTGCATCCTCCAGTGAGAGACTCCGGGTGTTTTAAATTTGTATTTCATTTTCTGTATATATTTACTTGTATGTTTGTGAAGAAAAGCATGTTTGAAATAATCCATGCTACCATTAATGAGCATTTACTATTCACCAGGCACTTACATGTACCTTTTCTTATGTGAGCCGCTGGAAGGATTCACATTTTAACCACTGGGGAAGCTCGTATAAAGACAGAGCAATGTTCTTAAAGTCTTACGGCTGGAAGGCAGCACAGCTGAAATTTGCACTGAGCTGCTGTCTGACTCCTGAGCTCCTGTATTCTACGATGACATGCCGGCATATCTGGGTGTGCACTGAGCTGGAAGAACCCAGGAGTTAGCTGTGTGGAGGCAGTCTGGGGTTGCCAAGTGGGGATGGCATGGTGCTGTTAACGCATATAAGGGAAACTCTGAGCTCCCCAATGGCAACTTGCCCCAGGATCACTGCCTTTGGTGCAGTTCCCCAGAAGCAGAGCCTGAGACAGAAACTCAGGAGCATGTGATGATTGAGGGAGGGTCTCGGGAGAGAGGGAGTGAAAGAAACCAGACAGGGCAGGAGACAAGAGCTCAGCAAGGATGTGGTCTCTGCTGGACCTCCTTCAGCCTGATCCCACGGGGAGCTCTGGAGTGTGAACTGCACCACAGGGCTGGTCCCAACACAGGAAAGGTACTTGTGTCAGTCAGTCACCGGCTGTGTGCTTCCCTCATGTGGGGGAAGGAAGATGAGAACAGTATAAGCTCCTGGGCAAGGCTGCGCTCCTGTATGTCTCCAGAGAAGGGGACAGCTGGGAATATTAGCGGCTAACTCTCATAGCAGCTGAGGGCTGAGCACATCCTCCCGGTAAAGGTAGCCTGGTCAGGGCACCAACCGTGTCCATTGTACCCACCAAGCCTGGCACAAGAAGATGCTCTTGTAGTGACAAAGGTAGCTTTGGCTTTATCCCCTGAAGAACACCCATCCCAGGGGTCCTTCACTCCGATTTCTCCTGAACTGGCCTCGGAGTGTGAGGTTTTTCCTGCCACTCAGAGGTTTTTGCTTCATTTCTCCAGGGTCCGGCTGAGGCAGGGATGTTAACACAAAGTGCCACCAAAGGTCTGGGCTAACCATAGGAAAGAAACACAGGGAGCACGACAGAGACAGCTCCAGACACGCTGGACTCTGCCTGCCTGGGTTTCCACACCTGCACAAGCACGTGGGACTCTGGGAGAGATCAGGCCAGGTCCCACTCATCCTGGCTTCTCATCTCCCTTGGCGAGGCAAGAGCCACCACGACCAGCAGCAAATCACTGAGCACAGGCTCTGAAGCCAGACGGCCTGGGTCTGTGCTGGTGGGCAGCTCACGTCCTCTTTCCAGATCTGCTTCCTTAGCACTGAAATGGGGTAAGAACAGTGCCTGACCCCGGGGGCGAGCTAATCTGTATCAAACACTAAATTCTAGGCACCTGTGCTTCTGGCTACGTAATAACAATAGCAACTGAACCACATCAATGAACTGGGTGTATTCTAAGGGCTTTTTACCCTGAGGTGAACGCGTTATCATTTCCATTTTATAAACGGCAGGAGAGAAGACCCAGAGGGGTTACAGGAAATCTCCAAAGTCCCATCAATAGAGTCTGGGTTCAAACCAGTCTGCCGGATTCCAGAACCCTTCCCTCCCATCCCATGCTGGTTTGCAGTGGCTCATTTCATCCTCTCCACAATCCGGAGGTACAGGCATTATCATCCCAGCTTTAGGAATGAAGGAAAACTGAGGTCAAAGGGGGTTGAGTGACTTGGCCAAAGTTGTTTGCATTTGGTGCGGCTGAGACCTGAGCCCGGGTCTACCTGCGTCTGCTGGCTGCGGCACACCTGTGTGTGCTTCTCCTTCCTGCTGCTGCTTCCACCCCCATCTTCACTGTCATCATCAGTGGGCAGGACAACCACCCTCTGGGCATGCTGTCAGGGAGGAGATGCCACGGATGGGCCTAGGTGGGCAGGAAGCCAGTGCGGTCTGGCCTCTTCGCAGCGACACTTACTTTGCTGTGGGCGCAGATGGCCGAGCCCAGGAGCTTCCAGGTGCCGCCCCTCCGGTCCATGCGAAGCATCCGCAGTATCTGCAGGAAGCGCAGGCTCCGCAGGGATGTGGCCAGGACATTGCCCTGGTTTCCCACGGCAACCACCGGCACAGAGGCAATCAGCACGAAGATGTCTGGAGAGAGGACGGAGGGTGGCAGGGGAGGGGGAAAGGAGGTCAGGCCAAGGCACGGGAGCCGCCACAGGCAGTCGGCGGCAGACGAACACAAGCTAAACGCTGCTGTGTTAAATCGTGACGTGGACCGCACGTGATTCGCGTTCTCCTGTGACAGGTGAGGAAACAGGAGCTCTGAGCGTGAATGCCCTCCTAGGGCCACGCGGCCGGATGTGGCCGACTTGGGACTGGATGCAGCAGGCCTGCTGGACTCCAGCGCTCACTCTAACTCCTAGGGAAGCTCCAAGGCCCTCCGGGGGTGGCACTCGGGGGCCCCTCTCCAGCCGAGAAAGGATCTGGGCTGCCCAGGTGGTGGAGATGAAGCCTGAAGCTCAGATGCTGCTTTACTGTGGGTTTTCCCTGCAAACAGCCCCTGAGACAGGGACGAGGCTGTGGCTGATTTAATGAGAAATGATCTCAGGAAGCAGAAGTGAGGGGAGAGGGGGGCGGGGAAAAGGCCAGTGCAAGGGATGTTGTCAAGGCTGCTGCTGGAGACTCTGAGCTGTAGGCAGAACACCTCCCACCACTGTCCCTCTGAAAGATGGGAGCTGGGCCATCTGTCCACCAGATCCTGTTCCCTGCTGGCTGAGGGGGTCGTAACGTCCCCACACTCACCAGCTCCACTGCCTGTGACCTCCCTCAGCTTCAGAGAAGGCCCTGGGGTAGACTGTGGGAAAACATGGGGCCCACCCCAGAAGTGGGATGCTGCTGTCAGGAGGTGACCTAGAAACGTCTACCAGAGCTGTGACTGGTGGAAGCAGAGGCCGAGGGGATGAGGCACTTCTGAAAGGGCCAAGCTGGCTCCTGAAGTTAAATGGCTGAGGATGGAAGAAAGAGGGCCCTGGTCTCTTTCTTATTCCCTTCAATGCCCTCCCCTCAGCTCCCGGATCCGTTATCCCCCCACTGTACTGCAGGGGGCTAAGCAAGTAAAAAGGATCCCATGATCAAGTAAAACTGAAAAAAATTCAATTAAACAGGTTTTGCTACTGCAGGACTTCTCAGAGCCTTTAATATGCTAATAGGCCCTGTGGCTCTCAACTTTACCAATGAAGTCCAGCCTTTCTCCAAAGATTTTGACCTGTCTGAACTGTTTTTGTTTGTTTGTTTTGCAAGAGCATCAGGATTCCAGGGAACACATTGTAGGAATGTTTATCCACTGGGCAAAGTCCAAACTTCTGAAAACCCTATGTGATCCAGCCCCTGGGAACCTTCTAGAAGCATGTGTGGTTTGCTGAGCCCACAGTGTCCTCTCACGCCTCTACACCTTTGTTTGTGCTGCCGCCCAGCTTGGATTAGGCTCCTTGATCTACACCAGGTGCGACTGCCGAAAAAGCTGGCACTCCTTCCACCATGTCCAAGCATCTCCCAGGTGTGCCTACGCCTGGGGAAAAAGTAGTGCTCAGACACCTGGGTACCAACAGGTCTATATCCCTGGCCAGGCTTCTCAGTCTATCTGTGCAAAGAAAGCCGCTTATCACGTTTGTAAAAGAGGAAACAAAACCTAGGTGCAGGGTAAATGTGACTTAAGTCTACGACACTCTGACAGGACAGCAAATTCTGGCCCAGAGGGACCCATCCACGCCGAGAATGGCAGGGTCTGAGGCTGCTTCGAGCAAGGAGGCCATGATGTGTGTGGATGTGATGACCAGCCTCTTGTCAGACACACAGAGAAAAGCAACATTTCCCACAGGGGCCACGTTACGGGAGAAGTTGAGAGGAGTGGAACAGAAGATGTAGCAACATCAGGAAAGAGGCCAGCAAGGATGGTGGAGGCTGAGGCCCAGCCTTGTCTCTCCAGGAAGGCGGGCAGGGGAACGTGATCTGGAGCTCTGGTACAATCCTGGAATAGTGGAGACATCTCCACGGGGAACGCCCCTGTTCCGGAGGGGCCCAGGCTCCACATGCTATGACATCCTCTAACTTGGCAGGAACCTCTGAATCTGGGCACCGTCGATCACAAAGTCATCTCCCCCACCCCCTGCCAACACACACACACACACACACACACACACACACACACACACACACACACGCACACACACTGGATAGGTCACCCCTAAAAGAAGTCAGCTTAAGACTTAAAAGAAAGACAGGAAAGAGGAAGGGGAAGGAAAGTTGGGGGCTGCCATGGACTGAACGTTTGGGTCCTTTCAAATTCATATGTTGAGTCCTAACCCCCCGTGTAATGGTATTGGGAGGTGGGGCCTTTGGGAGGTGATTAGGTCATGAGGGTGGATCCCCCATGCATGGCATTAGTACCCTTATGAAAGAGACCCCAGCGTGCTCCCTCGCGCCTTCCATCATGTGAGGACACAGCAAGAAGACAGCTGTCTAGGAAGTGGGAACTGGACTCTCACCAGAACCCGGCCATGCTGCCACCCCAATCTCAGATGTCCAGCCTCCAGAACTGTGAGAAATAAATTTCTGTTGTTTATAAGCTACGCTGTCTGTGGTGTACTGTTATAGCAGCTGTAAAGGACTCAGACACGGTAGATAGACATGGAAAGAGGACAAAGGAAGAGAGAAAAAAAATGTGAAAAAAAATCAGTAACTACCAAGTGCTCCAAACGTGCACGTGTGCACGTGTGCGTACACACACCCACCCTCCTTGCACTCAAAATTCTAAGCAATAAACAAAACCCTCAGATTTCCAACCTCAGCAGCAAATGGGAAGAAGGAAGAGAGGCTTCAGCCGACAGTGAGGCTGGTACCTGTCCTTTGTGTGAGGCAACCTGCAAACGTGGCAACACAGCCCCAGGAGGCACGGAGAGAACTTGGCGCCTAGGACAGGGGAGGGGTCCAGCTCTTCCTCCCTGGCTGGGTCATTCGTACCCACAGGGCTGTGTCCAGTCTCGGCAGGTCACTTTTTAAAAGGGGAGTGAGGAATAAGCAGCAGCTCAGAGGAGAGGGTCTATGATGCTAAGAAAATGGGCTATAAGATGGAGTTGAAGCCGCTAAGCACATCCCTCCCAATGAAAGGAGACTGCTGGAGTGGAGGGGAGGAATAGGATGGCTGAACTCGAATATCTGAAGAGAGTCAGAGGAGTTAAGATGGAATGAATACCCTCGAGAGGTGGTGAGCGCCCCGTGACTGGAGGTATGCAAGTAGAGTCTGGGGGACCACTTAAAGGCTGCTGCAAAGGGGGCTGGAGCATCAGACAGGAGGGCATCTTCAACCAAACGCTCTTGAAGGTCCCTTCCAGCCCTGACGTTCTATGATCCTCTGACTTTAACCATCCCTAGGAAGTCGAAGCTCCAAGACTCCTAACCATCACTGCAGGTAGATTTCGTCCTGTCACTGTATGACTTTAGCAGGACCTTCAGATGGGAACATGGTGGGGTGCACCAACAGGTGTGTGTGAGAGCTTCCACCTTCTTTGCTATCAAAATGCCTACACCTGGGTGGAGGGGTCTCCATGACACCTCCCCAAAGCAAGGTGGGTCAGGACACAGCATGATGGTGGCGAGGGGGGTCACAGGTGCTAGATTCTTCCAGACTGGGTGTTAGGATGGAAGAATTACCTCTGCGGCCCTACAGAGGTCATTCTCAACCAGCAATGGTGTCACGCCTCCCATCCCCACCGTGGCCAGTCGAACTGCACGGGCAGTTTGGCTGTCACGGTGACTGGGATGCTACTACTCCAGGGACTGGGGTTGCCCCACATCCTGCAATGAGCTGTGGCTCCTTCACGACCCAAATGCCAAGAGTGTCTCCCACCCGCCTTAAGAATTCCTGCCCTGTGGACTCATTATAAAGAGAAGCCACGGGGGCAGGAAATCCACCTGCTGGAGGATTGAAGGGAGGGTCAGAGGCGGGGCGGGCCCCCACGATGCTGCATGGTTTCCCAGAAGAACAGCGTCTGCTTAAAATTGCCTCAGAGAAATAATGCACCAAAAGAAGGGGATGAGGCACCCCCGGGCTCGGGGTCAGGGCTTACCCAACATGCACAAGGGCTTCCTGGCAAACTTCAGTCGTCCCCGCCAGCCTTTGTATCGGCAGCAACACCCAGCAGCCCAGATCCTCAAAGCAAACTCGGCTCCGAAGATGAAAATAGCAAATGTTTCCTGCGTTGAAGCACATGTGGAGAGACACATTAACCGGGACCCAGTTGTCCAGAACTAGTGATTTCTGTCCGTAAGTTCTGAAGAGCTGGATTTCTGTTGTCGCTGGTTTGGTGGTAGAGCGGGTAGGACAGGCTGATCACCTCCATTCAGTTTGGGGCAGTTCCTGTCTTCACTCTGATGTGCTAACTGTCTCTAACATTAAGCCTTTTTTCTATGTTTTTGTTCTAATGGATCATTTAAAAAAAAATCCCTTTAATGTACTAAAAGCCCCCAGGAAGTTCAGTTGGGTTGGAAGGAGAGGAATCAATGATATTGCCCAGCCGGTGTCTGGTCCCTGGTATTGCTAATCGTGGCCAATGGTTACTGAGCACAGCTCCTGGGCCAGGCACCACCGGAAGTATTTTATAATACGACCCTCATCTTGTATTTTGAAAAACCCAGGCTGGGCAAGGAGTGGCTGAACAAATGTCTCAAGGCCAAAAGTGGCAAAGAAGGAATCCCAGGCAGGTGATCAGGCTCTGAGCCCGTCAGGACCATGCTATGGCGTCTCCCGGGACAGCGGGTTTGCATCTTCCCTGCTGAGCCTCCTTTGTGGGTCAGATGGAGACACCTTCACCCCCACTGCTTGGTGACCTCCCTGGGGCCCTTGGGGAGCTGCAGCAATCCTCGAAACTTAGTTCCTGGAACTGGATGGCTTCCCAGGAGTCATCTGCTCAGGTCTTAGCTTCAGATCTGCCCTGTAGACTGTCAACACCTGCCCTTGGAAGGAACCTGCTGATTCCGGCACCACGGACACGTGGTTAGCTCAGTGGGAGGCAAAGGTTCTGCTACTTCGTAAACCCTGATTGGGGGCTGGCATCCCTTCCCTGTGCAGGGGGTGGGGCCTCACCCTAGAGAGGTGGGTTGATCCTAATCCAGGAAGGCGTGGTCATTCAAAAGGCCAGCTGGAGAAGGATCCAGCCCTTCCTGGGAGCCTCCTCCTGGCCCGGTGTGGAGGCTGCACCAGCCTATCGGCGTGTGCCCCTCACCGTACACTGCTACATCTTTTAGGTGAGGGTGGGAGGAGACTGAGTCGGGGTGTTAGGTAACTTGCCCGAGAATTCTAACTGCACGCTCTCTCTGCCGCACCACGGGATACAGACTGGAGAGTAAAAACAGGCAGAGGCCCAGAAGGGAGGTCCTGGAGTGCTCATGCAGAAATGGGATTTGTTGCTTGGCCTTGAAGGAAGAGATCCTCAGGGTTTAGGGAGGAAAAGCAGAGAAAGGGTTGGGACGAAACATGCCTTTGTGTTACTGTCAGAGGGTTGGGAAGCTGTATTTTATCATTTAACCAGTGGGTACTGGTGTTTGTATTGACCTTGTTTATGTCCCCTTATCTCTAACCTGGAATAACACAGGCCAGCCATTCCCTGCTCCACCTGTGCCCCCAGCAGACCTCAGCAACTGATCCACCAATGCTTTCTCCTGGGCCTGGACTTGGCCAGAGACTCCAGGAAGCCAAAACCGGTTGGGCAGAACTGCACCCAAGGGCCTCCTTGTCTTCATCGTTGGCGGTCCCACCAGAGCATCTACCCCCGCAGCACAGCACCACGGGGCAGGCGCCTCCTCACCAGCAGCAGAAGCCAGTCTCCCGAAACAGTCTCGTACTCCCTGAAGGTGGTCAGGACGGCCAGAATCAAGCACCCAAGGACAATCAGGAACCTAGAGGGGAAGGAAGAAGGAAACTAAGGAAGCGTCTAGTCTTGGATTGCGCCGAGGCAAGACTGCGAAGGTGTCAGACGGGATGAAGCTACAGCATCCGTTCGACATAGGTGTGTGCTTTATCTGTGACCCCATTTAACCTCATAACACACCTGAAAGGCAGGTAGGAATTATTGCTCCAGTTAAAGAAAACAGGGCTGAGAGAGGTGAAGCAATGTGCATAACTTTTACTTTACCAGCTAGTTAGTGGAAACAGTGAGAATTTGAATCAGATCATCGGGTCCCAGCCCTGGAGGGCTGCAGATGCCTTGAAAAACCAAAGTTACCGCAAGCTTTGGTAAATCAACGGGAATATGAATATGTCAATAATGTGTCCTGCTCATATAGGTCTATGTTTTTCAAATATATGAAAACGTTCTTAGAATAAAGACAAATTCATCCAACGATTGATAAATTCAGTGATGGCGTCTGTCACCATATCTTCATATTATTATTATTATTTTTTTTACAGTCAATGGTTACTAAAGGAAACAACCTCTTTCAATTGGGGGCCTTTAGAATCGATTTTGAAATTACCAAGGGTGCTTCCTGCTAGAAAGAACAGAAGCCACCGCGATGCACAGTGCACATTGAAAAGTCACTGCGAGCTCATCTGGTTCATGGCCCTGCCTCAGGCAGAAGCTAACTGCAAACAACCCTTTGAGATTATTATGTTTATAAACTCCCTGTGTGTGAGGGGGGTGATGATGGTGGTGGAGGGACAGTGTGTGTGTGTGCGCGCTTCACTGTTTCAGCAAAGAAAAAGGTTCTCCCTGGCTCTTGGTGGAGAGTCTTTGGTTCAATGGTCAGCACCGGGTTCCCTGGGTGTGTAAGAGGGAAATTACAAGACAGGGTCCATGCAGGAGGCTGGGTCACATACTCCAAGCTCTCCTGCTCTGTGTAATCTGGCTCTGTGCCCTGCTAGGTTCCAATCCATGCTTTTTTGGTTTGTGTAAGTGGGTACCCACTTGTACATTCATCCATCCATCCATCCATCCATCCAATATTTATATGGCAGGCACTGGGGAACACAGAGCTGAAATTCAATGAAGAATAAGCTGGATGCGTCCTCCTGAGCTCAGAGCTCAGACAAACAGGAAGCGATCTCGTGGTGTGACAGTAAGGACCATGAGGTAAGGAGGCCTGGAAATGTCTGCTCCTGGCCCTGGATTGGACCAGAGTCCTGGCTCCGGCCCTTGGTGATCCTTCCTGATCACATTTTCTGATCAACAGTGCAGCTGATCTGCAGACCTGAATCCATGTTTCCAACCCTGCCTACGAACCCAAACAAGATTTTCAACTCCCTCCTGTGTTTGGCCACTTTATTTAAATTCATGACTCCTGATCCATAGCTGGAATCTGCCTTCTCTTCATCCCAAATCTTCTCAGGTGATGATGACGACGATGATGATGACAGTGACAACTGTAACAACGTCAACACCCCCCACCACTCTTTAGTGAGCAGTTGCTACATCTATCAGCTCATTTATCCTCACAACTGCCTCCCAAGGTAGATACGATCATTCCCATTTTAGCAATGAAGAAATTCCTCAGAAGGAATCATTACCGTCAGGACAACTGTGTTGTCAGTAAAAAGACCATACAGTTTGGAGTCCAAAGATATGAACTAGAAAGAGGCTCTGGTACGTGATCTTGAGCAGCTCACTGATTCTGGGAACCCCAGTGATCACGTCCATAGAACGAGAATAACAAACCTGCCTAGAGATCACAGTTATTGTGAGGACCACAGGAGATAACGGATGGAGAGTCGTTCAGTCCACTGTTTAAGATCACGCAAATGATGCCTGGTGCCTGCCCAGACACACACGCATCCCTGGCTGGACAGGCTCTGGGAAACGTGCTCTTAGACGATTCTACAAATGCATATTCTTGCTCTCTCAAGACTTGACTTTATTCATTCAAGGGCTCTGGAGATAAGATCTAGATTAGAATCCTCTCCCTCCTCTCATGCTGTGTCATCTTAGGCAAGTGACACAACCTCTCTGCATCCTGATTTTCTCATATGTAAAATGGATCCAATAAAAGTGCTGTGCTCTCAATTTTTCAATGATATAATCTGTGTCATGGGCTTAGAAGAATGCCTGACAGATACTTAGCCTTCATTAAATGTTAGCTACTATTTTATTGTGATTTAATATCAATGCCTCTTCTGTCCTAGGCAGAGAGATGGCTTTAAGGGTCCAAACATGAATAAAACCTAGCCATCATTTCTCCTAGTCCAGTGGGGGAAACAGAGCACAAATAATCACCCGAGATGTGGTTGAGGTTATGATCTGAATGTCCACCACATGCTTTGGGAGTACAGCACTGGAAGCATGCCAGAGGCTGTGGCCAAAGGGGTGGAAAGATATGTGAGGCTTAGCTAGGGTTGACCCTATGTTTCGGTTTATCCAGGGCATTGCCCATTGTATGTGTTGACCTGGAGTATGGGCCCTTCGGCACTGTGGACACAAAACCCCATTCAATCTTCTCCTTTAGCAAGGGGTGTGAGCCTTCTATGATCTGGCTTTGCCTTCCTCACAGCCTCATCTCTTTTTGCTCTCCCACACCCGGCGGGCCGCGCTGAATCACAGCACTTCCTCAGATTCTCTTACCCTACCGGTGTCTGCCTCGACTCTCCCCTTCCCTGCCCGCTCCCCACACACGCCCCTTCATCTTCCTGCTGATACCTTGACAGTGCCGGTCATGGCTTTGCCTCCAGAGCCTCCCAGCTGCTGCCTGTAGGCTTCCTCATGTGATCCCTCCCTTAGGATCACAGAGCACCCTAAGGCATTTCTATTCCAGTACTGATCCTAACCCGTTATCATTTTGTAATCGTTTGTGCACTGTGTCATAAATAAAGCACTCTATCTTAACACCCAACTTGAGAATTCATCCTAGGGCAGGAACTGCCTTTGCCTAGTGAAACATTTTACTGATCCAGTTGAGGTGGAAGTTGCAACCCTAAAGGCACAAGACTGCTAAACCTCTCAGTAAGAAAAAGTAGCCAGAAATTGGAGACGGCGGTGGGGGGGGGGGTGGGGGCGGTTGGTCTTGAGGGCCGGGAATGACAAAGAGGAGAGGATACGGCCACATGCTGAAAGGGTGTTAGGTACAAGACTGGCTAAAATTACAAGATCGTGGTCCTGCAAAGACAATCGTCAACCATGGCCTTATGGAGTGGTTTTGTCTTTACCGGGCATTGAACATGGGGCTAGAGCCTGTGGCCTGGGTGGGGATATGTGTGGGGAGAAGGGAAAGCTTGATGTCCCACAGCTAAACTAATTCAGGAGGAACAAGAGTCCTTAGGCAGATTCTGGGACTCGACGCACAGTCCTGTACTTGAAATGTATGTGAATCTTGGGAAGAGTCTACGAGGTGTGTGCATGGTGACCAGGCCATAAAGTGACCCCAAACGAGCCATGCGCTTGTATAATCCTCATACCTGAGTGCAGGCTGAACCTTCGACTTGGTTCTAACAAGAGATTATGGCAGAGGTGATGGGATGTCACTCCCTTGATTAGGTTTCATTATGCGGCAAAGGCAATGGGATAGATGCGTCTGTGATTATGTTACTTTAGATAAGACTCCATCTTAGCTGGCCTTGAAGTGAGCTGCCATGTCGGGAAGGGTCTGTGAGGGCCACAAGGCCAGAAACTGTGGTGGCTTCTAGGACCTGATAGCAGCCCTGCATGAAACCTGACAACCAGCATGAAAGTGGGACTTCAGTCCTACAACCACAAGGACCAACAGTCAGGTGAGTTTGGAGGACTCCCAAGCTCCAGAAAGGAGCACAGCCCAGCCCACCCCTTGACTGCTGCTTTGTGAGACCCCAAGAGGAGGGCCCAGTTAACACATGCCCAGGCTCCTAACCCATGGAAACTGTGAGACGGTTCACATGTGTTGCTATAAGCCACTAAGTTAGTGGCAATCTGTTAGGCAGCAACAGAAAGCTAAGAGTGTGGATGGGAATCTGTACCAAGTGCATCCAGTTTTTATAGAGCCCCACCTCACCCCCTCATTCTTCAGATGATGTCTGGGCTGCACTTGTGTGTTTGGTCTGTGAGGCTCCACTCCTTGAGGGTGGTCTAGCTTGTTCCTCTCTGTATCCCAGTGACTACCCCAAACCCTGGCACTTAGGAAGAACCCATATGTGTTTAGAGAATGGATAAAAACAATTTCAGAGATGAGCAGTTGCCCTGTGGTTGGAATAGAAGGCAAGGGAAATAGGATGGGCCTGAAGGGGCAAGCCAGAGTAGGGTATGAACAGTTTTGTTGGCCAAGTGAGAGTTTGGACTTTATTCTGCAGAAGATCTATATCTACTACATCTGTAGGTATAGCCATATCCATATCTGTATCATCTTTATCTATTTCTATATCCACCTCCATGTCATCTATATCTGTATCTATATCATCATCAGTATCCACACCCGTATCACCTATGTCTAGAAAGACTGCTCTCTGACAGGACAGCAGTCAGGAAGCTGCTGTCATGGACTGACCTGCAGAGATGACAGGGGTTCCATGAGACAGAATCCTTCCGAAGTTTCAGCGGGACTTGCGACTACTGGGATGTGTAGGCTGGGCAGGAGGGGCATCTGGAGGCTCACGGGGGTTGGTGGGTGACAGGGTGGACCGTGTGGTGTTCACAGACTTCAAGAGTATGTGCCCCGGGGCCAGGACGACAGCAAAGATAAGCTACGCTGCGCACCTGCCGTTTGAGGTCTAAGTGGAAATATTCAGCAGGCTGGTCGAAATTCAAGTCTAAAGCTTAGGGGAGAGGTTGGGGCTAGAGACCTAAGTCCCCTTCAGCTCCAGTTGTGATTTTAGAGCCAGGTGAGGGGATAACTCATCCTTAACCTGTCACCAAAACGCAGTGTCACTGTGGTTCCCATCTGCAGGGGGCATGCAGAACCGGGCTTCAGCCAGGAGAGGGCAGCAAACACCTGGCGGAACGTGGCACTTCCTGGCATCTCCAGGAATTAAAAGCACCGGCAACCTGGGGAATTTACTTGCTGGGATTTGAAAACAATGATTAATTTATAAAGTGAAAAGCAGCGGGGAAGCCCTCTTTCACCCGAGAAGGGGAAACACCCTTTGGTCTCTTGCATAGTAAAGTTTATTCTTAAGATATGAACTTGATTTCAGACAGGAGGACCAAATGATCAGTCTCACAGATGGAAGCCAGATAGGTGTGGCTAGCCAGGGTCTTCCCTTCTCATCTTGTTTTGTCTCTCTCTCCCCCCCCCCCCCCATGCCTCACCAATTATTCGGTTACTTCCTCTGTCACTGTGGTTTCCTCCTCTGTAGCCCTGGCTGTTTCCCTCACTCCACTCCTCTCACTGCCCTCCCTCTCCTGATTTCTTTTCCTCTCCCCTCTGTTCCCCACCTAGCACTTCTCCCCCCCGACCCCCCTCCTGGGACTTGCTGAAGTCTTGGGGAGAGTCAACAGCTGTCCTTCTGTCTGCAGGGTCCTGGCTGTCTTTGCCAATGAGGCCAGTTAAGGTCAAGGGTCTTGACATACCCTTAAGCCAGACACCATCTCCTACCCACCTCTTCTCACCGGAGCTGGGCATCTGCCGACAGGAACAAAGCCAGACCTGCTGGAAATATCCTCTCCCAGGCTTCGTTCAAAGTAAGCCCAAGAGGGTGAAAACTCCAGCATCGACTTGGTCGTTTTCTTAGCACATCATTTTCTCTTTTACCCCAGATAGCAGCAATGCCAGCCAGGGGCATTGTCACCATTATATCTGTGCCCCCATTTTACAGATGAGGGACACAGCTTGCAGGCTCAGGCAGCGGGGTCACCAAAGGAAGGAAGGGGGGGCAGCGCTGCTGAGACCGGACCCTGTGCTGAGAGCGGTCACAGGGACTTGGGTGAGACTCTGCAGGGAACGGGGCCAGGTTAGAGCCAGCCAGAGAGGGGGAGGGCTGAGGCCCACAGTTCAGCTTCCCCTCTCCTCTGGACTCCAGTTTGGGGGAGAAAAGCTCAATTCCATTTCCAGGTAGTTCCCTGAGACCGCGGCTGGTTCCTGGGTCCTGGTAGGCCTCTTCCGAGTACCTGCAGCTCACCAAAGGTCCTAGACCGAGGGAGGAAGGTGGCGGCTGACCGCTGGACTCTCCTCCTTACACCCCCCATCCATGTGCCATGAAACGGGCATGTGTAGCATCACGCTCCCTAGCCAGGCGCAGCAGAACTGACCCCTGCGACGGGGCAGGTGTGCTGAGGCCACAGCTAGCCCACATGTCCTGATCTTTGGCTGCCACCCTCATCCTTGCTCTCCAGCAGAAGCTACAGCCTTCAGAGCACATCAGGATCCTACCGATCCCCCATGGAAACTCCCAGAGGTAAAGCGCCCACTGTGTGTCAGGGGCTCTCTTATTCCCTCCGAACCAGCCCCAAGGCCTCCTAGAATCTCAGTGCCCAGCCCAAGCGATTCTGAAGAAGCGACACACACCTGAGTTCTACTTCTAGCTCTGTGGTGGACTCATCGTAGGCACTTGAAGAAGCTTTTTCCTCTTCCCAGGCCTCAGTGTATACATCTGTGAAATGAGTGGGTTACAAGATCCAAAAGGCCTGTGAGGGAAGTTGTTGTGGGTTCAGGCCTCCAGCCCACCCTGGCAGGAGGGCCTGGAAGAGCTTTCACAGAAGCACAGGCTTGGGTTCAGGAGTTCAGATCTCAACTCTGTCACTTACCCCCTAGGAGACTGTTTCCTCATCTGTAAGTGGGAATGACCACAGCTCCTAATTCAGGGTTGTTGTGCATATGAGAAGCACACAAGGCCACGCTCGGAGGCTATGTGACACTGCGCCCGGCACAGCACGGAGGCCGATTCGTGTTAGCTACTGCAGGAGGGAATTTGAGCTTGGATGGGTCGGGCCTATGGCTGAGTGTCATGTGGCTAATGGAACTTTTTGCCATCTCTTCAGACCTGAGATTGTCCTTTAGAATAGGGAAATCAACTAGAACTTGGAAGAAGCCCTGGCAAGAAGATGTCTGAGTGCCACCATGCCCTGCACCGTCTATACCAAGTCTGAGTCATCACTTGTCTATTTCTGCAGGGACCCTGGGTGTCAGCGTTCTCAGGTCCATCCAGCCCTCCTAAAGGAAGCCACATTTAGTTTTGGGAGGTGGGAGGGTTGGAGTCTTCTGCCTGCGGACAGGGTTAGCAGCCTTCCCCAGACCAAGCGGTTCTGTTCCATGCCTCTGACCCCCTCATCATATCATCAGCTGAAATATACAACAGTCCCATTAACAGTGCCACCAACATGCTCTCTCCAGTACCCTGGTTTTCATTTTACACTTCCTGATAAAGGGGATGCTATCCTAGGGCTGGCAGGTCATATTCTTTTCCCCCTATAGGCTAGAGACAGGAGTTATGAGCTCTGTACTTCCGGCCCCAGCAGGACTCCTGGGCCATGCTGAGTGGCAGGCACAGTGGGAATCTGAACCAAGCCCGTGGAAAGAAACAGTCCATCTCTGGGTGTTTCCTTTTCTCCTCCCCAGAACAAGCCATATCTCTGAAACATCCTGAGATGTTAAAGTCAATCTGGCCCCCAATCCCCTCTCCCCATTCAATGGCATTCATCTCATCATCTGCAGTGTGCTTCCCGTGTGTCAGGCACTGTGTTAGGGACTGGCGTATCTGCAAAGCCTTGTTATTGACAAAGCATTTTTAGTCAACATCCAAACGCATTCCAAGGTAGTGGTGCTACAAAGTGATGTAAGGTTATATTTTAAGCTTCTTCTTCATGGTGCAAGCATCCACCATGCTCCCCTGGTAACCAGTACCAAAAAGGAGAAGAGTAAAGATTTTGGAATCTAGTGTTAACAGTCAGATCTTAAGATGACCCCAGTGAATCTTGCCTCCTGCTATGCACACATGTGGTTAATCCCCTCTGCGGAAAGTTGGCTGGGACCTATGGCTAGTTTCTAACCAACAGAATACAGTAAAGGTGGCATGTCACTTCTGGAGTTAGGTTATAAAAGACTGTGACTGCCACCTTGCTAGTAGACTCTCTCTTGCTGGCTGTATTTTTGGGAGGGGGTGGTGCACTGTGAAGCTTACGGGATCTCTGTTCTCGGGCTACGGCAGTGACAGTGCTGAATCCTAACCACTAGACCACCAGAAACTCCCTCTTTTGCCGGCTTTGATGAAGCAAGTTGTTCATACCTCCATCTTGGAGAGGCCCACATGGGATGGAACTCAATGTGGCCTTCAGCCAATGGCTAGCAAGGTACCAAGACCCTCAGTCCAAGAGCCTTCAAGGAACAAAATTCTTCCAATAGCTACAAAAGGGGGCCTGAAAGAGAGTCCTTCCCCAGTGAAGCCTTCAGATGAGACCCCAGCCCTGGCTGACACCTTAATCACAGGCTTTGTGAGAAACCCTGAGCAGGAGACCCAGGTAAGCCACGCCTGGATTCCTGACCCATAGCAACTGAGATGATAAACGTGTGTTATGTTAAGCTGCTAAGTTTTGTGGCGGCTTGTTATGCAGTAATAGATAACCAGTACTAGTTAACCAGGATCTGAATCTTGGCTCACCACCTAGAAACCAGATGACCTGGGGCAGGTTTATTTTTCTGAACCTCAGTTTCTCATCGACAACACAGGAGTGACAAATCAAGGGATCTTCCTTAACTTCTTCTTTATCCCAGTCTGCGTAGCTCAGAGATTGCACAGGGCAGCAAAAATCCTCCTAACTAAAGACCACTTCTCTAATGAGGTCTCCACGCACACATCCCCAATGATTTAACACAGCCTATACCTTGGGCATCACGGCCTTGAACTTCAGTCTCTGCCTCCCTATCAGGTACAGCGTCCAATAGTACAATGTGAACCATTTGCAAAGTGAAAAGGCAAAGCTTACAAAGGATGTAGGATTCCATGAAGTTGGTGGATATGATGATGGAGAGCTGTTCTAAATACACCAAAGCCATTAACAAGTGACAATCGTACTGGAACAACGAAAGACAAGTCAACTGATACTTCAAAGTGGGAAAAATACCATACAATCCTTCCCCCAGAATGTTGAGAAAATAAAATGTGAAGTTATATTGTATTATCATCTAGTTTCTGCAAAGAAAATATAACCTCAAATTAACACTCAATTGAGTCCTTTTTCATTGTAAAAATTAGAGCATAGTTGCAATTATAACCTCAATTTTGTGAACTATGAGATACAATAAACATGTTTTTGTATTTTAATTATATTTTTGTGATTACGTACTAATGAGAAATTTCCTTCACTGTTTAGTATGAAGTTTGGTCCCCATTTTCAGCAGATTCCCTTTAAGTAGATATTCACTGATTCCTAGTAACTGTGGAATAAGGGACCCTCTAAACCTACCTCATGGCATGGTCATGTGGACGAAAAGAGAACCACATATGTAGACTGCCTGGAATCCTGGTAATTACCAGGCATTCATCAGATGCCAGTTTCTTACCTCCTTCCTTCTCATCTTATGCTCACAGAGGAGAGTAAAAAGATGACTTTAATGGGATATAGAAAAAAATCATTTTGTCCTAAAAAAACTTCCCTGTTCTTGAAATGAGGCAAGAAAATCATATTCACAAAGAACCATAGACAAATCTGTATCTATATCTTGCTCTATGTATATCCTGTCCATATCCATCTATAGATTTACAGATGCGTAACGCATATGCAGGTTTTGACCATCTAAACCGGGAGTTAGCAAACTGCGGCCCTGGGGTCAAGTCCAGCCAGCTGGTACTTTTGTAAATAAATTTTCTTATACCACAGCCACTCTCCTTTGTTTATATATTGTCTGTGGCTGCTTCTGTGAGGCAACAGCAGAGCTGAGTAGCTGCAGCAGAGACCATTTGGCCCACAAGCCTAAAATATTTGCTATTCAGCTTTTTAAGAAAAAGTTTCCCAACTTCTGATTTAAACTAAGAGCCCAGGGCAACTGAATTCAATCGGTACCACCTCAAGATGTCTGACATGCCTAATTGCAGGGCAGAAAAAGATATTTAAAACTGAAAGTAAAGGATTTAATCTCACCGTGGTTGAGATAGATGACAGAATATTTAACAAGATTAGGGGAATAAAATAGGGTCACATACATCCAGGTTTGTGGAAGAAAAGAAATACAAATTTAGGGGAAAGAATACAAGTTATGATGAAAAATAGTACTGGGCTTGCAGTTTAAGCTTCATTAGTTTCATGGTGAATCTGTCTCTGGAAACATCTATTTGAGTTTCATGGTATGTTACAATGCATTTCTTCTTGAGCATCCTGTCTGCTTACTAATGGTATTTTTCCCCCCTTTGCAGTATGCGGGCCTCTCACTGTTGTGGCCTCTCCTGTTGCAGAGCACAGGCTCCGGACGCGCAGGCTCAGCGGCCATGGCTCACGGGCCCAGCCGCTCCGCGGCATGTGGGATCTTCCCGGACCGGGGCATGAACCCACGTCCCCTGCATCGGCAGGTGGACTCTCAATCACTGTGCCACCAGGGAAGCCCACTAATGGTTTTTAAACAAATCAGCAGCTCTGTCTGAAGGCACCGTTTCTGCCCCAGAAGCATATTTGTGGATGGCACTGACTGTGTTACTTTAGGCTGCGAGGAAACTTCTCCACGACCTGACCAAGTGTCATGGGCACCTCTTGTCAGGGAACAGCCTGGGCCCTAGAGCCAAACACATCAGGGTTTCAAGGCCAGCCTCACCACTGGGCTTCTGGTTCCTGATCTATAGAGTGGGATGAAGTGCCTACCTGCCAACAGGATTCAGTGGGATAACAGATATAAGATGCTTACAGGCTGGTAGTACTCAGCACTCAGCAATTGGTACTTTCCTCCCAATTTGCCAACGTACATGCCCATTTACGAAATATTTATAATTGGGACCCTAAATTTGGGAATCGGACATGGAATGAATTTGAATTTTGACTACACTATTTACTGCTGTGTGACTTTGGGCAAGTAACTCAACCCCTCTGATCCTTCAATGTCTCTCATTCCTTTTGGGGATAACTGCAGATGTAGCAAACCTTGGAGATATTGCAGGTTTGGTTCCAGACCACCACAATAAAGCAGGTCACGTGAATTTTTTGGTTTCCCACAGCACATGAAAGTTATGTTTACACTATACTGTAGACTATTAAGTGTGCAATAGCATTATGTCTAAAAACCAATGTATGCACCTTAATTAAAAAGTACTTTATTGCTAAAAAATTCTAACAATCATTTGAGTCTTCTGTGAGTCACAGTAGTAACATCAAAGGTCAATGATCACAGATAGTATAACAAATATAATAATGAAAAAGTTTGAAATATTGCCAGAATTACCAAAATGTGACACCGAGTCAGGAAGTGAGAAAAGGCTGTTGAAAAAAATGGCACTCATAGGCTTGTTCAAAGCAAGATTGCCACAAACCTTCAATTTGTGAAAACAGTAGCACCTGTGAAGTGTAATAAATTGAAGCACCGTAAAACGAGGTACGCCTGCATTACACCTCACAGAGTTGTTGTGAGGACCAAATGTGCCTCAGTTTCTCCATCTGTAAAATGGGGCTAATAAAGTGCTTAGGCTAGTGCTTGATAAATGTTGGCAATTAGTATTATTATTATGACTGTTATTTTTAATATTCCATAAAATAAAATGCCTGGGAAATTTGTAATTTCTCAATAACTGGAAGCAACTGTTATTATTATAAGATATCTGGAGTTCATCTCACATATATCATCTTTGGGTAACTCTACCAAGAAACACTATATTTCATTATCTCTCAGACACAATTAATTGTAAGACCCATTATAATTGTATAAACTACTAAGAAAGGGAAACGGACAGTTAAACTATGACAGCCATTGATTGTATTCCACACCCTCATTTTAGAGATGTTAAAATGGGAAAAACATGCATTTAGAATTGACAAAGCAGAGGTAGGTAAGGCTGCCTTACAGCCAGGTCCTTTAGGACAAAAACCCTTGGACAGGACAAGGGTCATGATAGGACTCCGGGGATGTCTGAGGGGCTGGAAGTAGGTCCCGTGTCCCAGCACCAGAAGGGCACAGGCATTAGTGTGGGTCCAGGGTTTATTTGGCCTAAGACCTTCTGCTTTCATTGGACCTGTTACAGCCCGAGTTTGTTTGCATCTCCTAACATTTCCCATCTTTTATTTCACAGGAACTAAAGCTCCCACATTTTCATGCAGTGAAGCTTCCTGAGGCTCCCCTCAGATAGCAGTGGTAAGCATCAGGAGTCCTATGTGTTCCCAAGTGCCCCAGGCTTTATGCCCTTCCTCCCTGGATATGGCCATCACGGGCACCCAGGTTTGAATCTGGATCCTCCTTGTGGGGTGTATGACTTCCGGCAAGATACCCCATCTTTCCGGGCTTCAGCTCATTTACTGGAAGATTTGGAAAGGAAGGCACAAAGGGCTGCTCACAGAGCTGTGACGAGTACTCAGTGAGATAAGGTTTGCCAGGTGCCCATCCCGGCTCCCCCACCAGGATACAGGGAGCCCCCCTACTCCTATGCTGCAGCTGTGCTCCACCCCTACAGGAATACTAATCCTTTAGCAAATTATGCCCATTTTTCCTCGGAAATAATATCAGACATCTGGTCGACTTCCCTCCATCTCTAGGACTGACGCCTTAGAAAGGCTACCTCGTTTTTCTCTTGGATCACTCCAGGTGGTCTCCTGACCTGGCTCCTACAGCCCTGTACTCCTGTCCCTCCAATCCATCCTGGAAAGTCCAGAGCAATCTTCCCCCGGCCTCATTTCCATCACTCCCCACCCTCCCTGTCTTCCCAACTCCTCATTTCAATTCTACAGAAAGGCTTTCGTTTTGCCCCCGTCTCCTCTCACCCTGTTCCTCCTAACCCACTATCTCTCCCCACCTCCACACACACAGAGCCAAGCATCCTTTGGACAACTTGGCTTATCAGAAAAAGAAAGGTCTTAGTGGGAAGGCAGAATCTGGTTTCGATTTCTGGATCACGTTTCTAGCCATGTGCACTTGGTCTCGTTGTCTTGCCTCTGGAAACCTCAGTCTCCTTATTCCTAAAATGAGGCTAATAAAACACCAGTGTAAACATGGGACAGAGGCTGCTATTCCAGTGCAGATGGAGGGTAAGCGCCAGTGAAAGTTGGTAACTTGCAACCCCCTTCAAGCCATTCCCAGGGTCCAGAGCACAGACTCCCATCCATTTCCTTTGTCAAATTTCTTTCTTTCTTTCTTTCTTTCTTTCTTTCTTTCTCTCTCTCTCTCTCTCTCTCTCTCTCTCTCTCTCCCTCCCTCTCTCTCTCTCTCTCTCTCTCTCTCTTTCTCTCTTTCTTTTATTTTTCAATTGAAGTATAGTTGATTTACAATGTTGTGTTAGTTTCAGGGGTACAGCACAGTGATTCATTACCTATCTATCTATCTATATATATTCTTTTTCAGATTCTTTTCCTTCATAGGTTTTTACAAAATATTGAGTATAGTTTCCTATGCTATACAGTAGGTCCTTGTTGTTTATCTATTTTATATATAGTAGTGTGTATCTGTTAATCCCAAACTCTTAACTTACCTCTCCCCCTTCTTCCCTTTCGGTAGCCATAAGTTTGCTTTCTATGTCTGTGGGTCCATTTCTGTTTTATAAATAAGTTCATCTGTACCATTTTTAAAGATTCTACATATAAGCTATATGATATTTGTTTTTCTCTGTCTGGCTTACTTCACTTAGTATGATAATCTCTAGGTCCATCCATGTTGCTGCCAATGGCGTTATTTCATCCTGTCAACTTTCAACCATGTCGACAGTAGTGTATCATCGTACAGAACTTCCCATGTGCACACACACCCCCAGAAAAAAAGTTACAGTATTTTTTCATGCCCATGTAGGACAGCTGATCCTGGAAGGTTGGGTAAGATACAAAGCTACATTCCCACACGGCCCATCTCACCAGGACCATTTTTATGGAATTTTTCATAATTTCTTCAAGACCTTGTCACAGGACACATTGTATTAGAGAGCTGGATGGGGTTGGGTGGTGCTTGCCATCAGGAAATCAAGAAAGTGGGGCTTCCCTGGTGGCGCAGTGGTTGAGAGTCCGCCTGCCGATGCAGGGGACGCGGGTTCGTGTCCCGGTCCGGGAGGATCCCACGTGCCGCGGAGCGGCTGGGCCCGTGAGCCATGGCCGCTGAGCCTGCGTGTCCGGAGCCTGTGCTCTGCAATGGGAGAGGCCACAGTGGTGAGAGGCCCACGTACGCAAAAAAAAAAAAAAAAAAAAGAAAGTGAACCTTGAAAAATCAGAAGAGAAACAGTAGGTGCTCCCTTGACTTTGCTGCAGGAGTGGGCATGAAAAAACAAAGGTGTAATTAAAAATTCGTAAGCCTCAACTGAAAGTCCAGTCAGCTTCGTGAACAAAATATTCTTTGTTTCAAACTCCGGGTAGTACTTTTGCGGTCTCAATCCATCCTTCCATAGACACCCACTCTGCCACTGGAATGATGCTGAACCCTAAGAGGATGCTTGATTTAGCAATCGGTTACAGAGCACCTACTATGCTGTGAGCCTGGGATTTATAATGAGAAATATATATGCGGTCTTGTCCCAGCTTCTGGTACTGAGTTCATAAAACCTTTGGAATTTCCTTAGTGAGTAGCACAATCAAGGTGTCTTTTGTTATGTTAGTGAAGGTGACTTTGGGAAGCACCTCAGGATGGGGGGCTGTTACCAGCAGAGGTAACCAAGTGATTAGAGGGTTGGAACCTCCAGTCCCAATTCCCAGACCTCTGGGGAGGGCAGAGGGGCTGGAGCTTGAGTTCCATCACCAGTGGCCAATGATTCAATCAATTATGTCTATGTAATGAAGCCTCCATAAACACCCAAAAGGACCAGGCTGGAAGAGATCCAGGTTGGATCCATGAGGGTGGAAGGTGACAAGGTGATGGGAGGAATGGCAAATAGGCTGCATGGTTCCCCTTCACCCCTCCCACTTTCCAGAAGGAGAGGGGCATGTCTTAAAAGGTTCACAGTAGAGGCTAGCATTTTCTCTCCAGTCCCACCTCATGTCTCTTCCATCTGGGCATAAGGATATTTTGCAAGGAATTGGCGGGGGCTTGAAATCCAGAGCCTAGAGTCTAAGCATGTGCTTCTAGGACATCCCTTCCCTTCCCCTCCAAGTCACCTCTGTTCCCATAGTCTTCCAGCCTCTACAGCTGCCCCAGTAATAGCCTTTTCTTCTGCCTTTCTCACTGCAGATCGAAAGCATCCCATCTCCTCACTGGTTCTTGGTCTCTGTGCACGCCTACCATCAGATACCTTCCTCTGTGCATCTCCAGTCTTCTTGGTTTAAAACCCTCAATTCGCAGAAGACCTTCTAAAGCAAACAATGGAGACCAAAATAAAGGAATCCTCATCTTCAATTCTAAGCCTAATAAATCAACTATTTTCATTTTCTCCTGCCCTTTTGCAGCCCAAGGACACAGGCACACACAATTTTTAATATTTGCTTTGTCTCAGCAGCACAGTCTACATTTTTATCTTATTAAAGCATAAATATTCTTCCACTTAGCTATAAAATATTCAAAACAATCATGTTTAATGGAAGAGCTGCATTCTATGATATCAGTGCCCTGAAATATATATAACCATTCTCTTATTGCTGGATATTCAGATTTAGGTTGCTAGCAATTCTGTATTGTTATAAGTAACACGATGGTAAATATTTTTGTGCGTGAAGTTTTTCCTTCTTTAGAACCAATTCCTCGTAATAAAACTCTAGAATATCTGGGCTTTGAACATCTGAATGGATGATACATTCAGATATTCTGAATGGATTCTTTATACTTTTCTGAAGGGTCACACACTTTACACTGTCCCCAGGAACACAGGAGCACCCACTGTCACCCAATTTCACCAGCACTGACTATTTCATACAGTTTGCTAATTGACTTGCTAGTTTAATAGGTATAAAATGGCACCTAGGATTTGCATTTTAAAAGGGAATAAAGCCTTGCGCCCAGGATTAAGTTACTTCTTGTGGGAGCTCCAGCTGAACAACAGAGGTTTTAGGAGAAAAGGGAGCAAGTCTTCTCAACAGCTCTGAAATTGTCCCAAGTAGGCATTCACCTTCCCACTTACATAGGGGCCAAGCCAGCCTTTCAACTGCCTTCAGGCTGAAGACAGTGGGAAAAATGCCAGTGTGTAATTGGCATATTACTTTTCTTACCATGCCCTGGAGACTTTTCTCATTCAGAGATAAAAATTGGTCCTCTTAAACCCAAACCAAAAGGTGTAAACATCTTATATTTTCTTATTCCATTAGCACCTTCCTACAAATGGCTCTAGTGTTTCTTTTGAGAGCTAAACACAGAGACACAAAGTAAGATCTGGGCCCCTCGCTGTTTTCCCCCCAGCATGACACAAGCCCTGATTATTCTAGATTTTTTTTTTCTCTGCTTTTGAAAATCTCATTAGAATGGAAACATTTAGTGGCTTCAAGTTTCCAAAATGAGAGAGATTTTTTAAAAAAGTGTGTCCCATGATGGCGTTAGCATGACGGAGACACATCTGTTTGCCCAGCTGCACTTGTAGAAACAACAGCTATCATGGCTGATTGTTTGAGCAATTTCCTTCCTTCCCTGGGTACTGTGTTCATCTTTAAATGCTCCTGGATTTTATATTCACTCACTCAGTCCTTCATTCAATACAAGTTTACTGAGCAATTACTCGTACTGAGCCCCGTGTCAAGGTACAGAGGTGATCCAAGAATCAGGTCTGCCTTTGAGATACTTAACAGCATCATCAGGAAACCAATTATTCCAGTGGACATTAAAGTGGACAGAGCACGTGCCACTGTGTGGGGACAGAGGGCAGTCAAGAGCACCCTAATAAGTTCTCAGGCGTTACCAGCTATTAGCTACAATGTCAAAACCCAACAGTATCTTGGAGCTTTGAGACCCCCTTCCTCGCATTTCTAAGGTCAGTCACTGGAGGGAAAAATGCAAGACCATTCGCTAGCCACGGGTGTTGGGAGTTACCTCAGGCTTGGGTTCACTGGCTCTACAGTTCCCAGTTCCTAGGACCAGCATCAGACTTTGTAAATTGAGCCACAATATTTATCTGAGGAGAAGGCTGAGAAAGTGGAGCAAAAGTTGCATGTATTTGGACATGCAGGAAAAGAGGGATGGGGAGGAAAAGGAATACTAGGATAGGAAATCTCATTTTAAGACTCTGCCACCAACTACCTGGGCCATCTTGGGCAAGCTGACTCTGAGCCTCAATTTCCTCATCTGTGAAATGGGTCTAACCAACTGACCTCTCAGAGCGATTGTAAGAGTTGGGTTGGGAGAATCAGTGAGAACAAGCACACACAGTTCTGGCACATTGCAGGCCTTCAGCTCATGTTCATTCCACGTTTCATCCTCCTAAGACACCTTCTGGATCTAGAACAGATTTGTGATTCTTATTTGCACCAGGAGGTGCAACAGGGAAGGTCCTGGGCTTCAGGCCACGGGAGAGGAGGCAGATGAGGCAGAGTGTGGCTTAAAACAGGCCCTCGGGGTTCAGTTACAGGGGAATGGTGATGAGCAGGAAGCAGACAGGCCCTTTCTCAGGAACTATGGGAACCATTTACCTGTGTGGGAAGAGAGATGGGCCACTTGTGGGTGCTTTGACTTCTAGACACACCCCATATTCATTGAAGATAATCGGCAATGGGGTTTCACGTTCATTAGCCCTTGTCTGTCTCATGTGTCATAACTCTCTGACCTCTCCAGGAGGTGTCCTCATTCTCTGACTTTGTATCACCTGTCTCTGTCTTTTCTTCTTCCTGTCTAGCAGCGTTTGTCAGAGCACTTGGGGAAGATATTTGGTACCAGCCAAGCACAAGCTGAATGAGGCTTCCCCTTCTTAGGCAAGAAGAGCTGGGTATTAAAAACAATGTTTGTGTTTCAATGGAAAAATGATGATGCCAGTCGTGACCTCACCTTTTCCTAAATTATCTTTTAGCAAAGGGCTTCTCCCCAGATGTAATGATGATATGGTTTCCTGGGCATCCCCTACGCCCTGGAACAGTCGTTTGTAAAGCCAGCTGCGAATTAAAATCACTGTGGATCTCCAAAAACAAAATACCATGGGCTACCCCCAACCCAGGGATCTCCTAGGTTAATTGCTCTGGTGAGCCAACGCTGATCTAGTTTTTAAACTTCCCCCACATGATAATAACGTGAGGTCAGGGCTGAAAGCCACTCTCTGGAAGGAATGCACCACCACTTAACACTGTGGGCTCTGGAGCGGAACCGTATGGATTTGAATCCTGTCTCTGGCCGGTCAGTAGTCAAAGAAGCACATAAGATTGTGGTGGGTACCTGCCTTGATCGGGGCTGTGTCTGTGCCATCAGAAAGAATAGTGTCTGAATCATGGCTCTAACAATTTTTAGTGAGATACCCTGGGCAAGTTACTCGATATCTATCATCTCCTTATATGAATGAGTTTTCTATGCCATGGAACATACTGCCACAAGTTTAGCAGCTTAAAACACCACACATTTATCATCTCACAGTATCTGTGGGTCAAAAGTCAGCATACATGGTGGCACAGTGGTTAAGAATCCATCTGCCAATGCAGGGGACACGGGTTTGAGCCCTGGCCCGGGAAGATCCCACATACTGCGGAGCAACTAAGCCCGTGTACCGCAACTAATGAGCCTGTGCTCTAGAGTCCGCGAGCCACAACTGCTGAGCCCATGCGCTGCAACTACTGAAGCCCGCGTGCCTAGAGCCCATGCTCTGTAACAAGAGAAGCCACTGCAATGAGAAGCCCATGCACTGTAACGAAGAGTAGCCCCAGCCCAACACAACTAGAGAAAGCCTGCGAGCAGCAAAGAAGACCCAGTGCAGTAAAAAAAAAAAAGTCAGGGTACAGCTTATCTAGGTTTCCTGCTTAAGGCTGTATCAAATGTCAGCCAGGGCTGGGTTCTCATCAGAAGCTCGACTGGGGACGAACCTGTGTCCAAGCTCCCTCTGTGGCCAAAGGGATTCATGGCAACTTGCTTTTTTAAAGCCAGAAATGGAGAGAGGAGGGAGGGAGGGAGAAAGGGAGACAGTAAGGTTGCAGGGGGGACTCTAGCAAGACGGTGCTAAGCTTTCATGTTATTATGTGTATCAGTAGAGGGGATGGTGAGGTCCACCTCAAAGTCTGTGCACCACACTATTCCACTATTATCACCTGTAAAATGGGGAAATTATATTTACCTTAGGGTAGTTGTGAAAATTAAATAAGACAATCCACTAAAATGGAACATAAATGCTCACTGTTAATCTTCATCAACAGTCGGCACAGAAGCCACTGCTGCACGGCTTCCCCATCAGAGATCACAGTGTCTTCCTCTGGGCCCACAGAACTCTGCACAGACCTGCCTTATGGCTCCTATTACAGTGTGTCTTCCATCCAACCATCATGCCTGCCGGGTACCTCATTAAAATCTTGTCATGTGCCAGACATTGGTCAAAACGCAAGGCATGCATCATTTTCTTTTTGCTTTTTGGCTGCATTGGGTCTTCATTGCTACGCATGGGCTTTCTCTAGTTGCGGCTAATGGGGGTTATTCTTCGTTGTGGTGTGTGGTGTTCTCATTGTGGTGGCTTCTCTTGTTGGGGAGCACGGGCTCTAGGTGTGCAGGCTTCAGTAGTTGTGGCACGTGGGTTCAGTAGTTGTGGCTCACGGACTCTAGAGCACAGGCTCAGTAGTTGTGGCACATGGGCTTAGTTGCTCTGTGGCATGTGGGATCTTCCCGGGCCAGGGCTTGAACGCGTGTCCCCTGCATTTGCAGGCAGATTCTTAACCGAAGCCCTAGGCATGCATCATTTTCTTTAATCCTCAGAGCTAACTACTGATATACAATCTCTGCCATTTTCAAGATGGGCAAACAGAGACTCTAAAAGGTATAAGAAAACTCTGCATATTGTTTAGATCATACCCTCCCAGGTTATCTTAAGTTTTTCATTGTCCTTAGGGGCTTTAGTCTTTCATTGACTTTGAGCTACTTTATAACTAAATTGTAAATTGTAAATAAGAGAAGGCAAAGCCAACTAATTCTTGTCTCTAAACATTCAGATTCTGTCCTGTCTAGTATAGGTTCAATTGATTTCTTTCCCCTTCCTCTTGTGAAAAAAACCCAGCGTTGCCAGGTGTCCATTTATTTCAATAGTCCTGATCTATGAATGTTTTTCTCCCTTTTGGGTCTTTTGTAACATTTGCCTGGTTCCTTCATTAATTGATGAATTAAAGAAAATCTTTAACATATGTTCATTTTATATATGTATAGGAGTCATGAGTTTACTTTTTTAAAAAAATTATCTTTTAACAAAGGTTCCATAAATTTCCCAGGCCACATGGCTTGTAAGTGGTAGAACTAGCATTGATGTTCATCTGGCAACAAAACTCACATTCTTGGGCTTCCCTGGTGGCGCAGTGGTTGGGAGTCCGCCTGCCGATGCAGGGGACGCGGGTTCATGCCCCGGTCTGGGAAGATCCCACATGCCGCGGAGCGGCTGGGCCCGTGAGCCATGGCTGCTGGGCCTGCGCGTTCGGAGCCTGTGCTCCGTAACGGGAGAGGCCACAACAGTGAGAGGCCCGCGTACCGCAAAAAAAAAACACAAAAAAAACCCTCACATTCTTGACTGTATACTATAGTGCAACACGCAGGGTGGGTGACCACTGATGCCTTGTTTGCCCCTCTGGCCGGCTGACCTTGACTTCCTTTTATTCATCACAGGCTCCCACACTCACTTTCTTATCTCCCCAGGTCCATCTGATTCCTGCAGTTCCTGCAAAATTCCCTTAAAAAGCCCCACCAGTGGCCTTGGTCCCAAGAGCCTCCAAGTCCTTCCCCAAAAGGAGTTGACACCTGTCTCCCCATAAATTCTACCCAGCTGTCTTGCTTCTCTACTATGGAAACATACACAACACTACCTTTCATTCACAAGTGGCTCTCCACGCCCACCACCCAACCCTTCTCTGGTTTGGAATCATGCTCTTTAAACCTGGCCTCTGATGACAGACTTCTGAGTGTCTTTGCCATGTCGATCATTCTCTTTTGGACATGTGCCACTCTCCACGAACCCTCAGTAAGTGGTCCTTAGATCTACACACAAGGCTGGTCTGACCATGTCAAGTGCGAGGCCCCCTTCTGGATGTCCAGGCATGGCCCCTTTTAGAAGAAGGCTCTTAGGTGAAGACTCAACTTGGGTACTTTGTCAGGCTTCGGTCCTCAGGCTGCAGACTCTGTATTCCTCCTGCTGACAAGTCCTCGTCTCCTCTCTCTGCTCTGTCTCCACTGACGTCACCATCCATCCCCCAGGGCTATGACGCTGGCTCTTCCCTACATAGGCATTAACTACTTGGGGTAACTCCCGGCAGGCCTGAGGAGCCCTGAGATGCTCTTCTCCACACAGAGCCCTGCAGGCAGCCTGGAGCTGTGGATAGAGAAGGCAGACTTCTTCAGGTCGCACCACCGCCGACTCAGACAGCCTCTGAAGTCATCGGAGTTTGGGGCACGCACAGGACACTGTCGACTCTTCAAAGTGAACTTATGGAAAACTGAAACACAGATTTCTTTCCCCACATTTATTATAAAATCATAGATCGTTTATCAGTGCTTGTGTAGTCGACGTCTTCTTGGACCTAAGTACAGGCACTTCCATTTATCTTTGTTCCACTTCATCTTCTGAGACCCAGCCCGTATCTCTAGCTGCCATATCATCTCGGACACTGAGTTCTGCTGCTGGAGCATTAAATGTCCCTTGCTTGCAGCTTTGCCACCTGAATGTCTGATAGTCCTTCCAGTGGCACATGGACTTCATTGACGGAGGGGCCACTCTCCTTCCACAGCTTCCCATGACTTCCCCCTCCCAGGGGGATCAGGGATGCTGGCTTAGGGTTCCCACTCCCCTCTGTCCCCTGGAGCCCATCTCCTGGAGAGAGCTTGCGGGTTTGGCTTTTTCATCTTTCCATATCTGAGAGTAGCTGCTGATAACATGCCAGCATCAAGGGCTCAAAGACCCAAATCAACACCAGTTACACTCAGCTCCTGCCAGGCATACATCATCCCCTCCAACCCTGAGATGCTGACAAAGCTTGTCCTTGGTGTGTCCCTCATAGGCCACAGACCCAGAGGATGTGGAGAGAGAGAGCATCCTCCGTGGGCCGGTCCGAAGGCCAGCCACCGCCTTGGTAGGCTACTGCAAGCTCTGGTTTGCAAACCATCCTAGACGCAGTAACGAAGACCCCAGATCCATTTATCAAGGTCCCTGTGCTCTCACGGGGCTCTAATGGGGACTGAGTAATCAATGCTCCTTGACGCCGAGCTACGGGGCTGCATGGGAAATGTGTCATGAGCGTGGCATCTCAAATGGGATGTTTTTCTCTCTCTCTCTTTAGAGATGAGGACACCAAGTTTCCTCCTTGAAATGAGGACAAGAAAAAAAGACAAAGAGAGAAGGAAAAATATGCAGAATGACTCAGAACCAAGGTACCTAACTAGTGCATTGTAAGTGTGTGGAACTGTCCTCACTTTAAAGATAAAGCAAGGTGTGGAGGGAAGGGGTGGTGAAAAGACCCAGGACTGAAGTCAAGGGCCTGGGTTCTGGTCCTGGATCTGCCAACTACCTGGGTGACTGGGAGTGAGTCACATTGCCTTTCTGAGCGACAATGTCCTCTAGTAACTAGATAATTTCTGCAGATCGTTTCCCATTCTAATACTAAGATACAGACCACCATTTAAGCAATAGACGTGCTCCTGAAAATATACGGGCAGACTTTTGTGCTCCCAACTGAAGTAGACTTTAAATAAACCAGGCCAATATCTCCTTCTCTTTTTCTCTTCCCTCCTTCACTCCCTCCCTCTCTCTTTCTTCCTCTTCTTTACTTAGGAGTGGAGTTCTTTCTTCAAAAACAAGTCTTTAAAACTACCGGCCATTCTCACACTGGTCAGAATGGCCAGCACCAAAAAGTCTACAAATAATAAATGCTGGAGAGGGTGTGGAGAAAAGGGAACCCTCCTACACTGTTGGTGGGAATGTAAACTGGTACAGCCACTATGGAGAACAGTATGGAGGTTCCTCAAAAAACTAAACAGAGCTACCATATGATCCAGCAATCCCACTCCTGGGCATATATCCAGAAAAGACGAAAACTGCAATTCGAAAAGATATATGCAACCCAATGTTCACAGCAGCACTATTTACAACAGCCAAGACATGGAAGCAACCTAAAAGTCCATCAATATATGATGGATAAAGAAGATGTGGTTTATATACAATGGAATACTACTCAGCCATAAAAAAGAATGAAATAATGCCATTTGCAGCAACATGGATGGAGCTAAAGACTATCACACTAAGTGAAGTAAGTCAGATGGAGAAAGAAAAATATTGTATGATACCACTTATGTGTGGAATCTAGAAAATAATACAAATGAATTTACTGACAAACAGAAATAGACTCACAGACATGGAAAATAAGCTTACGGTTACCAAAGGGGAAAGAGGGGAGGGATAAATTTGGAATTTGGGATTAACAGAGACACACTACTATATATAAAATAGATAAACAACAGGGATTCACTGTATAGCACAGGGAACTATATTCAGTATCTTGTAATAACCTATAATGGAAATGAATCTGAAAAAACATATATATATAAAACTGAGTCACTTTGCTGTACAACTGAAACTAACACAACATTATAAATCAACTATACTTAGGTAAAAAGAACCTTATGCAGAAGTCAAATAAATATAACTGCAAAAGTGATAGTGGCTTTATGGGGAGGGATGTTTGTCCACTCTTGGCCACACCCCCTCCCCTCCGCTCCCCTCCCCTCACTTCCCTCCCTCTCCGTGCACACATGCAATTGGCACCATTTGTGGAGCACTGAATTAAACTATTGCCCTATTTAAAAGAGTCCTTGTTTTGATGAACGCTCTACCTGGGAAAGCAAAAATGACTCAGCCACATGAGGGCTAACGAAGCACTTTCCTGTCGTTACCTCATCACTCTTCTCTGCAAATCTGACAGGCTGGGTGATATACCTGATGCTACTGGAGAGGAGACTGGGCTTAGATGCATGAGAGGTGGAACGTGTCATTCTTGGTCATCGCTGCAGCCCAGACACCCGGGGACAGTACCTGGGGCATAGCAGGTGCTCCGGAAATAGTTATTGAATGAATGGGAGTGGGACTTGCTGACCCTCCTTAACCAAATCCCTGCCAGGGTTGGAGCTCCAAGTCTTTTTGCCCTCTTCTGGTTCACAGGCACTGAGGTTCCTTTCCTGGAAACATATGAGCAGTTGCAAATTCCACCCTGTAAATCTGAATTTTGGGTTGCACAGGTCTATCTCCCCCACACGCCCTGAACCATAACAACGTAGTATCTCAAGGCTGCCCATCATTCATAGCAGAGGGGAATAATAAATCTCTATTCTGCCTTCTTCTCTTCATAGAGATGATCAAAGAAAAAGGGAGCCAGACAGGGATTCTAAAGCTTTGGGCAGTTCTATTTTGCCCTAAAAGACTGTAGCAGACGTTGTCCATGCTCTGTCCAGAGCCTCTAACCAAGGACCTTTTACTGCTCCTCAGTTTCCTTCCTCCAACAAGCCTTATCTGCTCTTCTTCTTTGGAAGAAGTAGCCCATGGGCTGCTGGAAATGCTTCATCTGTGGCCAGGAGCAGAAGGTAGAATGTATGGCCAGATGGGGGTGGGGCTTAGCCAATGACAGATGGGTCCTGGGTCAGGTAGAAGCTGCCCTCCTTGGGACTTTGCTGAAATTGTCCCTTTGTTTGTATTCTATAGCTTAGAGTCAAGTTCTTGAAAACCTGATGTGAGACAAAGGGGAGACTGGGAAAAGAGGGTCCATGATTATCAGTAAACATGGGTCTGAGGATATGCAAAAAAGCATAAATAGCCACATTTCTCTGTATAATAAACTCCTTTCATGATCCATGGAGAGGAGTTGCGCTTCATGGAAGAGTGCTGGGTAGAGAAGTGGAAGATGGGAGGCTTTCAGGAGAAAAGGGCCAGAGGACCAAACCACATGGGAATGAAAAACAATGACAACAACACAACGGCAATAACAAAACACACCTCTGCAATAGGCCAGAAGCTTGGGGAGCGTTTGCTACATGCACAACTGCCTTATGTGCATGATATTCTGAGGGACATCGGGGGAAGGGGCTGTGCTCCAGGTCCTGGAGACACCACGTGCATCAATGAGGAAGTACTGAGCCCTTCACAGAATGTTATCCCGGAAGATTTCTAAGCCAGAGGACCACAGGCAAACATGACCTCGCTCCACACAGCCCAGTGCTTAAGGAGACTGGGTGGAGGGAAGCAGGCTCCCACCATGCGTGTGATAGTGTTGGAATCAGTTCCACTTGGATCCCAAAGGACATCCAGGTTTCACACTGTTGATTGCACAGACCCCAGTGAAAGGGACAAGTAGAGGAACAGCTCTTAACACAAACAAAAGAAGGTGAAAAATGCCACTAATGAGGTGCAAACAGCATGCTCTTGGACCTTCAGCAGGGAGAGGGCACACCCCATCATCTGGTTATTTGCATCTTAGGAAGCACTTATCAGCCCAGTCCTCCCAGACAGCACAGAGAGGGAAGAGGGGGCGGTGTCACTCCAGAGCTTGCACATGTGAAATGCGTAAGAAACAGGGGTGCACTGGAACCCCTTCATGGGACTCCAGAGAGCCGACGATTAAATTCTCAGTAATTTTTCAAGCTATGGTTAAACTCATCTGTTATTAAAAACTAAATTATATAAGCTTATAGTAAAATAAATTATATGAAAAAAGGTCCTAAATGCTCAAAACTCATCACTACCTAATGATGTTATATTTCACTGTTATCTATGCCCTTGAGGTTATTTACATCTTTTGTTTTCTGTCTGGTAGAGATATTATATAAGGGTGCCCATCTCTTCCCTGTGTTCAGTGACGTCATGCTAGGAGTCTGAAATTCACCAGAGAGGGACTATTTACACCTCAGAAACCAGCAAACACTGCAACACAGGGCCCCGCCCTTCCCCTGCTCAGGGCTGGTTGTTAAATGTTTAGCAGCACATCCATTGGAGAGGAATCTAAGAGTGTCCAGACAGGGTGCAGAGGAAATAAATCACATGACTTCATTCATTCATCCAACACTGCTTATTAATCCCCTACTATGTGCAATGCACATGTAGTTACAATTTCTTCATGGTTGGCTGCAACAGTGAGCTCAGTCAAAGCTGACTGATTGAGCTAATTGGGGCAAAGGTCCAAGCAAACCACTGGAAGTTCCAACTACTGAGCATCTTTCAATAAGTGCATTTTGATGATTTCCAGATCATGTGCGGCTCCATCTAAGAGCTAACTGTCGAGGGGTCTGGGCAGACCTGCTTCAATAAATAGATAAAGATCCTTTAAAAGCAGCCCATTAAACGTTTGCATGCAAATGGACTTGCCAGTCTCCTTGAAAAACAGTTTGTTCTCCTAAGGAGGTTAAATATTTTCAGACTTATTTGTGTTATTAATTTGCCTAGCCAAGTGTGTGGTTGAGGGTGCATTCTTAATAGAGGATGCAAAGACCTGGCAGAATGAGCCTTATCCTTGAAACCTAAATGAGGGAGGTTTTATGAATGCCATCAAAATGACCACAGACTTTGCCTGTTCCCGAGGAGAATAAATCTCTGCCCCATTCAGATCAGATAGCCCTGGTGTAACCTACAGGATGGGGAATAAAATAGAAAAATGAATAAACTCCAGGCATGCTGCATGCCTCCCACCTAGCACAGTACGCAGCATAGGTGTAACCCACAGGTGAGGCACATCATAGAAAAATGAACAAACCCAGTTGTGTTGCATCCCTAGCATCTAAATAGCACGCGACACATGGTGAGCGTCCAGTAGATTTTTGTTGAATGAATAAATATTCCCATGCCATAATTCTAACCACAGTTTTGATGAGAAGGGTTCTCTAATAATGGTAGACAGAAAAAAATCATAGAAGAAAAGGAGGGAGAAAGGGGGATTTATAAAAAGAGTTAGACTCTTTTCATATCATATCTCATTTACTCCTTGCAAGGTTTTATTCTCCCCATTTTACAGATGAGATAAACTAAGGTTAATCAGTGCACCCAGTGTCTCACAGGTAGGAAGCACAGAGGGAGGTCAAAATCTGGTCTGTTTCAATTTAAAATCCATGCTCTTTCTATGTATTATGAAATGGTGACAATCTTCCTGGAAATAATCAATATAAAAAGAAAATCTTTCCCCTGCTCCCTAGAAAGTATGACGAATTTCCCTTATTGGAGAAGAGAGAAAATTGAAAACTGAAAACTCACACCAGAAACACAATGGTGGCCTAGCACCCCTTCCTCACTTCCTTTCTTCTGTCCTGGACCACAGAGGAATGGTGTGTGTGTGTGTGTGTGTGTGTGTGTGTGTGTGTGTGTGTGTGTGTGTGTGTGTGTGTGTGTGTGTGTGTGTGTGTGTGTGTGTGTGTGTGTGTGTGTGTTATTATTGTTTTCCTTTATTTTCCTGATCAACTTTTGCTTCAATAGTGAGTTGGGTGCTAAACTCTACTTACAGCATCTCTGTTCCACAAAACTCTCTGTAAGGGGAGTATTATCGCCTCCATGGCGTGGATGAGAAAATTCAGAAACGGCTGATTTGGCTAAAGTCCACACCAGTAAATGGAATATCCAGGAATCTAGCGCAGGCTTATCTGTCACGAAAGTGTTTTTCCATTAATGGTTTTCTCAAACTCTAGTGTGTGCAGGAATTACTCGGGGACCTCACTAAATACAGATTTTGATTCAGCAGGTCTGGGTTGGGGCCTGCTAAGCCCCCAGGTGATGCCGAAGTCTCAGGCCACATTTGATGAGAAGGCTCCCAGGTCAACTGCTTAGTCAATTCAGAGCTTATCCCATTGTTTGGGGTTAGCTCTCAGTCCTTCCTCTTGTCTTGGTGAAGTTTCGACTCATCAGCCACAGTGAGGACCTGACAGGACAGGGTAAGCAGCAGTCTGTCCCCCACTGAAGGCTGGCCAGCTTCCTCCCCCTTATATCCGTTCCATCTCTGGGCAATAGGACCACTTACCCTGGAGCCACACAACTTCCCGGCTCTCCCCTCTTTGCCCACACACACCAACTACCTCTATAAATGGTCTCTGAGCCTGCAGTCTTGGCCCCTCGAGACTATTGTTCATAAGATAGTCATTGTGAGCTTTTTAAATGTAAATCTGATGACATCACTCTAGTTCCTAGATTCCTTCGAGAAAGGCGAAGCACCACCCCCCTTGCTCTGCCCCAAATCCTCTACAACCAGAGCACCTTCCTTTCTGTTTGTGGATACTGTGGTTCAGCATAGAATGTAATCAAAAATAAAATGAAAGATTCTTCTGCTAAAGAAAAGCAAGAATCCCCCTGACCAATCCAATCTATGTTTTTGCCTTTTACAGATGAGAAGAACGAGCCCCAGAGAAGCCCAACCCCTTTCCTGAGGAGCCCAGGAAGAAAACTGGGGAGCTGGCACAAATATTAAGACCCTCCTGAAGTTTTCTTTGGTTTTCTCCTTCTCTTTCCATTGCACCACACCCCTCCTCACCAACAACTTTCTATTTTTCATCAGATATTGCTTTCCTAAGATCCACTAAGTGAGTTCCTTTACTGGCTGAGAGCAAAACACTCACGTCTGCTATGCCTTCTCCAAATCTGCCCCCTACAATTCCAAGCACGAGGAAAAGCAGAAAGACGTGCAGACTCTTACATTGGTTTTATAAGCAGCTTGTCGCAGACTAGACTGATTGCTTGGTCATGAGATCCGAAGCTTGGGGACAGTTAGGGATAAATAAGGAACAGTGACCAAAGCTACCACCTCCCTCCCAAAATCGAAGGAAAGATCTTTAAGGCTTTTATGAGGTACCATGGCCAAGGTCAGCTGACTCTCAGGACACGATAAAGTGAATGCAGAAGCAGACTGAAGTACTTTGGGCCCTGAGCTGATGGACATTTTCCCCTAAAGTATTATTCTCTTAAAAAACATCAAGAATATTTTATGATGAAGGAAATCCTTCCTTTAACCAAAAAGTGCACCCCCAAAGCCTCTGATTACCAAATCTATACAAGCAAACAAGGCTCCCTAAAATTGGTTGATTTCCACATCAGCCCATTGTCCCCAGGACGACATATTCACAGCACGTTAATAAATATTCCTTGAGTGAATAAGCATGTAATGAAGCCGACTGTTTGCAGGGAAAAGAGGCACTTGGTACATCATTGCTTGCTAAGTTGAACGGTCTCGTTAGATCCAGAGATGGGACAGCTCAGTGTGGGCTAAGAGCAAGGGAAGGTACTCTGCGTGGCCTTTGGGTTGGTGGAGAAGAGAACATTCAGGAGGGTCCCAAGAGAATCAAAGTCTGCAGGTGGGGAGTTGTGTCTCCTTTGCTATATATGGTAGAGGAGAAAGCCAGGAGACAGTTAAAATCTGAACCAGCAACTCTGTCTAGTGCATCAGCCACAGGAAGGCTTTTGTACGATGTGCAATGTACAGGTGGGTGGTATACAAGGGACCTTTAGTTATGTACTTAATGTGGATTTGAAAAAGCATACAATGTAGCATATCAGATAACATGACTTCACAGATACTATTGCTTAGGATCAGGCTAAATTTATGGGAGCCAGAATCAGCGAGTTTACTTCAAGAGAAAAATATTAAATCGATACCAGCTTGGATGTGACAAAAATCATGAAGGTGAACAGGAGCGACTGGTAATTGACAAACACTTCGTGAAAGCTACGTATCAATGATTGTTATTCACTGTCTCATCAAAGGGCATACTGTGTGTGAAAGTGTTTTGTGGATTTCATTCACTCATTCACAAACGTGAAAATTTATAATTCAGCAAAACAGATTAAATGAAATACTATAGACAATAATGAATAACTTACTTCTCAGACAAGGAAGGAAGGAGACAGTATCTTTATGGACCTGCTAAGAATCAAACAACATGGGAGGCCTGGGGATTCAGATAGAAACAAGATGGGTTTCCTTCTCAAGGAGCCTTCTGTCCAGCAGGAAGGCAGGCAACTATGGACGTAAACTGCGATCCCACGTGAGAAGTATTTTCACGGAGATGTGTACAAAGTACAAGAACATGTAGGAGCCATCAGAGTAGGGGCAGCTGGCAGAGGTGGTGGTAGATGACTTCAGCACCTTTTGCCAGATGGGGCTATCACTTGCATTACTTACAAGTCAGGTGATGAAGGAATTCTAGTGTAGGAATCCCAAGACACTGCAATCATTAAAAAAGCATAAATGCAAGCTATTACTATTGTATTTAATGCAATGAATGACATCAAACTTTAGTATGCATGAGAAAGACCTGCAGAACTTATTTTAAAATGCACATTTTGGGACTCTCCCTTAATAGGCTCTGATAGTATGCTTGGAATGTTGGGTTAATCTGAAATGTTAATAAAGCCTGGGAGATTCGGATGTGGTAGGTATATACTCTGAGAGACTAACTTACAGAAGGCAGGAAACTATTTACTTTGGACAACTCAGTATTGAGCACAGTGCCGGCATACAGCAAGCATTGAATAAATGTTTGGTAAACACACACACACACTAAATTATTAAAAGCTAATAACAAATCTGAGCTCCAGAATAATATTTTGTTTTCCAATGGATTTAATTTATAGACTTAAAATTTACACTTGCATCCTTCCAGAAAGTAATGGAGATAGCCCATAATTAAAATTCAGACACACACAAATATAAACAGGATTAATTGCTTTTTAAAAGCTAAGTTTTTGGATTGATGAGCCCAGGCTCAGGCTGACGGCTGTTGGGCCTCCCTTTGGGCGGTAGAGACTCTGAGAGTCTGGATGCCCTTGAAAGTGAGGAAACATTCTCCTGCAGTACATTCTGACCTGCCCCCTTCTACTAGTTGGTCTCAATGAATGGGGTCTGAAGCACCAGCTTGTCAATCATCAGGAACATACTGTACCCTCAAGAATCAAACTCAAGGCACGCCTTCTCATGTTGCCATTTTCTCTGTCTCTGAAAAGTGTTAAAAGTAGGTTCATTATGGCCGATTGAGCCAAAGGGAACAGGACAATCTTTCTCCAAGTGGCTGGAAAATAAGCCAATCGCTGGTCCATGTGTCACCCAAATACCTCGATTCGGATACTTTTTGAGCTTTCAACAACGCTCTGTCCTAACTTTCCATTCTTCTCACGAGAACCTGCTGCGCCTAGCATGAGCTGCATAATGGTAATTCCATTCACTGGAAGAATGGATGAATGGATGAATGAATGAATGGATGAATGAAGGCATGAAGGCATGGTCAGGTCTCATTATTGTCTACTGTACTTCAAGCATTATGCCAGGCACGGGTACGATGATAAAACAGCAGACACGGCCCCTCTCTGGGCTTACAATTTGCAGGAGAAGGCTGCATTAATAACGTATTTATGCTAAAGTTAAGACAGAATAGACCCACCAGTTCGTCCCCTGTTTGCAAATCAGGAAGTGAGGATTCCCAGCAGGGCTTGTTCTGTGTGAGCCCCAGGAGGAAAAAATAATTATACTCTATTGGTAGCAGTAACAGTGAGGAATATTGTGCCCAAATGAAAAGAACTTTTAAAATATCTTCACACCTCTAATAGAGACGGCATAAGATAAATATAAAAGTAGCCGAGTCCCTCCGTGAATTGAAGCCAGAATTGAAATATGCCAGAGGAAATCAAGTAGTCAACCTAGAAAGATCATAGGAATCATACTCTGGGAGTGAAAGGGAAATGGTGTCTGGGAAGGCAGTTCAGAGCCTCAAATTTTGCTAAAACTCATCAGTAGCAAGTAGGAACGGGTGCAGTTTAGGACAGACAGAGAAGACAGGGTGGGTGAGCGCACGGGCTTCAGGATGAAGACCTGGGATGACAAGGCAGATCTTTACTTAGCTGTGACGCTAACTGGATGACAGGGGTGTCCGGGGTCTGTTCACACTGCTTTGCAAGAGCCCATTATGTGCACCCCTTCCTGACTCTGATTTCAGTCACTTTACATTGGTTACTTGAAACTGCCCATGGTGGGAGTACTAACACTATAGGAAGAGGCAAATGCTACAAACCAGTGTTTTTCTTTAAGTTAGTAAATATTTATCGGCACACGACTAGTTACAGAGTCCAAGCTAACAGCCAAAGGGACCTGCAGGAAACCAGGAATTGAGAGGAAGAGCTGTACTCAGGTGGTGGTGGCACTGGCTGCCTTGGAAGTGCCGTTTCCCCTCTCCTGACATCAGCAAAGGAGATTCAGCTTTCACATGGGGGCCTGGAACAAGCGCTCTCGAAGGCGGCTTCCTACCCTGAGTCTGCATCCCTATGCTAGAAATAGTCATGGAGGATTTTTTTTATTTTTTTTTGCGGTACGCGGGCCTCTCACTGTTGTGGCCTCTCCCGTTGCGGAGCACAGGCTCCGGACGCGCAGGCTCAGTGGCCATGGCTCACGGGCCCAGCCGCTCCGCGGCATGTGGGATCTTCCCGGACTGGGGCACGAACCTGTGTCCCCTGCATCGGCAGGCGGACTCTCAACCACTGCGCCACCAGGGAAGCCCAGTCATGGAGGATTTTAAGATTGCAGTGGTGAATTAAATGCCATATTATGGGGTGTTTTCATCCACTGCTGGTGGACAAGGGGGTGTGTGTGTGTGTGTGTGTGTGTGTGTGTGTGTGTGTGTGTGTGTTTACAAGTATAGAGGCAGGTTAGGGAATCATGGCTTAGTGGTAACATTTAAAATAAACTCATGAATTGACAAGTGGCCAAAGCCCAAATCAGAGTAACTTCAGAGCCAGAAACACAAAGCCGGAATGCGTGAATTTACACACTAGGTATGGTGTTCTTTTTTGTTTTTAACATCTCTATTGGAGTATAATTGCTTTACAGTGGTGTGTTAGTTTCTCCTGTATAACAAAGTGAATCAGCTGTACATAAGCACATATCCTCATATCTCCTCCCTCTTGCGTCTCCCTCCCACCCTCCCTATCCCACCCCTCTAGGTGGTCACAAAGCACCGAGCTGATCTCCCTGGGCTATGCGGCTGCTTCCCACTAGCTATCCATCTTACATTTGGTAGTGTATATATGTCCAAGGCATGGTGTTCTTAAAAATAAACCTGAGCTGTAGCTATTACAGACAGTACCATTTTGCAGAAGTGTAAAGAGAGGTGGGTTGAGGCTGGTGCAAGATCACCTGAGAAATACAGCGGGGTATCAATTATCAATGATCTCCTGGAGCTAAGCCCATGACCAAACAGAGGAAAACTGATTTCACTGTAGATCCCGCCAAGACCAAATCAATGAGTGTGAACTGTGTGAGGAGGATGTAATTCTGTGCCCACATTTTGGCAACACTCTCTGAGTGATAAAAATAAAAGTCACATTTATACAAAGGTTTTGAAAATTTCACGTCCATTATCTGACTGAACCATCACAGCATCTCAGAGGAAAGTATCATTGACATCATTTTTCGGAAGACAGAAGTGCATCTCAGAGAGGAGAAGTCACTTATCCACGGTGGCAGAGAAGGTGGTGGCACATACAAGTTGCTACGTAATAAAGTACTTAATACATATCTCACTCCCAACAGATCCATTAATAATGGTTCTTACTTCTTTCACTGAGAAGGATCCCTATTCCTCATACCTTGACTCAGAACCAAGGATGCACAAGGCCCTTTGCTATCTGGCCTCAATATACTCCAACCCTCCTTTACCCACACCTTCCCAAGGACCACTAGCTGCAATCACATTGTGCTCTTATGTCTAAGATATTTTCTTTTCTTAAAAATTTTTATTTTCTATTGGAGCATAGTTGATTGACAATGTTGTATTAGTTTCAGGTATACAGCAAAGTGATTCAGTTACACATATACGTGTATCTATCCTTTTTCAAATTCTTTTCCCATTTAGGTTATTACAGAATATTGAGTAGAGTTCCCTGTGCTATACAGTAGGTCCTTGTTTCTTATCTGTCTTAAATATAGCAGCGTGTACATGTTATACGACCTTGTACATGCCATCCTCTCTCATCCATCCCCACTTTCCCCATTCTCGGCTTATCAGAAACTTAAGCATAAATTCGAAATTCAGCTTAACCGTCACCCCCTCTGTGAGGCCTTCGCTAGATTTCCCAAGAGGATTTATTCTTCTTTTCCTTCTGGCTTCACTTTACTTTGATCCCACTTTTACTACTGGGGACAGAACTGTTTAGGGGTGTTATGAGATGAACTGTGTCCCCCTAAAATTCATTCCTTAAAGCCCTAACCCCCAGGACCTCAGGATGTGACTGTATTTGGACACAGGGTCTTCCGATTGAGGATTAAGTTGAAATAGACTCTAAGTGTGGGCCTTAATCCAATCTGACCAGTGTCCTCGTAAGAAGAAGCAATTGGGACAGAAGAAGAGATACCAGGGGCTCCCTCACACAGAGGAAAGACCATCTGAGGACACAGAGAGACAGTGGCCACATCTACCAGTCACGGAGAGGGGCCTCAGGAGAAACCAAATCTGCTGACACCTCGACTGGACCTCCAGCCTCCAGGCCGTGAGAAGATAAACTCCTGTTGTTTAAGCCTCCCAGTCGGTGGTATTCTGTTATGGCAGCCCTAGCAGACCAATACCGGGGCCTAGTTGACCCGTGCTTTGTGGAAACTTGAACCCACTGCAGGGTGGTGATCAACAGGGTCGCTGGGCCCTGTGCCGAGGGCAGCTCTGGCACGTTGGCTCTGCTGCTGGCAGCTGACACTTTGCCAGCGCTCTGCGGAGGAAGCCACGTTCGCCTGATTCCTCATTTCTTCTCTCCTACATCCGGTGGTCCCACTATATCTTCTTCCATCTTTGGTTTACAATAAACGGCCCCTCACCACACTCATGGGGCTCCCTGGCCTCTCCACGCCTCTGCTACCATGCACATGTTTTGCCCTTGTACAAAGTCTGGCTCATCTCATCCTGGGTTTTGACGTTTCTCTCTCACCACAGGCATCAATCCTTTAAAGAGAAGTAGGCCTTCTCCTGAACTTTCAACCCACAGCATTGACCAATTTTATATACATGCAACATTTGTTGCAGGAGTTATAAACCATGTCTGTTTTTGCTTACCTCTGTCCACAGTGCCTAGCATGTAATAGGTACTCAACATATAAACGAGAGATGTTTTTGGCTCTAAAGAACCACTGTTAACATTTTTTATTCTTTTAATATCTAACTAATTGCACTGATGTGGCAAAATTCTTATTTCTGACTTTGATTCAATTGACAGTATAGAGGTGACCTTGGAAACATTCTTTGTTGTTGCTGTTGATTTATAATGTTGTGTTAGTTTTAGGTGCTCAGCAAAGTGATTCAGTTATACATATGTATTCTTTTTCATATTCTTTTCCATTATAGGTTATTACAAGATATTGAATACAGTTCCCTGTGCTATATAGTAGGACCCTGTTGTCTATCTACTTTATATATAGTAGTTTGTATCAAAATGAGTGATTTTTTTTTTTTTTGCGGTACGCGGGCCTCTCACTGTTGTGGCCTCTCGTGTTATAGAGCACAGGCTCCGGACGCGCAGGCTCAGCGGCCATGGCTCACGGGCCCAGCCGCTCCGAGGCATGTGGGATCTTCCCGGACCGGGGCACGAACCCGTGTCCCCTGCATCGGTAGGCGGACTCTTAACCACTGTGCCACCAGGGAAGCCCAAAATGAGTGATTTTTTTTAAAAAAATATTTTATTTATTTATTTTTGGCTGCGTTGGGTTTTTGTTGCTGCGCGCCGGCTTTCTCTAGTTGTGGCAAGCGGGAGTTACTCTTCATTGTGGTGCGCGGGCTTCTCATTGCAGTGGTTTCTCTTGTTGCAGGGCACAGGCTCTAGGGGTGTGGGCTTCAGTATTTGTGGCATGCGGGCTTCAGTATTTGTGGCACGCAGGCTCAGTAGTTGTGGCTCACGGGCTCTAGAGCTCAGGCTCAGTAGTTGAGGCACATGGGCTTAGTTGCTCCGTGGCATGTGGGATCTCCCTGGATCAGGGCTCCAACCCATGTCCCATGCACTGGCAGGTGGATTCTTAACCACTGCGCCACCAGGGAAGCCGGAGCGGTTTTTTAAATGAGATAAAATACCCCGAAGTGCCCAGCCCAGTGTTTAGCACATTGTTGGTATTTAAGAAGTGTCAGTTTTCTCCCCTTGTCCAAGATGACTGATACTGAAACCTTGGCCTTCCATGTTATTAGAAGGGAACTCCTCTTTTCCGCAACCCCATTATCAGTGGTGTTGTGGGAGACTTTATATTATGGGTAGTAGATTACTGCCATTACTGCCATTCCTATTTATTCATTTGCCCATAAGAAGACTACAAACTCACCTCCCATCGCCCTCTGTCTTGCAGCGTCTTCTGCGTCTCATAAACTGTAGACATTGCTCAAACTCAGAGAAGGTGAGAAATTAAGAAGCATTACTGAGTTCACGCAGACGTTAACAAAAACAACAAAAAACACAAAACCCAGTAAGACTGTGTTTAGTGCCTCCAACAGCGAGTAAGCTGATTTTGCTGAGAACTCCTCTGCTGGTAGAAAATAGTGTTGAAAAAATCAAAGCTACGGCTATTAGCCACAGGGAGCTTCCATTGACTGCTCATACATTTGTTAAGTAAGACCAAGGCACTTTTGGCTCTGGGGAAACTTTTTTGATGTACACAAATCAAGTTCATGTGATTTCTCAACTAGTGGGCTTTTTTCCCCAAGAACTCAAACTATTCAGGCCTCAAAGTGACAAATGAATAATTTTTTTGAGGAATATATAGAGAGAGCCACCCTATTACACTGAATAATTCACTTATGCACCCATCTGTTCACTCATTTATTAAAGAAAATGTTTATTGAGCACCTGTTATGTGTCTGGTATAGAATTAGCCACAGAAGATAAGTAATTGCAAAAGAAACAGTCTTTTCTTTCAAGGAGCTCACAATCTAGTACCTGTGTCAGAGAGCTATTGTGAATTTTAAATTAATTACTTCATGGAAACACTTAGGAAAATGCCTAGAACATGGTGAACACTCAAAAAGCGTAGCTCTTATTTTTATTGTTATCTGACAGAGAGACAAGAAAACATATTTTCAGTCCACTGTGGTCGAAGTTGAGGATAAGGGTAACCTTGGGGTCGTAGTGCGGAGAGGTACCGACCCCAGCCTAAGAAAGTCTGGAAGTGTCCTTCCACAGATAGCCCGTCAGCTGACTCTTAAAAGGAAAGAAAAAGAGGCAGACAGAGAAGACTGCAAAGGAGTTCTGTGAGATGAAACCAGAGAGATGGAGGCCAAATCCTAACCAGCTTGACATATTGTGTTAGGGAGTTGAGTTTATCTTGCAGATAATAGGGCACCATCGAAGGTGAAGCCATCCAGAACATACCACCGTGGCATTCAAAATTATTTTGAGCTGAAGTCATTTGAGAATCGAAAGATGCAGAAAAGGGCCTTGTCTGAACTCCCCACCCCCATCTGCCTAAAAGCAGAGCCTTCCAAGAGAATTCAGCTGCCATAAAGTCCTCCCTTCCAAGGGAGGCTTCCTGTACAGGGGGAAGATTGATTCCTATCACCAGAGACTAGAAGTCAGTATTGGGATGAGAAACTGCATAAACATTGTCACAAAACTATCATAACTTGCATAGACTCTCCTAAGGCCCATTTTTCTTTCCCCAAAGTCATTCCTTTTTTTATAAGTGCCCTCTCTCCCCTTATCCTTCTCCTATTAACTTGGTATATAAGCCCCCAATTTTTAAAATAAATAAATTAATTAATTAATTTTTGGCTGTGTTGGGTCTTCCTTGCTGCCCACGGGCTTTCTCTCCTTGGGGCGAGCGGGGGCTACTCTTCGTTGTGGGGCGCAGGCTTCTCATTGTGGTGACTTCTCTTGTTGCGGAGCATGGGCTCTAGGCGCACGGGCTTCAGTACTTGTGGCACGTGGGCTTCAGCAGTTGTGGCTCCCGGGCTCTAGAACGCAGGCTCAGTAGCTGTGGCGCACGGGCTTAGTTGCTAAGCGGCATATGGGATCTTCCCGGACCAGGGCTCGAACCTGTGTCCCCTGTATTGGCAGGCGGATTCTTGACCGTTGTGCCACCAGGGAAGTCAAGCCCCAAATTTTAATCACTTCTTTGAACCATGTTTTCTGCACGCTCCTGCATACATATGTGAATGAAGTTTGCCTTTTCTCCTGTTAATCTGTCATTTGTCAGTTTAATTTGCAGGTCCTAAGAACAGAACCTGAAAGGACAGACGAAGAGTTTTTCCTCCCCCCGACAAAGGATTTTTAAATGCAATCATGATCACATTTGTGTTTCACAAAGATCTTTCTTGATGTGGGGTGAAGAATGGCATGAAAGTGGCTCCTGGTGCAGCTTTCCCCAGGAGATTACTGATGAGCGACTCAACCAAGCCAGTGGCAACAGACAGCAGGAGGAAGAGGCCGACTCAAAACACATTGAAGTCTTAAAGTTAAATCGACTTCAGAACTTCAGTAAAAAGGATGGAGAGTCAACTTTGACAGGGTTTGGAGGATAGCACAAGTAAGATGGCATTGCTCTTTGCTGCTGAGTTTTGGGTACAGAAGAAACTCTGGAAGAAAGCTATTGAGATTAATTTTGAAGATTGTGCTCGAGGTGCCTGTGGGGCAGCTTCCAGGTGGTGATGGCTAGTCAGCAAACACAGGCTGGAATTTCTAAGACAGTCTGATTTGGAGCTAGAAATTTGAGAGTCGTGAGCTAGCAGGTGGTCCGTTAAACCATGGGAACAGATAGGATTGAACAGAGCGTTCGAGAAGAGCAGAGGGTGTGGAGTGGGTCATTCCTAGACCTTCCAAGAGGCACATTCTTGTCACTAAACATACTGAACAAGGAAGCAGATGCAGCATCGCCCCAGGACGAAACACGGCAGGGCAGAGAGCAGCCCCAGGCTGAATGCATTAAGGCTAAGGATATGCCACCATCTCCTACACGGAGACTTGCCGGGGAGGGAGCTTGGTAAATATCTCAACCCACATAATTGGCATCTTTCACAGAACACTCTAGCGCAGAAAAGCTGCTGGCTCTGGGAAGGGCACGATGGGGTCCGACGGCTCACCTTCCACCTGGGAAACCAATTTTGTCAATAACATGTTTGCTCCTCTGCTTCAGGGCCACGCTGGATCCACCTCGCCTGTTTCCAGGTGACAGGACCAAACGCCCCTCCCAGCTTCTCCCGAAGGCTGCCTCCCTAGAGTGGTATGGGGTGAGGCCCAATGAGCATTCAAACTGGCACCTTCCCAGGGCTCCCAGCAGAACGGACCCCTGGAGGCTGCAAAGTCCTCATCTGCACACTGGCAGCTGCCTCTTCAGTTTCCCAAGCCAGGATAAAAACAGCTCCCTACCTTCCAAGATGAAGCCTCTGCTAGAGAAAAGAGAAATCACACCCACGCACTCAGTCGAAATTCATCTTCCAATTTCTCAGCCTGTCACTGCTGAGAAAGACACAGCTACTGCTGCCACCACAGGCAGAAGAGGAAACCGCTCCCCCTCCCTGACACACACACACACACACACACACACACACACACACACACACACAGCACAACAACCCTCCGACCTCTCTCCAGATTCAGTCACAGGAGAGTTTCTTACAATGCGTCTTCCTGCCACTCAGGGAGGTCCCTGTGACAGTATTTTGAAACTTTCTACAGAAAGCAGAGATGAGAACTGATCCCAAGCCACAGGTGCCAGAGCAACGGGAAGACATGACTCCTGAAAGTCACGGCCACACTAGTTTTGGGCAAGAAAGCACTATATTTTACTGGTGCTTTCCAAACCTGTTTTTCTTTTTTACCATTATGCTGTGGCCCTATATACAATATTAGGTTATATAGCTTCAACCCTCCCCTCCCCCTCCTCCAGAATTACATCCACTTCTCACCAAGAACCCTTGTTTAGTATTATGGGTTGAATCCTGTCCCCCTCCAAAGGATACGCTGAGGTCCCAACCGTCACTTCCTCAATATGTGACCTTATTTGGAAAGAGGGTCTTCCTAGAGATAAAGTTAAAATGAGGTCATTAGGGTGGGCCCTCATCCAATATGACTGGTTTCCTTATAAGAAGGGAAAATTTGGACACAGACAGACATGCCCAGAGGGAAGAAGATGTGAAGACACACAGGGAGCAGATGGCATGGGACCGGAGTGACGTATCTACAAGCCAAGGAAGGAACGCCAAGAACTGCCGGTAAACCCCAGGAGCTAGAAGCAGCATGAAGGATTCTTCCCTAGAGCCTTCAGAGAGAGGCTGTGGACACCTTGATTTTGGACCTCTCGTCTGCGGAACTGTGAGGGAACAAATATCTGTTATTTTACACGCAGTGCACGGGGCTTTGCTACGGCAGCCCTGGGAAGCTCGTGCACTTAGATATGCGGGCCTCTTTGCAGATGCTTTTAAGCCTTTCCTTTGACTTGTGATGTCCACCGCAATTCTCTGCCCTGTTCCAGGCCACATTTGTGTTCTGCATGATGGCTCCGAGGCATCTCATCTTTTAAGATGAGGGTTTTTTTTTTTTTTTTTAAATCCTATGTACAGCCTAGTTAGCTTTTTTTAAAATAAATTTATTTATTTATTTATTTATTTTTGGCTGTGTTGGGTCTTCGTTTCTGTGCGAGGGCCTTCTCCAGTTGCAGCGAGCGGGGGCCACTCTTCATCGCAGTGCGCGGGCCTCTCACTGTCGCGGCCTCTCCTGTTGCGGAGCACAGGCTCCAGACGTGCAGCCTCAGTAGTTGTGACACACAGGCTTAGTTGCTCCGCGGCATGTGAGATCTTCCCAGACCAGGGCTCGAACCCGTGTCCCCTGCATTGGCAGGCAGATTCCCAACCACTGCGCCACCAGGGAAGCCCGGCACAATGGTCTTTTGGGTCCCTCCCCTAGTCCCCAGCAGTCGTGATCCAGAGGGTCGCACGACAGTTCTAATTTTGAATATTTTCAGAAAGGAAATTTGTACTGACTGGGCTCCCATAACATATAAAACAAGGTGCTCAACACTCTGGATGTCCCATTCCTCACAACCCCCCTGTGGGAAATAGCGACAGCCATTCCAGTAATTTCCAGCAGAGGTGACTGAACTTCAGAGACTAGGAAGTTGATGAAGGTCATCTAACTAGGGACATGGTAGGCTGTGGACTTAAATCATAGGCAAATGACTCCTTAGCATAGGCTCATCCCTCTGAACCTCAGGAAAACCTACCCTTTTTCTTGTCCAAGTCTGTATTCCTGTTTCTGCACATGTGGTCAAGCTACCTGGAGCATTCCCATAACCCCAGAGCGTCTCAGGAGTTAATGTGCACACGGATCCCCGGGGATTTTGTTAAATAGCACATTCTGATTCAGTAGGTTTTGGGTGGGGCTGAAGCAGGAGATAGATGGGCCCCAGGGTAAGCAGCTGGAGTTCATTCCTTGTGGACAGAGACTCCAAAACATCAAGAGCAGGACAATCGAGAGAGGAGGCTGTCCCTGCCCAGATGAGAGAGAAAAGACCACATGTTCCTCCTTCTCGAAGTCAAGGAGACCTTCCTGACTACACATGTGCAGAAAAGCTCCTTGGATGTCAAAAAGGGAGTGGGCGTCACCCCACAGTAAGTGACGTCAACTACCCATAGGCCTCTTCGCTAGAATCCACCTTGGCTGAGAGATGCGCACGCACACATGGGAGGTTCCTGAGATAAACCCAATACGGACTCAGAACCAGGCGAAGCGAGATGACTGGCCAAAGGAAATGGGGAAGGAATGCCCCATAAAAGTGATTCAAACTACATGAGGGCATGACTCTCTCCTCCTGTGTGTCTATCCATAGGTACCCTTTTCCTCCTAATAAACACCTTATTCGTTTCACTACTTTCCGTCTCTATGTGGAAATTCATTTCTACACAGCTGACTGGCCAGGGCATTGTCACTGGCCACTGGCCCCTGGTGGTCTAGTGGTTAGGGCTCAGCGCTCTCACCGCTGAGGCCTGACTTCAGTCTCTGTCTGGGAACCGAAACTCCGCTTCAAGCCACTGCCGGCCGAGGCCACCCGAGATCAGGCCCTGGGAGACTGCCTTTCAAATATTTATTGAGAGCCTACTGTGTACCAGGCACAAGGCTAAGTGCTTGGAATACATCAGTGAAGAAAACAAACCAATGTCTCTGTCCTCTTGCCGGGGGTGGCGTGGGGACACGGTTACTTGTCAAGGGCTGTGGCCTCCTGTGATGACCCGTCATCGAGGTAGGTACTGGTTGCCTGGTTGGAGGAAAGTCTGCTTTGTTTTCTGGGATCGGCACACAGGGGATGTGAGCATGGTAAAGGACGGAGATGACTGGAATTTACAATCATGAGGTGTGGCTACAGGCTCCCGTCTCTCAATCTGTGTGTCAACATGCAGACAGCCCGCCTGCCGCGTTTCCCACCCCACCTGGATATGGTGCCTTAGACTCAAAATGCAAAATTGCCTTTAGACTTAAGTCATTTCCAGGGTAATAAAACAAGTGAAAGAGTCCGTATCAAATGTCAGTCTGGGGGCTTCCCTGGTGGCGCAGTGGTTGGGAGTCCACCTGCCGATGCAGGGGACGCGGGTTCGTGCCCCGGTCCGGGAAGATCCCACATGCCGCGGAGCGGCTGGGCCCGTGAGCCATGGCCGCTAGGCCTGCGCCTCCGGAGCCTGTGCTCCGCAGCGGGAGAGGCCACAGCAGTGAGAGGCCCGCGTACCGCCAAAAAAAAAAAAAAAAAAAAAGTCAGTCTGAGGGCCTCAAAGGCCAAGATTTGAAGGGAAATGGGAGATGAGAAAGCTAGCATATATTTGATTATCTACTTCGTGTCAACGATTATTCTTTGTGTTATGATATCGGACCTTTATTCACAACACCTAAGGTATTATTTTCTCAACATAGAAAGTGAAGCTCAGAATGTTTAAATGACTTGGCTAAGATCAGGAACTGCCATGTTATCTTCTTCTATAATTGATTATAACTGGCCATCTATAGGGTCCAGTGCCATCAGCTGAGCCTGTCTTAAATGTCACATTTCACTGGAAGCCATTGTAAGGGTCGCCCATGGCACTGGCGCATCACAGCCCTGGGCGTGGTCTTCCAGCTTTCGCAACCTGTCAGTTTCAGTGTTACTATCCAAGGCTTCCTGGAGAACTAACAATCTCCCTCCAGCCTCCTCCTTCCTGAAATTACTTTGAGTCTCATTTTGTCATCCCCTACAGCATCAGCTTCCTAAATCAGTGGCTTTCATGAAATGTGCTTTAATTCTCCAAGCAATAACCTTAGAGGTACTTACAGAGGTGTTAAATTCCCTCAGTCTCTCCCAAGGCTTTTATTTATTCATGTGTTAGAATGTCGTTGATTATATCTTCTTGGATTTCGCAGCTTGCCAAGAGCAGGGTGTGTTTGCAGGAGTTCACGGAATCAAACTAAGTAGCAGGGAGGGCTGGCCCAGGTCACGGAGCAGGTCATAGGGCAGCCTTAGTTCTTCCAGCATTTCCAAAGTCTCCCCCCGTTTCACGGCTGGACTTAGTGACGGAGGGGCAGCAGATCCTCCAAATAAAATGATTTAAGAGGCCCAGGGCTTTCTTCGTAATACGTCAGTCCCCTAATAAATAAGGTTCTGCCAAGGCTTTCCATCCATCAATTAATTCGTCGCTAGGTAAGCTCACTAGCCTGACCCTTAAAGTACTTCATGACTTTGCTTCTGTGTTTCCCTCCAGTCTTTTCTTGCCTTGCCCCATTGCTGTGGAGGTAGCTTCCTTAGCACCCCTTTCATACAAATTCCCCCCTTTCTTCCCCATTCATTCAGTAGAAGCTTCCAAGTGAGGACTATATGACCCCATGTAAGAGGCTGATCGGGCTGGGGGTGGGTCCCTAACCCAAGCTGGGCCAGTGGAGTCTTTCCCTGAGAATTTAGTCTTGGGGCATGAGAGATGTTGTCATTCTCTTTCTGGGAGCATGGGGTATGACATGTATTTTGGGAAGCTCTTGGCAATCATGTTGCCCAAAGAGTCCAGGGGAGAAGGGGGAATGTAGGGAAAGAGAGAAAGAAAAGGTGTTTAAGAGAAAGGAGAGAAGGAGGGTTAGTTCTCGTAATACCTTAGAGAGCTCAGTAATCCAGGAGACACCCTAGTTTTGTTTCGCTTTCAGTTTTTGTTTTAATAATAAATTCTCTTTATTTCTTAGGTAGCTTTGAGTTTCTGTTTTTGCAATCAAGAAAACCTGACTTTGAAAGCACAGGTCTCCAACAGTTTCACCCAACTTTTGATTTCCCACACTTTTCATCCGATTGTATGCCTCCAGGCCTGCATTCATGCTGCCCCCGACCCTCCTCCACTGGACCAAGCCTCTTCCTACTCTGTGAAGCCCCTGCCTGTTGCCCAGCGTGGGCCATGGAAGGTGGTGCTGTGAGCGGCTTAAGTGCACAAAGATGGGGCCAGGCAGACCCTGAGTTGGAATCCTGCTCTGACTAAGGGCGAACCTTGGGCCAGTGACATGACTAAAGTAAATATTCCTAACTTTCCGCAGCTTCAAACAGAGATTAAAAATACTAGTTCCTGTCTTGCAAAGTTTGGTGTGAAGAGCAACTGAGATCACGTGTACTCAGCACTGACGCAGAGAGTCCTCGGTAGGTGTCAGCTATGCCATCATGTCATCATCATCATGTTGTCATCATCAACATCATCATGATCTCATCACCATCGCTATCACTAGTATCCACTCCCCGTTGTGTCATCTGACTCAATGTACTTTGTAACGTTATTGTGAGTGTATTACTTTTCCAGGGCTGTGTGACTACCACAAACTTAGTGGCTTAAATGAGACCCACCTACTAGCTCACAGATCTCTGGGTCAGAAGCATCTCTGCTCAGGGCATCACAAGGCTGAAGTCCAGGTGTTGGCTAGCTGCATTCTCACCTGGATCTTGGGGTCCTCTTCCGAGGCCATTCAGGTTGTTGGCAGAATTCAGCTCCTGTGGTTGTAGGACTGAAGTCTCTGATCCCTTGCTGGCTGGCAGCCATCCCTTGCTGGCTGGCCATTCTCAGCTTTCAGGGGCCACCCACACTCCTTGCTGCGTGCCCCCCTTCATCTTCAAAGCCAGCAATGGAGAATCTCACTTGTGCTGCATCCTTCCCAGGCTTCAAATCTCCGTTTTTCTCTGACCTTTGTTCCCAGGTTTAAAGGGCTCATATGATGAGGTCAAGCCCGCCCAGATAATCTTCCTTTCTTAAAGTCAAGTGTGCCAGATGAGATAACCCAAACCATCATATCCACAGTCCCTGGAATTAGGCAGGGGCCAGGGAATGGTGGGGCCACCTTGGAACTCCACCTGCCATCACGGGCTTGGACAGAGACGATGTGAATAAACCTCGTCTTGTGTGCTACTTGGCACAGAGCAGGCGCTTACCCAGTGGTTATTTTCTTGTTTTCATTATCAGTGTTAATCGCAGTCGTGTTGTCAGTCAGGCTTCTGTTTTCTCAGTGTCAACTCTGCTTTCTCTCTCTCTTAAGTTACAAGAAAAGGCCCTTGAATCTCTGCAAGCATCAAAGATTTATGGGTTCTTTTGTATGTTTGGATTGAATAACCTGATGGAGGTCACGGTTAAGCTGGAACCATTTGGGAAACAGAGGTCCCACTGGAAAGATTTTCAAAATGTTCACTCTCAGGCAGAATCAAGTATTTTTCCAGGTGAAAAGAGTTTGCCCTTTGCAACTGTGATTCTGTAACTGGGCTCGGAAAACTCTTCCCAGTAGTAGTGGAGTTAAGGAAGAGCTTGGAGATAATCCCACATTCTTCCTAGTTTGGCCACATTAGTGTAGGCGGCAGCACGGAGGAGAATCGGGCTTTTCCGATGGGTTCATCCAGAGGAGGATCTCATTCATCCACTGCTTCCTGCCAGGCCTTGTGCTGGGCCACAGAGATACAGCTGGAAGGAGCCCAGCATGGACCCCACTGAGCAGAGCACCTGCCCAGAGGGGAGGCTGACAATGACACACAGACCCAAACATCAGAGGATTTCAGACAAGGGTGAGTGTCATCAAGAAATGAACAGGGTGGAGCCACTGGAAGTGGCTTAGGAAGGTGCTAACTCAGTGGGGGCAGGAGGAAAGCCAACCCAAGGAATGGCATTTTGGCTGAGATCCAAGTGATGCGAAGGAACCGGCCCTACGGAACCCAGCAGAGCATTGCAGGCAGGTGTCACGATGGTGCAATCATCACCACTAGATCCGATTTACTTTTTAAAATGATGGTTCTGGCCATTGTGTGGAGAATGGACTGTGTGGCATGAGACAAGGAAGCTCCTGCAGTGGTCCAGGAAGAACTGGATGGTGGCTGGACCAGGGCAGCAGTGGTGATGGAGAAAAACAGATGGTCCTGAGGCTTTCTGTTTTCCAAATCAGGACACCTGATGTGGTGACAGGAGCACAAACTGTGAGGCTGGACAACCTAGCTTTGGATCTGCCACCTTCTACCTGCCCTAAGCATGGGCAAATCACTTAATTGAGCTGAGCCTCAGTTTCCCAATCTGAAAAATGGGAACATGAATAACCACCTCATGTGTTTGCTCTGGAAACCAAACAAGATAAAACACACATACATCCTATCACCATGCCCGGGAGGTAGTGTGTTCCATAAGTATCAGTTTTCTTCTGTTTTGAGATCTCTCTGTCCCACACTCAAAAGGCAGCCCACCTTAAGGTCGGGTCTCAAGAACTCTGTTCAGGCATTCCCCTGTCGTTACACAGAGTTAATTTCCCAAACTTGGAATGGAAGAACCGTGGGGCTTTCACCCACCAAGGGAAAACCGTTTTTCATGGAGATGGGAGAATTGTCACAATCTGAAATCCCCTGCCACCAAGCTGTGTAGTCTTGGGCAAATCACAACTCTTCTGAGACTCAGTTTCCCCATTTACAAAGGGAGTCATCTCCTCTGTCAGCGTTAAGCTGTGTATGCCTGGCGGGGGGGGGGGCGCTAAAGGTGACAGTCCGTATTTATAGTGTCACCACATATCCTGGTTTGTCCAGATCTGTTCTGGTTTACTCTTGCTGTGCCAGCATAATTATTAATAGCTCTGCCTTTCACTGTCAGAAGTGGTCTGGTTTGAACAACAAATTATTTGGTCATTCAATTTATTCACTTCATTACTTTTCCCGCAGGTCAAGTTAGACCTTTTCCTTTATTGCTTCAGCTGAAATATTGAAAGTGCCAGGTTCTGACAACTGAAGAGCAATTTTGGATGTTGGGTGTTTTTTTAAATTATTAAAGGAATCTTTGCCTGCTTTTCTGCCTTTAGAATCTAGTCAGCATAAGACACAATTGCCTTGCTATGTGTAAGTATCTAATTTATGTTATATATCCATATTAAGTTTCTGTAAATTAGTAAAAAGGGCGAACATTTTTTCTGTGTCCTCAGGCTGCAACGGAGGGCAATGGGGAGGGTGGGGGACAGCTGTGTAGCTCGGTATCTCTCTTCAGCAGTGAAGAAGAGTGATGTATTCGTGTGTGAGATGAATGCAAGAAAGCAGGGTGGAGGTCTCCGCTTTTTCCTCCCATCAAGAGTCTAAGCGGGGAAGCCAAGATTCCAGGGATGCTTTCAGAGTAGGGTGTCCAGGTGATTCATTAGCTCGGGTTTTATGCTTATGTTGAACCTGCAGCTTAGAGATAACCCAGAATGCATCCTAAAGGCACTGGGCCTCCCACACGCCCCAGCAGAATATCGAGGTTGAGGCAATTCTCAGGTAAACCCAGGATTTAGCATTTTCTATTCCGGCGTCTGAGTAGAAATAATTTCATGAAATGGACTCATGGAATCTGGATTAGACAGCAAGGGAAAATGAAAGCAGGGAAGAAGATTTGCTACTGACAGAATTCAAATCAAGTCATGGAATATGCTTCTGGTTGGTGTTTGGCTGGAAATGATTTTGAAAACATGAGTTTTCAATGTCTGATGTAGCTTTGCTTCTCACTTTCGAATAGACTACCGTTATCTCAGCTGGTGTCATGAGTGTGTTCCCTCCTGGATAAGGGTAGCATTGATTGGGAACACTCTGGGTCACCCATAAGACTGGCTTAAAGGAGGACATTTTATTTTTCTCACACAGCAAGATATGTGAGGCAAGCACCTGCTGACATCTGTTCAACAGCTCAGCAATGCCACAGCCTATGTCTCAATGACTGTCTTGGCTTTCCCCTCGTCTTGGTTGTCTCATCATCATAACACACAGCATCTACAGGTATTAAACCCATGTACAGGACAGAAGGAAGACACGGGAAGCCTTTTATAAGGAAAAGCCAAAAGCCTTCCTGCCACACCTCAGTGGCCAGAACTATGTCACATGACCACCCAATCTACAGGGATGCTGATGGAGTTAGTGTCTGGGGCTGTTCTTGATGAACTGGGTGTCCGTTAGGAACGAAGAGAAGAAAGAAGAAAGACTAGTGGTTGACTAAGAACACCTGCCACAGGGGTACATTTCAGTGATGGTATTGTTTACTTGAGGGCTGTATTTTCGAAGCTGGGGATGTAAACAAGTCTTGACCAAGGGCTTGCTCTGTGCCCACGGTGCCCATTTGTTGAACAAATGAAAGAATAAATGAATCAGTTAATAAGAGTCTATGATGTGCCAGACACTGTATTAGGGCTTTTCCATATTTTAAGTCCTGTAGCTCTCACAACAACCCTACAAAGCTGCTATAATAATTCTAACTGTTTCATGGATGAGAAAATAAACTTAGTGACGTTAAATAAGTTGCTCAAGGTTACGGCTGGAAAACTGCCAGGACTCACATCACTGCGTTTATCTGCTTCTAAACACAATGTAAAGTTCTTCTTACTTTATAAAGATATTATGCAACAACAGTATCTTAAATAATCATCCTGTGATTACAGTCATTGTTATCCATCACCTCCCTTTATCTTTAGAAAAACACTGAGTGGTAGAAGGGAAAAGGATTAGTTCCATTTTTCACAGAAGTGGAAACTGAGGAGGGAATTGAACTAACTTACTCAGGACTATAGTAAGCATTATACAGTCAAGGGCATCCGGAGAGATCAAGGATATTTTAATTTGCTTAGAATTTATTCCTCTTTGCACAACCACTTACAGCAGCACCACATTTCTTACGAGGCAGGAAGAAAGCCCAGCTCATTTTTTTTCATGCATTAGTGGAAAAGAAATATCTATCTGAGTCATGCAGAACGGCAAATACCTCATATGTGGGTACGGCAGAGTTGCTGACCTGAGAGGCGGTTAATGCACCTGCTTGTTTCCGTCTAATAACTTTTTACTAGTCAATCAACAGACATTTATTGAATAAGACACTGTGCAAGGAATTAAGGGGTGAGGTGGGTGGAAGGCAGTCCCACCCTGTGTAGGAACTGGGCGGGGCACGGACATCCATGGACCATCTATGATGTCTTGGCCACTTGCATACCCTGTCTCATCTGACCACGAGAACAACCTCATGATACAGGCCCTGTTTATGCTTAGAGATGTCAAGACACCTACCGAAAGCCACACAGTTGGTAAGCAGAAGACTTGGGATTTGAAACTAGAACACTCTGATTTCAGAGCTGCAAGTTCACCTTCTGTACTACACCACTTTCAACAGCATAGCAGCTGGTTTTATAATGATCTATCGTTTTGTTGGTTTTCTTGACTAAATAGATGATAGATACACTAAAAATGTAGATTCCATGCCTTTTTCATTCACCACCAGATCTCCAGCACCTAGAACAGCGCCAAGCACACAGTATGTATAATACAAAATAAACATTTATTGAATGAATGAATAATTGAGTTATTTTTTGTTTTAGAATCCCAAGGGCTTATCATAACACCTGACATTGTATTTTATGGGGAACAAAACAATGTTTGTATTAATTTATGGGCACTTTGTTTACTCAAATCCTGTGGAGTAGACCTCACTTTCCTAGTTTTATAGATGAGAACATAAATCTCAGAGAGAGGAGGCACTTGCTTTGGGACAAACGACTCTTTGGAAGAGAGGCTGGGATGCCACCTCCTTACTACCGTGATGTTTTACATAAGGAAGTGGGGGCAGTCTGAATATTTCTGAGGAGGAATAAGACAATAGAATTCCTAGAAGGAACTCTGGCAGTAGGGGATAACAGGTATCAGGATGGGAAGATACCAGGCAGGAGAAAGAGAAGAGCATCTGATTAATGTCATTTCCATTCTGACAATGGGCCATGAGGCTTAACTTTCATGATATGGAGCCCATTCTACAGATTAACAACCTGAGGCTCAGAAAGGTTAAGTGACTTGCCCAAACTTACGAAGCTAGTATGTGATAGAGCCAGGATCTGAATCCCCACATGTTGGATATGATAGAACCTCACGAGTCTTATAAGTCTCTAGTCTCACATTGGCAGTCTCGAAAGGAGAAAAAATAATGTGATCTGGAATTGTTCCTAAAGGCTTCCTGGAGGAGGTAACAGGTGACTTTGGTTTGGAAAGTGAGGTAGGGAAGGAATTTCTGGCAAAGGTTTGGAGGCCAAAAAGGAAACACATATAGGGTTCTGAGGGGTTTCAGCCTGAAAGAAGCAGAATAAAAAGCAGTAACTAAAAAGTGATTTTTTTTAACCCATTTATGAAAATTGTGTCAAAAGCCTCATCAAGTAAGACCAAGAGCTGCTTCATGGAAAGAGCCATAGCTCTGGAGCCAGAGATTTGGTGTCAGAGTCTGATTCCCAGCTTAATAGCTGTGTGTCCCTGGGTAAATTACCTAACCTCCCTGAGCCTCAATTTCACAGCAAGATAAAGTTACTAATGGTTCAATGTACACACTAAGTGCTCAATAATGGTTCATTTCCCTTTATCCCTTCCCTTCACGGCTGAACCTGTAAGGGTAGAAATATCCATCATCTTTCCTTGTATCCAGATTCCAAGCTCTTAGGAAAATATGTTGGTTTCACAATCCAGGTATCATCATTATTGTGCTGTGCACGTGTGCTCATCCTTCACTGAAACTCTGAGGAAGATCAGTGGCAAAAAGCATCAACTGAGCCTTCAAATGCCAGCTGACAGAAGGAAAACTACAGCCTAGTAGAGCAAGGGGGTGTCCTGGATGTTACTGTGCTGATTCAAACACGGATGAGCAACTGATGAGGGACCGAGGTTCTTGGTCTCCCTCCAACCTCTAGAGTCTCAAAACTGAACAGGACCAGAGATAGCAGATAGTGCAAGGTTCTGAAACCTCAGTGATTACTTTTCCATATTTAATCACCACCTGTACCATCAATTACTTCTTTTTCTTGAGCTTGATTTTTTCACATAAAAGACATTTTCATAGTTATTTTGAAGAAGGAAAGTATATTATTACCTGCAATAATTAGAAGGAAACTGTAAAAATAAGTACAATGACAAAAAAAAGACTGTGACTAAATTAGAGCCAGATTCTGTTGCCTGGCTAACCTTTTGAGCCCAGGGCTTGCTCTTTTTTGCTGTTGTTTAAGAAAAGAAAGACCGAAAGAGGAAGGGAGGAAGGAGGGAAGGAAGAAAGAAAGAAAGGGAGGCAGTAAAGGTAACTATTAAGGGATAGAGAGGTGTTGAAAATATACTTTCAACAAGATGAGAATTCCTCCTTTTAACCAGAAAGATTGAAAAGAATAAAAAGGGAAAAACTTAACTATGTGATTCAATGTTATCTAGGGTCCTATTTCTCCATTTACTTTTTAAAACATCTGATAGAAAGAATCCGCGTTGGGGAAAACACAGATCCAGCCCCTCACCATGCACATGAGAGACTGAGGTCTCGTGAGCATCCTGAATTTGAATCATTGTACAGAACCCAGCCCGACATCCCCTCTGCTCCCTTCCTCTGCCTGCACAGAAGCCAGGACACGGTGCTTCTCTCATTTCGGCCTGTGTCGTCCCGTAATCATTTGTTGGCAACTCTGGAGCCTGAAGGTAAAAGTTTTTCATTATTTATAGAAGCCTGGCTTTTATTATAAGAGTAACATAATCACAGCACCAAACTTAACCAATGAAAAGATGAAAAAGCTACCCACTACTACCCTATCACTTTGGTATCTCTTTGGTTAGCATTTCTTTTATGCATTCATTTACATAATGACAATCACAATATGCATACTCCTCCCTGCCCCACCTTGAATGGTCTTATCCCCTGAGGGATGTAAACTGTCACCTCAAGCTATATAATTGGTGTCTGACCATATCAAAAGCCTTGGAAGGGACTTCCCTGGTGGGGCAGTGGTTAAGAATCCACCTGCCAATGCAGGGAACACGGGTTCAAGCCCTGGTCTGGGAAGATCCCACATGCTGCGGAGCAACTAAGCCCGTGCACCACAACTACTGAGCCTGCGCTCTAAAGCCTGTGAGCCACAACTACTGAGCCTACGTGCCACAGCTACTGAAGCTCACGTGCCTAGAGCCTGTGCTCTGCAACAAAAGAAGCCACTGCAATAAGAAGCCCATGCACCGCAACGAAGAGTAGCCCCCGCTCGCCGCAACTAGAGAAAGCCCGTGTGCAGCAATGAAGACCCAACGCAGCCAAAAATAAATAAATAAATTTAATTAAAAAAATTAAAAACAAACAAAAGCCTTGGGAAAGAAGTGTTTCCTCTGTGATTAATTTCAAGTCCTCTATCCTTCAGTTTCCTCACTTGCAAAATGGGGGTAATTCTAGCCTATTTACTCACAGGGCAGTTGTGAGAATTCAATGAGATGATACACGTAAAACACTTAAGAACTTGCTTGTTGAAAGAGCTACATATAAGTTTCTCCCGTATTATTCTTACTCAGTTTACCTTATCTGGGACAAAGCTGGAACTGGCCAGGCCTCAGTAGGTCTCTGCAAGGACCTAGGATTAACTTCTGCAAGTTGGGATGAATTCAGTTCCTGCTCAAAGAACTTCAGCACCTTCTTCCACTGTGTTGCTCATCTAGGCACCCCTGGCCCTTCAGGATCTAATCTGTGCCCACCTTTCTTATGCCATGTCCTGCAGTATGCTCCTGTTTGCAAGCGTTTTGTTTCATCATTCTGGAAAACTCCTATTCATTCATCAAAGCCCTATTCTGATGTGCTCTCCTATAGGAAAACTTCCCTGAAATTCTCTCTTAAAAGGAGGGAATTATGAGCATGATGTCTGCAGCCTATACCTGCATTTAAGGTTGTGTTTAGCAACTGGCCTCTAAATATATATGCTATATGAACATTGACTGCTTAAAAAAGTCGCAGATAAGGTTACAAACTTCTGGAGTTTTTAACCACCCCTCTCAAGCCCACCAAGAAAATAACTTAGTTGCTTCCACTACTGGTCTTCCAAGTTAATCATCAAAGTGGCATAGGTTTATATGTCTCTTACATACCTGTATTATACTTGGTGTGTTATTTTCCTACTCAGCACGTCTCAGATATTCAAGCATATTAGGACACATTACCTCATCCTTCCTAACTACTGCCTAGTATTACCCGGTATAAGCCTGTCGCTATTTAGCTTTCCCCAACATACATGGCGCTGCATCCTTGAACTTACTTTCCCAGGCACTCAACGCTGCTTGCTTGCTGGTAGCCTGTGAGCTTCTTGGGAATAGGGTCTAAATTTTATTTATCTCAGTAGTCATTTAACTTAGCAGAGTATCTGTCACGTACAAAACGCTCGTGAGTAGTTGATGAAGGAAGGAAGGAATGAACAAATGAATGAACGAAGAGAAACTCAAAGGATCCCTCCAGAATGCAGACACAGAAACAAGAAGAATCTCTTCATCTTTCCTTCCCAATCTGCTGACCCTGAGGATTCAGGACCTGGGCAGTTTTCTACATGGGACATGGCCAGGGGCCCGCAGTTATTTTGGGGGAGCCACCGGCTTACAGTAAACAGACTGCCTGTCCCATCTTCTGCTTTTTGTACAAATGCTCAGAGCCCTTTGGGCACAGGCAAAGGGGATTTAAATAACCCAGGAAATAAAGAAATCATTGCTTCAAAATAGCCAAATGGGATATTTCCAATAAACCATTCCTTTCCAGGAGAGAAGGAATGTTGGGGGAATAATGCCCAAAGCAGCAAGTTTAGGAAGAAGCTATAAAGTTTACAGAAATAGGAGGTCTGCAGAGAAATGTGCTGCTTCCACATCCCAACTTCAGGGTATTGCTGGGGTGTTGGTTTCTTTTATGAGGCCGTCATGAAGTTGGAAATATAAACAACACTTTAAATCATTATTTAGCAGGAGGGGAGCAATTTCTTTGCTTAGACAAGGCTGATCGCAGCCGTGATAATGCCTCTTGTTCATTTGTTCTCTCCCTCCAAGAGGCTGGAGATATTGGAGAGATTGTTCCAGTCTGTGCAATTTGCCATGACAGGGCATTACATCAGATTATTTAATGGAGTGTTCCGTTTCAGGGTTGAGACAGCAAGTTCTCTCTCTCCCTTCTCTGCCTTTCTTCACACTGCCCCTTCCACCCGGCACGTCTTCCTTCACCTCTGTCTTTCCTAACCAATTCTGCTGACCCCTCGGGTCTCAGCCCAACATCCCTTCCTCCAGAAAGTACTCAGCACCTCGGAGGAGGATATGGTGATGGTTATGAGCACCAGCGTATGTATGTGTGCAACTCTGTGCACCTGCTTTAAACTCCAAGTCTCACTTTTGTCATTTATACAAGAGGGAGAATATTGGCATCCCCTTAATAAAGTTCATAAACTATGTGTCAACGGCCACTGCCTAAGAAATCAGAGTCAAAAACAGAAACAAAAACAAACAAACAAAAAAACAAATCAGAGTCATTGTATTATGATTGTCATTAGACTTTATTGCCTGGTGTGGCTCTTGTTACGCTATCGTGTAGTCATATATTTACTTGTCTTTTTCCCTAGCTGTGATCTCCTGGAGACCTCAAATTCTCTACGAGCTCCAACAAAATTCTAACCTTTGCAAACATACATGCATTTTCTTCTCCTTTATCTAATTTCACCTGCACGACAAACCTAGACATTAAACTGTATATTTTACACTTGCTTTGGACAGAAGAGAAAGTGAAGTTCAAAGGTGACTGAGTGACTTCAGCAGGGTCCCCCAGGTGAGACAAAGTCCAAGTCCACAGCACAACCTTGTCATCATATATGAACTCACATTAGCCACCCTCACTCCTCATTTGCTGAAAGGGTAAGAGAAATACCTATTAAAGGCCGAGAATGTTCCATTCAACATGATTGTTTGGAACAAGGAGGGAGAAATGAAAATAACAGTAGCAATCAGTTATATATCACTTACCAGGTGCTTCACAAATATTAACTCATTGCATCCCAGACCAGAGGAGTAGGTACTATTAGTATCCTTATGTTACAGTGATGAAAACTGAGATGTGAAACAGTTACCAAAGGCTACGCAGCAGGTAAGTGTCAGGGCTTTCCTACTCTTCTGATACCAGACCCCAGGTTAACGGCTCCCAAAACTGACCCACAGACCTCTTCCAGTCTGTAAATTTCCATATTAGGTATAGATATAACATAGGATTGACAGTACTATCTTTTTCCAAGTAAGCACGTAAATAAGCATACGAATATGCTTATATATTCATGTATATATGACATATAGATTCATATGCTTATTTACGTGTTTGCTTGGAAAAAGAGAGCACTGTCGATCTTATTCGTGTTAGTTCACCAACATCACCTCCCCAATTAAAACCAGAAAATGACTAGAGCAAGAATTCCTTTGTACTGGCCTCTAGGGGGACCTCAGTACCCACCTCTGCCCCTCTCATAAGTCCTCTATCCAACACAATGGGCAAAATGAAGAGACAGCCCAGATTCCAACAAGATTTGTTGGCACCTTTCCTCTAATCGCAGCACCTCAATACCCTTTACTTATCCTTCCACTCCTACACACTCAGTCCACGTGATCCACGTGGGGCTGATCCTCTCCACACCCGCCCGGCAGAGGCACAGACCCCAGATCTAGACAATCAGCAGACTCCCTCCCATCTTGCCACAGTGACTGCAGTCAGTTCAATTCGAGACAATGCAGGGATGGATGTTGGCGGAACGACTGGTGTCTCTCTTCATTGGAACGGCTCATTGCTAGGACCTCATCCTGGGGAGAGTCCAACAGAGAATGGAGCCTCCACGGATAAAAGTAGAGCCAAGAGACAGGGACACAAAGGGATCCCTGACAACACCGTTAGAGCCCCTAGACTCAGCCTGGCTGCATCTTCAGCAATTCTTTAATGGAGAGAAATAGGCTGACCCCATGGAATAGCTTCTATGAATGGGATGTGTTTAGGCTTAAGTTAACTACATAGTACATAGTCTGTGGTTATCATTTCATATGGTGGGGAGATCACACGTTTTAAAAATATTTCATCAAGTCCTAAGTTTCTAAGGTGAGCTTCAGTAGGGTTACACCTACCTAAAATATGGAGTAGAGGTTTGAGGGCACGAATAGCCTAGTCATACATGAATATGAACAGATTATAAAGACAATCTCTGAGGAGATGTCTGGCCCATCTGTGGGCCATTTCACCATCCCCGAGAGGAGTGAGTAGACCCCGAAATGGGCTCAGGCCCTTTCAGACACTTGTTATCTCACAAAAGGGCACCAGGTCCTTCCCCAGATCAGTTCGCTCTGTCCACTGGTCACTCCTACCTGGCAAAATGCAACAGTTGCCCTTAGGATACTCAGGAAGGGTGACCCCAAACTCATCCCTACCCACTAGCTCCCAAAAGTTTGGCAGAGGGAAACTTTATCGAGGGACATCTTGCGAAGTGCTGTTCATCAACTGCCCCAGATATTCTAAAATCAACCCCTGGGCCAGGTATGATCCGTAGAAGATGTGCATTGCTCTCCCAAACCTGCTTTCATTGAATGGTGTGGAAGTGAAACACGTTCTCTTCTGTTGAGGAGGACCATGGCGGCTCCATGGGATCCCACGTGGCATCATCTCTCATCTCTGTCTCGAGGTCCCTGGGGATGCTCTTGAGCGTACTCTAATCTGATGGATACTAATGGCCCTCTTTTTTCTTTTTTTTTGCAGTACGCGGGCCTCTCACTGCTGTGGCCTCTCCCGTTGCAGAGCACAGGCTCCGGACACGCAGGCTCAGTGGCCATGGCTCACGGGGCCCAGCCGCTCCGCGGCATGTGGGATCCTCCCGGAACGGGGCACGAACCCGCGTCCCCTGCATCGGCAGGCGGACTCTCAACCGCTGTGCCACCAGGGAAGCCCGTAATGGCCCTCTTTTAATCACAGCTCATAGTCGCTTACGGAGTGACACTGCTCCAGGTAAAACACTGCTGTCTCACTTTTGCCTTTGTCACCGGCTTCTAGGAGGCCTGCCAATCCATTTTGCCTTCCTCACCAGTAGAATAAATCATCTCTGGAAAAGCACCTTTTCACTTCTTCGGAGGAAGATTTCACAAAGGCTCCTACACTTCCCTTTCTGAATTTCACCCACTCATCTGTTCAAGCAGAAACAGATTTATAGAGAGTGTCCTGTGTACCAGACACTGTGCTGGGTGAGGACCTCCCCAGAAGTTCGCAGAATGTGGGGTTCACTCCCAGGAAGCAAAGACAGCAAGACTTGGAAGTCAGATGTGAGCACCACTCCTGGCTCTGACCCCAGCTGTCGACCTTGGATAGGTCACCCTCTCTGCGCTTTGGTGACCAAGTCTTTAAACTTCAGTCATAATGTCTCCCTTGGAGAGCTATGAAAATTAAATGGCATAATGGGTGGCAAGGACCCAGCAAAGAGCCTAGTGATAAAAAAACAAGAACTAACATAACTCAGCACCTACAGAGGTGGTTGTATGTGGGTACTAACGTTATCCCCATCTTACAACAGAAGAAACTGAGGCACAGAGGAAACAGGCCCGAAACTGGAAACAAGATGCTCTCCTGCAGCTCCTAAAACACAGTGGCTTTGAGCACAGGGGTTTGCCTTCTCCCTCTGCCTTCCTTTCTTCTGCTTTATACACTTTCTCTCCTCCTCCTTCTTTTCTCAGAAAACGTGTATCGATATAAGAGACACCTGGCATGTTTTGAAACCATTCAGACTTCTCCTGGCTTCCCCTTCACCCGTACTAATAATGCACACAGCACTCAGAGAATCCAACCATGTTTGATTTTACAGTGACCTGGAAATTCCAGCCATCCATTACTGGATTTCGGGCACAACCTCACCAAAATCCACCCTAGAAGATGAACTTTTCCTTCACTCTGAAAGCCCTGAAGAAAATCCCACAGGATTCCTCTGGGACCCACATATGAAAGTTCAAGTGCATAAACAGCCCAGGTGAAGAAAGCAGATGGGAGCTCTATTCTATCAAGGAGATGTAGGGGGCAGGCTTTGGAGGCCAATGCTGCTAAATCTTTAGGACCTTGCTACTCAAAGTGTGACCCATGGACCATCATCACCCGGGAACTTGTAAAAACGCAGAACCTCAGGACTCATCCCAGACCTACTGCCTTAGAATGATTTTAATCAGATTTCAAGTACCCATTGACATGTGAGGACACAGCTTTAGAGAGAGGGGGGAAGGGATGCATGGAATAAACAGGAGAAGGGATGTCCTCTCCACTGCCTGGCGATGAAGAGTAGATGCGTTCCATGTTAAGCAAATGAGTCACTGTTAAGCAAGTAATACTGAATTTACAGGGGCCTTTAAGGAACAAATAAACAATGAAAAAAACCACTTGCAGAGACAAGTTAGGAATACAGACAATGCATAAAATGAGGTGTACCACCTTGAGGGCAAAGGTTTTAAGGATAAATGAATAGAAAAGACAGTTCAGGAATAGCAGAATAAGGTCCTCCTAAATCCTCTCCTTCATGCAAGCAACAAAACAGAATCAACTTTTCAGACCTCTGGAAATTAACCAAAGGCTTGGAACAATCCAGGAGTATTTATTCAAGAAACACGGCTGAATCTCAGAAGGAAGAGCAAAGCTTTGTTGCATCTTAATGCGCCTTAGTGCCATTTCTTCCGCTCCAGCCCCATGACAGCCCTGAAAACCAACAGCCCCACAAACCCCCGTGAAAACCAGCAGTCTAGTAGCCTCTGGAGGGGTGAGAATGGGTTTTCAGTGCCTTCAAAGCCAAGTTCCCAGAAAACTGTCATTATTTGATCTGTCTGGCAGTTCCCTGGAAAATCCCATTGCAGGGGCTTGTCTTTATTTGACCTAACTCAGAACTTGCCCAGTGAGAGCTGCTTTTTTTTCCCCTGAGAGTATCTTCTTGAAAACCATCAGTGGAAACTGTTAAACATCATAGCTGACTGAGGTGGCAATAACAGCTGGGGAAAACAAGAAGCTAACCAAAAACCTTAAAGGGAAAATCTGGGCCACGAGGGTTCCTGAATATTCCTGGGAACCTAGCAAACCAAGCACACGCGTAGGGATGTGCACATGCCCAGGGCTAGGTGTCTGCCCAGGAAAGACCTGAGAAGGCCCTAAGCCTTCATTTCTGGCTGATTTTGAGGCTCTGCACAAGCAGAAAGTGAAGACCACGGTGGAGTTACAAGCTGCCTGCCTGAGCGCTGAAGCCACGCCCTAACACACATGCAGTACAGGCAGGGAGACTTACCCAGGAACTTGAGAAAATCCCTGTCTAATCATTAGTTGACCACTAAGCTAAGTGAAGACTTAAGTGGCCGCACAGGAAAAAGAATACAGATTTTAAAGAATTAATTCAGGAAACTCACTAAACAAATACTGCCAACCACAATAAACAGTAGCAACAACAAATCCTGAGGGTATCTGATTTCTAGGGTTGCCAAATCTTATGACTTAAAGTGTCCAGTTTCCAATAAAACATAAGCCATGCAAAGAAACAAGGAAGTATTGCTCATATATAAAAAAAAACCAGGTCAATAAAACTGTCCCTGAGGAAACCCAGATGAAAGACTTCTAGACAAAGATGTTAAGTCTGCTAGGTTAAATATGTTCAAAGGACTAATGGAAACCATGTATAAAGAATTAAAGTATGAGAACAACGTCTCACCAAGTAGAGAATATCAATGAGGAGACAGAATTGGAGAAGGACATTACACGTAATGGAATATTCACCAGAACTCAACATCAGGTGTGCACTGGCAGGAAAAAGAATAAGCCAACTTGAAGAGAAGTCAGCTGAGACTATTCAGTGTGAAAGAAGAAATGCACAATTTAAAAACTGCTGGAGGTGTCAATACTCCATATTCAATAATGAAGAGAACAACTAGACAGGAGATCAACGACAGCATAAACCAACTAGACCCAACAGACATCTACAAAACATTTCTTCCAACAATAGCAGAATGCACAGTCTTCTCAAGTGCACGTGGAACATTCTCCAGGATCACTATTTGCTAGGCCGTAAAACAAGTTCAAAATATTTAAAAGGACTGAAATCATACAAAATGCATTTGACCAAAATGGAATAAAGTTAATAATCAATCATAGAACGAAACCCTATTGTTTTCATCCAGGATATTTTTTTGCTTCTCACCGTGGAATGCTCCCAACCTACTCCCATCCTTGGAAATACAGCAGCTAAAATAAAATGCTATATCTGCTTGAAGCTTCCATAGTTCTTTGTTTATCCATTTCTGCTTTGATCCTTCCAACCCTCCATCCATCCATCTAATCACATATTCATCCTCTCATTTATTCTTTCATTCTTTTATTATTGAAACCTAACCCCCATACTACAAAAGTCACTTTTTTAAAGTGTAAAATTTGTTGGTTTTTAGTATATTCACAAAGTGGGGCAACCACCACTACAGCTTATTTCCGGAACATTTCATCATTCCAAAAAGAAACCCCACACAGACTCACCGTTCCCAACAGCGCTAAAATTTAAATCTCTTCTAAGGAGGTCAGAGGCAGAAGAGGGATTGGGGCCCAGGAATATGCATGCAGTTCAGCTCTGTATCTGGGGTGCACTGAGCAAAGTCGGGGGTCGGGTGGGATGTCCTGAAGCCACTGATCCTTGCTGAGGTACTGGTTTTCTCCCTGAAGTCGGAGAGGTCTCCTTTTTAATATCATGCTTCTTAGTGCGGCCACCTTCACCCATGCCTGACTCTGCCCAATCAAGTGTGCTCCGCCTTGCCCAGCAGGGCTCCATTTGCCAAATGGACCTGCACCAAATGACCCGCTGTCCCATTTTCACTGTGCTTGTGCGTCCCCACCCCCATAGACATACTTTGTTCTCTGACTGGCCCGCATCCTCAATCCCTGCTCTGCAGCAAGCTTCCCAAAGGGTGGAGGATGTTTTGAAGCTAGGACAAGGAAGGCAGTATGCAGTCGTCCCTCTGCAGAAAAGATGCAAGTGGCAGGATGGGACGGTGGCAAACAGAGTGGCGATCCACTGGCGGCAGCAGTGGCAGCAGATGTGACTGGAAGAACAGGAAAGACTGCAGTGGGGAGTCTTGGGGGGGTAACAAAGCTGACTCTGCTGCTCCCCCCTGGGCAGCTCCCCATTTCCAGCCTTTACCTGCACAGCCCTGGATGCCAATGTCCACACTCTGCTTGGGGAATTAGGCTGCTCTCTTGGTTTTCACTTTAGCCACGGAACAAAACTCTTCATATGTAGCAACAGGGCTGGGACGAGGGTGAGGGAAATGAGACGCTCACCTCATACACAAAACTTAAGGGGGTGCTTGTACACAAGGTGCTCATAGCACTATTCAGAACAGCCCCAAAGAGGATACAACCCAGCTGATGGACGGATGAACAACATGTGGTGTATCTATACAATGGAATCTTATTTGGCAATAAAAAGGAATGAAGTACTGATACGTGCTACGCTGCAGATGAATACTGAAAATATTATGGTAAGTGAAAGAAGATGGACAGGACACAAGAAATGTCCATTTAACTGAAATGTCTAGAATGGGCAAATCCACAGACAGAAAGTAGACTAGTGGTTACCAGGGCCTGGAGAGAGGGGAGAACAGAGTGACTGCTAAGGGGTGTAAGGTTTCCTTTGCCGTGATGAAAATATGCTAAATTTGATTTTGGTGATGGTTCCACAACCCTATGGGCATACTAAAAAAACTCTGAATTAGACACTTTGCATGGGTGAACTATAGGGTTGTGTGAATTATATCTCAGTAAAGTTGTTACCGATAAAAATTTAGGGGGATGTCAAAGGTCTCAGCAATGAAGATATTTAATGCGACATTTAAAAGGTCAAAATTAATGCAAAAAAAATCCATGATGAATAAAGTATCAAAAAATTTTTAAATAACAGGATCAACCCTGTACTGGCACGATTACCCTCACTCACCTCCTGTTTGTCCTGGCCGTGTATATCTAATGCATATGTGTGATAAACCCTATGTGTAGAATAGTAGTTACTTCTGCAAAGGGATTAACCTGGGTAGGGTGTACACAAGGGGCTTCTATTTCCACATTCATATTATCTCATGCTCAAGTTGGATGGTGGGTCCATAGGTGTTTATTGAATTACTCTTTGCACTTTTTTTGAATATTAGGGATAAGTGTTAATTCATTAAAATGTTAAAAAAATTTGTCCTCAAATTTATTTATTCAGAGGAAAAACATTTTGCATGGCCGTTAAAGAAGTTAAAGCATAAATGATCAACAAAACAAATTAACCCCCCCAAAATTCTCTACTGGGGCATCAGGAACCCAAGGATAATTCAATGTCTGATGCAACACGGGTCTCTCAAGGGTGCCTGTGCTGGGGAAATGTATAGAGGTGAGTGGTAATCAAGCCCGCCTCACTCATTCAGACTTCCACTCGTCCATATTTATTGAGCACCTACACTATTCCAGGCCTTGTGCTAGGGACTGTGGACTCATGGAGGTGTTGGCAAGCCTCCAACATTCAAGGAGCTCATTATCAGGCTACGCCAGGTGAGGGGTGGACAAGGAGACAGACCAATACGGTCTGACATGATACGTATAATCCTTAATGTGGGTGTCAGCAAAGACTTCTGTGGGGAAGTCACCTTTGAGCTGAGGGGTCCAGGATGACTAAGTGGGGGAAGGGCATCGCAGGCAGTGGGAATAACATGTACAGAGGTTAAGACGCAGAGACCAGCAGGCCGCATCCAGGGGATGGGACTTCTATCAGCCATCCCGTATCACCATATGCTCTTGAGGATGGAGGCAAACGCTAAGGAGGGGAGAGGCAAAAAAATGGAAGGTGCTTTGGGTCCCCTTTGACACCCTGGAGCTGCCACACCAGCCTTGGAGAGGCTATGCCCAGACTTCATGAAAACACGGGAAAAGAAATATCTCACCCTTTTGTTACTTAGGTTTTATACATCAGAGCGTAACCCTAACTGAAATACCAACACCATTTACTGAGTTCTTGCTGTGGATGACCTAAATCCTCTGGAGGCACTGACTCATTTAATTTGGCCAACAACCTTTGAATGGGTACAATCATCGTCCCCATTTTAATCAAGGGACCTGAGATGCTGAGGACGTGCCCAAGGTTCCGTACTGACTAAGAGGAGGAGCTGGGATTCCTCTCTCCGACCCCAAAGCTGATGCTCCTTGCATTGCTTTGGCTTCCCACTGAGTCAAAAATGGAGTTGGAGTTGGCATCACTCCTTCATCCTGCTGGTCCGGTGCCAACCTCGCTGCTAGTTTAGATGGTGACAGAGGACCACTCACTCTGGCTGCTTAGTCCTAGGCCTGGCATCTGCCTGGTAACCTATCCACTCTTTTGACAGTGATCTCAGATCTCAGTGTGCTCTGCAAAGGGCTAGCTTCCTGGGGCTAGAGCCTCACTTTCAGGCCTAGGGCCCTGATTCCCGTAGAGAGACTGATTTGACTGCTTTACCCTGACTCACCACTCTGTCCAGTTCTGTGCTCAAGGGCACAGCCCAACAGGTTGCTGCTAAGGAGGTTTCCTGGGGCTGAGGCTGGTTTGCTGGCTTATTCCGTCAAACGGCCAGAGGCAGATGGAACCAGAAGTCCACCTGTGCAGACTGTCAATGCTAAACCATCATCAGGTCCAGAGAAAATCTTGTTGATGAAACCGAAAGAGACAAGTTACTACACAGAGGCCAAGAACGGAGAGAGAAATCAAGTCAGGAAGGAGGAAAGAGGTCTTAGGATGCTTGCAGGGGGCGGGGCCCGGGTCCTCCTTTTATTGGGGGCTGAGGATGTGGTGGTCTCTGTCTCATTTAATGGTCCAGGTTAGAGTGGCAGCCTCAGTACTCAGCTGGCCTGTAGACACATCTGTGACTTCAGAGGGGGCTCCCACTGCTGACCCCTCACTTTGCCCGTGCCCAGAGACGGCCTCGCTCCTTGGACGGTGTGTGCTCCCACCAGACTGGAGATCTTGAACTTTTGGGGTCACCGCCGGCCACGTCATGTCTCACCCTAGTGGCTCTAGCGCAGGTCCCTGTCCCTCAACTCCACCCACTTCTCCCTAGGCAACCTGAGAGCTCACTCTGTGTTAGGCACAAAGCCCAGCATCTTCAAAATATCTAATGTACACTCACTATGATCCTATAGGTACATGATGATCCCCAGTCTGAGACACTGAGGTGCAGAGAGGCTGAGTGACTTGCCAAGTTGACCCAGCTAGCAAGTGGTGAAACTGGGTTCCAATCCAGGTCAGTCTGCCTCCAAACTCCATGCTTTTGACCCGTAAGCTAGGCTGGCTGCTTCACCTTAAATTCCCACCTTGGCCAGCCTCTGTCCACAGGTGTCCAAAGGACTGGGCTGGAAGAGCATCAGGTAACTGCTGAGTATTGAGCTGCGCAGGAAGAACCAGAACCACACTCCCGCTGCCCCCAACAATCAGGAGGGGCTGTGGGTTGCTGTCATTTCCCCAAAACTTCCTGGCCATCTCCTGTCATGCTAACAACTGGGGCCCACTGAGGCTGGTGTGTAGTGAGTCCTATTTGGAGAGCCCAGGTGGACAGAAGGAATGGAACTTTCAGACACACAGGGGCTTCTAGGCAGGGGCTCCTACTCCAAATCTATCAGAATCTCCTGTGGGACTTCATAAAACACAACTTGTACCAGAGTCCCACCCCAGAAATTCAGATGCCTTCCAGGTCTAGAGTGACAAAGCAAATCCATTTGCCTGGGTTCAAAGCCACGGTCTACCACTTATTAGCTGTGTGACCTTGGATAAGTCATCTCACTTCTCTGTGCTCTGGTGCTTCACCTACATTTCAGAATAATGACTACCTTACAGGGTTTTTATGAAAGTTAAAGGGACTTAGAATACAGCCTGACCTTCGGTAAGCATGCAGTAGGATGAGTTGTTATAATCATTTATTAGCTATAAACTTTTAAAAAGCTCTGAAGGTTAGAGTTGAGAACCATGGCAAAAGGCAAAAAGGGTTCTTTCTTCTTCTAGTGGAAAGAACCCAGGCTTGGGCTTAGACAGACCTGTGAGCTATGCGACCTTGGGCAAGACACTTAACCTCTCCGAGCCACAACTGCCTCATTTAAAAAGTGGGAATAGCTACCTTGTAGGGCTGTGGAAAGGACTGGTAGTAATTAAGGCACAGGGGCCTGGCACAGTGCCCAGTAGATGCTCAACAGATCACAGCTATTGATGTTAAGCCATTCTAGAATAAGAAAGCTTAGCTAATTTCTACTGAATCTGGTGGTTTTAGGATATGAGTGGCCATTTATCCTCTTTCTCTGGCTGAAATAGATGCTCTGCATTTTCAGACAGGAAATTTGTATTTGCTCGTAATAGCAAGGCCACGCTGTGTCAACCAGCATGCTTAGGACCTCCGGAGGGGAGTGTTAATAGCACAATTTTAATTCCTTGGCAATGAGTCTGTCTGTTATTCTCAGCTCTCCCAGGACGCTGAATTGCAAGGCAAGGGCAAGAAAGCATGGCATTCCTTACAGGCCCCACTGTTCCGACAGGATGTGCTGTCTCCAGTGCCTTCCTAACCCCTAGACAATGTCTGAGACACACCGTCAATCACCATGGAGATGGGGGCTTTTCCAGCGGAAGCTTGCGTGTCACACCCTGTGCATCAGTACGGCAGATTTTAGCTGTGACACACGCAAATGGTTGGAACTGACGTCAGAGCACACCATGGCCTCTGTGTCTACCGTTCATATGCTTAGCTCATCTGGCTTTTTAATGGCGTTCTGTGAGTCAGTTTGCCTTAAATCTCGGGGTTTTTTTTTCCTCCCTAGAACAAGGTAAGGAATGAAACACTGGCAGGCACATTTAATGTCAGTGTCTTTTTCTGTCTCTATCTGATGTCATCATCTAGATTGTGAGCTCTCTGGGCTTGGAGGCATCACCTTCTATTTTCCTGTCCCTCCTACAGCCCAGATGGCAAGCCAGGTAAAGCAGAAAAAGTCAGGCAGCCCAACTCAGCTGTCACTTGCCAGCTGGGGACCTTTGTAAACAATTCATGTCTCAGAGCCCTGGATTTCTCCTCTGTAAAAAGGGAGCTAGATGTCGTACCCCCTCAAGGTGTAGTTAGGAATGAATGGTACCACTTACCTAAAGTGCCTTTCAGATAGTAAGAATTCACTCAGTGCTACTTTAAAATCATTACGTATAGAGTCAAAGCATTTGGTGATTGAGCTGACTGGTGGATGGATCTTTCTGGATGCGTTCTTTGCAGAACCAAAAAGATTCCCAAGCAGCAGAAATGATGGAAGATTAATGACTCCTGACCATCTTGAGGGTTCAGGGGCGGGATAGGTAGCAGACTAAAATTTACTGAGCCAGGAACCGAGATTCCATTTTATCAAAGAATTCTCACAGTAACTCTGGCAGAGCTTTTCTGTGCCTGCTTTACTGATGGGAAGACAGGTGGCATGTTGCAAGCTCTTCATCGCAACCTCGTTTTTATTCTTTTAGGATATTCAGACTACAAATCCCAGCCTGCTTCACAGGAGGTGTTTTCCAGTAGGAATGGGAGAGAAAGTGACCTGTATCCATTAGGACCTGGTGCAAAAACACTGCTATCCACACCTCTCCACCCTACCCCTTCAGGTGGGAAGCAGAGGGCTCCAGAGGCCTGGAGCAGTGGTGATTCTCAGACTTGAGTTGCCTCGGAATCCCTGAGAGTGTCTGAAAGCCCGGATTTCTGGGACCCTCCTAAGTTTCTGATTCAGCAGGTCTGGTGAGAAGCCTAAGAATTTGCCTTTCTAATAAGCTCCCAGGTGATGCTACCGGTCCAGAAACACGTTTTGGGAACCTCTGTTCTAGACGATGACAGAGCTACAAGATGAAAAGTGCCTGGGTCCCTGAATCACCATACGGAGAAAAGCATCCCTCTGTATTTAACATCTGAAATCTTGTGTTATGTACCTGAAATCTGAGGGTTTACTTATTACCGCTGCTAGAAGGACACTGGAAAGGAAGGCTAAAGAAAATGTTTTCTCCATGTGGAAACGGATGATTTGCAGAAAACGAAAGCTACTGGATGGGAAATAAGGAACCAGGGTTACCTACCAGGACCTCAACCCGCTCAGATCCATCAGGAAACTCCAAGATGCTTTCTGTGGACTGCGGTCCTGATACCAACAGCCACCTTCAAATTCCACTGCATGTAAAGAAGTGGTTGTAATACGCTATCAGGGATACATGCAAAGAAACAAAACCACCCACTTACCCAGGGTCCCAGATTATATTCAATCTTTGTTTCTGGAGTTCCGCCATACTCCTTCCTCTTATTTCCTGTTGGCATCATCTCAGCTCAGGAGTAAACATCACAACTGAAATGTGTTGCTCACTTCCTCCGTGCCAGGCACCATGTAAGTTCTTTGCACGTATTAATCACACTGAATCCCAGCATGCCTTTCCTGGACATGTGCAATGGCTTTCTAGCTCACAGCTGCAGATTAATCTTCTCTCAAAGCAACGCTTTGAACTTGTCACTCCTGTGATCAAAATCTTCAGGGCCTCCTTACAGGGCAAAGTCTAAACTCCTCAGAATAACCTTAAATTCTCTCCAAAATCTCACACATAGCTGCTTGTCAATCCTAAATCCTTATTACAGTCTGCATCAGTAACTCCTAAATGTTAGTATATATCAGGACCCCTGGGATGACTATGGACCCTCCTGAATGAAAATAGCTGGAGGAGGAACCCAAAAATCTACATTTTGACATCTCAGTGATTCTGGTGCAACTGGTCTAAGGACCACACTGAAAAACACTGCTTTTTACACGTTAACTTATTGTTACCCATAAGCATTGAAACAACTAACGCCCTATCCGTGTTGCCAACTGGACTTTATTTTATTATTATTATTTTTAAAATATTTATTTTGGCTGCGCCGGGTCTTAGTTGCGGCACATGGGATCTTTAGTTGCAGCATGTGGACTTCTTAGTTGTGGCATGCCTACGGTATCTGGTTCCCCAACCAGGGCTTGAACCCGGGCTGCCTGCATTGGGAGCACGGAGTCTTACTCACTGGACGACTAGGGAAGTCCCCAACTGAACTTTATATCAGAGAGAAATTACCTTTTAGGCTAAAGTCCTGTCACAGCAACTAGAATTATCTTCAGTAATGCACAAATTTTGTCTTCCCCACTAGACTCTGAGCCTCTTGAATACAAGGGCCTGATCGCGGTGCCCCTTGCATATTTCTCTCCTCTTCCTGACTCCTGCCCTCTCTCCATCACAGCCCCACCTAACACGAATCCTGATGCAGAGCCGGGACTCAATAAATACTTGTCAAAATGAGATTTCGGACTTTGTGCATTCAGTCAACAGAGAGGCTGGGCAGGGGTAGGCAAGGCAAAAGGATGGGGCTCCCTCTGTAGCCCACACCTCTCCAAAGAGAGAATTTACAATTCCATCACCTACTCTGAAGTGGCTAAGTTTGTCCAGTCGTTTCCAAGTGGCCCATTATCTAAGGGACCACCTTCTCTAACCTTCCCACCTTCCCATTAAATACCTGCAGCTTCCCTAGGATTTCCGAGCTTTATGATTTTTCTGGAAAAACAATTAAGCAGACTTTATTATGCAGCTTTGCCGAAGTAATCAGAGAAAACTTTAACTTGATGTTTCAATTAAAACTCTGGCAATGGGGCTTCCCTGGTGGCGCAGTGGTTGAGAGTCCGCCTGCCGATGCAGCGGACACGGGTTCATGCCCCGGTCCGGGAAGATCCCACATGCCGCGGAGCGGCTGAGCCCGTGAGCCATGGCCGCTGAGCCTGCGCGTCCGGAGCCTGTGCTCCGCAACGGGAGAGGCCACAGCAGTGAGAGGCCCGTGTACCGCAAAAAAAAAAAAAAAAAAAAAAAACCTCTGGCAATGGATACTGACACTGCCAGATGGAAAACTGATGGTTGGGAAAAGGCCGTTTTTCTAAAAATACCAAGTCAAGAATTTTCCAGTTTCCAACTGCCTGAAAGAGAATCTCCATATGCAGGGAGTCCTGGTCGCAGGCATTTCATCGCAGAAGCAGGCACATGTTGTTTTCCAAACACACTCGTCTGAGACCATCCTTCCAAGAGCTGTGGGCAACCAAAGGCAAAGCTTGCACCACTTCCCTTTTAACTCTGACCATGGACAAGACGTTGAGCCTCTCTGAGCCTCAATCTCCTCATCTGTAAAATAAGGAGCTCTGGACTCTGAGGTTGGCAACTACGGCCTGTAGGCGAAAACCGGTCATTGTTTTTTTATAAATAAAGTTTTATTGGAACACAGGCATGCCCATTCATTTAAGCATTTCCTACAGCTACTTTCATGATGCAAAGTCAGAGTTGAGTAGTTTCAACAGAGACATCCATGTATGAAAAATTTAATAAATTTATATTTTTATAGAAATATTTCCCAGAGTGTTTTTTTTCACAGAATATTTTTACAGGATATTTCTTTACAGAAAAGATTTGGTTTGTTGAATGAACCAATGGCAAAGATTATACTTTGTCACTGACACTGTTATGTAATCACAGAGTGAAAATGACATCATTGTGCAGTGACTGACCAAAGGGCTAAAAGGCCACTTACTGAAATGGAAGTCGCCAGGTATCACATTGGTTAGAGCCAAGAAAAAGATGGGCTTCTCCTATGACCTGTTCTGCCTTATTTATTTATTAAAATTTAAAAAAATCTCTTGAGAACTCTGCAATCAGCTTGTTTCTATGGTAACTCTGGCTGTCAGGCATTTCACTTCTGGTAACTCCCCTTCACCTAGGCTGTCCAGCAGGATGGAGAGATGGGATGGACATGGGCTTTGACATCAACCAGATCTGGATGCAAATCCAGCTTCATCTCTTGCTAGCTCTGGGTAACTACCTTGAGCCTCACGCTTAATCTCTCTGTGCCTTAGTTTCTGAATCTGTAAAATGGGGAGAATAACATATGCAAAATGCCTAGCATAGTGCCTGGCACAGAGTGGGTTCACAGAACTTAACAGTGTCACCAAACCGAACTAAGGTCTGCTTACCCGACGCAGAGCAAAACCAGTTCACTGATGTTGGGTCATGGTGAAAGCACAGCATTTACTGCAGGGCACCATGCAAGGAGAATGGGAAGCTAATGCTCCAAAGACCCAAACTCCCTCACGGTTTTCAGGGAAGGGGGTAGGAGAGGGTCACAGGGTGTGTGATCAGCTCGTGCACAATTCTCTGATTGGTTGATGGTGAGGTAACAGGGTGATGTTTGGGGATTACAGTCATCACCCTCCTTCTTGTTCCAACCGGTCTGGGGTCTACATGTAGGTGGTCAGCATGCAGTTAACTTTCTCCAGCTGTTGGGGGTTTTAGTATCTGCAAAACAACTCAAGGATATGGCTCAGGATATTATCGATAGCCTTTGAGGAGGAACTAAAGATTCTTGACTTTATTTTATGGCTAAACTATTATTATTTTGTCTTGCTCGACTGCTTTCCTTTGTTTCTGTATTTTCTCACTTCTCTGATTAAATTTGCTCTTTGGAACTCAGGGAAGGCCTAGGAGGCTAAAGCTTTTCTACAAACAAGAGGCGGGGACAAGGAGCTTTGTCCCTGGCAAGGCCCCTAAGGGTCCTGCCCAGTTTCAGTAGCGTCCCAGCCCTTCCCTCCCCTGCCATTGGCAGTGTTGGTCCAACTCTGGTCCACATGACTTAAGGCTGCCACCATTCCCATAGTCACTGTCTATCCAGAAGGAAGAGCCAGAACGGCTGGGCTCTATTTCTGTCCGGCCAGGAACTGAGCCTTCTGGCAGGTCAGTTTCATTGCACGCTAAATGAGAATAACTATTGTACTATCTAACAGGGTACACTAAAGGATCAAATTACAGCTCCTGCTTTTCCTGCAAAATATATTGCTCCCTTCCCTGTGCCTCGGCTCTTTCTAGAACTCGTGTGTCACATTTTATTCATTCCATCAAATACCCATTGTGTCTGATGTGCCATGCACTGTGCTAGGCTCTGCACTTGCCATCTTCAGGAAACTTGTGGCAGAGAGGGAAATGTCAACAAACAAACAAGCGTAAACTGTGAAGTTCTCAGTGGAGTGCTGGGAGCTGGGCGGCTGTTTAGGTAAGAGGGGACTCTGAGCTGGGTCCTGAAGAAGGGAAAGGAGGTAGCCATAGTTGAGGGCAGGGGAAGGATCCAATTTATCTTTGCTCCCCAGGGCCTACACAATTCCTAACACGTGTAGTCACTGAGTAAATATCTGTGGATTGAGTGAACCAGTGAAAAGGCGAAAGGGCATATGGGAAAATGCTTTCTAAACTACACGGCATTATACACGTGAATGGACGATCGCTACTACTGAAAGATTATTTACACGCCCTTTCAAATCAAATAAAAGCAAACAATGAATTCACTGTATTATCCCTTGCGGGGCAGGGTGTGGGGGTGGGGGAGAAAAAGCTATGACATAACACCGAGGAGTTCCAGGCAAAATTGTTTTTTGCCGATCAGCCTTGCGGAGTTAGAAGCAACCAGGAAGGTCAGTAACTCCACCCTCCAGGCCCACACAAGCCTCACAGGGTCCAGGGGTCGCTTTGAGGATCGATGGAACATTCCCTGTGTGCACTGGCTCTGACTGGTGACATCTGAAGCCCGCCTTGGGAACCACCTACTGAACCTAAATAATAAAACTAAAATCTTACTCCCACGACCATCACCGTCTACGATTTATCTATCGAGCACTGACTGGGTGCAGCCGTTGCACTGACCCCATCTCGTCCACAGCCCCAGCAGATGGTGCCCCAGAACAGGCCTTCGATTCCAGGGCTGCTCTTCACACAAACCGTGAAAGAACCCCACCTGTATTTTCATTATTTATTCGTAGGAGTGAAAATAACGCTTGAAGCTACGTTTACTGTGTCCTCCCCACACTTCAGAAATGGTCCTGGGCACCTGCCCTGGATTATCTCACAACCACTGCAGGAGCCGGGGGCCCTTTATCAATTTTACAGAAGAGGCAATGGAGGCCCTAAGGTGTAAGGGACTCGGCAAAGGTCACTCAGGAGGAGGGGCAGAGCCACGGACAGAACCTCAGAAACGTCCAGTCGAAGACTCTCCTTACCAGGGAGCCGAACGTGCATTTGGGAGCCCCTGCCCAGCCCCCTGCACCTTCAATGGTGGGGACTCCACCGGCCCCAACAAGGCCACCCGCTGGGGTTTCAGGCATGATGGACATTTAAAACTATTTCCTCACATTGATTCAAAATGGGCATCTTTTCTCACTCCTCACAGGCATTTTTAGCCTACTTGGGGCTGAGGTCACACCTGCCTTATTTTGAAACATCAAGCAACCCTCCAAAAAACACATTTTTTTTTGAAGAAGTTAAAATAAATACACAAATAACATGAAAAATTAAAACAACAACAAACAACCCTCCATGGTCAGGACTATAGACGAAGTGAAGAATCTGCGTTCCAGAGAACACCCGACAGAACCAGGATCGATCCCATTCTGCCATGCAGAGTCGCACGACTCTGGGAAATCACTCAAGTCCCTCGAGTCTGCACAACAAGGGTAATAGCGCCGACGGTAATGCCTGGATAAGCAGTGCTACAAGTCCAAGAGTCCGCAATGTGTGCACAGTTCTTGGGACAGAGCAGGTACTTACTTAATCAGTGATCCTTCAACTTTCTCATCTTAGCACAGAATGAACGTACCACATCAATGAGAGACAACAATTATGACTGAAGGAACTTGCAACAGAACTGGCTTAAAGATGGCAAAAAAGAAAAAACAATATTCTTTTTAAAAGAAAGGAAAAATCTTTATTGAAACTTACTACGAGCTAGACAGTATGCTCACCACTTTTGTGTTTTCTGAGTTTACAACCTATAAGGTAGATGTTACAGCCTCTTTTCACAGATGAAGAAGACTAGGACTCAGAGACGTTGAGCAACTTGCCCAAAGTCACACAGCTTTTAAGTCACAGATTCAAACTCAAGACTTTTGACCTCAATCCAGCCCTCTTTCCACTCCATCTGTCCAAGCCATGGTTATTATCAGTGTTTGCTCAACCGTGGAATAGATGCGGGTCATGCTAAGCACTGCCAATACACGGGGGAACTAGATGCCCAAGTTTGCAAAGTAAATCTTAACAAGACTTAGAGAAGAAACTGCGAGGCTGCCAAATTAATCTGAAGGCGGACTCAATAGAGAAGGAGGGAAGGGGAAGACCGGCTGGGGAGACAGATTTTTGAGCGTCTTTTCGCGAAATCTAAAAATTACTAACCTTCTACATGTCAAAAGATTTTTTTGTCAACACATGCGAGAACGCTCTGCTGAGAAGGAGCCCAAATGAGCAGATGGGTGAGTTCGCAGACTCGCAGACGCTGAAGTTGGAAAAGTCCCTGCTGACAGTCTCCAAAGGACAAGCCCAGAAACCCCCGCTGTGAGTGGGGCTGGGTTAAATATCCCCGGAGCTGACTGGATCTTGTTGTCTGAAAACCAGAGCAGACAAAGGTCTTTTTGTTTCTGAAAATGAGACTCCTCCCTCTGTTTTCAGATCCTACCTGTCCTCTGTGTCTCTCCATTTCCCACTTGGTGTCCCATCTCTCCTTCATCCTTGTGGGGTAGGTGGGGGGATGACATCCTTCTGAGGCAGGGCGGGGCTTACTCAAGGCTGGGATTCAAATGAGTCAGGAGGACCGAAATCCATCTGTCTTCCGAGACCACAAGATTTCCTTCAATTATGAAAGTAGGCAGACCACAGGAGTATTAATAGCGCCCATGCCTTTGTCATTAATAGAAATCACAGATGTTCTGATATCACTTCATAGTTGTAGCAGAGATCTCAAAATAACAGTCACTCTTTTCACTGCTTTGCGATGACGGTACTTAGGCTTGTTGCCGGCTCTCGTTATTTAGCATATTACTAAAGATGCACATATATTACTGTTTCAAAAATGGTTTGTTTTGAATTTTGATAACTGCATTTCAGTATAATTGGCTTCTTGTGTAATCCTATTAATTTTATTTTATGCATTTAAAAAACATTCTGCTGAGAATGCCACAGGCCGACTGCCAGGAGGGGCTGTTGCACAGACAGCAGAGAAGAATGCTGAGCCACAGACACTGGCTTCCTAAGATCGCACTTTGGAATCGGCGTTTTCCTTGAGCAATTCTTCACTTCACCAAGGCCTAGGGAGACAGATAAGAGAGGTGCAGAACCGGAAACAGGAGCCATCACGGACAATTTCCATTTGGATGGGAAGACAAGCATTGTTCTCGTGAAATCAACCTCATGATTATGTCCCTCTCAGCACCTGTGGACAGTCATCAGGGATGCCATTCTACAGGTGAGGAAATGGGTCGCCCAGGCTATTCCCGGCCCTTGGTCACTTCTGGTCAACAGGTGCCCTGGCTGCAGTAGCATAGAGGCCAGTCTTCAGGTTTGAATTTTACTGTAAGAGCCAACAGAACTGTTTGCTGAACTTCTTTCCCTATTTCTTTTCAACACCTGGGAGGAGGAGAAACACACCCAGGTCTGGGCATAAGAGTGACTATGAACTGATATGCCCAATCAACTCCAGACCAGGTAAGGGAGACTCCTATCCAAGCCTAGTTTTCACATCTGCAAAGTGGAGATAATATTACCTGCTCGTTGATGGTGAGACACAAATACACACACACACAAACACTAACATATGATTGTATATATGCACACACATGTGTAAGCATATATATATATATATACGCATGCCTATATGATTGTACGTGTATATGTATGTATATATGAGTGTGTGTATATATATGTATGTACATCTGTACTTATACACACAAATATGACTGTCAAGGGGTATCATCGATCTGACAAGCTTTGACAAATTCCATAAGGAATTAACAATTGGGATAAACTTAACGATAAGACACTCATTTGTTTATGTAATATAATTACTGAGCACCCAATATCTATCAGACTCAGTTCTGGGTGCTGGGGACACAGTAGTGAATAAGAAAACCCAAGCCTCTGGTCCCACGGACCTTACACTTCAGTGGGGGAAAGACAAGCAATGAACAATAAACAAATACTCAAGATAATTTCAGAGAGAGGACAATTCTGTGAAGCTATGCCAGAGAACCACGACTGAGGAGGGTGGGCTGCTTTACCCTGGATGCTAAAGAAGACCTTTTGATGGGGGTAACATTTAAGCTGAGGGTCCAAGGAGCCAACCATGAAGAACTGCAGGGACTGTATTCTAGGCAGGTGGAAGAGAGCTGGTGCAAAGATGCAAAGGCAGAAATGAGTTAAAGGAGGAAAAAAAATCCTTGTGTTTGCCCTGTAATTGGCCAGGGGACCACAAGTAGGAAATCAGCAGGAGCACTGCTGGCATCGTGGACCAGGGGTGAGCGATACAGGGCTTTGAACAGTGGAGGAAGAAGAGATGTGGTTTCTTTATTTGCCTGGATTCCAGCAAGACCAAGAATGGAAGCTAGTATCAAGGGTGGCTGTTCCGGCTGGGATGGGGAGAGAAACCTGGGGTGGGAACTCACATTTACTAAGCAGCAGGTATATGCAGCGGCAGGCCCTTGCGGCTTGGTTTCATGCCCCACATCAGTATGGAGCACTTCCGGTGGATAAGCTATCGCTGTCTGCATTGGACAAACCTGGAAACAGACTGAGACTGAGCATCTTGCTCATAGTATGCCACTGATGCCACCTGCCCTTCCGTTCAGACAGCACGTCCCCTGCAAACGCAGCTGAGAGGGACACTGTAGGCAAACCATGGCTGTGTGCCAGCATCCCCGGGGTAGAGCAGCCCCAGGATGCGTTCTGGTCTCATGCAGTGCCTGCCCTGCCTCCTTTGCTACGGTACTCCAGGGGGGCAGCACTGACCCCCATCAAAGCTGTGTCCAGTCCTAACAAATTGACCTCCTGTGTATATACATATGTTTCATAAATACATATATTACATATATATGTATATAATTCATCTACTTTACTCCATCTCCATCTGCATCTGCATCTGCATCTGCATCTCCATGCTGGTGTCAATCTCCATGAGGACAACTGTGATAGCCTCCCCTGGGCCTCCACATTCACTCCTCACTTAAAGGCAATTCACTGCGGCCTGGGAGAGCTTTACAAGAGCACGTCCTTGTAGACTCGGTGTGGTGGGAATCCCACAGCGGCTTCCCACTGCTCAAGGAGCAGAGCCCAGCTCCTTCTATGGCTCAGGAAGCTCCCATGACCCAACCCTGCCCCTCCTCGCACTCCTCTTGTGATGGTCCTGCAGGAAGAGGGAACTTGCTCCTGACCTCTCTTCCCTGGGTCCTCTGTCCTAGTCATCTTCCTCATACGCTTCATCCGTCTCACTCCAACTCCTCCCTCAAGCCTGGATGAAAGGTTCTGCGTGGCATGACTTTTTCTAACCACACCAGGTCACGGCTCTAGGTCCACAAAGCGCCCTATACCCAGCATACCCCGTAAGACTCATTGGAAACACCCACTCTGTCAGCACCGGGAGGTCAGGGACTGATTCTGTCTCCCCGGCCTCTAGCAGAATTTCAAAAAAACCCCACCTTCCTGAGTGAACTGAATTTATCTGTGATTTCCTACACAGCAGGCGCAAGAAAAAGATTCCCTGAATATCTGTCTTCCGGCTCTTTATCCCATCCTCAGTGGGTTAAGCAGGGCCACGTCCCATTCCTGAATTTTAACAGGATGAGAACCTTTAGTCCGCGCTCAGAAGGAGAGCGCAGGCCACCCTCATTCCCAGCCTTGTCTGTCCCCTTGCCCAGTTTTGAGGGACTGAACACAATTTTGTCCCTGGCACACTCCTGGTGTCTCTCGGGACCCTCTCAGGAGCACAGCACTGGGGTGTTTCTCTCCTCTTCTCACCCACAATACTTATCCCCCCTTGCTTCCCCACCAACCATCTTCTGCTGTTTGCATCTCCCTCCTGTTCCCGTACATGAGAAACATTCTGTTTCTGAGATCATGCTCTGCCAGGGCGGCTTGGCATCGGCACCGAGGCGGGCATCACCAGCCCTCCCTCCCCTCAACATCGGATGTCGAGGGCTCTGTGGGCCTAAAGCTCCCAAAATAGAACTGCACCATGATCTCCACTTAGCAGGTTGCCCATGTGATGAGAGCGTGCTGGTGGCCTGGCCCAATGACCACAAGGCTGCTCCGAGGCCGGCCACGGGTTCCCAGCAGAGTGGGGTTGGGAGCAGTGCTGGCAGGAGGGAGTCAGGCTGGGAGAGAGGGAAGGAGGATGCTGAGAGCAACCCAGGAAGAAAAGAGCGAGGAAGGCAACAACTGGGGAAGAGTCCCGGATGGGAAGCAGAACAGAAGGAAGAAACAAGGAAAAAGGACACAGGGAGAACCCTCTGAAATTGTGTTTTTCTTGGTGGAAGATACTATAGAAATTCTTAATGAAAATCTGCTCCACTGCTTCTAATCATTTGCCCGGGCCTTTTTTTTCTAGCCAGGCATTATTATTTTTTATTTATTTATTTATTTATTTTGCGGTACGTGGGCCTCTCACTGTTGTGGCCTCTCCCGTTGTGGAGCACAGGCTCCGGACGCGCAGGCTCAGCGGCCATGGCTCACAGGCCCAGCCACTCTGCGGCACGTGGGATCCTCCCGGACCGGGGCACGAACCCGTGTCCCCTGCGTCGGCAGGCGGACTCTCAACCACTGAGCCACCAGGGAAGCCCCAGGCATTATTATTAATTCCCATTTTCCAGAGGAGGAAACAGAGGCTCAGAGAGGTAAAAATACCAGTATTTATCTTTCACTCTCCAGCATACAGTCCTGAGTCAGGATACAAAGGAAGTTCTATCTAGCAAAGTGTTCACTGCATGGAAATATGAAGAAATGAATGGATTCAGTATATCTGACTTCAAATCCTGTTGTTTTACTATGATATTTACCTGCATTTCTCTCAACAAGCAACACACATGGAGGAAAGACCTGGATCATCAAGCAAATAAAAGTGATTTGCTCCTTTGCATATGTTCTTGGGCATTTTGCTGGTAGAAACCCCAGCGCTGGGCGGGAGACCTTCTTCCTGGTCTCACATGAGTCATCAGCAGTGCAGGTCAGCATGGCCAGTGGGCTGCTGACCCCCAAGACTCCTCCAGAGGTCCCTGCCACCTCCTTGTCATCTGCACCCTGTGCCAGGTCGGGAGACGGGGAAAAGTCATCAGGGGGACAACACACTGGATTTGAAAGTGCTCTGAAAACACTGAGAGATATACACATGTGGAAGGTGACACAATTCTGCAAAATAGGGGCTGGTGTGTCCCTGATGTCATCTTTTACAAACTGGTTCCTTATAACATTAGCATCACGTGGGCACAGGATCACAGACTAGAAAGCGTAGGGCTGGACCCCAATCTTTTGATTCCTATTCATTATTCAAATAAATATTTTTCTGGCATCTACTTTTGTGCCAGACATCAGGAATACCGATGGGACCCCTATGTTTACAGAGCCCAGAGAGGAGATGTACATTAAACAACAGGACAAGCGAAGAATTACAAATTGCGTTGTGTCCCATGAAGAAAAGAGGTGAGATGCTGTAAGGAATCTGCTCTGCTGATGCTGAGGGCAGGGAGATGCTCTTGAAGGAAGGGACTCTGGGGCTTGGGGAGGCATTCCTGGTCCAGTAATGAGGAGGTAAACATACCTTGGACTGTAAGTTACACCTCAAAAATAATAAAATCGAGAAAAGGTCACATCTGCTTTAACTCAATAATAACAACCATTTATTAACACCTACTGTGTGTGAGTAGCTATCCAAGGTGACACAGCCAGGCGGTGGGCAACCTGGTATTTGAGCTTGCATCTTCTCCTGAGGCTCTATGGATTTCCTTGTGTTCTCCACTGAGCACCCCATGGAGATGAAGAAAGGGAAGCAAGTGTCAGCCTGTGTATGGAGAATTTTCTACAGTGTTTTTATGAATATCTTTCCATGGGGAAGAAAGTTCAAGCCGTACTGACTAGGCTTCGGATTAGACACTGTGTTTTGATGAAAAAGTCCTATAATATGATAACCCCATCCTTCCCTTGCTAACATTATAACAGAAATATTTCCCCATGTTATTAAAATTTCTATAGCGTCATCTCCCATGGCCATGGAACAGTCCATAGACTGGGCGAGAGAGTGATCACACACCCAAAAGGAATGCCTTTGAGGGAAAAGAAGAGCTTGATGTGGGCATGTAAAGGGACTGAGTATAAAACCAAAGGGAGCCGTTGGAACTGAAGCTAAGCTGAGACATACGGGCCGACCAAAGACATTCAAGTTCAATTAAAAAAAAAACTGACCATGAGCAATTCTACTTCTAGGTATGTCCCCAAAGGACTGAAAACAGGTATTCAAACAAAAACTTGTACACAGATGCTCATAGCAGCAATATTCACAATAACCAAAAGGTAGAAACAATTCAAATATCCATCAGGGGATGAACAGATAAACGAAAAGTGGTAAATCCATATAACAGAATATTATTCAGCCTTGGAAAGGAATAAAGCACTGATACACGCTACAGCACAGTGAACCCTGAAAACAGTATGCTGAGTGAAAGAAGCCAGATATAAACGCTCATATGTTATATATTTCCATTTACATGAAATGTCCAGAACAGGTAAATCCACAAAGACAGAAAGCTGATTAGCCGTTTCCAGGGGGCAGGAGGGGGTGGGAAGTGATTTCCGTTTAGTGTGATAAAAATGTTTTGGAACTAGATAGAGGTGACGGTCAAACAACCTTCTATATGCTACATACCACTGAATTATATGCTTCAAAATGGTTAATTTTGCTGCCTGCCACCTTGTGAGCTCTGGAAACCACAATTTATTTTGCTTTCCCTTCTGCTTGGACAGAGAAGGTATTTGCTGATTTTGACATTAGAAATACTGCTGCAATAAACATCTCTATGCCTGATGTGTTTCCATATTTCATCTTATTCCTTTAGGACAGACTCTTGGAGGCAGCATCCTCGGGGTAAAATATGTGGGTATTTTTATGACATATTGCAAAGTCATTCTCTAATAAAAATGGATTAACTCAGCGTCCCGCCAAAAGTATGCAAGAGGTCTTATCACCTCGTCCTCACCGACATACCCGTGGCACTTAACATTAAAAAAAATTGCTTGTATGATACAGCATCTCATAATTTTGCTTTCCGTCTTGTAAAAATCACTTCTCCAAATCAAATTCCTGTAGGTAGTTCTCCCACGTAAATTATGAGCTGCTCTCCAGTTTCTGGACTATTTGTTTTTCCCTAACTCTGTAAGTGACTCTCATTGCCTCTGTCCATGCTGGTTCTATTGCCGGATAAGCACCTACAAATTCCCAGATTGCCCACGCTTCTCTACTGCTCTCTGATTCTCCATCACTGGATCACTTGTTTGCACCTCTCTTACTTGCAAAGTACTTTGCCCCTACCTCTTTTTCAAGGCAACACATTGTATGAGAGTTCTGGTCTTATGCGTCTACTTTGCTCTCTGGATTTTGAGATCCTTGCATTTGGGACTGATACTTGCAAATCTCTGAGTTGAACTGAACCCACTAGCCCAGTCCCTGACCCACTCCACACAATTTATCAGCCTCTGCGTGGGCCCACCTCAACAGCTTGGAGACACAGTCGGAATACTTAAGAGCCATTCACGGTGAAGGGAGAATGCTATCATTCACGTTATTGGGTGGGAAGACCTTGTGCGTGGGACATGACTACACTATTCGAGACACAATGCAGAAGTTCAAAGTGGCAGAACGATGTCTGATTTTCAAGCAATCGAAGTGGATTTCAATAGGATCCTGAAAAGCGAAGATGTCAACGGAGCTACAAAGACACTGGCTATAAGAGGTGGGTTGGAAAATAGATCACTCAGATATGTTCTCATTCAAGGTTATAGGAAGAATATACGGCTAAGTCTTCCTTTAGCAGGAATATGCATTGAGAAGGCTGGAGAGAGAGAGAGAGAAGAGCTGTGAGCATCATGACGTGGAGGCTAATTAAAAGTGCATAGATTTGGGCTTCCCTGGTGGCGCAGTGGTTGAGAGTCCGCCTGCCGATGCAGGGGACACGGGTTCGTGCCCCGGTCCGGGAAGATCCCACGTGCCGCGGAGCGGCTGGGTCCGTGAGCCATGGCCGCTGGGCCTGCGCGTCCGGAGCCTGTGCTCTGCAACGGGAGAGGCCACAGCAGTGAAAGGCCCGCAAAAATGCATAGATTCTAATGGTGAGCACTTCTTACACATTGTGATTTATATTATCGATATTTGGGCATGAAGTTTCCTGAAGCTCCTGTGACAAATCATCACACACTTGGCAGCCGAAAACAACAGAAGTGAATTCTCTCAGAGTTTTGGAGGCCAGCAGTCCAAAATCAGTACCACTGGCCTGACATTGAGATGTCAGTGGGCCACCCTCCGCTGGACCCTCCAGGAGAGAATCTGTCTCATGCCTCTTCCGGCGTTTGGTGGCTGCTGGCACTTCTCAGCTTCTGGCCACATCACTCCCACCTCTGCCTTGTCCCATGGCTTTTTCTCTTCCATCTGTGTGTCACAACTCTCTGCCTCCCTCTTATTACAAGGGTACCTGTGACTGCATCTAGAGCCTATCAGGATAATCTGAGAGAATCTCCGTATGTCACGACCCTAACTTAATCACATCTGCAAAGTCCTTTTGTTCCCAATGCTTTTATATTCTCTCTCTTTGCCTCCTTGTTAAATTACAGACTTCCTGAAAGCAGGTATTCGACCTCTCAGGTCCCTTATTCAATCTGTGACTACATCCTTGGTAGCAGGCAGAACAATCCCAACATCTCCAAGCAGGGTTAGGTCCCAATGACACGGCCCTACTCTCTCTCGTATAGACTCTTCCTTGGTTGTTTAGACGTAGTCTCAGTGTGGAAAAATGGTTTTGTAGAAAGCAGACCTTCATACGTTCAGCGAATGTAGAAGCCCATCTCCAAGTTCATGTATGGAAGATAGCCCATGCTCTTTCACACCAAATCTGAAGTCCTATTCATAATCCATACTCCTGACACAGAAAACGTGCCCGAGACTCTGACTAGTCATTACGTTAAAAAATTAATGTTACTCATCTTGGTGTCCTCGAGACCCAGCCAAGGACTGATCACCTGGCAGACGAAGGAGAGAGTGATAGAGGATGAGGCAGGAGGGGAAGAAGGCCACTGCAGGCTCTGTAAGGATGCTGTGCTTTATCCCAAGAACGATGAAAGGCACTGACGTGTTTCATCTGGAGGTGGGATGGGGGAAGGGGAGAGACACGACCCAATCTGCATTTTAACATGGGTCTCTCTGGCTGCTGGGTGGAGATTCAAGTAGATGGAGAAAGAATGGTTGTTGCAGGGCGGGGCATTCTGGAGGCTGTAATCATACAGACTGGAGATTATGGTTTGAACCAAGGGCATCCTTGGAGATGGAGAAGATAAAGACTTCAAGAGATATCCGGAGGCAGACCCAAGAGGTCTCAAAGATCAACTGGATACAGAAGATGAGAAAGAGGGAGGTTTCAAGGATGTTTTGTAAGTTTCTGGTGGAGAATGGGTGGAATTGCCACCCATTGGGTTAGAAAATACTGGGGAAAAAAGAACGAGTTTTAGAGAAAAGAAGAAGTTACTTCAATGCCAATAACAAGAAGGCAACTGGACGTTCAGACTGAGAGCAGACACACAGACACACAATCGTGAGTGATATGCGCCTGGAAGAGAACTGGAGTCATGAGTGTAGATGAGATTTCTTAGGCACCGTGTTCTGCCTGGGAAAGACAGGTACCTCCATGACAACAGGGGACCCACAGTCAGAGGTGGGGGGGGGGGGAGAGAAGCAGGACATCTAGTGTCATGAAGATAAAGGAAGAGAAGATCTCCAGAAGCGCTGAATGTTGCTGAGGTATCAAACATGTTGAAGACAGGAAAATGTCTACTGGATTTAGTGTCATGCACTGGAGACCTTGGCAAGAGCTATTTCGGTGGATGGTGGTAAAAAGAAGCCAGACCAGGGTGGGTGGAAGGGGCGGAAATGGAGACAGCAAATTCAGACAATAATTTTGAAGATTCGTGGAAGCTGGGAATGTTTACAAAGCACTCAGCACAGCGCAAACACCTAGGAAGTGCACAATCAGTGTGAATTTCTTGGCCTTCCTCATCTTGAACACAAACAGCCTTTCGGATACTGAGAGGGATGAACACAAATGTTCTTTTCACAGCTTGGGAAAGTACCAACAAAAATAATTCTCCATCACCAAGATTTAGCCTGCTGAGCTGAAATATCCACAAAAATAATTCTTTTTGTTGCTGTTTCCCAGGATATTCCCGATGTCAAGTCATCTAACTCTACGTCACGAGAAAGGTCATTTGTTAATTAAGTTGAAATAATTTTTATGCCTCTGCTACAGTTTTCCGATGTGTTTCTCAATCACATCTAACCAACACTTAGTTCAGATAATATTGCCCCCAATGTGTATCTATGATTGTATACAAGATTCACTTATTAAAAATCCACATGAGGGGCTTCCCTGGTGGCGCAGTGGTTGAGAGTCCGCCTGCCGATGCAGGGGACGCGGGTTCGTGCCCCGGTCCGGGAAGATCCCACATGCCGCGGAGCGGCTGGGCCCGTGAGCCATGGCCACTGGGCCTGCGCGGCCGGAGCCTGTGCTTCGCAATGGGAGAGGCCACAGAAGTGAGAGGCCCGCATACCGCAAAAAAAAAAAAAAAAAAAAAAAAATCCACATGAGACTTCACTTGGGAAAGATAAAGGCGTTCACTACTTGAACAGAAGGTATGAAAAATGCCATCTATACATAACTGGATGCAGAGGAACTCTAGAGACCCTAAAGAGAGGAGCCCAGAGCCACGACCTCCAAATGCTTGGGGTGATCCATCCAGGCATGCCGGGTGTAACTGAGTATTGGAGGCCAGATGAGGACCTTAAGGGAAAAGTTAATTTAAAAAGAAACAACAACATTAAGCCTGTCTTGGAAGACAAAATTTAAAAAGATGACTTGGCCTCCACGGGTTGCAGACAACAGAAGAGATAACAAAGGTAATATCCTGCGGTACAGACAGTCCAGGCTCTGAGTGACACAGACAGAGCAAGGGCTGCTCCACGGGGAGATTTTAAGACCTTTTGTCCCCAAACAGCCCCACCCAACCCGAGTCCTGTCCAAATGTCTGAAATTGTTCATTACTTACACAGTGAAGAGTTCTAGAGTTTTCACATATTTAGTTTTAATTCCCAAAATGATATGCTTGACTGATCTGTTGCTACTTCAAGTGATAGATGTCGAAATAATCAACTACATAAAATGCAGGGAGGGGCTTCCTTGTGGCGCAGTGGTTGGGAGTCCACCTGCCGATGCAGGGGACATGGGTTCGTGCCCCGGTCCGGGAAGATCCCACATGCTGCAGAGCGGCTGGGCCCGTGAGCCATGGCCGCTGAGCCTGCGCGTCCGGAGCCTGTGCTCCGCAACGCGAGAGGCCACATCAGTGAGAGGCCCGCGTACCACAAAAAAAAAAAAAAAAAAATGCAGGGAAAAGTCTGAGTCTCACTGGGGCGAAGAGTTCCTGGCCGATGGCCAGACCTTGTATGTTGTCGGTGTCCTTGGGGTCTGTAGTGGGTGATTAATAACAATAGCTAACTATATATCAGGAAGCGTTCCCGAGACTTCAAATGCATCATCTCAGGTAATTCTCACCCAACCCAAGGAGTATGAGGTAAATATTATTATTCATCCTCCCATGCAGATGAGGAAAGGAGGCTCAGAGAGACCAAGTCACGTGGTAATAGCACAGAACTGGAATCCCAACCCGTGTAATTTGACTCCAGAGAGTAAGCTATTGGCCACCACATTACACATGTTTGTGAGTGGGTAGGTGGAGATATGGAAGGAAGAAAGGAAGAGAGGGAGGGAAGGATGGAGGGAGGGATGAAGGAAGGAAGGATGAACAGATAGGATAGGTGGAAAGACAGGTGAACAAATGCCTGAATGGAGGGATAATGAGATGGACCAACAGAGGGATGGATGGATAAATGGACGCATGGATGGAGAGTTGAACATATGGATATTCATTTGTCTTAGGCTCCGTAAAAAACAGGAACTTCCCAGAGGACTAGCGACCACGATTTAATACTGACTCTCACATTATTTGAACCCAGTTTCACATGAAGGAATGACCCACCAGTTATTGCAATGCCGTGCCTCTTATTCTGGGAAGGCTGGGTTCTGTGTTGCATGAATCATGGTGATGCAATTGACCTTGAGGACTGGTCAGGCCTGAAGAGGGAGGTCCATAGAAGGGTCAGGTCTTCAGACTGGGTGTTGAAGGGGAAGGCGCTGGGTGGGGAGGAGGGTTCTATTTCTTCAGGTCTTGATGATCAAAGAGTCATGATGTGTAGGACGATGCTCGAGAGACTGGGTGACCAGATGCTACCCGGCAGGTGCCGGCAAACAAATGACAGGCAGGGATCTCTGTCCCTTCAGGTCTCATGTGAATTGGGACAGAGCTGATGAGCCCTGGAAAGGACCAGAACTCTCTCCTTTGTAAATGGCATTACTGAAAGATTCCTCACAGGCTCTGAGATGATTCTTCTAATGTTCTCCCTTAGTGTTCAGTAAGGTTGTTTGGAAAGACAGAGTTTATTCCAGTGATGCTGGAAAGAGAAAGGGGTTTAGGATTTTGTGGGCCATTATTATCGGGAACAGTGCTTCTGTGGGGGAACACCTTAAGTTGAAAAGAAGAATCAGAGAGAGAAAGAAAATCCAAACGGATGTGTTAGGCAGCACAGCATCAGGGACTTTGGTCTTATGGGTCCTTTCCACTGGGAAATTCTCATTCTGGGGCTAAACTTCCCAGATTTTGAGATTTATTTCATAATCCAGAGAAACACCTCCATAAGCCCTCGTGGAATACCTGAATGATCAGATGCTCTATAGTTTCTAAGCTGTAAACATCTAGACTTATGGCTGACCCTACAGCCCGATGCTGGTCACACTGGCGGCTGCCCACCAGGCACTGTCCCTCTGAGATGGTGTTTTTACGCACTCCTTCTCCATAGGCGTGTGGAACAAATAAACAGGTGGTGAAAGTAATAATTTTTATATTTGATCAACAATTCCAAGCCAGGTATTTTATATACATTTTCTCTATTCCTTAAAACTATTGGGCACTTTAAATGTGGTTAGTGTGACTGAGGAACTGAATTTTAAATTTTAATTAACTAACTTCGAGTCATTTAAATTTAAACAGTCACACGCGGCTGGTGGGGGGATTACATTGGGCAGTGCGGAATAGAACATTCCCACCACCGCAGAAAATCCTACTGGACAGTGTTCACTTTGCCCAGTAAGACAAACTGTGTAGGCAGCCGAGGATGTGAACTTGGGTCTTTGCAACTCCAAACCCTCAGAAAACTCTGATTTCATGGACAATTTACTGCTCACCGTTTTAGTGGGTGGGGATCCAAGAGAGTTTAATGTGCCTTTTTCTAGGACCTTTCCCATTAGAGCACAAACACAAACTAACTTTATGCCGTAAATATATTCTAAATTATATATCGGTGGATCAGTCATGTAGGATAACTCATGCTACTGTAACACACATTCTCCAAATTTTTGTGGCTGTCTTGCTCATGTTACAAGTCCTGTGTGGGTCTGAACAGAGGTTATGCTGAAGGAGGCTACAGTGCCACCTGACCTTCTGCAGTCCCCCCGATACCCTGGCTCTCAAGCCACCAACCAGGACCGATAAGGCGGCACAGACCCCCTCAAAGGGTGCAGATGGGGGTGGGATAAGCAGTGAAATTACCGATGACTTCTACAAGCAACTTACTGTCTTGGTATTTGACTCTCTCCTAAACGTGTATTTTAAGTTACGCAAGCTCTTTGGTCGTTCCGATTCTGAAATCACAAACGTTTACGCTTTGCTCTCAGGAGGTTATATTGGAGCCTGTGTCCTTGGCTCTGTGTTAGGGGAGGACCATGTGAGGGGGAGCCTTCTGGCTAGCAGGAGATGCCCATGGGGAACAAACCACCCCGGGTTGCCCAGGATGGAGGAGTTTCCCAAGGCATGAGACTCTAAGTGTTAAAAGGAGGACAGCCCTCTGCAAACGATGATGATTTGGCCAACCTAGGGTAAGAGCAAGCAGAGGGCAAAGCCAGGTGGGACTGGAGCCTTGCAGCAGGAGACAAGGATGCCTTGGACCAGGGAGTGGCAAGCTTTTTTCTGTAAAGGGCCAGACAGTATACGTCTTGGGCTGTGTGGGCTGCAGTGTCTCGGTCGCCACTACTCAAATCCCTCATGGTAGCACAGAAACAGCCACAGGCAACGTATAAACAAACGGGTGTGGCTGTGTGCCAGTAAAGCCTTGCTTACAAAGAGACGGGGTGGCCCACGGGCTGTAGTTTGAGCACCTCTGCCTTGGACTCCCAAGGATAAGATGTGTTTCAGCAGTCAGTGCCTGGGAGCAGTAGACACTCACTTTCTAGTGCTGACCGGTCTGTCACTGTCCAATCTTCATTTACTGAGCACCTACCTCATTGAAGGGGCCAGATCTTAGGGACGCTATAGGTAATACCTTAGGAGTGATCTCTTTTCACTGGAGTATGAGGTTTGATGGGCACCCTATCCAGGTGAACAGACCGCTGTAGTCTTGCATGAGAGATTTATGATGTGGAGAGCATGGGATATTTTGGAAACAGAGAGGCAGAAAGGTGGTGGGACTTCCCTGGTGGCGCGGTGGTTTAAGAATCCTCCTGCCAATGCAGGGGACACGGGTTCAAGCCCTGGGCCAGGAAGATCCCATGTGCTGCAGAACATCCGAGCCAGTGCCCCACGACTACTGAGCCTGCACTCTAGAGCCCCGCGAGCCACAACTACTGAGCCCGTGTGCCGCAACTACTGAAGCCCACGTGCCTAGAGCCCATGCTCCGCAACAAGAGAAGCCACCGCAATGAAAAGCCCGCACACCGCAAGGAAGAGTAGCCCCCGCTCGCCACAACTAGAGAAAAGCCTGCACGCAGCAAAGAAAACCCAACACGGCCAAAAAAAAAAAAAAAAAAAAGGTGGTGATGGTGGGTACCAATCTGGGTGTGGGCACGAAAGGTGGAGGGGAAGTGTGTACCAGGCAGAGGAAACTGCTCCTGCAAATGCATGGAGGCCAGAGAGAACACATCTCATTCAGGGAACTGCAAATAGTCAAGGACAGCTAGTGTATAGAACTGGTACCTTAACCTATTGGAAGAAAGGTCTGCAGATTATTTAATTAATTAAGTTACTTATTTATTTTTAATTCTAATTAAAATTATTTTGAAATGAGCATACATTCAAATGGCACAGTACCGAGTAGCGTATAGCAGTAAGTCTCCCTCCTACCCTGCTATTTAGACAACTGCTCCCATTTCCACAGGCAACCAATGCTTCTAGCTTCTTATATATTCTTCCTGACATATTCTGTGCAGATACAAAAAAAAAAATATATGCACATCGTTTTCCTCCCCAAATTGTTCCCCACACAAATGTTACCAGACTACACACTTCCCTACATTTTGCTTTCATCACTTAAAAATCTAACCTGGAGGTGGTCCCAGGGCATTTGTATTCATAGGGAAGCTGGATCCTTGAGAGATTTTGATGGACATCCAGGGTTAAGACGCACGGCGGAAATGTGCTATTTATCTGTGTATGCCCTGTGCCAGCAGCGTTCATGGCAAATTCGCACTGGATGGATCGAGAGAACAAATGAAGAAATAAATGAAGTGGGAGAAGAGAAAATGCATTTTAAAATGAGATAAGGATGGAAGAAAGGAAGGAAGGATCCTATTAATATTTAATCCCTTGGAGGCATCTTGCTCCAAGATCTGAGAAGTGGCATGTCCTCGTTTTGGAAAGTGGAATATAATTAGGGAGGTGCCCCGGCTTTCAGCCTGTAGGTCCCATTGCCTCTTCCAGAATCGGGTGCACAACTTTTTAAAAGTCTCAATCAAGCAGTCCTTCCCTGCCTCTCTGAAAAATGAAGCAATTTAAATTCTGTTTATAAGGTCAAAGAATTGAGCCCAACGCCAGGCAATGATGGAAATGCTCTCCCTGTTGGCAGAGGGGATACTGGCTTATACCGAGGCCATGTGCCCCTTTTCTCTGCCCTCTCAGAGCTCTCTGGGCATCCTTCCATCCCAGCACCTACAAGCCCTGATTGTCAATACCTGTTCATATGTCTGCCCCTCTGTAGCCATCTGCAGGCAGGGATGTCTGTCCCCTGTAACACTCCAGGGACACACTAACACATACAATAAGCTGGGTCCTACTGCAACGGGGAATGAATGGAAAAATGTGTTTATTATGGGATGGAAAGAAAATAAAAGAGAAAGAAAACAAAAGACAAGAATGGACCACAGATCATTCCATCATGGAAAAGTGACAGTTTTGTTTTTTTTTTTTCATTTTCTCTTCCTGACAGGGAAAGTCCTTTGCTGCCATTTCAAGTGGCAGAACGTTGGAAGCAACTTCTGCCCATTTGTCAGGAGTGCCCCGCACAGAGATAAGAATACATGGATTTGTTTCACGATTTCTGTTTTTGTTCCCGGTAGGAAGGGCTATTTCTGTCTTATCTTTGCGGGGCCCCTTAAGGCAGGCACAACGATGGGCTCACAGGCTGTCAGTAAGTGGCAGGTTTAAAAACCGGGTACCTGCTGAGAGGTGCCCCAGAGGCCTTTCAGGGATGTGAGACGGCAGAGGGAAGTCCAGATCTGGGACCTGTCAGCACCTGGCGCCATGACCCCACGACTGTAACACCAGACCCAGGCTGGGTCTCAGGCCCAGGCAGGGTGGGGAAGCGTTGTGGTTTCCAAGACTACCTGGGGAAGACAGCCCTACCCATCACACACTAAAACAGAATCTCGGGGGAACTGCACCCAAAAAACTATGTTTTAAACTGAATCTCAGGTAATGGTTCCACCTGCCTGGGACTCCCCACCTGCCTACCTCGGGTATATTAATTCTTCTCCAGGACCCTAGTGGCCTCATCTGTAGAGGAATCAGGAATGACATCACTGATGATGAGGCAGGCTTGGCATGGAAATCAGAGAAGATGGTGAACAAGCGCTTTGTCCTCTGGAACCATTCACAAGGGTTCACCAGCCTCAGGATACTGACAATTATTTTTACCGACTTGCTGTTATAACAAGGGATCAAGCCAGCCGAAGAAGAATGAGAATGTTGCCAGCTTAGTCAATGTTTTTTCTTTCCACTTTACTCAAGAGAAGGCTCACTGTCAGCTCGTGCTTGGCAAGTCGGACTAAAAGGTGATGGGCTCCCTTGGTCTCTCTCCTCCTTTCTGCACACTCCACACCCCTGTGATACCCAAACTCTTCCTTCAAACACTGTCTCTGCCCAGACATACCCTGGAGTCCAGGTGCCTTGTGGCTGCCCCAGTTTCCAATGGACTCCACGCCCATAGCTCGTGCTTTGTGCCTTCCCCACCCTTTGCTTGTCTTATGTCCTGTTCCCTCTTACTTGGGGCATGGAAACACGAACCTCCTGCTCAAGAACCAGCCAAGACTCTCTATTTCCTTTTTTTTTTTCCCCCGAACCTTTTTTTTAATACCAGACCCTGAACTTCTGACAACTCAACACACCTTTTCATTGCATAAATAGTCAGCTCTTGCAATCGCTCTTAGGATCTCTACCCAAAATTTTAAGAGCATTTCTGTTGTTCTTGTTGTTGGTTTGTTTACTTGTTTTGGAGCTTCAAGGTAGGTTTGTTTTTTAAACTTTTAATTTTATATCGGAGTATAGTTGATTAACAATGTTGTGGTAGTTTCAGGTGTCCAGCAAAGTGATTCAGTTATACATATACATGTATCTATTCTTTTTCATATTCTTTTCCCATTTAGGTTGTTACTTAATATTGAGCAGAGTTCCCTGTGCTATACAGTAGGTCCTTGTTGGTTATCCATTTTAAATACAGCAGTGTGTACAAAGACTATGAATAGCTTCTAGAGGTTTCCAGGCCCTCCAAGTATGAACCTTTTGGCTCATTCCCCTCTGTCTACCTATCCCATAATACTCCACTCCAGTCAGGCCAAGGATCCCTGCTTCTGCAAAATGGTCCTGTTCATTCCAGCCACCATTCCCCCACCCCCCCCCGCCTGTCACACCTTCTTTTGCCACCTGACCGCCAGCCTACCCAGCCAGTACAGTCCTGTTCAATTCCATTTTTCTCAGGGGTCTTCCCAGATTTTTGTGCAGTTTACCGCAATCTGACATGAAAACAGGCCCACAGTTAAACAATTCATTAAGGAAGTGTTTACTGACCGCATACTAATGACAGTTTGGACCAACTGAGAGGGATGGTGATTAAACGGACATACTGAAAGGAGGTCTTGCTTGGTCATTGACAGGATGTGGAAAGAGAGGGAAATGAAGGACTGTAAGATGACTCTCTAGGGCTTCCCTGGTGGCGCAGTGGTTGAGAGTCCGCCTGCCGATGCAGCGGACACGGATTCGTGCCCCAGTCTGGGAAGATCCTACATGCCGTGGAGCGGCTGGGCCCGTGAGCCATGGCCGCTGAGCCTGCGCGTCTGGAGCCCGTGCTCTGCAACAAGAGAGGCCGCGATGGTGAGAGGCCCGCGCACCACGATGAAGAGTGACCCTCGCTTGCCACAACTAGAGAAAGCCCTCGCACAGAAATGAAGACCCAACACAGCAAAAATAAATTAATTAATTAATAAACTCCTACCCCCAACATCTTCTTTAAAAAAAAACAAAAAATGTTCTCTGGTCTTTGAAGTCAGTCTCCTAGGACTAAGCTTTCCTTTCTCTCCTGCCCTCTCAATTCTCAAACCCATCTGTAACAATGCTGTGTCCCAGGTATTGAGTCAAAATGCCTCTATCCAATTTTACCAGGGAATTCATCCACCCCAGGACCCCTCCGTTCAGTGGTCCTTTGGCTCATGGCTGCCCTGGACATCCAGAGATGTATGTGTCTGTCCAGCAGGCAGCTGCTCAGGAGAACCTATTGAATTATATCACAGTCTTCAGGCACTGCTGATCCACCACCCTGCTGGGGAGGCATGCAAGGCAACGTGTAATGACTAGGGGAAGAAAGACTCAAGTCAAAGGGCAGCAGGCTTAAAATACTCTCCGCCAGAGCCATCAGTCGCCCAAAAGGGAGGTGGGCAGGCCTGAATTTTCTCTCAGCAGAGATCACGTTCATCTATAGCATTTAAACCTATTAAGGAAACAGACGAGATTAGCACCAATAAGCCCCACGCTATATAGCCTTACCATTTCAGTGCTATGAAACCCATGAAGGCAGCAATGATGGCAAAGCATTCATTTGCCAAACTTATTCTTTATACCTACTATGCGTCCTACCTACTGTGAGGTCATCCTCAAAGACCTCACACTCTATTAAGAAATGTAAGCAACTAAACAGATAACTGCAGTACGATGTGAAAGGTACACTGGCTGAGATACTAAGTATAACGTTGACATGTCTTCAAAACTTTGCGTGGGGATTATAGAGAGAGGCTTCATGGAGGAGGACAGAGTTGAGTTGGATTTTGAAGGATGAGTAGGAGTTGGCTGAGAGGATGAGAATAAGGGTATATGGGCAGAGGGAACAGTCGTGGTATAAAGCTGAGTGTCTTTGGGGCCAGTGAGAACAGGGTTCCTGTCCTGACTCCATCATTTACCAGCCAAGTCATCATGGGCATGCTACTTAACCTTGCCAGGACTCAGTTTTCTCATATCTAAAATGCAGATAAAGAGAACCCCTTTCAGGGCTATTTACTTAACAGAGTAGCCCGAGCCTCTAAATCAAGTGCAAATTAACTAAAATTAAAACTCCAGCTCATTATTCACAATAGTCATAGCTTGAGAGCCACGTGCGGCTAACGGCTACCATACTGGACCATGCAGACAGTCTGTTGGACAGTGCTGACTTAGAGGCTGAGACCTCTGGGTATAGAAGACATCCTGCATAAAAATGTTCAATAATGTAATATATAATAGTGGATGGTTTATATATTATATTTTTATTTATACAATAAATATATATTCTTATATATTATACATATTATATAATATGTATAATATATACATATTATATTATACATATTATAATATATACATATTATATTATATATATATTATATATAATAATATTATACAATTATAATTTGCAAGGGCTTAGAGCAGTAATTCCCAAAGTGTGAAATGACTGGAGGCAAGAGTGATAGATTGTAGTGACCCAGATGAAGAAGAATTAACATCAGTTGGGAAATGAAGAAATGAGGGAGGGGGAGAAGAAAGGAAAAGGGGCAGGCTGGCAGCTAAGGGTGCTGGTTCTTCTACATTTGTCCCCCAGAGCCATTTCTCTTTCCTGTCCTGCCCCGTGCCTGGGAGACTGATCTCTGAAGACCATCTCATCAGGGCTCCCTTGCAGGCTGCCTTCTGGTTTGGTTTGGCTAATGGGAGTGAGAAATAAAACAGAAACCAATTTGCAGAATGAACGCTGACCCTAAGAACGGATAATCTGAACCAGCCCTGACATGCAACACAAATTAAGCTCAAAGCGTTTTAAAACCAGCTCCTTCAGTCCCATACGCTCCAAGATAAGACCACAAATTGATGTAGCAATGAACTCATATGTTCCAGAGATAAGACCACGAACTGTTCCAGGAACCTACCTAGTTCATAAATTCTGGTCAAGCTCTGTCCAGACCATGTTTACTACCATCTGCCCTCAAACCCTCCTATGACTCACTCCAGCCCCATAACCAGACAAGTACTTTCCATAATGCTTCTCCTTTGAGATAGTCTTGAAATTCTGTTTTGGGGCTGCTCGTCCTTGCTCATCATGTTTCATAAACCCAGCTTGGGAAGATCACAAGTTTTCCCTAGACAAGCTAGGAAGAGTTAGTGTGAAGCAGAAGTTAGTTTAAAGGGTAACAAAATTTTCCTAGATAGATGGAACTGGTAGCCTTAGAAAGACTGTTATTCAGGGCAGAGTCTCATGAGTGATATCCCTTAGTTATATACACATACACACTGTTCTGGAGGAAGAGGATAATGGAATATTACCTGCCTTAATAAAGGTAGACCCTTGACAACATCCCTTTATATCTCGAGCTGGGAGGTGGTGAAATAATCTGCCCAAAGAGTCATGGGATTCTAGATGGGAATAAACCAAGACAGGATACAAAGTGGCTCAGAGTTTGGGGGGAGTCTTGGTCAGTGACATAGATTTCATACGTGAACCACAGAATCTGTGAGAAAAGGTTGGTTCCCGTACTACAAGCAGCTAAAGTTGACCCAGCCGTAGAATTATTCGTTACCAATCAATGACTGAGCATATAAGCATGCAATTAAGTAGGTGAAATCTTGGAACCTAAGTTTACAGCATCTTGGAAGCAAGTATAGGATTTGGGCCAGCAATAGCTCCAGTGCAGGGTAAACAAAGCAGCCACTGGGCTGTACAGGACCTGGGTTCAACAGTGACACCATGTGGCAGTGAGAAGTTACAGCAAGAGTGGACTGAGTAGCTGTCCCAAATTTTTTTTTTTTTTTTTGGCCAGGGAGCATTAAGAGTACGACTGGCTCCTTTTTGAACTACGTAAGCCCTTTGAAATTGTGGCTAATTCTAGAAGAACTTAGTGGTCTTCCCGCTAATAAGTAATAAATTGGGAAGGCAGAAGTGAAGTAGGTTGTAACAGTCACCTTGGGAAACCCAGAACGTAATTCTAGTCACTTGCTGTGTGTGACTTCGACCAAAGCACTTCTCTTCTCTGGGCTTAATCATCTCATTTTTAAAACATCTTTTCCAGATCTGAGACTCCTCAGAGGGCTGTAAGCTCCATAACAACAGGGCCAATGTTCTGTTCATCACAGAATCCCCAGAGCCTGGTGGTGTACAAAGCACTCACTCATAAATGCTCATTTAATTGAACTGAATTAATGATCTCAGTATGATCTATTCTTCAGTGAGGTTCGCCCTGAGGCAAATGTAAAAGAAAAATCAGCTTTGGGTCAAGATATTGATCACTAACGGATTCACAGTGGTGCTGAGTATATGGAAGACACTGATAAATGTCCATCCCTTTATCTGTTCTTTCCCCTACCTGTCTTTGTAACTGTTAGTGTAAGTTTTAGTGTCATACATTCTTGGGCATGGAGGGAGAAATATAAATGATCTTGTTCAGAGGCATTTAAATGTTTTTAAAAGCCAAACAGTCCTATCTTGTAAAGGAAAAGCCTAGAGGAAAGCTCAGTATGTAAAACACTTTAGTCAGAGCTATTCTGATTGGCTGTGTAAGAAAGGAGAAGCCTCTGTGATTGGCAGGGTCAGAAGGGGTGGGGCTTCCATGACTGGCAGGGTAAGAAGGGGAGGAGCCTCTGTGATGGGACTCTCCCTTCTTTCCATCCTGGGGGCTGAATTTGCCTGGAGCATGCTTTGAACTCTGCTGAACACAGTCGGAAAACTGCTCTTCTAATGCAAGGCTTAAGTCTTACAGCTGAGGAAACAGAAGATCAGAGAAGTCATGTGACTCTTGCAGAGTCACACAGGTCCCCAACCTTCCCTTAGGCTTGTCTTTATGCTCCCTGGTGACAGAAATGTGTCCACCAGCTTCTTTTCTCCCTGGGCCAGCTGGTTGCTCCCATGAGAGCCTGTCTCCTCCTCTGGCCCCCTGAGGATGGCAACACTTGCCTCCTGGTCCAGAAACAAGCTCTAAGGCTTCCTGGGGCTTCCTGAGATCTTTCAGTGTCAGGCCCGCAGGGAGCCACAGGCAGGAAGGCAGGAGGACAAAGAAAGGCAGGACATCTCCAGGGAACTCAAAACAGAAGGAGTCCTAGGATTTTGGTTGGAAAAATATACAGCTGGGCCCCGTGGCTCCCCTTGGCTTTGAGCCTGGGTCCCCTTCTTTCTCTATGGTCTCCTGGGTCCCTGGGCTTTCTTCTTTGTCAGTGGCTCCAACTGCAGTCCCTCCCAGTCCAGTGAGGAAGAGAGCAGATGAAGAGACATCTCAGCATCCGTGGCGATAACCACGATTGCAGAGAGGCTGCTGGAGCACAGAGAAGGGGGCGACGGACTCAGCCTGCTGGGGAAGGGCTGGACGAGGGACCTGGCTCTGGAGGGAAAGTAGACAAGGATAAGGTGGGAAGGCGTTTCTGGGAAGACTATATAATTAGCAGGGAGGAAAGGAGATTTCCCAAAACTACTATTAAGGATTCACGTGGGGGGCATACGTGAGGCAGGTGTGTGAACCACGCACTGTAATTCAGGAACTGCCTGCATTTATTTTAAAATCATTATTATCATCAGTGGGAATAATAATAACCACAAGACGTAACACTTACCGAGGGCTTGCGATGGGGCAGGTACGGCGACCGACATGGTTTGCTTGCTCATATGAGTCATGTGTCTCACAATAACCCTGTGACATAAGAATGTTATCATCCCCACTCTGCAGATAGAGAAACTGAGGCTCAGAGAGGTTAAGTGAATTGCTCAAGATGCCACAGCTGCTAAGTGGCAGAAACAGGAGTCTAGGCCAGATCTATCTGACACCAGATTCTGAATTGTTAACTATTATCATCTCTTGTTGCGCACTCATTCATTTTTTAAGCAGCTACTCTATGCCAGGCACTGCTCTATGTTTTCCTACGTTGATTCCTGACATTCGATTTAGAGGCGAATTTCCAGGGGCACAGCTACCGTATGGAGCCATGTGCAAACTGGAAGAGGCCTGTGAGCTAATGAATGATTCAGCTCCACTTCGGCACCCCAAACACACTAGCCTGCATTGACAGGTGTGCCTCAGAACATGAAGCCAGCTTCCAGCATCAAGACCAAGCTAACTGCAACTCCCAACAGCAAGGACCACATGCCAGAGATCTGACTCTCACTGAATTCCAGCGAAAGGAATGAACTGGTAACTGCATGATAAGGATTTTGCAAACAAAAAAATGAATTGAAGAAGCATAAGCAGGCAGGACAAATCCACATCCTTTTGATGACCAAGTCCTGAAAACAGGTCCCTTCTAAGGCGTTTGAATCCCAACTACCTCACAGAGAGCTCTGAGCTATGAAATTCTAAACTTGGAAGGACCCTCGAATCTCTAGACTTTCCCAAATGTTGGTTGGTCAGATAGCTGATCACCATCTTTGCCTTATCCAGCAGGTACTACCCATACTATTAATTACTTTATATTTTTAAAATCCACTTTCCTTTCCACTTAAATCCAATTACAGTATTAGAAAGGGGAACTTTATATCACAACCTTTAAAAGGAAAGTCAGATGACCTCACGTAAATGAGTTACTGCTAGAATAAATGTGCTGGCCCCAGTAAGTCATTAAGTTCAAAGCAATCTGAAAACTTAGGTCATAAATCTACGTGTCCCCCATATTCGGGGGAGAACAATAAGCTGCAGGGTGGGTAGGCAGCCTGCCTGGACCCCTGAGTGGCCGCTGCCTGGCCCGGACTGGCCGTGTAGATTCTATGTCCTCACCCAGGAACCCTTCCACGGCCATCCCATTGTTTGATGGATGCCTTTTCTTATTTACTAGCTGCATGTCTGTCTGAATAGCCGGGCACCCCAGGCTCATCTCCGTGACCCTAAAAGTTCCCCAGCTGCCATTTCCATTGCAGGTTTCTCCGTGTCTTAGCATGAATCTGTTGCCTATGCCTCTTCCACTCTGTTCTCCACGGAAGTGCAGGTGAGGGGTACAAAGTGCTCCACTGGGGTCACCATGGTGAGGGCCTGGGGAAGAGTCATCTATCTATATGAGGAGCAGGTGTGATGGCGTGCCAGGAGCTGAACCCCACTGGCCTGCATTGGCTGTTTGCTCCTATAACTGACTGACAGGAAGCTGGACGTGTCCCTCTGCTCCCATCCCTATAAGTGAAGGGTCAGACTGCAGTGGTGCTACTCAAGGTGGGGCTGCATCACAGACACATACAGCTGCACATGCTAATTAGGCTGTGGGACATTTCCCCATTTTTGTATTACGGGCTTCGGGTGACTCAGGTGGGGCGGGGGTAGGGAAGGTGAGTCTAGAAAGCCCACCCAAAGGTAAGACCCAGTGATGAGGCTCTGACCCCAGGTCCTACCAAGAGCCTGATGATGGAAAACAAAGGCCCAGGGTAGCAGGGCTCCCAGGGTGTCTGAAACTCTACTGACCATGTGTAAGTGAAACTCACTGCTCCGCCTACTAGATAACGCGGGGTCACAAAAGCGGAATATGAGCTGAATAGTCTCTATTTTGAAAAAGGGTTAAAAGTGAATTTGGAAAACTACATCTGAATAAATCTTGGAATTCTTTGAACAACTCTGCATGGCTTATTAAAGAGATGGGTTTTGGGGGGGGGGCAGAGCCACCTACGTCTATATTTAATAAGACAGCTAACCTGGTAGATTAAAGTTATTTGTTTAGTCAACAAACCTTTACGGAATATCTACAGTATGTCAGGGAGTTTGCTAGGTGTTCTCCATATGCCAGGTCACATGTATTACACCGGCGCTGCGTGATGGCAGAATAAGGTACCCCCAAATGATTTGGAAATTCGGAGATAAGAGCGCCCTCTGGTTAGCAATTTATTTTAAAAGTAAGCATACAGAATTGGAGGACAATTATATGAATTGTCCTTAAGGAGACAGAAAGGTCAAGGTGATGTCTGTCCAGCAGTCCCAGTCTCCTTCAATTGGTATTTCTCACTAAAATACCAACGAGGACACAGGAGAAACAGGCAAAACTTCCTCTAACTCATAACCACACTGAAAACCAAAAGGGATAAGTAAACTCTTGCCAGAATTAGGAAAGAATTTTCATTAACAATATTTGATGAATTCAGGCATATAGAGTGCCTGGCACAAAGAAACACTAACTGTTAACTGTGATTCATCTAAAGTCAAAGGAGCTAGACTGAGAAGAAGTACTGGTGACCTTGGCAAACATTGGCTTGTGAAAGAGAGAGGCCCAATCAGGCTGAAAGGTGTGAGGGGGAGCAGTGGATTGAACGGCGCCCCGCAAAATTCACGCGCACCCAGAACTTCAGAGTCTGCAGACGTGACTAGTTAGGATGAGCTCACACTGGCTTAGGACTGGCCCTAAATTCAATGACTGGTGTCCTTATAAAACAAGGAGAGGAGACACAGACACACACAGGCAAGAGGCCGTGTGCAGACGGACGCAGAGACTGGAGTGCTGTATCTACCAGCCAAGGAACTCCAAGAAATGCTGGTGGCCACCGGAAGCTGCAAGAGGCAAGAAAGGATCCGTTGCTGGAGACTTCTGAGGGAGCGCAGCCCTGACCACACCTTGATTTCAGACCTCTGGCCTCCGGACCTGTGAAACAATCAATTTCTGTTGTCTTAAGCCACCCAATTTGTGGTACTTTGCTACGGCACCCTAGGAAACTACTATAGGAGACGTTGAGCCCCTCCTCTCCACTGGCAGAGAACCAGGGTCTGTATTCACCAGGAAAGTGGTCAGTCACCTTTCTGCTTTTGTGTGCTGCTTTACGAATCGGCCAATGCTGTGTTCAGGCACTTCCTCCTCCCAGTATTTTCATCTCCAGGGAAAAGACAAAGCAGAGAGCAGCAGTGATGCAATGCATCCTGGGGGATGGGGGTCACTGCAGGCGAAACACTCCACTGGGGATGGAGACGGGACGGGTTTGGGGGCTTCGTGTGCAGGAACTTGGTACCCTTCAGGTGCTGCACCACTGCAGACACACAGAAAGCTCTGTCTGCCTGGCAGTGGAAGCTCCCACCACGGTTCATCAAAACTGCACACAGCAGATGCCTGTAAGACCCCAGGACCGGGGCCCGAAGCCGCCGGGCACACCAACCTCCTAGATGCACCCCTGGGAAAGGCTGGGACCATCATTCATGTGGCAGTGGCCAAGGCCAAAGGCAGTCCACGTAAGTCTGCCTGTTGCCAAACCCTGGCCTGGAGAGACACCCCTTCTCTAGAAACGAATAAAGAGGAGGAAATAGCAAAAATAAAGCCCATGAAAAGAACAGTGTGACCTGAGTGGAAGAGAAGGTTATCCGGAAGTCTCTAAGGAAGAGGATACCTCTGGCAAAGGGGAGACTGAAGAATGTTTTAGAAACGCAGAAAGGGCTTTTGCAATAGGACGTCAGAGAACCCGGCTTCTATGAAAACGGGAAAAGGGAGTTACAAGGAGATCATTTGCAATGGAAGGAGAACTGAATATGACCAAAGGCAAATACCTCCATGAAGAAGACGGCTGCAAAAGTCCTTCAGAAAAATGGTAGCACGTGGATTGCCGAAGAACATTTTAAAGGAATAACCTACGGTGACTAAATAGGGTTTATGACATGGAAGGCTACCAGGGTTTAAAATCAGCAAATCATCTCATTATTTGTATCAGTAGATCATTTGACCAAGCTTACTGTCCATTCTTGAAAAAAAAATCTAGTAAACCGAAAACGGAAGAGTATTTTGTTGACATGAGGAACTATGGGAATGGTGAGCTATGTAATGGGATCCAACTAATGTCATGGACAAGGACCCACATTATCATCGAAGTAATTTAATGCTATCCCTTTAAAAGGAGGAGTCAGAGGAATTAGAAACCAGAAATAATAGTTCTTGCGTTTGCATGTACCACTGTTTTCAGTAACATGAATGTCTGTCTGCAGCAACAGCAAGAGTAACATTCCCTGAAGCCTCAGAAGGACTAAGCATTGGTTAACACTTTACATAAAGTTCCCAGCTGAATCTTCACAATAACCTTACGAGGCAGGTACTGTCATTATACTCAATAAGCAGAGAAGGAAAACGAGGAACCGAGAGGTTAACTGTTTCCAGATCACACAGTGGCGAGTAGAGAGCCAGATGCGCTGGCTCTGGAATCCACGTCTGAATGAGAACTCCCGGCAAACCAGCTGAAAACAAAACCGAGCAAACAGCAACCAAGCACACCGAGCATTACCACTAATAAGAGACCAGGTTGTAAAATGGCTGGATATAAAAAGAAATGCATACGCCCAGCACAGTGTAAAAACAGGAAAGATAAAAGGGGAAGAGATAAATCCACTGAAATTAGCAAAACCAATAATAACTCTGGCAACCAAACAGTGAGGGAGAGAAAATCCTAACATGAATTACTCAGCCCTGTAGGAAGACAAACAAAGGAAAAAACATGTCTCTGGAGGAAAAGACTAACTGTAAAGATCTTGATCATTTCCCAGTTAATTTTAGGCTTATTAGAGTTCTTACAAGACCCCAAAGATTGTGGTGGAGAGACCCGGTTAAACGGATGGATTTTCAAGTAAACCTGGGAGAATATACCAGAATGTTTGGAAAAGCAGAGTAATGAGAAGTGCCTTGCCCTAAAAGAAAATGATAGTGAAAACTGTTAAGAGAGAAAATCATGAAGAGTTCTCGTGATGAGAAAAAACATTTCTTTTTTTTTTTTGCTTTCTCTTTGAGATGCATGAGATGATGGATGCTAGCTAGCTAAACTTACTGCGTTCGCCATTTCACAATATACGTCAAAGTCAAACCGTTATGCTGTGCACCTGAAACTTACACACTGATGAATGTCAATTCTATCTCAATAAAACTGGAAAAATGATTATTAAGCATACTTAATAAGAAAAAATAAGGTACAAGAGTTATAACTTGTATAACAAGAATTGTTGGGTAAAGATAACCAAGCAAAATAACTGAAAAGAGGTTCCAGTAACGGGAAATTTAATTTATGGGAAGGTAGCGTCAGAAACAAGTGAGAGAAAGAAAAAGCCAATATATGTTGTCCAAAACAATTAGCAAAATGAGATATTTCCTCCATGCCAAACACCAAAATAATACCGAAGTCCTACAGGGTGTGGTGTGAGAGAAGCCTCTGAATATGAGAATTAGGTAATGACCATCACAGGAGGCGGAGAAGTTAATTGCGAATGCAGGCGTGACAGAACGAAATGTGTCCAGACATTTGCAAGAAATTGTTTAGACTGAGGATAGAGCTCCAGAATAGGGAACATAAGGAAAGAAGACCATGACTGTACGTTGGATTGAGTTAGGGAGTTCAGGCTATCCTATAAGTGATGAAGAACCAACTACAGGATCATTTTAAAAAGATAAAAGACATGGTCAGGTTAGGATTTTAGGAAGATGTTTTGGTTGGAAAAATGGAGAAGAAACCAGAGAAATGGGAAATTGAATATAATTAGGAGACTGCAGCAAGAGGCCAGGTGGAATACAATGAAGGTATGGAATAGGGCAGGTGGAATACAATGAAGGTATGGAATAGGGCAGGTGGAATACAATGAAGGTATGGAATAGGGCAGGGAGGAGGCAGGGAGAAGGGTGGTCAGGTATAGAATTGAGAGATGCTCAGGTAGTAGAATCATCTAGACTAAGGCTTGCCTGGAAGGGGAAGGTTATGAGAGCAAAACGGAAGGGGAGGTCTTGGCTTCTGGTTGGTGACTCTAGGCCCACTGACAGAATTGAGGAATTCAGGAGGCAGAAGGGATAATGGTTAGGAAACGTCTATGTGACACGTGACTGAAGAGATTTGGGCTGTGACTCTCGGGGCATTAAAAGGTGAAAGCTCATACTCCCAGGGTTTGACTTGGCCAATGCCTACCTTCAAGGAAAAGCTGCTTCTCCCTGGCTCACTTTTTGAGGGGGTCTTTGGGGTTGTAATACAGGTTTCTCTTCTGTAAGTACTTTCTTCAAGTTGGAAGATAACTTATTTCTCCTAACAGCTCGGTTCCTGTTTGTTTTCCCTTTTACAAGGGCAATCCATGTCCTTTAGTTTTCTTATATCTGAAACATTTCTATTCAATTAGCTCATTTCTCCCTGAAGTCATATCCTTCACTTTAATAAGAGGAAAATGAGGCCACTCTATGTATTATTAAACTTCATTTCAGGCCAAAATTGAATTATACACTAGCAGTAGTTCCTCTCATGTATCCCAAGTTATTGTTCTATGATTCATGCTTCTGAATGGTTTTCCATCTTTTGGAGGCAGTGGGGGAACTGTCTTAAAGGAGCCTGAATTGTAGCTCAATGAGTGTAGTTTTGGAAATTTTTACAGAAACATTTTTACTCACAACGACCCTGGAACAGGGAATCTGCTTCAGGCTCTACGCAGGTGAGTTACTGTTTGTTTCTTTGCTTGTTTTCTTTTCCCAAATGTAGTGGTATTTTAAACAACCACATTTATCCCCAGATGAGGCAGGGTGATGAGATAGGCCCATTTTATCCAAACTCTCTGATTTCAGCAGTTCACTCTGGCATCATCCTTTCCTGAAAGATTATATTTAAATGCTCAGCTCACCTTGTCTGCCTTGAATAGTCTCTGCCTCTGTTTCTTCGGATTCACTCTGACTGGCACAAACTACTCTCCACCTCACAGAGCTGGGCGTTGGCAAGATGAGAAATGACGGTTAAGAGCAAAGTCTCTAAAGTCAGACGGACCTAGTTAGAACCTCGGTTCTGCCAATTCCACGCATGGCTCTGTGATTTGGGGGCAAGCTCCTGATGTCCCGAGACTCTGATTCCTCATCTGCAAAGAGGGGAAAGCAGAGGTTCCTTCCAGATAGGCCATTCAGGCCACTATGAGGTCCAGTGTGTGATCCTGCAGAAGCACTAGTATGGCATCCAGCCCAGAGTAAATGTTCAACACGGCACACATACACATGGCATCACGCGGCCTGGGACCAAGTCCCGCTGCCGTCTAGCTGTGTGACCCCAGCTGAATCCCTCACCCTCTCTGAATCTCAGTTGCCACCGCATCGATATGCCAAAATGAGGGAAACGGATGTGACTCATGCAGTGACGGAACCCATCTACTGAGTGCCTATTCTATGTGAGACACAGAAGCATCACTTGACCCTGAATCCACTGCTCCCAGAAATGCTGGGCCCTGGTCCTTAAGGATATCTAGAGCCCATGACCTTGGAGAAGTGCCTTGGATTGGCAGGAGAAACATTAGGGAGTGAGTGCAGGAAACAGCCAGGGCTGGAGATGCAAAAAGAGACGAATGCTAAAGACCAAGAAGGAAGGCTTCAGGGAGACTGAATTATAACAAGATAGAACTATAGAACTATAGAACTATAGATAGATAGATCCCCAAATGCCCCTGAAAAGTAAAGGGATGGGGTGAGCCAAGGCAATCTGGAGGCAGGGGAAATAAGTGAACAGGCAGGTTGGAAGGGGAAGGCATGTTAAGGAGATGATAATATTTCTCCATTTAACCAGGTGTTAGGAAATATCATAGAAGCCAGAGTCACTTCTGCCCAAAGGACGCAGAGATTGCTGGGGAAACAGGCTCAGAGAGACTGAGTAGCTTGTTCAAGCTCAAGATCACGCAGCTGATGTGATGATCTGCCATCATTTTCTATTAGAAATTTTCTCCTCAATCGTGAAAAACTAAAAATATGAATCCACTCACTGGCGAGACTCTCTGACCTCCCAGAGCTTGAGCTGAGCAGGGAGGCATCCTCCTGACCATCGTCCTAACTGCAAAGCCGCCGCAGGCACAGCGATGCCTGTCTCTCTGTGGGCTCGTTTTTTATCCTGCTTGGTGGACTCCCTGAGGGCAGGGACCTCGGTCTAACTCATCTTGTCTCCCAGCACCCAGCAGGCTCAGGACTTAACTTGCTGAGTGAGTTTAAAGAATAAATCAACACAGAGGCACCTGAAAAACATGCCTGAGATCAGAAGAGAGAACAGAGGCAGACTTTGCACTGATCCGAGACAGGCTGCCTGGGACTCTGCAAGTCTCCGTGGTTGGTCTGACCATGGTGTGATGGCCCGTGAATTAAAGAGCCGCTGAGAGCCCACCATGAAGTAGCTCTACTGCCCAGAGGTGATGGATGACGGCTACAGGTCCCTCTAGACTCCTGCGTCCTCCTCTCATGCTCACGTATGATCCCTGGATCACTGACACAGCGTGATGCAATGGGCTTTCCATTGCTCTAATGGCCTGGCCTGTCAGTGTGGACTTATCACAACATACACGGGGACATGGGGGCATGAAGCCTACTCAGGACGCAAAGTGAAGAGTTTACTTAGGCCAACCTCAGTCTTACCCTCTCAGTTCCCCAGAAGTGACCCCACCCTCACCCCTACAGCCGTTATGATGGCCAGACTTGGACAAACTTAGCTCTATTCCTGAACTACATGTTGAATGAATGAATGGAATAAAATGAATAAATAAATGCCCACTGTGATTTCCAGCGAACCCACAAGACCTCATTGCCAACAGACAATAAAGCTGTCAGTTTTGAAAGTACAGGATCCTTAAAAAAGTTTAATGTACGGTTGGATTTGTATAGTTTCAGGTTCCCAGAACACTCACATATCACTTTATCTGGTGGTCAAGACCATGGGCTCTGGAATCCAAATGCCAAGGTTCTATTCCCGGTTCTGTCACTTACCAGCCATAGGACCTCAGAAAAGTTACTAAACTCTCAGACCTCAGTTTATTCATCTGTTAAAGTGCCTATGGGCACAGGGCTGATGCAAGGAATAACTGAGATACACACAGGTAAGGAGCATCCCTGTCGCTGCCTCATGGGGATGCTGGCCTCATCTTGTAGGAAAGGCATTACCTGCCCATTTTACAGATAAAACCACTAAGGCTCAGGAAGATGACACGATTTGCCCAAGGTCACAGTGTCACCAAAACCCAGGAGATCTAGCTTGCCATAGTCAGTTTCCAGCCTGAAATGGACCCAAATTGTTCACAATCCAGGTAATTCTGCCTGACCCTTTCAGCCCACCTAATTCTGAGGGCAAAAAGCAGCTCACACTCAAAGGAGTAGCTGGGACTTTATCTTCCAGAAGGAAAGCTAATATATCCCGACAGCCGCGTTTGCTCAGAGCCAGAGCCCCTGAAATTACATTCAGCACCAAGCGGAAGAGGGAAGTCTTAATGGATCTACGCGCTGCTGTTACGTACAACAAATGAGAAAACAACTGATGCTGGTGCCTGGTGAAGCTTCAAAATGCTCACAGCCTATGGGCACCTTCGTCTGCACCTGCTGAAGACCGTCTATATCCACTTGCAACCCTGAGAACTTCCTCTTCACCCACAGTCCCTCGCACAAATGAGTGGTTCTCAATGGAGGTTGCACATTAGCATTGGCTGGGCAACATTTGAAAAATAAATAAACAAGCAGAAGTATGTTAGATCTACCCACAGAGAGGTCAGATTCAAAAGGTCTAAAATGGGACCTAGTCTTTGCTTTTCAAAAGCTCTAGGTGATTAAACCTGCAGCCAGGGTTGAGAGCCACTGGGGTAGCTCGTGGTTACGGAGTGGCTGGCTGGATGGAGATATAAAGTCCTCCCACTGTGTAGAGCACAGACATACTCAGGAGTCACAGAAACACAGGATGCTGGATACATAATGCACCGTTCTCCCAAACTGGACCCCACCCCTCCTAGGTCCTGCCAGGTTCTTATCGCCCGACCAAAACCTGGAAGAGCCCTCCATTTTGCCCTGCTAAAACCTGGCTCTCACACCACTGTCTCACCCTACTAAAACTGCCTAGGTACCACCATCTCTCCTTGCTAAAACCCTGGCCGTGGACCACCCGCCATCTTGTCCTGCTAAAACCTAGCACTGGTACCACCATCTCACTCTGCTAAGACTTGGCCACGGTATCACTGTCTTGTAGGAGCCCTAGGTTTACCATGAATACCATCTTCTCCCGCTGCCACTCCCTCCTTGAGGCCCTCATCACACCGTTCCTGGGCTATTGTGGGTCTCCCTGCTTCCATCTGCTCTCCTTCCATGCAGAACCAGAAGGAAGCATCTAAGCAGACAATTTACTGTCACTTCCGGGCTGGACTCTGATTTCCTAAAGGATAAACTGCAAACTTCTCAGCATGCCCACAACCCCAGCAAGACCTTCACAGTTTCCTCTGGTTTTCTAATCACATTTTTTGGTGGCTTCTCCACATTATTTCCACCTGAGCCAAATTCATCTATATTCATTTCTAGAACACACCATTCACCACCATACCTCTGTGCTTTCGTCCAGGCTGTTCTTTTTGCCAAGAACATCCGCACACCAGTGTACCAGGTGAAATCCTACTTGCTCTTTAAGATCTATTACATACGGACAAAGAATCTAGCATCACAGAAAGTGTCCTGGGCAGGCAGTCCCCAGCAGGACCCGCCTCCCCACTCTGGGCCAGCCAGGCTCTGGGCCAAGTCCCCTCCAGCATTACTGTTTAAAATCCCTGCTACAGCCCTCTGGAAAAGGTATTATTATTATGTCCACATTATAGGTGGAGAAATAGGCACAAAAAGAGCTTTTCTAGCCCATTTTCTGGATAATGGCTTGGATGTGGCCTCAGGGCATGCTTTGGTAGCAGTGAGCGAGCAGAGAGAGGAGGAGAAGAGGAACAGAAATGGGCCTTGGGAGGGAGGGGCTCACAGAGATATCCGGCCAGTGAGCAGTTCGTGGGGGTGAGCATTCATCAAATAACACAGATGTCTAATATCCAGTTTTTTGTTGTTTTTTGCGGCACGCGGGCCTCTCACCGCTGCGGCCCCTCCCGCTGCGGAGCACAGGCTCCGGACGCGCAGGCTCAGTGGCCATGGCCCACGGGCCCAGCCGCTCCGCGGCATGTGGGATCCTCCCGGACCGGGGCACGAACCCGTGTCCCCTGCATCGGCAGGCGGACTCTCAACCACTGCGCCACCAGGGAAGCCCTAATATCCAGTTTTAATGGCTTGCTGTTTAGAGCATGATTTGCCTCTCCCATCTCTGACATTCTCCAGAAATTCAGCTCTCCATGCCACTGCTCCAAGGAAGGGCTTTGGAAGGAAATCAAGGCAAGGGGCTTAGCCGGCGTCTCTGTTGACTCAAAGCAAAGAGGTGAGCAGGCATAGAGGGGAGGCAGGACTCAGACAGAGAGTCCATCAGAGCAGGAAGCTTGGAGCCGGATGATGCATTTGCCTGTTCCCACCACCACCCCACCAAGTGGCAGAGGTACTGGGAGAACAGAAAGAACTCACTGGGTTTCCCATCCTATGTGGAATGAAGATAAGTAGGTGCTATCCTTTATTTAAATCTCAAAGATAAGATACCTGTATGACGTGCCAAACCATGACTGCCATAGAGCCCAGGCCTTCGGACGGCAGAGACTGGGACAGGCAGACCAAGTGTGTCCCTCTAGCCACTTGCTCAGCTCAGATACATTTGCATAGGAACCCTGGAGCAGAAAACGTGGTCTTCATCCCTAGATGCTCGCTCTGAACTGCGCAGGCTTTCAAACCTCCACGTAACCAATTAAAAACAGGCGTGTTATGAGGGCTTTGGGCCACAGATGGTGATGACCCATCTGAGGGAATGGAATTTCCCCAAATAATGACATTTCTCCGTGCAGCCCACGGACAAGCGCAGACGGGGCCACCTACGAAGTTGTTAGATTGGCGCACCTTGGGCCCTTTGTTTCAGAGAGCAGTGATTATGTCTGCAGGACACGCCGAGCTCCCAGTGTCCCCCTCCTGTACGTGCCTTCCCTACAGATCACAGGCTGGTGAGGCGTCATCTGCCCCCAGGAAGCAAGGAAGGACGTTTCCATGTGTCCCACCCCCTGTGCTCCATACGGAGGTCCACACTCGTGCCTGACTACAAAGACCTGCTTTCTTCCTCCCAAACCAAATCCACCCAAACTTAAAGCTAGAAGCAAGGCCGAGAAGAGATCCCGTGGCCTCAGGAAAAGGTAGGCATTAGGCTGACTGGTCCAAATCAGAGATCAGCAAACTACAATCCATGGATCAAACCCAGCAAATCCAGCCTGCCACGTGTTTTTGTAAATAAAGTTGTGTTGGAAGACAGCCACGTCCATTCATTTATGCATTATTTGTGGCTACTTTCATGCTACCAAGGCAGGGCTGAGTAGCTGCGACAGTGATTGTTTGTGGTCCCCGAAGCCTAAAATATTTACTTATTATCCAGCTCTTTATAGAAAGAGATTGCTAACCTCTGGTCAGCTGAAACCATCCCGATATACTTCCAGCCACCGTACTTCTCATTTAATCCCCACCACAACCAATGGTAAGCACTACTGTCTCCATAATAGAGTAAGAGTGAAGTAACTTGCCCAAAGTCATGCAGCTAAGAGTTGAAGTCAGGATTTAAGCCCAAGACTGCCCCTGCCCTCGAGGCAATCACAACCTCCTTAGGAAAAAAGAGAACAGAGAGTCTATTAAGAGTTGGAGCCAAAAGAGGCCTTTGAGATCATCCTAGGTCAACCCCTCACTTTGCAGCAGTGATGCCAAGGCCCAGGTGAGGTGTGTGTATCCCGCCTTTGCTCGGTCCACTCAGCTGGAGAGGTGCTTCGTACTCTCTGAAGGCTCAGCCCTTCCCAACCAGGACGTTGAGTAGCCCAGAGCCCCCGGGCCCACCAGATAGAAGGGTCTAGGGTAAGTTATGTTGGTCTGACTCCTGGTTTCTGAGATGAGCTTTGGGTTGCCTCATTAGCTGTGAAGTTTCTGACTCTACGGTGAGGCTACTACTTCAAGGATTGACTCAGCCCTCTAGTCATCATCGACCTCTCTGCTCTGACCCCAGCCTGGCAGGCCTGGCACGTTGGCTTGAACCAGGCTCTGCCCCGCGTTGCTGGGCATCCTTCCAAAGCGCATCCGCCACAAGGGTCCTGCACTTGAGGAACTGGCCTCCTGAAACCACGGTGTCTAGCACATACCACCCGACCCGGACTCTGCAGTAGCTCCCACCCTCGGAATGGACTTCCTTGGACACCAACACCCCCAAGACCAGGACTGTCTCACTTTCAACACTCTGTGAGCATCAGGTTTCCCAGAATACTCTTCTCAGTCTCCGTAACCTCCATCTTCTTCCTCTCCTGTATCATCAACTGCAATCCTTGTATTGATGACTTCCAATCTCTCTTGTTAGCCTTGATCACCGTGCTGAGCTCCAGACACATCTCTATAGTCTGCACATGCTTCAGTTTTTATACCTTTATCTCATGATAATGTCTTTCACTGCATTCTTTCTTCGCAGCAAAACTATACAATTTTTGAGAGCAGGACCTTATTTATTTATCTCTGTGTCCCTAATCTCTAGACACAACATCTCAAAATCAGTAGATATTTGTTAACTGGATGAAGTGAAAAAATGCACAGTGAACGAATGGGTGGGTGCAGACAGCCTTTGGCCCTCAGTTTCCCACGTAAGAAAACTCCCCTCTCATCTTTTCCTTACCCCGTTAGCTGTATCTCTAAGGAAGGACCACACTTGAGGCAGAGTCAAGTGAACACAGGTTAAGGTGAGAACTAAGGATAGTTACCAAACAGTATTTCCCTTTTTATTAAGGAACCATTCTTGGAGCAGCTACTAGGTACCAACTATTGTGCCAAGGTCTTTATATGTATATTTCTTAAGTAATTACGCAAAGGATGATGGCTTATCAGCTCCACTTTTACAGAATGAGAAAACTGAGGCTAGATGGCAACCTTCCCAGAGTTTCCCAGCTGGTGAGTGATGGCGCAGAGGGAGGGCCCAGCTCTCCAGCTGTTGCCATTACAACACACCCCCTTCCTGAGCTTTCCTGTTACGTCACTGATTTGTGAAACAAAGTTAGAGGCTTCCCAGACTGAACAAACCCAGAATAATATCGTTATGTCCTACTTAATTTTTTTTAAGGCAAAAATAAATAAGGGCAGCGTGTTCCCTGGCCTCCATCCCATTGTTTCTAGGATCGCCACACACCACAGCTCAGTAGGAGCTCAGAGTGGGCGGAACCAACAACCACACAGGGACAGGCTGGCTTTCCCCAGCCTCTTCCCGAGGCCCTGGAGGGACGGGATGGGGGAAGATGAGGACCCACCCAGTTAAGAGAGGAGAAACCGGCCGAGGAAGAGCAACAGGTGGGTTTCAGAAAACATTATCACATCGTCACATGGGATGGAGTGTGTGCTGGGGGCAAAAAAACTGGGTCCCTTCTAAACTCCAACACAGAGCTGGGACCTTAGTCAAGACCCTTCCCTACTTTTGGCCTCAGTTTCCACATCTGGGAAAGGAGACGGTGGCTGGTGTCATGGGCTGAACTGTGTGCCCCACAAATTCGTATCAAGTCCCAGTACCTGAGAATGTGACCATACTAGGAGATAAGGTCTTCACAGAGGAAATTAAATTAAAATGAGGTCAAATGGGTGGGCCCTAATCCAATATGACTGGTGCCTTTACAAGGAGAGGAAATTAAGACGCAGACACACACAGGGAAGACCTTGTGGAAACACAGGAAGGGGAAGATGACCCCCTACAAGCCAAAGAGAGCAGCCCAGAAGGAACCAATGCTGTAAACATCTTGGTCTGGGACTTCAAACCTCCAGAATTGTCAGAAAATAAACTCTGGAGGTTGAAGCCACCCAATCTGTGGCACTGTGTCATGGCGGCCTGAAGAGACTCATACAGATGGACAGGATGGACATCTGGTCTCTGCTCCGGCTATGACACGCAGGTGGGTGTGTCCAATACCGTGGGGCCAACTGAAGAGAGCAGGGTTACGAGAGGCCAACAAAGGTGGCCAGATACGGAACTGGGGCTGTTTACATTGGAGGAGGAATCACAACCATGGAGGAAACACAACCTTTCCTTCTCACGACACTTACTGGGTGAGGAAATTTGTTTGAGTCACTTAGGGCTGCTACAACAAAAATACCACAGAATGGGGGGCTTAAACCACACACATTTATTCCTGACAGTCCTGGAGGCTGGGAAGTGCAAGATCAGGGTGCTGGCAGTTTCGGTGTCTGATAAAGTCCCACTTCCTGGTTTGCAGGCATCTGTCTTCTCGCCGTGTCCTCACGTGGCAGGGAGGGATCACCTCTCTAGCTCCTCTTTTCTCATAATCCCATGACCTAATCACCTCCCAAAGGCCCCACCTCCACATAGCATCACCTTGAGGATTAGGTTTCAACATGTGAATTTTGGGGGGCGGGGGGGACATGAACTTTCAGTCCACAGCAGAGCTGGTCACCCTGAATGGAAGCAGCAGGGGGACAAATGTCACCATGGGCATTCCTCAGGGTCATGAGCTTCCCATCTCTGGGGCTATTTCAGCAGAAACCCAAATTGGATCTGGGAATGGTGACGAGGGCTCGGGCTGGATCACGGCAGAAGGAAGTTGATGCAGCATACATCTCATAAAAGCTTTCTCAAAAGGGAGATGGCTGTCAAAGGAATCATGGGATTCCCATGCCTGGAGACAATCCAACAGGGTCCCAAGGCCACCTGCAGGGTTGTATGGATTCCCACCCCTGGTCAAAGTTGATACTAATAGACCTGCACTCATCCACAGAACGAACCTTTCGAGCATCCGCTGTCAGGCACAACGCAAGAGGCTTAGTGACACAGCAGAGACGAGACCAAGTCCCTGCCCTCAGATGGTTAATATTCACTCATTCATTCATTCACTCAATTACCTCTTCGAAGAGCCTTCCCTGAACATCTCATCCCAAACAGTGCCTCCAGACCCCCTTACTGGAGGACTTAGAACCTCCAGCCGCGCTCTGCATCTGGTGCTTGCTTGTTTGTCAATCTCACTCACTGAAATGCAAGCACCAGACAAAGGGGATGTGACTCTTCTACTAATGTATTCCTTGCTGTGCCCAGATTTCAGGAAATCAACAAATAATGATTGAGTCCAACTCCACGCAAGGCACCAAGGCAGGTGCTGGGCGGACAGTGGTGCATCTCACAAATCTGGTTCTTGTCTTTATGGCCAAGAAACACACCAACCGGAGGAAATTGAGAAAATAGCACGGGCTAACACTTACTTTCTGTGTGCCAGGCACCCGAAGACCTTCTATATCTTATTTCTTTGAACCCCCATGGTGCCTCTATGAAGTTATGTGCCATTATTATCCCTGTGTTACAGGTAAGTCAACTGAGGTTTCGAGAGATTAAGTAACTTGCTCTAAACCACAAGGTGATAGGCAGAAGTGGGGTTTGAACCCAGCTTTGTGGGCAGTACGGTTCCTAGGGCTAGGCACCCAGGGTCCCTGTCCTGGCTCTGGCTTTAGGGACCCCACTAGGATCCTCCTTCTACCGTGTTCCCTGCCCCTGCACAGAAGGATTCTGCAGGACCAAGACGATGTGCCAGTGTGGAGCCCACGTCCCCACTCTGTCCCACCAAGGACCATGCAATTCCCCTGAGCAACACCCCAAAGGTTTCCTGGGCAGGGCAGGCCTCATCGTGGCTCTGGGTTCCCTAGAGCAGCCCAGGCTCCTGCGGGCACATGAGGGGGGTCTAAGGTGACACTGGAGGGATGGCCTAAATGGGTGGGGAGGGAGGAGCTTGGACGTGCGAGCTGGGGGTCCAGGCATGCACACAAGCCCCTCGTGGTCTGGGCTGCAGCTGGGGCAGGGAGGTGGGGGACAGCCGTGGTCTGGAGGGCCCCGTTCATACTTCAGCCCCTGCCTCACAAATGTTAGAGGCGGGCCTGTCTGTGGGACTCCAGTCTCAGACCCTTAATTTCCGTGCTGTGTCCCACAATGATGCCATCTTCCCCAGCCCAGAGCCAGACTGGGGTAGGGCAAGCAGGATGCCTGCTCTCCAAGCTCAGGCAGGACGGCCGAGGTGCCACACGGCATGTTCACCTGGGAAGAGAACGTGCCGCGTGGGGAAGGGGCTGAATTCAGACGGCTGGGAGGATGCGCCCGCAGGGCCAAAGGGCAAGCGGCACAAGGTACAGGGTTCCACCGCTCCACTCAGCCTAACCAGCCTCCTGCCCCAGAGGATGGTACCACCTGCTGGTGTCACAGTCGTGTGGCCTGGGAGTGGAGAGCAGGGGCAACTGGACCCCGGAGTTACGGGGGAGATGACCAAATCCCTCCTTCGCCAACCTTACTGGCAGTTCTGCCTGCTTACGTCTGTCTGTCTCCCTTCTCACTGCCTTGCCCTTTATAAGAAATGAAGATAGATTATCTTTAAATGTTTGCTCCACCTCTTAAATACAACTTTACATTCCATATTTTAATCAAAAGCCGATGAGTTTCAAAGTACTATAAAGTGCTGAATGAGTATATGAAATTGTCCACACGAAACCGGCAGGAGGAAAACGCACTGGGGTGGATGCTCCGGGTGGCGGGTTTATGTGTTCTATGCCATCCATCACCTTGTTTAGGCTTTTCTGTACTGTGTAAACTCCAAGTCACAACTCTGACTTGCTTTTCTAACCACTTTCAGGTGAATGAAATTTTAACGATTCAAGTCTCTTCTTTTTCTTTACCGAGAAATCCCTAGCAAGATTAAGCAACTCATTTCTTTAGTATGAACCACTGCTTGTTCCCATGGGATGGTAAAAAGAATAGATTCCCCATCTTTGCCTTAAATAGGCATAAGGGAATTGGAATTTTTAATCCCTTAAATGGAAACAAGCTCAATTTCAAGAATGTTATAAAATAAGAGTCAAGAGAAAGACAGGTAAGAGTGAGAAATAGGTAACACCAGGTGAGTAAAGTGATCTGGAGCTGTATGGGGTGGGGTGGGCCATGGGGGAGGGACAGCTGGGGACCCTGTTGACCTTGGGTCAAAGTCTGGCTCCACCACTTCCTTCTAATTATGAAAGTTGGGGCGAAACTTGACTTTTCTGAGCCTTACTTTTCTCATCTTTAAATGGGGGTGATAACCCTGAACTTCCTTTCTTCCCCCTTCACACCTTCTATTTTTCCCCTGGCTAATTCCCATTCTTCCTTTAATTTCAGTTTATGTGTTGCTTCCTCCAGGGAGCCATTCCTGCCATCCTGGCCCAAGCCGCGTGGCCCTGTGAGATGGGTTCCCACAGCTCACAGGCTACTGTCCACCTGTATGTCCACTGTGAGTCTTCACAGATAACTGGTTTTAAATGGTCTGTTTCCTCGTTAATTGGTGAGCTCCTGGGCAGGTGACAGCTAAAAACTATATCCCCCAAATCTAGCAGGTTCTCACTAAGCGTTTGCTGAAGGATGGTACCCTGCAAGACGTAGCACTGTTGTTTCAAACAACAAATATTTACTGTGTTACAGTTTGCCTGGGTCAGGAGTCCGGGTGTGGCTTACTTGGGTGTCTCTGACTCAAGGTCTCTTATGTGTTGCCGTCAAGCTGTCTGCTGAGGTTGCAGTCTCATGCAATGGCTAGAGTGGGGAGGGAGCGTCTGAGTCCAGGCTCACTCATGTGGTCCTTGGCAGGCTTCTAGCTAGACGCCCCTCGTGGTGCAGTACCTCAGGGGGACAGGAATGCCTGTCTCCGGTGCCACCCCCAAGCTGCAGGCCATAGAGCAATGCTTACAGGTGTGACAATCTCAGAAATACCTAATGGGGGCAGAGGGACTCAACAGGACATTCAAGAGCATTTCTTTCTGGGAAGACTGCATCCCTGGCTTTCATTCCCAGTGAGACCCTTCCCCCCGCAACTGTGCACACATGGTTATTTAACTTACAGTCCCACTGCCACTACCCTACTTCAGACCCCCACTGTCTCAGACCCGGACTTTACCGCAGTCTCCACGCTCTGACCTCTCACTGCCCCGTCTACTTTAAGTTCCCATCTTTCAGCCAAAGTGGTCTTTCCAAAATTACAAATCTAAAACCAGAGCGTCGTAAATATTTTTCAATGGCTGTCCACTGACTTGCACCCCAGGCTTTCCATGACAGTCCCAACTTCTCTCCAGTTTCACTGTCTCCTCTGTGACTACACCCTCTCACTTTTTAATAAGTATTCACTCTGTGCCTACAAAGGGCCAGCGACTGTCATCGTTGATGTGGATACATGGCAGGAAGGCAAAACTCCTGCCCCCAGGGAGCTCGAGGTCTGATGGAGCAATCAGAGGATGACAGTCTGGGTGACAAGCATCCCGCAGAGGTGTGAGCAGGGCAGGGCACCCATTCCAGAGCTCCCTTCTTTTCCTTTAAAGCTTTTGTCCCTTCACACCGATCACAAGACCTATTCCCAAAGAGATTGATCTAGACTCCAAATGCAAAATCAGAGAGAAGCCTTCTAAGAGTTTCAAGCAGTGGTATTTAGAGAAGTGTATGGGGGAGGGGTGGAAGGATGGGGGAGGGGTGGAAGGGTGGGGGAGGGGTGGAAGGGTGGGGAAGAGAACCTACATCCTCTTTATTCTGTGTCACTTGTTTTTATGTCTTTCCCCTCCCCTCCCCGCAGTGGTCTCATTTATTCAACTGAAGAACTCATCAAGCCTTAGAGTCTCACCGTGAGCTCCTTGGGCTGGGACCTTGCCTAGCTCCCCTCTGCAGCCCCAAGACTAATTCCCGGAGAAGAGACTCCTTCTTCATAAACAGAGCTGGACGCGTAGAAGGGAGCTGGTCTCACGGCAGCGGGAAGGCAGGGCCACCATCCCATCACCTGAGCTCTCATCCCATTTCCCCGCCTCCCCCACCTGACTAGAGGTTCCCAAAGGGCAGGTGCCGGTCTGGGCACGCGTGGACTGACCCCCGACAAGGCTGGCGGGGTTTCCGGAGACAGATCACCTGCATTACAAGCAGGGCTCGGCGGTGCCGTCACCTCCCCCCCTGCGCAGCCTCAACACCAACCGCCGCCTTGGAAGTCAGTGGTCGCTTTCCCATCGTGGCTCTATTCCACGTGCAAAGGGGAAGGCGCTCAGGAGGGATGCAGTTTCCTCATCGGTTCATCTCAGGTATAAGGTACCTACCTGATCCGACGGGGAGGGGGAAGACAGCGTTGAAGGCTAATCCCGTGGGGCTCCAGACAAGGAGCAGGGGGTGATTACAGCCACGGACTGACCTCCCACTCCATGCCAGGCACTATTCTAATGGCTTCATACGCACTATCTTTCCTAAGCTCAGAAGCACCCTGTGAGCTACGATCTTTATCCTCCCTTTACAGACGAGGAACTGAGACAGAGACCATTAAGGAGGACTCCCGAGAGGTATACGGGGCTCTGACGCCAGGCAGCTTGCCTCTGGGTCCTCGCGCCCGCGCAGCGTGTCCTCCGCCTCCCCTTGTCTATCCTGTTCATCTCCATGTTCCTGGAGGTCGGCAGATGAACTGGCCTCCTGGTTAAGCGTGTGGTACGGATCATGTTCCCTTCTCTCGGCAGTGATCAGGTTCGCAGGTTCTAATATGCTACGCTGTACACTTACTTTTGCCCACATATGGAGAGATTGCATAAATAGTTTTAAAACCCCCTACATAATAAAAGACATTGTTGCCTGGTCTGAAAAAAAAAAAGTCCAGTGAACTGTCACTCACAGTCACAGTGTTTGCTCCATCCCCTTCCTCATACTTATACTCTGTACGGGGCACCCTTCATCTTATCACCACGACTAATAAATCTTTTTGGATCAGAGATGCCCCCCATGCAACCCATAGACGCCCTTCACTCAAAACGATCGTATTTACAGGCAACAACGCAAAGGGCGCCCCCGAAGGTTGTTCAGGTTGTGCACTGCATAAGGGCACCAGGCCAAGGGGCCTCCGGTGGAGGCTGAAATCCAGCCCACACTCCACTCAGCAAGCCCTGACCCTGGAGAGGGCATCCAGGAGGAAGGGGACAATCTTGATGATGAATCTGCCCAGAGAAGGAGCCCCTTTTGCAGTTTTTCCTCCTGAAAATGTTGGGCATCATCTTTTTCTAATTTGTATAAAGTCCCCTTTTGAGCTAGAACTGGCCTCGGCACTTACATATAATTCAAGGACAGCAGAGTCCCCAGAAGCCCATCAGTGGATGGACCGGGGGCATGATGGTTCCTCAGGCCAAGAACTGTAGAGTCAGCTCCCACCTTGTGAATGATGGGCTGGTACCAACAGGCTCCCTATTGGTCAACAGTTTGGGCTCAGAACATACTTCTACAGACAAAGAATTCACAAGGTGTCAAGGGCTCAGCGCAGCCCCCTAAGCTACTGACCTTGCGGTTCAGAAATCGGTGCAGTCGTAGTCATGGCTACGACTAAATGCATTTGGGCTCATTTATGAGGATTAAAACCAACGTGCCGGCCCCATGTCTGGCATATAATAAATACTCATATAACCCTGCCCCCGCGCTTTCTGGGGTTGATTCTGTGCCAGAATGCCAAACTTGGACAGTGTAAAAATGAGCTTTGCAAAACACCTGTCAAGGGAAACCTCATAAAATACACGCTCTATTCTTATCATCCAAATATTTTTTTTTCTAAATCAACCTAACGTTGGAAGATGGGAACCACCTCGGGGCCATGTAGGGATGAGCTGGGTAAGGATAAAAGTGTAGTGGCAGGTCTCAGACGGTGGAAGCCTGGAGAAACAAATGCCTTCTGTAATTGTCTTTCTCTTCAAGTTTATTGAGAACATATGGGGTGCTGGGTAAGAGTACAGGGAAGCACTTTGCAAATGTCATCCTTTGTGATTCTCACAATGACCCTGTGACAGGGGGTATGACCCAGACTGGGAGACCCTGAAGGCGGGGGTCAGGCATGGCCCCAAGGTCTCACGCTAACACGTAAGGCAGAACTGAAACTGAACACCCAGACCCCTGGCTCCATGACACCTCCTGCATGGCTGAGAGCACAGATCTGGGAGTCATACCATCTGGGTTTGAATCCGAACTCTGCCATATCCTAACTGTGTGAGTCTGGACAACCCCATTAACCCCATGTAATAAAATGGGGATAACTGTAGCGCCCACCTCAGAGCACTGCTGGAGGATTAACTGATCTCTGATAACATTTAGATGAGTGCCTGCCACTTGCATACTGTTCATTTCACTACCATGGCTGTTATTTTGATCACTGCTCTTTGAGTGTTGGTGGTTTGACAGTGGTGTGTGCAGGGAAACCGAGGGTGTGGGGGGAACACTTGCTAGCCTCAGCCCCGACGGTGCCCGCCTGTCCAGAATTCCCATCTGTGCTCTGAGGAACAAGCCGGTTGTTTGTCAGCAAATGCCCTTTCCTGTTGAGGGGATGGTGACAGAAAAACATCGAGCTGTTTCTGGCAGGAAAGAGCCCGGCAGAAACTGGCTCTGGGGCTGAGTGATGGATGGTTGCTGAGACTTTACAGAGCTGTGACTCCAAGGTCGCCTTCGTGCCTCCTCAGTGAGCTTTCTCCTGATAGAGCTTATCTAACGTTCCGGGGAGACCCGCCTGGCAAAACTCAGGAGAAGCCAGCGTAGAGCATGAGGGAGGACCACAGAGCAAACCCATCAAAGGAGCTGCAGCCTGAAAACTCCCATTTTCCACATTCCAGGAGCACCTGGAATACGATGGAAAAGACATCAGAATCAGAGTGGGGGGATGGACCTAGAGATTGTCATACTGAGTGAAGTCAGTCAGACACAGAAAGACAAATATCATATCTCGCTTATATGTGGAATCTAACAAAAAGGTACAAATGAACTTATTTACGGAACAGAAGGAGAGTCACAGATGTAGAAAACAAACTTCTGGTTACCAGGGGGTAAGAGGGAGGAGGGATAAACTGGGAGACTGGGACTGACATATACACACTACTACATACAAAACAGATGACTAGTAAGAACCTGCTATATAGCACAGGGAATTCTACTCAATACCCCGTAATGGCCTATATGGGAAAAGAATCTAAAAAAAGAGTGGATAGATGTATATGCATAACTGATTCACTTTGCTGTATACCTGAAACTAACACAACATTGTAAATCAACTATATTCCAATAAATATTAAAAAAAAAAAAAAAAAGAATCAGAGTGGGGGGACCCAGACTCCAGCTTGTGTCCTACCATTAATCAGGCAGCTGTGCAGCCTCGGGCCACTCTCTTCCCCTCTCTGGGCCTCACAGGTGCCTCCTCTGAACAACGTAGGGGCTGGACCAGAGCCTGGACCAGGGTCCTTCCAAATATGATATGAATTTTTTAAGAGAACAAGAATCTATGTTGTGTCTTATCTTTTAATTCTTCCCCTTCATTCACCCATTCACTAACTTATGCATTCTCTCCACCAATTCAGACTGGCCAAGCGGAAGACCCCTTCACCCCTCAAAAATCCAAACAGAATAAAACTGTCCTCAGCAATCCCAAATGCCTGGGAATTCAACACACTCCCTCAGAGACCTGCTGCCAAGGTCTGAATGTTTGTGGCTCCCCGAAATTCTCCCGTTGGAATCCTAACAACCAATGTGATGGTGTTGGGAGATAAGGACTTTGGGAGATGATTAGGTCATGGGGTAGAGCCCTCATGAGTGGGATTCATGCCCTTATGAAAGAGACCCCAGAGAGATCCCTCACCCCTTGTGCCATGTGAGGACATGGCAAGAAGCTGGTCGCCTGGAAGACGGCTCTCACCCAACCATGCTGGCACCCTGATCTATCTCAGGCTTCCAGCCTCCAGAACGGTGAGCAATACACTTCTGTTGTTTATAACCTACCCAGTCTGTGGTGTACCGTTATAGCAGCCTGCGCGCACTAAGGCACCTGCTACTCCCCAGGACTTTCTGCAGGGTGGGGTCTCTGCTTTATTGTGCACCCCCAGGTACAGTGGTCAGCCCTTCACTTTCTTCCAAAAATCCACTCACACGAAGCATTTTATCAGCTTGGGTCAGATTCGAGTGGAGGGTTATATGACAAGCAAATGATCCCCGTCTGCTCTGCCCCGTCTCCTATCATCACCAGAAAGCCCACATTTTTCTGCCTCTGTTAGAGTAGCTTCCCCTTTCCCCAAAGCCTGGGCTTCCGGCTATACCCAGACCTTGAGAATATGGACGGGGCACCTTCTACTGGCCAACTGGTAAAGCCAAATCCACGAGAGCAGGTGCTCAGCGACACAAAGGTCTTCTCTGTAAAGACACTCACTCTCCTTAAGAAGCAGCCTAGATTTTCAGCAGCAAAAAATAGTTTCCTTCATTGCACCTATACTGAGCATCTCCCGAGTGCCAGGAACTAAACAAGAACACAGAGTTGCAAGGAGCTCTATTAGCCACATTGTCTAAATTTAAATTAATGACGACTAAGACTTCAGCTCCTCAGTCACAGTAGCCACACTTCAAGTGTTCGACGGTCCGATGCAGCTAGTGGTTACCATATTGAACAGAGCAGGTACGGAACATCATCACTGCAGAAAGTTCTACTGGAACGCTCTGGTCCAGAAGGAGCAAAGAGGGAGGGAAGGAAAAGCTACGTCAGCCAAGAGGCAAAGCGTCAAACACGCATAAACAGAACTCCCACCGAGCACAGCATTAATGCCTAACTGCCCCACAGGCAGGAGCCACTCGCTGATAACCCTTAACGGGAGAGGTGTTTGTTGAAGGGTTGGCATGTTCCACCCTCTTCAGCCTTAAAGAAAGATGGGAGTGTCATCTATGCGGCTGAAGGCAAATCCTCTCCGTGTCGAGAGGTTCAACTCACATGCCTCCTCTTCCCAGATGTTTCTCATCTTAACTCCTGAGACAGTCATCTTTTTCACTCCTGCCACGTCCATACACATTCTACCTTGGATCACAGCCATGGGTGTATGTGTCTTACAGTCCTTTCCAGCTGTGAGCTCCTTCTCTATCCTCGGGTCCTAGCACGGAACTTTGATAACCGAGTGAACAAATGAGTCTGTGAAAAGTGAATGAAGAAATGCATGAATGAAGAAATGAATGAACGCACACACCATGGCCCTTCCACTATGGGCTTAAACCAGACCTGGTATCTCTGTTGTAAACCTCTCCATTCACTGTTGAACTTGGAGAGTCGAAGGTTCTATGCCAGCTGTCTGGTTACCATCTCTCTAATCTTGGAAATCTATGGGAACTAAAGGAAGGGCTTATCCACCTCTAATCGTCCAGAGCAACACCTATACACAACTCTCACGCAACCATGCAGTTTTCACTAGACAAAAATAATTCACACGCGTCACATTTTTTATCTAATAAATGGGATGGTTTTGCCTGCACAGAAACATCCTGACTCTTCTTGCTACACCCTCTTCTTCCTATGCCTGTTCCCTCCAGACTTGGAGGAGGAGTGTCCTCTCTGTTGATGCAAACTCTCTCCATGTGTCTTTGATCTAATCAATAACCTATTTCCAGTGGGCATCGATCCACTGATACTGTTCCCTCTCCTGCACGATCCCTCGTCCACCATGGCGCATGGTTGGTTTTCTGTAAATTCAGATGGAGGACGCCGATCCCTCAGCACCATTCTAACACACCCTAAACTCATTTGATTGTCCCTGGCTCAAGTCCAAACCATGACCCTTTCTGTTTTTCTTTCCACCATCAAATCTCTTAAAAGATGCACCATGCCTTCACATATTGATCTCACATAACTGTCAACAGACTAGAAGAGACCGTGTAGAGCACGTCATATTTAGAGCTGAAGAAAACAGACATTCACTGAGTTTGTTGTAGGGGCCAAACACTGTCCTGAGCACTTCACACATCCGGACTATGGACTCCTCGAGGAAACCCTATGAAGTGGTGCAGTTATGATCCCCATCATGTAGATGAGGAAACCGAGGACCAGAGGAGTTAAGAAATGCACCCAGGATCACACAGCTCCTCAGGGGCGGAACCTGATTTGAATTTGAATCTAGAGCCCAGGAAACTAACACAGAGCAAGTGACTTTGTGGTACTCCTGGAAAAGACCACAACATAGGCTACAAGGGAGTAGACAGCTGCTGGGGACACTTGCATGGAGCCTATGGATAAAGTCAAGGCCAGTTGCAGTAGAAGCAAAAGGGAGATTGGGGGGAAGCAAATGGGTGGGTCCAGTGATGAGTGGGAGGCTGAGCTCTGACGGCGGGCAACTTGATGCAGCTGAACAAGCAAAGAAGACATCAACAAACAAAGGTGAGGTGACCCAAGGAAGAGGACGAAGAGCTGAGAAAGGGACTTCCCTGGTGGTCCAGCGGTTAAGACTCTGCGCTTCCACTGCAGGGGGCGCAGGTTCGATCACTGGTTGGGGAACTAATATCCCGCATGCCCCACGGCTTGGCCAAAAATTTTTTTAAAAAATAAAAAAGAAGAGAGTCCGCCTGCTGATGCAGGGGACGCGGGTTCGTGCCCCGGTCTGGGAGGATCCCACATGCTGCAGAGAGGCTGGGCCCGTGAGCCATGGCCGCTAAGCCTGCACGTCCGAAGGCTGTGCTCCGCAACGGGAGAGGCCACAACAGTGAGAGGCCTGCGTACCGCAAAAAAAAAAAAAGAAGAGCTGAGATAAAGTGACCAATTTTTCAAGGTCAGCCTAGCTGGCAACATACAGCTCCACGTGGTGCGTGGTGCATTTCTGCTAGACCGTGTTCGCATGGATGGATGGATCAAGGGGCACAGCATGGTGACTGTAACTTGCTTTGGGTGAATCCCTGCTCCTCTGTCCCTCAGAACACTTACAAATATGACCCAGATGAAATTTAGAAGAGCACTGAATCAGAGGTTCTGGCTAAATCACAGAGTAGCTACATTCACTTGGCATCTCTCATTGGTTTAATGTCGTCACTCAGACCTAGCCTGCCTCCCTGCCTTAGGTCTGCCTGAAGAATTAAAATAATAATAATTATATACATGAAGGTGGATACATTTGGAACCCTGGAAAGAATAAAATTGAGGGAGTGTGCTGCTGCAGGAGTTTGTTCGAGCAGTGAGTTGGTACTGAGCACCTACCCGGGTCTGCAGCTGTGAACAAGGGGATGCTCCTTCGGGACAGTCACATCGGGCCAGGAAGACTGCTGCTACGTGAATAACCACTGGAGTACAGCTGTGATAAACACTGAGGAAAGAATCCCACATACAGTGAGAGCACCCCCTGGAGCAAGTCACATGGTCTGGGTTGAATCCTATCCTCGCCAGTTGAGAAATTTTTTTCTTTCCTTTTTTAAAAATTTATTTATTTATGTTTTATTTATTTTTGGCTGTGTTGGGTCTTCGTTTCTGTGCGAGGGCTTTCTCTAGTTGCGGCGAGCGGGCGCCACTCTTCATCGCGGTGCGCGGGCCTCTCACTGTCGCGGCCTCTCTTGTTGCGGAGCACAGGCTCCAGACGCGCAGGCTCAGTAGTTGTGGCGCACGGGCCCAGTTGCCCCGTGGCATGTGGGATCTTCCCAGACCAGGTCTCGAACCCATGTCCCCTTCATTGGGAGGCAGATTCTCAACCACTGCACCACCAGGGAAGCCCCGTTCCTTTTTTTCTTTTTGGCCCATTACATAAATCACTGAATCTCACTGGCCTTATCTCTAAAGTGCCAGAGCCCTGGAGAGTGGTGGGAAAATGAGATGATACGCACAGAACTTGACAACAGTAAGAGCTAAAAAAATTGTTATTATTTATCATCACTAAAGGCTATAACAGCATTGACAGTGATGATGATGGTAATGATGGTGATGGTGATAATCTGATGAGAGTGACAATGATGGTGACGGTGATGATAACTGATGATGCTGATGGTGATTAAAATATGACGGTGACAGTGATAGCGATGGTAATGATGATGTGATGACGATTGTGACATTGATGGTGACAAGAGTGACAATGATGGTGATAGTGATGATGTGATAATCATGATGATGGTCACAATGATGGTGACAACAATAGTGAGATGATGGTGGCAGTGAGGCTTATGTCATGGCCTGACCTTAGCTGATCCCACTCTCCCCAGCACTGAGGACCCACAGTGGCTACTCGACAATAAACCTGGAACTTGAAGCCACGTGGGTACCCTGCTCTGGCTGTCAAGTTCCAAAAAGAGCAGACTGGCATTTCCACGCTGGTTTTCTCCAGCTACATTTCCACTTCTGGCCTCTGCTCATGCAAGCGTCACCTCACTCTGAGAAAATGCCAGCCTCTTCGAGGTGAGCCGGAGCCTAGGGAGGCGGGCGCAGGAGCATCGCCAAAGGTCAGGATGACTCAGCCGTCTTCTAAGCTGCTGGTGATAGGGGAGGGTGGTGCTGTCAGCACAAGGAGTGTCTCGAGCCCTCTCCACCATGCTCTCCATCACAGTGAAGAAGCTTGACTCACCATTTCTTTTGCCTCTTCTGCAAGTCTAATGTGGGAACCTAGGAGATGTGTATAGTTGAGCTGCCACTGACTGTTCAACTGCAAAACCATGGAGCAAATTCTTCCACGTCTGCCTGGAAAAATCTCCCAGGAGGCCCTGGCTGGGAGGCACACCGGTGCTCAAGGAGCTGCAGGTTCTCCCTCCAGCCAACCGTGCTCATCGCCTATATAGTACTGTACTGTAATAGGTTTATGATACTTTTCACACGAATAATACATAAAAAAACAAACACACAAAAAATAAAGAAAACATTTTTAATCTTACAGTACAGTACCACTTTTCAGTACAGTAGTACTTTTCAGTACAGTACAACAGCTGGCATACAGGGGCTGGCATCACGTGAACAGGCAAGAAGAGTTACTGACTGGAGGAGGGAGAGGAGGTGGGAGGTGGTAGAGCTGAAGGATCGTCAGCGATAGGAGACGGAGGGCGAGCTGCCATTTCACTCACGCCCGATGCTGATGGCACAGGTGCTGGTTCCTTGCTGGATTTAATTCTATCCACCCTCTTGAAAAAATGATCCAGGATGTCTGGGTAGTAGCTCTTTTTTTCTCATCATAGATGACACGTGGCACTGGACTGCATTCTGAACGGCTGCTGCAACCTTCATGTACCATTCTATGTTCAGGTCCTATGCCTCAAAAACTAACAGTGCCTTCTCAGCTAAAGAAAATCCCCTTGTCATTTCCTGCATCATGAATCGCTTCAGTTGTTCAGCAGTAGCAGCCACCTCACCGCTGCTTCTACTCTTGCTTCCGGACATCCTGGGCTTGAGGTAAAGATACTGTACTCCCGTACTCGCTACAGTACTGCACAGTAAAGTACACAAAAGCAGAACTTCTTGTAGGTGATGCACGCATGTGACAATGTACGCCAGGCACGTGAACTAACTTACATGATTGGACGCACGAATGCACGCTTGCATCTTTGAAAGTTCCCAGTTTGAAGGTTCGTATGTAGGGGGCTTACTGTATATATGTATATATATAACTGAATTGCTGTGCTGTACACCTGAAACAAACACAATATTGTAAATCAACTGTATTTCAATAAAAAAAAATCTCTGTGTAAATTCACATCAGAGGGTTTGCTGGTTTGCATAAGGTCTGTTAGAAATAAGTTTTCATGACGGTGTTTATGTTACAATCTAGGCTCTCCATGCTTGGTGGAGATCCAGTGCGGCACCGTCCAGAACTTTTGGTGATGGGGGACCCATTCTATAGCTGTACTGTTAACATGGTGTCACTAGCTACACGCAACTTCGGAGCACGTGGAAAGTGGCTAGTGAAGGATGAAGAAACTGAATTTTTAATTGTATTCAATTTTAGTTAAGTTCAATGTAAACAGCCACAGGTGGCCAGTGGCCACCCTACTGGACAGCGCAGGTCCAGAGCCTGCCTAGTCCATCTTTCCTCCCTTTCATGAAAGGCTCCACCACCTCATTAGACCACAAGGCTGGCAAGACCTGCTTCAAACTGGCATCATGTCTACCTCAAAGTGCCCCTTTCTTGACTTCCCAGGCTACCAAAGGCTTAGCAGGCTACAAAGGATTATCAAGCTCAAAATATCAATGCTGTTGAGGCTGAGAAACCCTGACAATTTAAGGTACACAGCACAAGGCTCACATAGGAAAGTCACTGCCCAGAGCTGCTGTGATGATTAAGTCACGTGCTGCCCATGGGCACAAGGAGAGCATAATGTTTAGAAGGAAGCAAGTAGGAACTGGGGTGGTTGCTTAGCTCTGGGAGTGACAGATCTAACCACAAGATGGCGCTAGTAAGTGGCAATGGTTACAGGCCGACATGCTCATTTTCTTTCTTTGATTTCATTTTTTCATTTTAATGGAGATTATGCTATTTTACCTGTTAGGGCAAAAATACTCGCTGACTCATGTGTCAAGATCTGCAGAGCTGGTTTTGTGAGTTTTTGACAGCTCTATCATGGTTCCTAGAGTTAAGGATTATTTTCTCTTTGGGGAGTTTAGGGATCTGTGTCCACTTCCCACTGTCCTGACCCCAGTTGCCTACTTGGCATGATGTCCGATATATGCTTGTCTGGATTCATGGAAGGGACAGCATGAGAGCTGAGTACAAAAAGTAGGATTTTGACTGGCAGATCTGGGAGGATGCAGAGGGCAGAAAGAAGGGAAGGGAAGGATTTTCAGGCAGAAAAACTATCAGAAAAAAAAAGTGATAGACAACTAGGGACAGCTATTGGCACATGGAAAGGGTTAAAACTGGGAAGTATGGATACATGTGTTCCAATCTTGGCTCTTTCACTGACGAGGGACCTTGGGCAGACCTGGTAATCTCTTTTGGCCTCATTTCCTCATCTATAGTTTGATTTAACAATACCTACTTTGAAAAACCTTGAATTTTTATAGCAAGAAGGTGAGATCACAGGCAAGAGAGAACGCTGTAAGCTCAAAAATGGCAACGGGGGAGGTTATCAATGCCTTGTGGTTATGAGTGTGTGCTCCCTATCTGTCTACTAGGTCCCTGGGGCCGTGACCATGTTCTCATTGTCTTGCATTCCTTGCAGCACCTGGCTCAGGGCTTTGAACAAGAGAGGGTTGGAACTGTGTATGTTCTGTGAGATGCGGGAGCTTGTCTGCTTTTCCTTCTAGTGCCCAACTTGTGCTGAGCACTCACTGAACTTCCACTGTCCATGTCTGAAGAAAAGCTAAAAAGGATATCTATAGGAGAGGCGGCTGGCTGCCATGAGACCTCACAGGATAAAACCTAGCATTAGTGTATTTGCCATTTTCCAGGCCTCCTCTTCCCTTAGGTAGACTCACATTAACCAGACTCAAAGAGACTGATGTATAAACCAGCATGCCAAGTGATTACTGCACAGGGAAAACAACTGTCAAGGATACCAGACAATACTTCCTTAGGTCGGGATCAGCTGTAAACCAGAAGTTGGCTTCATGAGACAGGAGTCAAAACAAAGGCACTAGTTACATTATTTGAGTGTTTCCTGGCACTGAGAAAGCCGGACATTTCCATCTCCATCACAAGTATACACAGTCACTAAAACCAGATCATGTTCTTGGGTCAGCACGCGCTCTCCCCTAGACATTGCTCAAGAGGCACCTTCCACTCTGCTCCCCAGACTCTCCATACTCAGACTTCCATGGTGGGCCAACCCCACCGTGGTGGGGAAAATTCTTTCTTCAAAGATGTTCCTACCTTCTATGAGAAGGCAGCCTGGTCTTGCTCTGGACTGAGTCATTCTGCCTTGCAGGTCCCAGACGTCCCCATTTGGAGGATGAATTCCTAGCTAATCCCTCCTTTTTTCCTTTATTGCTGGGCTTGTGCAGTGGGTGGGGCACCCCCAATAATCCCTGGTAGCCTCTACACTTTACGTGTCTCAGCAGACGGCCTGCTGGCGTAGGGATGGGTTGGGTGTGGAGGTTCAGCATCCCTGCAGCCTGCCTGGAGTATCACCCTGCCACTGTCTCCACTACCGTCCCCAGGATACAACTGGAGGGAAATCAGCAAACAGTGCCTGTTCTAAAACGGTCCCCAGGGCAGCAAAAAGCTCGAGGTGAAGAGAGAATGCACCTTGTCCTTTACGCTACTTAATTAAGAGCTGATCTATTGGGGGAAATGTTTCTAGAAACATTTCTAGAAACCAGATTGAGGTCAGGAGTTAGAATGCTTCCGCTTACCTTACTGCAGAGCTGTGGGCAGGGTGAGCATAAATGACTGCTATAAAGAGGCCTCGACGCTATTTGTTACCCATGGTGGGCAAGGATCACACGCCTAGTAAGAGCTCTCTCTGTTTCTCGTAGGCGCTGGGATGCCAGCTGGACCCCCAGTGCCTCTCCACCAGCAGGCGCCACCACAGGCTTGTTTGGAGAACTGCCACCCTGATGGAGCTGGCCATGCCCCTCCAGACTTAACATGTCCAGGGAGAGGCCCCTGACCCCAGGTGGGCCAGTCATAAAGCCCCACCTCTCTACCACAGCGATAGGGCCAAAGATTGGCACGTGACCACAAGCCTGCCAATCAGAACTCTTCCTTGGGAATTTTCAATGAGAGTTGAAGAGGAAGAGTCCAAAGCAATTAGACTTTTTCAGCAATGAGACTGGGAGCAAACATATTTCCACACTGGGGGGAAAGCTGGTCTAAAAGAATGAAGCTGGCAAAGCAGAAAGAAGTGGGGGAGTGAGAGGGAATGCCGATGGTTTCTGAGTGCTTTCAACTGAGCCTGCCCAGCACGTGGGCTGCGGACATGAGCTAACACAATCCCTTTTGTGCTTAAGTGATGATTCTGTCACTTGCAACCACAGAGTCTAGGCTCATTGACTTCTGAGGCACATTCACCCCCAAAAAGGTTTGAGCCAAGTCCCTTAACCACCTGGATCCTCAATGGGCTTTCAGGAACCAAGACTTCACGGATTCTCAGATGGTCCTCTCAGCTCAGGGGGAAGTGGAGCAGCAAAAGGCAGTGATCATCTGGGTCCAGGAAGTCAGGTAGGCAGGGCTTTGAGGGCAGGCTGACTCTGAATGGCAGTGCATCCCCTTATGAGGGTGATAACTCAGGCAGTCACGCTTCCTCTCTGAGCCTCTGTTTTCCTCATCTGTACAATGGGAACATCAGAGGGCTGTCGATGGGTTTCATGGCTCTCAGCATAGTGCCAGGCACTAAGTGGGGGCTCCACCAAGGTTAGTTCCTTGCTGTTCAAAAAGCAGCAGAAGGGCCACCTGCTCTGAGGCTGCTCTTCCTCAGTCGTCAGGTTGTTATTGTGGAAAAGAAATTTAACTGTCCATTCAAAGCCACATTTCTACAAGAAGGATGTACTGGGAAGAATGCTAGGTTGAGGCAGAAGGCCTGGTCCTGAGCTGACAGAAAGAGTGAGTCCGGCCCTTGGTATTGTAAGGTGGTGAGCACCACCCCAGCCTCTACTCACGAGGTGCCAGTAGCACCCTCTCCCAGTTCAATCACAAACGTCTTCAGACTTTGCCAAGGGTCCCCTGGGGGCAGAATTGCCTCCAGCTGAGAACCACTGGGTGAAATGATGTCCAAGGATCCAACGCTCTGGGCTCGACATCACCGTCACGCTCTCCTTTCTCTACCTTCTCACAGCGCCCTGTGCCCGCCTTCTGTCCCTCCAGATGCTGGGCACTGGGGCAGGTCACAGACAGTGTCTGTCGTGCTCTCCACTCCATCCCTTCACCAACATAGTCTCTGGGACTGGGTTGGGAGTGGTAGGACCTTTTATTAGCTCTTTCCTTACAGTCCCCAAAACACAAGGGCATCTCTACTTGGTCCCCCGGACAGGTCAACATTGAAGAAATGTTTCTTGGTCTCTCCCAGCCCCTTACTTGCTTTCCCTCTTGGGGAGGAGTGACGGGCTGAGTGGGTTAGACGGCTGCAGTCTGAAAGGCATTGGTACCCAGTTCTCTACAAAGCAGGAACGATGCTTTCAAGACCATACACAAGAGCATCTTCCCACTTTGGGGATCTAGGTCCTTGTACATGAGGGCAGTCAGGCAGACCCCAACCCTCCACAGACTTGGCCAGATGTGTGCTCACCCTGCAGACCCGTCTCTCCCCTTAGGAATGTCCCATGGTCTGCATGTGGAAAGAGAAATATTGGGAAGCTCTTTGGGCTCAGGACAAAGTCCCATTTCCTAATGAATTTTTACCATCAACCAAGCTGAGCCATGGCCCCTATCTGACTTCTGTGCGATTTCTCAAATGCTTTACAACCTAGAGGATACAGGGTGATGATTAATGCTCTTCTCACATCAATCTTTGTTGAGTTGATTTGTTGAGTGATAGCCCAGGAACTGGATGGTCTGTGAGGCAGTGAGCTCCCCATCGCAAGAGGAAAAACAACAGAGGGTGATGGTCACACAAGAGAAATGATATGGAGGCAATTTTAAGTATGAGTTTAGAAGTGGATTAGATATCTTTAAAAATATGTGCCAGGTTTGAGGTTCTACAGTCCTGTGGCTTGGGAGGAAATGAAGTAAATCCAAAATAATTATATTAATAATAATAGTAATAAAAGGCCCTGGGATTCTGGGAGTTGAGTCACTTATGCAGGGAGCACCAAGAACATCTTGAAAATCCTCCCTTTCTAAATGAGGCAGAGAATCCTGTGTTACTCACCCAGCCAGACCATCTGGCATTAGATTCACTCGCGTTCAAACAAAAACATCACCCACTTGCTTTTATGTCCTCTCTTAGTTTGGGTTTCCCCAAAAGAAAAGGACCTGGGTGGGTGATTCATCTGAAGGGCAACTCCAGGAAGCAAGAGTGCGGGAGCGAGTGGAGGGGTGGGCAGGCAGGGAGGACAGCCAATGTGAACACGTGCTGTAGGCATCAGGGGCTCGATTCCCTCGAGACCACCTGAGATGCTTACAGAATCTCACAGAATTCTCTGCATGAAGGTCAGGAGGCCGGAGCACTTTACACACATCTCCTGGGTTGGCACCAAGGTGGTTCACTGCCCTGCACTGTGGACCATGCCAGGTCCATCTGCAACTCTGAGCTCGCACTGGGCTGCCCCAGCAGACGCAGCTCAAATGAGATGTGGGGCAAGGAAGGGGACGGGACCTGGGGCACCGGAAGCAGCTGCAGCCCCCAACGCACCGTGTCCAGCCTCTCACTAGTCTCCAGTGCTCCAAACTCACGGCCCTGCACACTTGTTGCGTTGAACTGTAATTTGTGTGTCAGTGTCCCCATGAAAATAGGAGCCTCTTGAGGTCAGAGACAAGGTCTTATGCCCTATGTGGGATGGGACCTGGTATGAAGGAGACAATGATTATTTCAGGAGGAAAGGATGACTCCGGTGAACTGTCTTCAATGCCTCTAAGCTTCTTCCACTTCAGAATGAGGAAAGGGGCTGAGCGGAATCAGTTTCCTGAGAAGCATCAGACCTGCGAGGTGCTTCTAGAGAGAATGCATTCGGAGGCCTAATGAATTAGGGAGATGCTCCATCCCTGGCCCCATCTTTGGGCATCGCTGTGACTCCACCGAGAATCCTGGTCAGCACGGTTTCAATCAGCCATGTCCAGACTCATTCAGCCACAGGAAGCCTTTGTTATAAAACCCAATCATGTCGCGAGGAAGTGGAATCTCCAAGAAGGCACGTTGCGTAAAGCTTTGCCTAGAGATGCCTCTGGTTCCTTTCAGCTCAAGAACTCTATAATCATCACGGACTTCTGACTACACTGAGCATGACAGACTTACTTGATTCGGGAAGAAATGTTATCCCAGCGCTTCCAAAGGGAAGGAGGCGGGGAGCACGCAGTAATGACTGGAGTTGTTCCAAAAGAATAAAGGAGCCCAGTCCAGTGCAGGGAACATCGACGTGGAATTCAAATATGGGGATCGGACGATGTCAGAGGATCTTCATTCGGGATCCATGTGTTTGCTTGAGTGGTGGGTATGAACCCCTGAAATTTATACTGATTTGTGGGAATGCATACTTTTCCTGGATAAGGACTCAGCACTTTCAATAGATTCCTAAAGGGGTCAGTGAACCCCCCAAGGCTAAAGCCCCCCATTCTCCACGATGGTCCAGACTGGCAGCCCCCACCTCCACGGGAAATGCACAGCCAGACACCATCAGCCGTGGGGGGGAGAACAGTGGGTCTGGGCCATCCCTGTCCATTGCTGGAATTCCGCTTCCAGTATATTCATTAACCAGTTCTCTGCCCTAACTCCCGTCATGCTTGTCATCTCTTTGACCTTGGCCCCGTACTTGAACTCTCCATGCCCTCCTTTCCTTATCTGTCAGCTGGGAAGAGCACAGTATAATTGTGAGGGTCAAAGAAGATGACAGAGCATCACAAACATGCCAGTTTAATTGTAGTGGGGCATTCAACCAAATTACCCACCCTTTCAAAAACGGGAAAACCCTCACTCCCTGGTTGAAAGCTAAGAGGCAGAAGTGTTTCATCTTTGATTCAGATCGGGGAGCTCCTGCTAGGCAACCCATAGCTAATATTTGATAACTAAACACTTTCCAGTCTTCAGAAATGTTTCCAGCTTGGTGTGTTGCTCATGGCCTTTTATCTCTGATGGACTTGTCACTCTTGCTTCCCCAGGGTCTGTCTTGCTGGGATCTCTGGGGAAAAGGGGTCTGCCATCCCCTCAGCCGCCTCTGCTTGGGTCAAGCCATCAGTGATGCCTTCACTGTGGAAGCCTTACGATGCTCCTTGGACACTTGGGGGGGTCTGGACAGGTGAGCGGGTTAGAGGTCTGTGGGTGGTGGCAGGGCTACCAGTTGAATCTGATCACACACCTCAGAGTCCTTGAGACAAATCCAGTCATCCCTTGTGTGACAAGGTGAAAGAGTTTCCTGATCGTATCAGTGGTCCTTAGAGAAACTAGTGACGACGCCGTTGACAAATAACGGGTGTTAACAAAGCACCTTTGTGTTCATTTCATTCTCTGGGTTCTCCTTGGCAAACCCAGGTCAAGGTACCCACCAGTGAACACGGAAGGTGTGGTTCAAAGGAAGCCCAGGCAATTCACTGCAATGTCCACAGACTTTTCTCCTGCCTCCCACCTGCTCCTGGCCTGTGTTTACCCAGCTCTGAGTCTCACCCACATTTCTGGATCTGCACTGGCCCCCTTGGATCTGATACCCATTCAGCTGCTCCGACCTGAACCTGGGCACCCCCGTGTCCCTGACAACGCCTACCCTTGACCTGTGGTTCTAGCTTCTCCTGTTACAAATGGCCAACACGGCCCCAGTTCTGAAGACTCTTAAGAACTTAGGGAGTCCAGCATGTAATGGAGTCCTTTGTCGTGGCCTGTGAAGCGCTGATCTCCCAGCGCTCCCTCCAGCCAGGCTGGTTCCTCGCTGTTCCTGCAATTAGCCAAGCAACTCCTCTGTCTAGATTCCTGTGTGGCTCTCGCCCTCAAGCCCCATCCTCTTCCCTCTGGCCCTCTGTTTATTCAGTTTCATGGCACTTTTGCTCACCTGACCTATGGCGCTGGGTTTGCTTGTTGCAGATCCTCCTCCTCCCACTAGAATGTAAGTTTCGTGATGGCTGAGACCTTGCCCTGTTTACTGCTACTGCCCAGAACAGGAGCAGAGCCTGGCAAAGAGGAGGTGCTCGAGAGCTGTTGGTGGGATGAGTGGAGGATGCACCTTAAACCTCACAGGGGCTCTTTGAAAGAGCAGTCAGCTCCGGCCCCCTGGTCCCACCCCCTCCTACTCCCAGAGGAGGCGTTATACTCAGAGAAGAGCTGGTGGCCGTTCTTCGGGCACTGCTGCCCCGCCTTCCACACCAGGCTCTCATTGACATCTCGACTCCCCCTACCTCCCAGGGACGTCACCCCATTTATTCCTTCTCATCTATTTTCATAGTCTGTACCTCCCTCGTTTCTTCCTTTATTTTCTTCTTGAGTCTCTGTTTCAGTCTCTAGAATGTATCCTGAAGGTAGGACCTTTGTTTTTACCCCCGGGGTCCTGGACAGTGCTTGGCAAGGAGGGAAGGGAGGGAAGGGGCTGACCTGGCTTCAGCTTCACTGCTTAGACCGTCGAGGTGATGCTTCCATCAAGCTTCGGTCCAGAATGCACTGTATTTGATCTTCCTTATCTCTTCGGTTTTCATTCCATCCCCTCGCCTAGCACCCAATGCAAATTCCCCAAATTGCAGCCCACAGATGGCTTCCCAGGCCCCCGCAGACACAGGAGCACTTTAGACAAAGGGCATTAACATCACTCAACCGCCTAACAACCTGTAAGAGCTACGTCCAGGCCCTCTGATGGTACACCCTATAGGCTTGCCTCCATGATGTTTTCTAACTTACATTTTGAACATCTTCACTGTATTTATGGTCTGTGGACAGTCCCTATCATCAGGAAAATTGGAAGCACACCGAAGCTGTGTTTGAAACTTGCCCCCTCCTCCAAGGCGGAGCATTCCACATCCCATACCTACAAGACCTCTCTTGAAACGTTAGCCTCCGTGGTTGGAGATGGTCTACTGATTAGCCCAGTGGCTGTGAAGAGCTTAGGAACAGGATGTGATTTTTTTTTCTCTTTTGTTGGCCACATCGTGCGGCTTGTGGGATCTTAGTTCTCCAACCAGGGATTGAACCTGAGGCCACAGGAGTGAAAGGGCCGAGTACTAGCCACTGGACCACCAGGGAACTCCCTGGATGTGAAATTTGATGAGAGAATGGCAAAATCTTTTCCAATTCCAAGGGCAGAGTGAAGGAATTCACATCCACTCAACCAATAAATAATGACAGAACCCTTCCAATGCCCTTTTACATACACCAGCCCACTCAATTTTCAGGTTAGTATCCTTGTTCAGTCTGAATTCTTTTGTCAGATGCATACTGACCCCTGTGCTAGAAGAAAAAAAGAAAAAACATGATGCTAATGTCAAGAGGATGAAAGAGACCATATAGGAAGTGACCTCACCTATTTAGGGGGATGGAGGAGGCTACAGAAGAGGGATGTTGAGTCTGAGTCTTGAGGGCATAAGCCAAGGTTAAACGGCAGCAACTGAGGCTCCAGAGAGGGCGTGCTATTCCCAAGGTCACCCTGCTAGAAGATGCGAGAATAAGAATTCAAGGTGATGATGAGATGGCACCTGCCCTACAAGTTAGTGTGAAGACTGAGTAAGACAGCAGATATGAAAGTATTTCCGGATAACTGGAATGCCCTCCAAGAATGTAAGGGTTTACGATTCCTCTAGGTCCATCAGAGGAGTTTGGGGTCATTTGCCAGGGACCCTTAACCAACAGATTGCTCAAGGAATAGGAGAACAAGTCGGTTCTAAAACCAAGTCAGGAAACAACTAGAGTAAATTCATATCTAGATATTGTCTACTGCGTTCTGGGCACTTTCTATGTAACTCCTTTAATCCTCACACCAGCCTGTTGCCCCACTTTACAGATAAGGAAGCTGAGGCACAAAGCAATGATGTTACTGCTCTCTGATACACAGCTAATAAGCTGGGATGCTGGATTCCAAAGTCCAGGCTCCTGACCACCATCCAGGGCCTCTTGGAAGCCAGGCAGTTTGGTTACAAATGGAATTGCACCAGAGAACATCCCACTCAAAGTAGAACTCCTGGCCTCACCTGATATTTGTACCGGATAAACCTCCCCAACCCCCCACTCCCAGATTCCCAGAGCAAAACTCCCCCAATGTCCCTGTCTGGTAGCTCCAAAGCAGAGATCTTTTATACCTAATGTATTTTTTTTATGTATTGAACTTTTGAAAATCAATAGAATATTTTTTATCTTCTGAATTTCTCCTGTGCTGACTTCCTGATCATTGTTTCAATTGTGTCTTGGAATAGCAACTCTTGTCTTTCAGACTGCGAAATTTCAACTCTGTTTCTCAGACTGTGAAATTTCTGTCCGTGGGAAATCTCTCTAAAATATAAATACATAAAGCAACTTGAACAGACAATAAGATATCTAAAATAGTCACTATTAATAGTAATCAAAGAAAGAGAAAAGAAAGCTTTCTTTTTCACCTATAAAAGTATACAAGTCAAGAGGGCAGTAAAACAGAATTCTTAGTTATTGATTAAGGAAGAGGACACTGGTAATTATCTTTTATAAACTAATTCAGGCAAATTGAGACCTTTAAGCTGTCTATTTATATGTCTAAAACTAAGTCAGAGATATAAGCCCAGCAAAGTCCTTCAGTATTATTTATAATAATGTAATAGTGAAAAACAGTAACCTCCTTATACTAAATGCAGGAGAAAGAATATTATGCAGCCATTAAAATTACATTAACAAAATTATGTTAGCAAATAGTAAAGTAATAACATTGTAAAATACTTATGTTTTACATAAATGGAATGAGCAGGATTTTGAATTATGTGATGAAAACTTGAACACAGAAAAAACCTGCAAGAGACCCTCTAAAATATTAACAGTGTTTTTTCTTTCCTGTGTGGCTTGGGTGATTTTTTTTTATCAATCTGTTTTCTATTATATATTTTCCAATATTTCAAAAGAGACCACTATTAATTTCATTTGGAAACGTAAGTATAATTTTAAGAACCCTCAAAATGTATTTGCAAACCATACAACAAGATACTTCTACGTCTTGGTTCAGGTCTACCAGAAGATTCCCAAACGCAGGATCTGCTGTGTTTTCTAAGAATGTCACATTTTAACCTGTGGAAAGCCTCTAATTCTTACCACTTATCCAAATTCAAATCACGCTTGAAGGACCTGCCAAAATTCCACTTTGCCAAGTCATCTACAAACATCTACTGAGTACCTATCAGCTCCTGTGGAAACAGAAAGGAATAAACAAAAGCTGTACCCTTGAGAAGTTCCGGTCCGCTGGGGGAACTCAGTGCTTAAACAAACAAACAAGAAATGATGACTTGCTGAAGCAAATGCTCTAACTGGAGTCTATACTGCGTGCTTATTTCTGAGAAAGCCTCAGGAAGCACTGCTAAATGGGAATGGTCACCAAGGTACCCTGATGCCAGAAAGCAGAACATTTGAGCTAGGTTAAAAACGGGATGTGGGATTAGCCAGGCAAAGAGGAGAGTGCATAACAAAGAAGATACTAAGGAAGTGTAAAGGCAAGCAGGCTTGAAGGGCATGTGGTCTTCAGCTCCACAGCTGGCAGGAGGGCAGATGTACTGAGTTGGGAAATGCCGAGTGGAGGCTGGGGGCTTATGACCATGCTAATGAGACTCTGTAATGAATTTGTAAGCATGGCGGACACCATGTAGCTTTGGGTTTTAGAGGTTAGAATGAAGGGGAGGCAAGAGGCAGGGAATCCCATCAGGCAAAGATTAAAGAGCGGAGGGGAAGCTGCAAACACAGGAACCATGAACCCCACAGACGGATCCCTGGCCGCTAGTAGACTCTCATCAAGTACTATGAATACATCAGGCAAAAGCAGTGCACAAAGTGAGAAGCCGGATTCAGAAGTAAGCCCTTTATTCGGCAAAACCTGGCCACTTGCAGGAGAGCTAACGAGATATGCTGGGCATCTCTGATGCAAATCTCTCGAAGGGCACCAAGTGGAACACTAATTCTGGAGGATATTTGTAGGTAAAAGCCCCAAATACAAAAGGGTTCCATGTGGCAAATTTGTTTGGGAAAGACTAGATGAAAGAAGAAGTCAGACTTGCAGACTTCTCAGAGCCTTTAATAAGCTAAGGTGTACTCTGACTCTCCAAACGATGGCTAAGTGTTTCCCAAATTATTTTGTCATCGAACCCTTCTTTCCTTAATTGATTAGTGTCCTTGGGAACACACTTTGGAAGATGCTACCAGGCCATGTTGTATATGTGTGTGTGTGCCTGGTGTATAGGATATGGTTCTGATACAGATAAATATTCCCATAAAAAAGACTCATGAGCATTTGTAGTGACGTAACCCGCAAGGAGGGTTCATCATTGCAGGCAGCCCCTGTGTTCCTGAGGGCCACCTCTCAAAACGTGCTGACCCAGCGTGACCTTCTGTTTCTATGGCACTCCACCACCAACTACCCTGGATGGCTTCTCTTAGTCCAGAATGTTAGGCCAGGGCTGAACAGCAACCCCACAGTGAATGGCTCCTACGTGCTTACGTCATTCACACTTGTTCTTTCCAAACCATGCTTCACACCTGACCCATCTCAGCCTTCACACCCCACTGGCTTGTGCTTCTTCTGCCCATCTTCCTTTCCTCCCTGCTTCTGCGCTTTCTGAGTGCCAGGGACTGGTGAATTTCATGCTGGGCTACTCTACTTTACCCTTAGTTGACCCTGTATTTAAAAGCGGAATTGCTCAAAGAATCTAAACTGAAATGCAATTCGCTCTCTCTTTTAAAAAAGTCACATGTATCACTGAAGTCTGTGTACTGCTCTTGGCTGCAACATAATTCACCTCTTCGTTCGTGACGCTCATATTCGTGGAAAACTACTGTCCCCAAATGCCGTTAGTTTCAACTCCTCAGTCCATCTCTCCTGATACTTAGTCAATGATTCTCTGGCTCTAATTCATCACATCGGACATAATGCAAAAATTGAATTAAAACGTTTCAGGGCAGGAGGAATACAGATTATGACACAGGATGTGGTTAACATTGTGAAAGGCGATACTCGAGAAGATATAATTTGAAAACACTTAAAGAGGAAATTACTTTAGGAGGAAAAGAAAAAAAATCACCCCAATGGAGGTCTATCTAAGTGTCGGCCACACACCTATAGAACACATAGCTTTTGGTTCTGGGCTGATGACTTCACATTATGTAGCTACAATGGATTCCCTAAGCCTTCTCCATTGAATCTGCCTTTTCCCTCGGAAAGAGTTCTCTATCATCCCAGGGGAGCCAGCCTTGTTTAGTATCTGAGGAGGGCTCAGAGAAGTAAAGTGGTGAGAGCCTGGCCTGGAGAGAGTGTCATTGCTGCTTGACCATCAATTCCAGAAGGGAAGGTATAGGTATGTCTGACTTACCACTGTATGTCCAGGACCTAGCGCAGATGTGGTACTAGGTACTTAATACACATTTTATAAGTGGGCTCAGTAAAGGGATGGGTAGGTGGCTGGATGGGTGGAGACATATATTGGGTTGGCTGAAAAGTTTGTTTGGGTTTTTCTGTAAGATCTTATACAGTCCGCGTTAGCTCATGTCAATACTACTACAACAACAGCTACTACTGCAAATAATAATAACACTAATCATATAATAGTGAACATTGATAAATTGCCTAGGTACTTTCTTTTGGTATAGATTAGCCCATTGTGTAGTAGGTACTATTATTATCTTCCTTACTTTAAAAAGAAACTAGGTTTTGGAGTGGAAACTTGGTCAAAATCACAGAGCTAGGAAGTGGTCTATTCTCTACCTTTATCTGGTGATAAAGGCTATCAATATGACAACAATGTCAATATCAATATGGTGCATAGAATATCAATGGGAAGGTGATAAAGGCTACTCTAGCACTCCTGCTACTGACCTGGTATTGGATTTTGGCTTTCTGTTTCTTTTCTGCACTCATTCATTTAATATTTATTCCTTTTTACATCCAGAGTCGAGCATAAAGCCTGCACACAGGAAGTGCATCATAACTCATGTTGAGTACATGAGTGGGTAAGTGTTAAATCTACTTTCTGTTGGGCTCCCTCCTAGGTGAAAAGGGGCTAATGTTTATTGGGCAGCGACTCTGCACTAGGCACTATGCTAGAGGCAGTATATAGGTGAAATCATTTCATCCTTACAATAATCCAATGAGGCATCCAGTTTTCTAAAATTTTACCCATAAAAAAAATGAGTTGGGTGCCTATGCATGTTCTTCCTATCACAATACCTGTTTCCTATTACTTCAAAATGAAGCACCATGGTTGAAGTGAGGGAGGGCTCTGGAGGTGAACTCCCCGGGTTTCCAGGCTGGCTCTGCCATTTTGCAAGTGTGTGTGACCCTGAGCACATTACCCAACTTCTATGTGCCTCAGCCTTCACAGCTGTAAAACAGGCAGGATAATAATAATGGTACATGCCCCATGGTTTGTTATTGGATTAAATAAGTGAATGCTGGTAAAGGATGTAAACAGAATCTAGAACAAAATCAGCATTTGCTGTAAAAACCAAGTTGTCTAGTTAAACAAGCACCAGCATGTTTATACTGGGATTAAGTTAACTTTACACACGAATACAGGCAGAACTGACATCTTTATATAAAAGCCTCTTAATTCAAGAGCACGCCAAACCCTCTCATTTGTTTAGTGCTTTTGTTGACTACCTGTAGGGCAATTTAAAGTTCTTTTCATATAACTCTTGCAGGTTGCTTGTTACATTTACCCTTAGGTATTTTATCTTTTCTGTTACTACGGTAAGTAAGTTTGTGGTCTCATTAAAATTTGCATATTGATTTCCATGTATCAATTTTTTGCCCCGTCACCTTACTAAATCTCTTCTTAGCATATTCAATCTGATTCTCTTAAGTTTTCCAGGCATTAATCATGTTATCTGAAAGTAGCATTAATGCTACCTCCTCTTTTCTGATTTTCATACTTCCAATTCCTTTCTCTGTATAAACACATTGGCGAGTATCGCTAGTACAATGCTAAATAACCACACTGATAGTGTACGCTCTTGCCTTTCATACTTTACTCTGAACGCCTCCAGTGTTTTCTCAGTAGGCATGATGCTGGCTTTCGAATTAAGATAAGCCTTTCAAAAAAATTTTTTTTAAATATACATCAATTCTAATTTTACTAAGAAAATTTTCAAGAAATATATGCTGACTTCTGTTAAATGCCTTCTCAGCATCTATCGAGATGATCATGTGCGTGTTCTCCTTAGATCGATTTCCTAAGATGAAAAATGTTATAGATCTCCTAATGCTACATTCCAGAACAAATTCCATTTGATCATAAAATATTCTTTTAATGCATTGCTGAATTCTGCTAATATTTTACTTAGGATGTTTGCCACAAGTGAAATTGGACTACAGGTTTCTATTTCTGTGCAGTCTTCACTGAGTTTTGGCATCATTCTTATGATTGCTTTATAAAAAGAATTTGGAAGTATTCCTCCTTTTTCTTTCTGAGCTGCATATCTTAAAAGATGTGTAGGAATAGCCAAGGGGAAGATGTGGGGATAAAAGAAGGAGGCATTACAGCAAAGGCACAAACATAAGAAACATTGGTACGTGTGCATTATTGACAGCCTGTCACCTTCTCCTCCCACTCAACCCCGAATGCCTGTTCAGAGACCGCTGAATACAACTGATCATGATATTTCCTATATACGTGGTTTTTTTCCTTCTTCAGCAAGATTAGGAGACCCTTTGTTTATCCCAGAGAAGATGTTCTTAAATTAAATTCCAGCAACAGGGACTTCCCTGGTGGCGCAGTGGTTAAGAATCCACCTGCCAATGCAGGGGACACAGGTTTGAGCCCGGGTCCGGGAAGATCCCACATGCCGCAGAGCAACTAAGCCCGTGAGCCACAACTACTGAGTCTGCGCTCTAGAGCCCGCGAGCCACAACTACTGAGTCTGCGTGCCACAACTACTGAAGCCCACGCGCCTAGCGCCTGTGCTCTGCAACAAGAGAAGCCACCGCAATGAGAAGCCCGCGCGCCACAACTAAGAGGAGCCCCCGCTCGCCACAACTAGAGAAAGCCCGCGCACAGCAACGAAGTCCCAGTGCAACCAAAAATAAATAAATAAATAATAAATTGATTAAAAAAAAAATTCCAGCAACACACTGGTGTCCAAAGAACTGGACTAAGGTAAGCCAATAATAAATCGTCATTCACATATTTATTTGGTCACTCATTTGCCCAACATTTATTAAGCCTGTTGGCAAAATCTGGAAAAACAAGATACCACCCTGTTCAAGATCTCAGAGTCTACAATAAAGAAATAACAGTGGTCTGGTGCTAATCTGCATGACAAGTTAAGCTACTGAACGGATTTTTTTCAACTAATAAACAATTTTCCCCACAGATTTTTCTTAAACCTCTAGTGCTTGCCAGCCCAAACTCAAAGATAATATCAAACAAAAAGAAGCATTACTGAGATTAGTTGGAGGCAGTAGCAATCTCAGACTTTCACAACTACTTCTGGCAGACCTATTGTTGTGGGGTCGTCTTGTACCCTGCGTTAATGCCTTTTCGCCAGATCACTTGTCAGAATGAAATATACTTGTGTGTCCCTGTGCTCCATCAGAACAGCATGGCTCTCAGAAGCTCTGCCCCTCCCAGACATATCTGAGAATCAGAACGTGCAATTCCCACAGAAATAGAGCATACTGCTAGGTATACAGTAGGTGCATATTAAGAGATTACTCACAGGCTCAGATTTTGACATTCAGCTACATGAACCTTGGGTTTGCATAAGGAATATACTGCACGGCCGAAAAAGGGAGACAATGCCACACCTCCTTCAAAGGGATACCATGGCAACAGCCCCTTCATAGGGGATTTGGGAGAACTAAGTAACCATAATGACAGTAAGAATCGACATGAATTGAGGACTTACTCTGTACACATGCTGTGTTTGGTATATAATGTCATATTTCTTTTTTACAAGAACCTTATTCGGTAATAATAGTATTACCTACATTTTACAATAAATGTTTTTGTTTAGAACAGTTATAGATTTACAGAGAACTGGTGCAGATACAGAATGCTCTCATAGACCTACAACCAGTTTCCCTACTGTTGACGTCTTACTTTACTATGGTACATTTGTCACAACTAATGAATTAATATTGATACATCATTATTCACTGAAGTCATACGTTATTAAGATTTCATCATCTTCCCCATCACTGCCCTTTGTTCTCTTAAAGGATACCACTCAGAATACCATAGCACATTTATTTACGTTCCTTAGGCTTCTCTACACTGTGAAAGTCTCTCAGATTTTGCTTATTTTTGATCATCTTAACAGTTTTGAGGGGGACTA